>NC_052135.2:40103670-41353670 GCF_016086655.4 Lepeophtheirus salmonis | reverse complement strand
ATGATATTCAATACACGACTCATCCATATTTATATAAATTCCCTGATAGATTTGAATAATCAATTTCAATGATTCTAATATAAAATATACAAAATATTAATTCCTTAACATTTCAGAAGGACAAAATTCTGAATATTTTGTTCTCTTCGTAAATTAATTTGAACTGCAGGGTAAATTACTTCTATTTCAAAATTTGAGCTCACATGGGAAAAATAAATGTACTTATGTATATATTTAAATATTTTTTTAACTTTGCTTTTCCTTCATTCATAGTTTGAAGGAATGAAAATAAATTATTTAAATAGTTCAAATATTCATGATTTCCAACCCTTTCAAATTATATGAAAGGTATTGGTTTTATTGGAGTGTTTGCATATCTGGGGGTATGAATATAAAATGAAGATAAAATGCGCTCTAACAATGAGGTATATTGAGAGAGGAGCAATTAATGCGTGGGGATAAGGGTTTGAAATGAGATTGTTTTTTTTTTATTGTCTCACTCACATAAATCCATTCTCATATTCCTTATTTGTCTTTATGGTGTTTTTGCTTCATTTTTGCTTCTTCTTCGTTTCTTTGTTTGCTCTTAAAGACAAGCTAGAGCTCCAATCTCCAAGTTATACTACATACATGAGTCTTTTTCATCCATTATTGTATTTGGCAAGCATTAATATTATATTTCCTCAATAAGTCAGTAATTCATTGATAAGAGCATGTGACTAAAATCAGAATATTTCTCAGAAACGTTGATAGTAAATACTATTATGAGGGCGTACAAAAATAAAACTCTCACCAGTCACAAGGCATTCAATCTACACACAAATATAAATTAAATTCAGGATTTTTATTTTTCTAGGATATTAGTGTTTGTTGTGAATTTTTATGAAGACCCAACATACAGGTTTGTTTTGACGAGAGATGGGAGGGGGTGGTGATACCAGTAGGAAATAATGGAAAAGGAGCCGGGAAAATGGGATGTAATGTAAGCAAAATTTGTAATATTTTTTGGAAAATTTATAATAGAAAAAAAGTGTATTCATTTCATGTCTGCCTATTTTATTATCTAATTTTCTAAAAAATGCAATAATAAGATATTTGTATTCTAGATTTTTAAAGATGAAGTGAAATATACTTAACAGCTCTAGTAAAGAAAAAATTAAAGCTTTTTGTTGGTGTTTTTACTCCAGCAGTGCTTCCGATCGAAATCAAGTCCTCTCATTTGCTTATTCTGAATTTACAGTAAGCTTCTTTATTTCAAAACATTTCAACAATTTGGAAAAAAAACCAATTTAATTTTGGAAGTACTTTTAATTTCTAATTTCTACTTAAAACATATTTTTTGTGTTTAGCAACACTAAACTCTGTACGAGATTAGAAATATTTGCTCAAACAATACTTTTGACTAAATTAAATGGATGGAGAGCTAGATAAAAATACTGGTGATCACATATTTAAGCTAAGTTTAGGTTGTTGTTGATTTTTGAAATCCTGTAAAATTTAAAGTAAAAGTTTACAAGTTTTAAAATATCACCTTTAAAAAAAAATTAGAGGTAGATAAATATTATGCAAGTCAAGTTAAAAAAATGATGATTGTTGGCATTGTCAAGGACATACTTTAAAATTATAAGAACACCAGGAAAATCTTGGATGTCGTAGACAAAGAAAAAGTTTCAATTAACTTCTACAACGGTCATTAAGTTTGTTAATATTTCTGCTAGTATTGGCGTTCATATCATTACCTACAGCTGTTTGTATTGTGAGAGTTGTATATCCAATGGAGATAGTTGTGTTGTGGAAGTCTGCAAGATTGAATACTATTGGCAGAGTTTATGAATGCTTTAACACATTCCAAAATGCCGAAAGTTGCATGAACAAAGCAAAAAATTTATTTAATTGTATTTGTCGTCCTCTTTTAATTGGAAACTTTGATAAACTGCTTTTTATCCTCATTTCTCCTCCTGAGCTGCATTTGACGTTAGGAGGGATTAATCAAGTTTACCTGAGAATAAATCTTGCTCAAATTAAAAATGATGCATATAAATGGGCTGCAAATCCCAATATAATTAGGGTTGGGTATGTAAGGGGTTTGAGTTGGTCTAAATTCAGAACAAGAAAATGAGATAATTTGCTACCTTTTGGAAACTTCTAGGTAGAAGACAGCAACAACAATTGGATTTTTCTTTTTGGCTGGTGTTGTTAAGTAAAGGTCACATTGTCTTTAAAAAATTAGACCACTATACATACATCTTATTATTAAATTACTAAAATAATTAGAGAATATACTCTGTGTAGAATAAATGCACATTCAAACTTATATTAACCTTCTAAAAAAGATTATTTTTAGAATTTATAATAATAAAATTTTGATTTGTTTAAATATGTAACCCTGAAACCATTCGAATTGAATATAGACAACAGATTGTATGGATATTTTGCAGAACCTATTTCTGCTTGAAAAGAACTGTGAGAAATTTAATGAATTTAAGTGTGACTCATATGTGACTCAGATATGATCCATTTATTGACAATCAGTGCCGTTATTACAGTTTTAGTATTAGAGGAAAGGGAAGGGGGGTTATTTGTGAATGACTATGGAAACTGCTATCAGAAAAACTATTGGGGTTCGTGCCCCCCTCATGATTATGACACAGGAAATATTTAAAAATCAATCATGTAAAAGGATATAATTTAAATAATAGTTTTGAGGAAATAAACATGTGTGTTTCTAATTTAAGTCTAAATCTTTTAAATATCAGTAAGAGTCTAGTCTACACTACATGCACTCAATTTTCAGCTTCCATTGACATTATAAGTGAGCCGCCTTCTTGGCGTCAAGGATAGACCACAACTAGTTGTTGAGCTCATGGGTTTTGTTGCACAGTTATTTTACAAATAAAAACGGAAGTCTCAGAATATCTAACGAAATTTCAATCATAGGTTATTATTTGTAACTCTTAATCCTTTAACGTCCTATATATATTATTTGATCCATGAGTTTTGGAGTCCTCTATTTCATCAGTTTGATAGTTTTGAATTAAAAGCTCCAGGAAAATATATAATCAACTCATCATTAAACGAAAAAATATCATTTTTTCACTTATGACCTTCCAGTGCCTTCCAAAGGTGCCTGATTGAAAAATATGCTAAAATTTTGTCATTTTGAATAATTACAAATTTAACTCCTTTTTTTTATAATGCATCATCCTATGTTGACGGTAATACGCATGAATCTTGTTCATTTATTTAATTCTGTAATAATAAGTAATAACACAGAAGAGCCATCCCGAATCCTCTGGTGTAGAAATTCCCTGGTACGTCAGTAAGCTTTATACACGGTAATAATTTATAATTTTTCTGTAATCTCTTACTGGGCAGAGACGGCTTGTAGGATCTCCATTGAGTGGAGAACAAACTCTTCCAACCTTAGTGGAACAGATAATATTTTATTTTTGACCCCAAACATTATCCTTTGGACTTTAGAGAGAATATATTCTGTTTGTATTTCGAAGAGGTTGTTAAAAGCCAATCTGAAGAGCAGAGTTATTGAACCTACTTTTCACGGATAATACAGTCCATCATTCTAACAATAGGAGCCACTTTTGAAGAAAAATGAAATAAATGGAATGAGGTCTCGATTTTTTCTTTAAAAAAAGAGAACATTCTAGCCTCTACCATTTGTTTTGACTTATTTGCAAATAAAGAAGAGGTGGCCAATCGGTATCTTAACCATTTTTGATGAGAATCTGTTAGGTAGTTTTTCAATATTGCTTTTGGGTTTAATACCTTTACCATTTCTTTCAGGTACAGTCTCTCCAATCTTCTCTTGACGATAAGAGACGACACTCCATTTTTATCACCATTTATTAAAGATCTTATTCTACTATTAAAGAGTGCTTCCACTGCTATGAAGAAGGGTGTTGAAGGCTCGAGGTTACTGGTTTTGGAATGGTAGCACAAAACTAATCTCTTGGTTCTACTTAATAGAATGAAATTGCCTAGCTCGGTATCTTCACGAGATAGGTATTGACCAACAGAAGTTAGTCATCCTTCCCTTAAAAACTCGTCCCGACTTCTCAATCTTGGATTGAAGTTAAGACGTTCGTTAGAGTTCATTGTATGTAGAACGTCATTCATAATGGATTCCCACGACCTACCCATCTGTCTCCAGTATTGACCACATTTTTCCATTACCCCAAACAGCTCTGATGATCCCATGAATAATCTGTCAGTCAGATCATGACCAATTCTTTTCTCGAACTCACCCTTGATCCTCAACGCCCAGAAGTCACTACTTTTCCTCAGTCTTGTAAGCCAAGAGAAGTTCATCACTTTCCACAAGGCCCCTATGTTTCGAGGCCCCATTCTTCGATTCGCGTATTTATGTATCCTCTAGAAATGTCGCCCCCCCACATTAATTTTTCCCTCAATTTATAAGTATGCTCGCATATCTCGTTGGAGAAAGGAGTATATCTCAAGATTTGGACTTTAGGTATTATGATTTGGTCCCAGACCTTGAGCTTTTCAACTCATGTTATGGGTACACCTTTAAAAAAGTTAACACTCCTTTCAATAATAGATATAATTTTTTTTTCTTTCCTTTTAAGACTCCCAAAGCGGACGTGGCCACTTCGAACCCAAGTAGGTTGAGACGAATTTGAATTTCCCAAATTGTGGCCTCAGATTTTTCTCACAATTGGTAACGATCATCGTCTTACCTATAACAGCCGATAGTCCCAACTGTATTTTAAATTTTCCCAAAGTGCCTTCCAAATGTATTGCCTGATTGAATAATTTGCTAAAATTATTTGATTTTGAATAATTACAAATTTAACTTTTGAAGTGTTAGATGGAGAAAATCATATATTTTTAACTGATTTTTTTATAAATATCAGTAAATAAATATTTTTATTACTTTGAACTTTTCAAAAATTCCTTAAAAATTTCGATCTAACAACGATCAAAAATCATTATTCTTGACCAATTTAAAAAACAAACAAAACATATTTGTTCTTAAAATATCTCTAATTTCAAGAAATAAGAAAATTCTGACAACTTTATAGTGTTTTAAAAATATTAGCTATTATTTTCATATCCCAATCGTCCATTCTAGTCTATGCAGAAAAGTGTATAACTCATAGTCAAGGGATAGTCCATCAATTTCGTTTTATTTATTGTATATTTATGATTTCCTGATCATAGTAGCTTCTTCACACTGAAATATGTAATTATGTACATATATTATTTATATTAATGTCTCTGTATTTAAAAAAAACAAAAAACATCATTAGTGATTGTATGGAGCTCTAAATACATATTATATATGAATTATTATTATTTGATGATAATGATAAAATTTTCAGGTAGTTTGTTGATTGATATATTAAAAAAATTCAAAATGTAGATATTGTGTAGATAAAATCTATGTAAATAAGTGTATTTATTATGCTACAATATTTATTACATATACTCGTACATCTAATTAACTAACTGACTATGATAATAAAAATAAACATCGTTAAAAATATATTCATAAATTTCGGTCAATAATTTATTTGTCCAACAGAAGTGTTATTAATCATGGATTTTAAGTGCCCATATGTTATTGTCCGTTCATATGAACATATACATACGTACGTGGTGAGTGAACAGAAAACAATCTTGAACAAAATTCAAGAAAAGGAGAACTGTTCAATTTTTTTTTTTACTTTATATACGGACACAGCCCAATATTTCCTACCCAAGAATGATGTGAACTATTATTTAGAGGCTATATTTGATTTAGCATACTTAAATTATCTCCCATATGGCCTTTCAAAAAAATAAATCGATTTATAATTCTTCAATTGTGCTGATGCTCTTTTGATTCTTTAATTTGCAATTTTCAGCCTCTCCAAAGGGTTATTCATTATAATTTGTTGATAAAAATGAATGATAATTAGTAGAGAAGTACAAATGTATTCAAGTCTCAATTTTGAGAAAACACATTCTAGATTGCTTTTGAATTGACAAACTACTTGTGTTTTTCGGTATATCAGTAATATATTATTTCTAGGGACAAGGTAATTCCGTATTTAAAACGTTACTATAGTAAATTGATATTGAAACCGGTTCTTGTAGTCCAACTACTAATAAAAGATGTCCCATCGACGACGTAACCCCCCAAATGTATGACTTATAAAATACACCTTAAATATAGCAATAACCTATTTTTTAAAGCATCATCAAGGTTATGATATGACCCCTTCCCATCACTCAAAACAAAAATACTGAGTACGCGACTGTAAGTGCATGTAAATTGCAATTAAACACAATTTTGTTTGATTTATTTAGTCGAAAAAGCATAGAATAGCGATACTCATATGGGTACTAGAACCGGTACAAAATACCACATATAATGACGAATGGGAATAAAACTGAAGCTAAGTTATAAAAACTACAGAATACATCCTTTTTTTTACTTTTAGTGCAATTTGCAGATTCCCTAATGGATTAATCATAATTTTTTTTTGATTTAGACTGACGATAGTTCGTTTTCGAAAAATGCAAGTGTAACTCAGACTCAATTTCCAGATAACTCCTTCTAGTATTGTTTTTAAGTTGACGGACCACATGTATCTATAAACCTGAAGTAGAATGATGAAACCTACATGCATAATACCTATATAAATACATAATAAATGTACGTACTCATACAAAGTTAATTGCATGATACACATACATAGATATAAAATTCTTTTAAATTGATGTCTCCCTTGGGCATCTACCTCAGATGGATAAAATATAATGATAAATATTTTAATGAATCATCTTGTTAGCTTTATTCCTGCTGGGATTCTGTAAGTGTGTGTGAGCGTCTATCAGACTATCTTCTCCTTTAGCTCCAGGGAGATTCTATCTCTTTCCATTCTTCTGCTTTTTTTTCCGCTCTTTCTCTACGTGAACAACATCTTATCTCTGGTTTTTTTTTTAATGAAAAAGGAATCTTTGCTATTTTTTGTTTTTTTTTGTTTTTGTTTTCAAGACATGAGAAGGCAGTTTATTATTTTAGTTTTATAATTAGTATGTATATGTTCCCAATAAGTTTTTAAATGATTTTTTGCCTCTCTCTGTACCTTCCAGTCTCTTCTTTTTCTTTTTCATGGTAATTATTTTTTATGTGAGTGGTATACAGCGTTGTTTTTTTTTTTCTAATTAAATCTTCTCATACTGTAATTTTAATAATCATTATTATAATTATTCTACATTGGAATGTTGTAGATATGGTGTGACGTCCCATCAATTCCAAAGAACTGAGATGTTAGTTATACATATACATATTAGAGTTACTAATGAAAAAATATATTTATGCGAAGGGCTTTACATTCACTAATGAAAATTTGTCATATAGTTGAAATGCGTTAATTTGTATAAAAGTGAAAATATTATCGATCAACTTCATTTTTTTTATATTGAAGTAAAAATAATGAAACCTTTTTTAATCTATCAAATACTTTAATGTATATTTTTGAATGACGTGAAAAGCTAGTTAGAGTTATTATCATATAAGTCCTTAGGCGTGATATTTCATACTTCAGTCTTGTATTCCTCTATTTGAGCAGTTTGGGATTTAAAGACCCAAAAACTTCATAGATGCCATAATATATATATATATATTTAATGAATCCTTAAGCGAAAAAATGCAAAAAGTTTACATATGGTCTTCCAATGTTGCTAACGTATGATGACCTTTTCCAAAAATTAATGAAACCATGTCTTTTTAAAAAACTATTCATCCAGTAATTTAAGAGATGTTATATAACTAAATACTTTTTTTATGAACAGAAAAAACAGTAAGTAAGTTACTTAGAATTTAAAAAAAATCTTAATTTCTAACCAATAACTCAAAAATCTCAAGTTAAAAATAAAAAATTTGACCGCCTTAATAAAATAAGAAACTATTTTTGTTTTTATAAATGGACAAGGATTCTAATTTGCAAAAATCTAAAGACTATGATCATGCAAAAATATATTTGGCATTACAGAGTATAAAACATTCTAATTATATCATTATTAAGTTTTTAGAGGTCATCTAATTAATGAATATGGACAAAGTTTTTTTTTTTTTCTTGGTTACATTCTCAGTTAAATTATACCCAAAACAGTTCTTGTATTAGGTTACGGAAATATCCCGGATTGTTCGATGCTATCTGTATTAAAAACCGTAAACTTTTTTTTTGTACGAAGATGGTTAATTTTATTAAAAATATGCTTAAAATAATTTTTTTTACTATATATAGTAAAACCCAAACTAATCGAGTCTGGATTATTTAGACAGGGTATTGCTCTATTAAATATTATGATAATTTTTTTTTCTTTCGCAAAACTAATATAGATAAATAGGTACATTATATACATGAATGATTAATCAAATGTTTGAATTATATTATTTACTTATGATGTAAATTAGAACACGAATACGATTTGTTAACTCATGTATGTGGTTCGTTACTCTATGTATTTAATTAGTTATTTGATTAAGAAACAAAAATAAGACGTGATGTGCTATGATAATATATATAAAGTAAATAAACGCAATAAATCGAAAATCTTTTCACTTTGTTATATGCTAAGATATTGTGGATATTTGGCTAAGTTTCGCAATGAATGGGAAAGTCCTATATTTTTGTGATATATCATAGAATTTATATAGAGAAAAAAAATTATGTGGAGGTTTTATAAAAAGATATTATGAGCTATTCAAACTCTCTTCATGTACAGAATATAATTTCATATAATCTCATCCTCACATCTTTCTGGACTGTTAGATTCATTGATTAATAAGGAAAGCTCAAGTTTCATTGGGCCGTAACATGAGACGTACATATGTAGAACAAAATAGAAATACTTTGTTTAATTGAGCCCAATATAAAAATATCAAGAAATTAGAAGTATCTATGTATTTTATATATAATTTAGACTGGTTCTGAAAATTGTTTTTTCGAAATGTTGAGGAGATATAGTCATAAAAAAATCCCTTTAGTTAAAAATTAAGAAAAAATAAGTTAATAGAGTTGGAGCTCAAAACTTCCAGTAGCATAACTAGATTACAGAGAACGGTATCCTTATGGTATCAAGAAAAGATACCTCAAAACCATTTTTTGTTATTTGTAAATACTATATTTAGCGATGTTATTTATTCAATATCATCTTCCTTTGCGAGCAATAACAGTCTCAACACGCTGGCGAATAGATTGACAGCTCATGACGATGAAGGTCGTGTCCATAGTGTACCACGCTGTCGTGATGGAAGATCGGAGTGAATCCCAATTTGGTTGAGAGGTGCAGCAGACGTTCTCCTCCAAGGCACCCCAAGCTGCAAAGTCCTAATACTTGAGATCAGAGGCGGTAGAGGGCCACATGGAGTCAGACCGGAGGTAAGCCATATTGTTACTACAGAAGTTTTCGTTCTTCTTGACTTTAATTCTGAATTGAGCTACCCACGGTGTCTGCAGCCTTCCCGGCAATAAAACTGGTGTCGACAAGATCGCACACGCGGTGCCATTTTTGCTGTTGTTTTGGCATTTTTACACTTAGAGACATAGGATAAAAACAAAACTTGTTTATTTTTGTTTCAGCTGTCGTTTGGCTGTATAATGAAGCAATGAATTTTGCTATCATGGTAGATAGATATTAAATATTTGGAAGGAACTAATCATGTAGGTATACTTAAAAGACGAAAAATATCCTTATTATACGCGAAGGCAACAATATTTTAGTTGACAATGCTCATGAAATAATCATTATAAAGGAAAACTATAAAATTTTTTGAAAGATTCTTTTTTTTATATCAAATAGTTATTTGTTAGAATTATGCTATATTTTGAGTATATTGACTATTTTAATGTAAAGTCCTTTTTTTTCTCTAAAAAAATATTATATTTAGAAACTTTAAGAGGAACGTGCAACCTCTAAAAACTGTTTTAACACGGGAGTGGTTGAGAGCTGATAAAAAAAGGTTTCTTTTCTTTAAAAAAAGTCAATAATATTAGGGAAAAAACTAAAAAAAATATTTAATAAAAAGTGAATCAATGTGAAATTATTATAGAAATTCTGAAATGGTGAAAAAGAATTAAAAATCGTAAGCACCACAGCTCAAAAATATTAGTCAATATGACTCAAATTTTTATTTCATTTTTTTAAGGAAAATATAACATTTTTGGACTATGTCCCCTAAAGTAATTTCAAAAAAAAAAAAAAAAAAAAAAATTTAACAACCAGTCTAATGTATATACCTACATAGATTTGGATGTTTCATTCGAGTAATGAACGGTAAGTTTAACTAATATACAATATACATACTTAATACTTATATTATATTATGTAGTTTTTTATAGACCATAGTTAAAAACTTCCATCTTTTCCTCCCTCTCTTTCGTTCAGTCTTTCTCTCTCTCATTTTCGTAATAAGCCTATCGTATATACAGATATATATATATGTATACATTATTATGTGTATGGTATATTCATTTAATTTTTTTTATTGCTACACGGTAAAAACTTTTAATAGATGGAAAAGTTTGGAATGAAAATGTTATGTGCGTATGTGAATGTATTTAAAATTCAGATATAATTTTATAACTTACATAATATATCTTACATATACGTAACATTTTAGTGTTGGCACTCAGTTTGGAGCATGATTATTTTTTTTTTTTTCCCCGTTTGATCATAATACATTCCTTATGGACATATTTACTGTCTAAAATCCGTCTAATTCATACAAAATCATCCCTTTTAAACTGTGCTTATATTTTAGTCAGTCTCAGACTATGGATCAAAAACTTTATTTTTTGAATCACCTCGTTACTTTTATTATATATCACAAACTTTTGTCAAAAAACTTGAACTGGAATTATTTTTAAATTATTGTTAGGAACTGTTCACACCTTAACAAGAGAAAGTTCAAATTCAAACAATAAACATTCAGAATAACCTTGATAAGAGGAAAATAAGATTTAAAAAATCAACACTTAACAACAAATAGATGACGCCGTGTGATATAACGTCAACTGTTGAACTTACTACGACACTTTTTTTCAAAAAAAAAAAATCCACATTTGAAAGCATAATTGCCGTAATTATTTGCAGTTCATGAAAATATTATTCGTGTTTTAGTCCGAAGTTTCGGAAAAGAACGCTCAAGATCAAAATCTACTTTTCTTTATTACATTTTGGTCATTAGAAGTACCTTATTGGTCGATTTTTCGTATAAAGGGTGTCACATACATCAAAACCAATCTTCTTACACCATTGATTGTTATTATTTGGCTCTAAGACTGTGGATCAAAAATATTATTAGTTACAAATCGAAATGAGTAACTATAAAAAATTGTCAATGACGCCATCAATGCGATGTTTTTTCATTTTAAATCACAGCTTTTTTACGCTATGAACTGCATTTCGGTCCACATTTTAGTTTAAGATTAGATCAATCTAATTTTGTATGAAACATATCTTTCCTTTCAGACAATTCAGACACTGAATTAAAACCCTTATTAAAATTTATATCAGTGTAAGACCAGTTCGGAAATTTTATACCGAATAGCAAGAGTAATATACAAACATATATGTACGTAAATTTCATGGAAAAATAAGAAAAAGTTTTCCAGAGAATGATACTTTTTAGGAGCTCATATCTGTAGTGATGATAAGATACTTTAAACAAAACTCAATCGTAAATTCATAAAAGATCAAATCCAAAATGGATTCCACTTAGATATATTTATATACATTATACATATCTTTTTAATATACTATATATAAACTGATAACCTTCTAATAACCTCTGTTTAAGTATACTTATTTTGATACTTTATTTTTATATACAAACATATATTTATTTGTTTAAGTATTGAATTTTACTTTTTTTATGTTTTGAGAGGATTAGGTACTTAACGTTATCTGCTATTTAATGTGATAAGTCAAATTTTATTTTGACCTTTATATTATAATGTCATCAAACATATCTATCATGATGAAAAAAAAATTGTTAAATAAATATCATGATCGAATACAAAACTTATACATTTTTATCCGTTATGTAAAATTTGCACCTTTTATAAACTCGTACATATAGGATCATAACTTTTTTTAAAAGACGCGTTTGAAAGTGAAAATGTGTATACATATATTTATTAAATATTTTCTTTATGGCATCCACTTAGCATAGTGCGTTGTTTTAAAGAACACCTAAATTGTATTTATTGTTTTGGAATACAAATATATATATATATTACAAAATATCCACTTTTATACTATGAAAAACGTTTGAAATTTTATGCTATGCTCATCGAGGACCAAAAAAAAAAAGAAAAGAAAAAAAAAAGTCCTTTAATATTTCAAACATTTGTAATAAAAAATATTCATTTTAGGTGAAACTATTTTAAGACTTCGGAAAGATTGTTTGCTCATCTTATGTATTTGTTTTTTAGGAAATACTCTATTTTGACATAAATATAATATTTTTTTTTTATAAGAATGCTATTATACTTATATCGATGAAATTGAAAAACTTCATGTGCTTATAAACTATGCATTAATTAATATAGTTCTAACTATATATTTATTTATTTATTATCAAAAAGATGATGAGGGGACCATGTCCCCTTAACAGTTAAAAAGAAGTAAGTCTAGGTACCAGTTAATGCATACGTATATATAGCCATGTGGATAATATTTCCTTTTGTTATGCTAAAAATAATAATCTTAAAATAACATGGTAACTCTGGCAATTTGGATAATCTTTTGGAGGAGATCAGCTTAGCTATCATGACGTTTTATCATTTTAGCAGCTATAAGAAAATGAAAATACACACAAATTTAACTCTGTATATTGCAATAATATTAGGTGGAATGACCTTCTTGTCGATTATTAATACTACTCTGTGTCTAACAAGAGCTTTCACTTATAACTCCCCAACCAATGTTCATAATTATACTCCGTCCTTCATGAACACATGCATTAGTGATAATTTTATACATAAATATTATTTATTCAATTTAATAATATTGGTTACATATTTTACTATCAATAAATTGATTCGATTGCCAGCTCCGAAAGATCTCGCACACATTTTAAGTCATTTTTTTCTACAACTCAATGTTTGGACAACAAATAATATTGTTATGATATTTATGTATCATTATCGCATAATTGGACAAAAAAAAATTTGACATATTTTATATACTAACTAAAAATCAGGTAATTATTATTTTTTTAGTAGCAGTAAAGGTTCTTTTCATGATCTTTGATTGTATCTTTATTTTGTTATCTGTTCACTTTTGTAGATTTTATACTTTTTTTATAGAAGGAATAAAGAAAAATAAATACACTAGAAAATAAGTTTTTTATGTTTCATAATTTGAGTCCTGAGAAAAACTAATATTATTATCACTTAAAATACTTTTTTTGTTAGTATTTTATTTGATCTGTAATTAATAAAGCCTGGGGTTCTCGTCTGGTGAAAAGAAAAATAGACTTAATTGTAAGATAAATAATTGATCTTTGACTTTCAAGAGACTATTTTTAGGGAATTAAAATTTGAATCTATATCATTTTTCAGTCAACAAATTCTCTCAGGTTAATCTAAAAGTCAGCCGTCTTGGAAACTTAACAAACCAACTCTTATAAGAATTAAAAGCCTTTACAAAAGTTTCGTCTTTTAATATTCCTTTAGAAATTTGTGCATTTTATTTATGAACCATTTCATTTTACAATGATATTTCAAAAATATCAAATAATATGTCGATTTGTAAACTCTTGTCCCACAATAGTGTTTTGATTATTGATTTGTGTCACTCAAAATATATCTTGTTCAGCTGTAAATATCTTTTTTTCTTAAATGAAGAATAGTATCACAATTAGGACGTCGTTAGTTTTCTTGTATCTCACAATTTTCTATCCAAAGAGAAGCATTATGAAGGCCTCAAACCAGGTGGTAATTAAGCAATTCTTCTCAACTAGATAATTATTTTTCAATAAGTACTGGGAATTTTACAATTTAAAAAAAAAATTAATCAATCTACGTTTAGAAATCTAATTATGGGAAAAGAAGCAGAAATATATGCATTTGATAATAAAATATAGTATACATTTTTATAATAGTTAGGAAACGTTGTGTTGATTAAGTGACGGCTACAGCTATATACTGTTTTGTTTCAGTCCAATTTCATCTTTGAATCTACATTTTATGGCCTTTTTTGTAGAAAAAAAGGTTTAAGTATACAATGAAAATTGCTTCTTATACATATGTCGTTTTCTGATTAATCTATGACGTGAGCAAAAACGCTGTGTACTCTACATAGTTTTAAGTAATCGTTAGTTTACTAATTGTATTATTTCCGATTCAATGTAATTTATTTCAACGTAATAATTATTATTGTAAGCCTGAACCTCGTTTAAATTTTGCCATATATGTATCAATAACACTCGTCCAACGCAACTTTGACTTGCTGTAATTTTTTTATAAATAGAGAATAAAAAAATAAAATTTAGAGAACTATTATTTTATTTGCTTTAATGTTGTATTTACACAATATAAGAAAATGTCAAAAACGTCCTTGGTAAATACGTTACAATAAAAAAATAGCTTTAAATTTATTATTAAATACTAGGCTATCTAAAAATAGCAATATGATGATGTATTTTGATACAATATCAATACATGTTGGTATTGATAAAAATAGAAAATGTCGATACGGATTAAAACTGCTTATTACAAGAATACTCGAAAAAAGAGACGACTACATATTTAAGCGTACGATGAATCAGTTGTACAATTTGCTTGCAAGAGTAACTTTTTACTCGCGGAATACGCTAATTTTTGCTTCTCTAGAGACAACATAGATTATATGTAGTGATGAAAATCTAGATTAGAATGTGCATGTTAAAAAAAAACACCTTAAATCATCGTATTGATCCTGAAAATTTGAAGAATGTTTTAGAGGGGAGAAATAATATTGCTCATAACGTTTCTTTAGATCAGCTACAATCAGCTATGACAAGGAAGGAAGGAGAAAATTGTATAAACAACGACATTTGACAGAATAACAGATGTTCTATCAGGTTTTGAATATATAGTTGAATCTATTTAGGCAAGGATGTTTTGTACTCAGGAATTAAGTAATAATAACAACTGTGAAGGAAAAGAAAATTCATTTTTCAGATTACAAATTCCCAAAAAAATGGGACAGTTAAAAAATATAACTGATTTTCATCACTGGTTATATGTATAGAAGTGATAATGAATGCATTTTTAAGCGTGCAAGGATTAAGTTGTAGAAATTATTATATCCCAGCTGTAACTTATACAATCATATTCTTACATGACTAAATATCCGCTTATTTTCAACTCTTTAGTCCTATATCGTATAACTTTATTATTAGAGAAGGAAAAATGTGCGCATTAATTTACTCAATATCATAACGATAATTAATTTGGCCAGCGTATTATTTGACACTTTGATAAATATAGATATATCATGATAAGAATCGTACGATACCTAATACCAAATCATGATACAATACAAATATTGTGACAGTCCTTCAAAATACATATTATTTCTAAGCCTTTTAAAGCAACTTTTAGCAGAAACAAGAAAAAAACAAATTTAAAAATCTTCATGAAACCCTTCCAAATTCCGAAATAACTTATGACTACTTAAAATATTTTTCTAAGATACATCAAAGGCAAAAATCATTTAGAAAATGCTATTAGTCAGATGATCTTAAATGATTCCCACAAATGAAATTTTTATTTTATTTTCTTCTTTATATCATCTCGTAAGGAATGTAAAAATAAATGAAAAGAGATTATGTCTTTGATTTCCTTTATATATGTATGTATTTTTCTCGTTTGATTAAAAGAAGGGGGGAGGGCGGGAACATACAATTTTCTTGAGTTATTTCACTCCTTCAATCATAATAATATAAAAATAGGGAAATAAAATGTTTTTTATTTATTTTGATTATTGAAGAATTGGAATTGTATTTTTTTCTTTTTCAAATACTATTTTGAATCATTTTTATTCTTATTTGTTTTTTTCCTTACTTATACGAATAAAAGCTTGAGTTTCTAATTTCCCGGGGACAATTGTCCTATTGTAAGATCCCAGGAAACAAACATCAAAATTACAGAATCACGTTAGTCTTTACTTTAATACAGGACGTGTATATTTGTATAAAATGTTTTGTTCTTCCGAATAAACTGGGTAATCAGCAAACTGACCAATCTTTAAGCATAGAAAATTAATACACAAGTTCGTCCGTACTAACTTGCAAAACTAAAATTTGCTCATTTTTAGCAACATACCCTTGAAACAGCAACATAGATTTGGACCTTTTATTTTTTATACAACATAATCCATTTTTATTTTTTTTGGATAAGTTGAGAGTGAATGAGTGGATAAATATAAATTTAATGAACTCCTCTGTGTAGAATAACCACAGGGACACAGTTATAGGAAATACAATACTAATACAATAAATTGGAGAAAAAATAATTTCGTATTTTTCGCTAAATTTCAAAGCTTTATAAGAAGTGTTACAATCATCCGATTTATGCAAAGTATGTCCCATTTTGTTTAATAACATGTTGCCAACAAGAATCTAACTTCATAATGGCCTTTCATAGAAATTTTTCTTCCTATTCGTAAAAAACACAGATAACCAATTTTCACAGGCTTCTATTGAGGCCAAATTTGTACCTCACACGGGCCATAGACACGAAGAGGTGGCAGTTACTTGATGACAGGTCTGGACTGTAGGGTGGATCCATAGGAACTTCCTATCTGATCGTCTGGAGCTTCTGGCTCGTTATCAAAGATAAGTGCGGTCTGGTGTCGTCAGGATGATGACTTGTTGTCTCTGATTCACCAATGCTGGCTGCTTCTGTTCGATCTTCAGCTTCAAACGATCCAGTTGGTCATATAGAGAGCAGAATTGAAAAAATAAAAAAAAATCGCTTCGACCACTGTTGTGCAACACAAACCGACGAAGTATAGATTGCAAATTTTCTTGGTCAATTTCCAGAAGTTTTTCCCTTTTTTTTATTATTATCACAAATAGTGCGCAGATTCGTTTTTTTATATTCTGATTCGACTTAAATTGTAAGTGATGGGCAATCTAATTTTTGATTGAGTTGGGGATTGTATAATTATGAACTACGGAAAACAACTAGTGGAATCAATGCCAACACGCACAATTCTATAATCCATGTAATATTTTTTATAAGAATATGAGACGTTTAAGAAATATCATATCTCATACTGTTTCAAAACACGTATACTTATATAATTATATATAATTAAATGAAACTTATATTATAAAATAATTTATATGCGATTTTCCGGGAATTTCCTGCAGGTGTAAGCCTCCAATAAATTCCAGGAAAAAAAAGGATCTCAGGAGAGCAAATTTAGAGCAAACAATGTATGTATGTATGACAGATATCCTCATCATATTTGCAATGATTATCATATGATTTTATTTTATGTATATACATATTTTTCTCTAAGGACATGTTTTCTACTTTTCATATCCTTGAGTGTTTTATTTTGTTCTTCATGTGTTTATTTGCGTCATAAAAGGATTTTGAAACAAAATGAAAAAATAAATTAATATTTTGCTTTTCACTTGAACAAATAACACTTTTATTCCACTTAACTTTTAAATATATGTGGAGGTTTTTTTTTTTTCCATTTCTACCCTTCATGGTTGAGTTTAATCCACATTTTATGTAGATTTCCTACTTAACTGAGTTTGCAAAGAGCTGTTGGAGCCCAAAGTAATTATGAATATATAAGTTGGACTGTTTGTTATTCAACTTTCGAATTTTGTTTAGGGCTATTGCAAAATAATAAGGCATTATTTTATATTTTGCATTAAATAATTTTAATAAACATTTTTGTAATATATTTATATGTATAAATTATTTCAGTTTTTTTTAAATCACCCCATGGAGCAAATAGAGAAAATAACTCAAGGTTGTAAAATAGATAATCATATTATTATTTATCTTTTATTTAATAAATATATCTAATTAATTTTGTTTTTTTAAGCTTTGCGACCTAAAGATGACATTGTAGAACAATGCAATTTTTTTTGGGGTATTTTAACAACATGTCAAATTTTCTGCAATAGCTCAAATTGATATTTAAAAAATGTTGGAAAGAAATGATGCAAATGTATAGTAATTCTGGGATTGTAAGCATAATTAATGTAAGAAACTATTAATCGAAGGGTCTATTTGTGTAGTAATAGTCTGAAATTCCTTCCTACCAATGATCCTAATTATATGCCAGACAAATCACTCCCAAACACTTTTCAACTCTTATACAGGATATATTGTTCTATAATCCCATAATTATTAAATCAAAATTCAAAAAATGGTAAAGGACAAAACTTTTTCTGATAAAGAAAGGCTTTCAATTATTATAAAAGCTACTTGTTTATCCCTTCAAGACAGCTAATTTATAAATACAAGTGGGAGCTCATTTGAATTATCAAAAATTACCCAAGTAATGCAGTGTTTCTGGTTTACGTTTATTTATACATGTATTGCTCTATTGTTAGTGACGTCATATTATGACACATCCAATGTTTCAGGAATGTACTACGATAAATTGAAATGTAAAATGATTCATGATTGTTACATTTCAGATATTCATGTTACACATAAGTGAGTAATGGGATATTTCAATGTATCATGCAAATTGAGATTTTTGATAATTATAATGTGCAAATGGTGCAACAAATTGTGGATAAAAATTCCGAATGTATCAAAATGAAGATATTTACATATGAGTGCTGGAAAACAATATTTATTGGACCACAAAAAGGAATTTTAATCTCTCTATAATTAAGGTTTTATATATATCCAAATTACTTAGAATTTACATTTTTATGCTAAGGTAATGTTATGGAATACAGGTGTCAGTTATATTTACAGATAGCAATTACTTTCATTCTCAGTACATAATCACATATCTTGTTAAAAAACTTGGAATAAAAATAAATTAATTAAATAATGATAGTAATATTTTTAGGTGCTACCGTAATTGACGTTACTTACAAAAAAAAAACAAAAAAAACAAACATATATTAATTAAAACCTTCAAATTTTCTTTGTATTCCCATTCATAAGTATCACACCAGTCGTAACAAATTCAACACAGGATATATAAACATATAGTATATATACGAGTTCATTGCACATCTGCATTAGAGTAGCTTTTAAAATTTTATTTTACGTGAACAACCCTAATAAAAGGTTATTAAGCGAGTCCAAAAATACTACTTTTTTTACGACATCCTTTAATTCTGTGTTAAGAGTTACTTAAATAAACCTTCATGTGACATTCAAATCTATCTTTATTGTTACATGTAGCAACAATGGAAGGAGAATTACATTTACATGTATTTACATGTACATATGATAATTAAGTCCTGACAGAGGCGTGTACTTTGTTTTGTGTGTATGGAGTTTTGTCCTCTAGAATTTCAAAATAAATAAATAAGAATATGTATCTGTTTTATATTTTTTCAACCTTAATCTTAAATTTTTTATGTGACGTCATCATTGCTGATGTGTGCCATCTTGGGAGCTTAAACAATCTATATTTAAAATTTTTTTAAATATTTTCTTCATTCCAATTTATAAAAGAATAGGAAACAACTACAATATATTTTTGGATGTTATAATTGGACATATAAATATAATGAGTGGAACATATTGAATGAAGGAGACTAAATATGTATATATGGAGTTTTAATATGACGTCAACACTGTGGATGATGGCATTTTGGGAGCCTACACAATAAAATATTATAAGAATATAAACCCTTTATTCATTATAATTGATTAAAATGGTGAGCTATATTCCCGTGTATTTAATATGTCCAAATGGGACTGAAACTTGGAATTTGAACTTGGGAGTTGAAATGGTCCATCAACAATCTATCTTTTTAGATTTTGATTCATAAAATATATCTGCCTATAATGCACAATATTGGTAGTAATTACAATTTTATAATTCTCACTTTATTATATATTATATCCAAACATGTTTAGAAGTATGTTACCTCAAAGGTGGTCTGAAAAGTTTCCGATCTAACAAAGATACGGGACATTTTTCTGACTTTTTATTTATTTTTAAACATAGTCTCTTTGTAACTCCACACACTTCTCCTAGCAATGCTCCCATCTCTATTACTCATCCAAATAGTACAAGGTGTTTTTCTCTGCAAAACAATTGTTCACGAAACATTTTTTGATTTTGGTTCAATTACTCCAAGTTTGATTGACTTAGACGTGTCAAATTTTATCAAAACAAGCCTTGGTATGATTAATATTGCTTGAATCAATTTAACACTTTCAAAGACAAATATTAAATGACAACTCAATACTCAATTCTGTCCATTTTTACAAAAACACTCATAAACTCACTCAAATGATTGTTACATACGTGTCCAAAATTATGACACTTTGGGGAGTAAATGTCAACAGATGCTGTCACATATGACTAGATTTGATTCACGTTGAGGTTGTACACTTTTAAGATCACCTTTGTACATTATTATACTTATATGTTCGTTCTCTGCCACAATTGGTCTGATGGAGTTTTGCCGATTTAATGCAAGTAAAGAATTTAGTATTACAATGACTTTGTCTGACCTAGGAATTGTTTTTAAAGTCAATATACATAATGCATATTTTTTTTTCTAGTTCAGTGACAGTAAATCGACCCTACATACATTGAGTTCTAGAAAATAATTTCTTCCAAAAACGTTGTTCACAGTGCTACGTAGCTACAAATACGTTCTTATTTACATATCGTAGAACAATAATTTGCAACTCATCACTAATCCATCCAATTTTTGTGTTCATAGAGGTTTTCAGAACATATAAATTTGATATAATTTAAATATATCTGTCAATCAAAGGCATCAAGATCTATTTAATATAGTTGTTAAATCTTTTTATAATTTTAAGTCCATTTGATAAAGCTTTTTTTAATTTTTCTTTTTAGAATTGTGTCCATTTTAATTAATAAATTTATCAGTTCTAGGCCCCTTAAGATGGCATTGCTTCTGCTTAAAAGGAAATACATGACTTCAGTGGAAATGATATAATAATAAATCATACCTTTACTTACTGGGATGTCTCAAATCTTGGGAAATTTTCTTTGTACAAGATCCTGAAAAAAAAATTAATTTTTTTTTTTGAAACAGTAAATAGTTTCTTTCTATGTTTGAGAAGAACTAATACCTTTTTTTTTTCAACATTCTTTATTTGGTTTATATATTATATAGAACATACATATATATAAATAAACCGGAGCAACTTCGTAAAACATAACATAAATAAACATTATAGTTTATACTTAATGCTCCGGGGTAGAATTTCAACTAAATATCAATCTTTGAAAAAACAACACTAAACATGCAAATTAAAAATTATGATAAATATTTGTTAAAATTTTTTAAAACCTTTTTTTAAAATACTTAGGTGATTCTGTGAAGTTGATGGAAGGTACCGGATTGCTTCCCCTGCAAAATACCACGAATCACATCCTGATTTAGGAATTTTCATTTTGAGAGAGACAAAGCAGGCTGAAGCTGCCAAGATGATACCTCTCAAACCATCCTCCCGAATAGGCTGATGGTTAGATAGTCGACTGGCGACGAGGGCTTTATAATTAAGAATTGCAAAGTCCAGAGCCCTTGTTAACTCAGAAGTTGCACCCTTCTTCTTTGAAATTCCAAAAAGAACAAGACCTTTAACATATTTTTCTTCCCCATTCGTCATCCCTTTTAGAGTTATAGATACAAAATATTTTAGGATATAGATGACAGGGCAGTCCACAAACGCATGAAGTGTGTTATTATATATTTTTCCACAGTCCTTGCAGGGCCTAGTATATTTAATACAATCTGTTGAGATTTGTAACTGCACGGCAACTCGTGTGATTGCACGTTCTTCTAAAATTGAGGGGTCTTTTAAATTTCTAAACAAGAACTTTTTATTTATATTTTGCCGAATTATAACAATGGTTGAGTCATTTCTAAATTCAGGGGTGATCATTCCAAATTATTCTCTGAGCTGAGCCCCAAACTGGATAGATAAAAGATGTAATTTTGTTGGTCAGATTAGTCCCCATCATAAGCCAAATGTACAGTTTTTGGTTCGTTATACTTCTTCTCCATTATACTGCTGGAATTTTTGGCGTATCCACAAAATTTTTGGAGTAAATTTTCGGGACAATACGAGATAGTTGGGCTACTCAATCACGTAAATGGGATTTAGGTCTTTTTATGGCTTTGATATAATTCATACAAAACAAACAATTAAGCCTAAATTTTAGAAGTGTTCTTCTAAAATAGCTTTTCAGCTAGTGTTGGACTTGATGTAGCCTTTTATAAAATTAAATAAATTTCAAGCTAGTCTTACCTATAATTAAATAAAATTTATAATTTGAAATAATTAAATGCAAGATTTTTCCTATAAAATAAATATTTCCCGGAAATTTTCTGTAGGTATAAAACTGCCAGAAATTCTATTAAAATAGGATTTCGAGAGTGAACCCCGACTACTTACATATATAGTTAAAAGAATCTAAATTTTTTGAAAATTTGCCTAATTTTCTTTGTATATATATATTGTGTTCAAGTTGCAATGTCTGAACGATTTTCAACTTGTATAAGCACACTATACAAGGTCCTATTGGTTCGTCATAAAATACCTTATTTAATTACAACATTGGTCATTATGATTACCATCTATATATTGATACTATCATTTAATTTTGATCTATCAAAATTACATGGTTATTGATGTATCACGGAGGAAGAACAGAGCTTGCTAAGACGGTTCAAAAGAGAAATAAATATTCTGAATTTTCTCAAGGCCAACAAAAATTCGGGCAAAGTTTATTTTCTTTTCTAATGAAACTTTTTTCACCTTTGATACTACTGTGAATTAGCAGAACACCCGTTACATCACAATCGAACTTCCAGACAATATATCAGCTCAGTGAGACATGCTCTTGTGCGCTGTGGAGGTTACCCTTCTATTTTTGTAGAGAGGAAGGACGCTCAATGCAGATGCTTGTAACGAACTTTTGGACAAGAAAGTGCTACTCGGGCTATACAACTTTGTTTTCACTCAAGACAGAGCTCCTTGTCATCGACCCGCCTTCCTCAGTTATAACTTTCTGGGCTTTTGGGACTTCAAAATGTAGTCAACCTCCTCTCTAGACATAAACCATTTGGACTACTCTTTATAGGTGCGTCTGGAAGAGAGGGTGTATGTTACTCTTTGCATGAGTGCCCAGTCTTTAGAGGCTTCCATAAAGAAGGAGTAGACCAAGCTCAAGTCTGACTAAATTGACATGGTTTGCAACGGATTTCGGGATTGTATAGAGAGTATTAGAGGTAAGTCCTCACACATTAAATAAAGTTGTGCCAAAGAGGGGAACCAGCAAAACTCCAAGCCTAAATGTGGACTCACTGAAGGTTGCCATAGTGGCTGGGTGGGACAACTTGTCTGAGGTAATCTACTCTTGTAAGACCTTCCGTGACTTATAAAAGGCTGAGATTGATGCTGAAGGTGGCCATATTCATTGACCAATTTTGCAAAGGCCTTGTTTACAAGTTTTGCGAAAATTATATTTTTTTTTGTGATTATTGAAAGGAATAAAATATTGAAGCAGTTTTTAAGCAACCTCTGAAGTGGACGGTTTGCTGCCCAACCCTGTATATATAAAACAATCAAGTATTCCCAGAAGGTGCTTGTATAATGCATCATTATTTCTGCAGGTCTTTAACTCGTAAATCTATCTAAGCAGTCGTACTTATATAGATATAACAATACAATACACATAATATATGTATTTGAACATACATATAACTACCTCAATAAAATAAAAATCAGTAGCTGAACCAAGTCTATTAAAATAGAATAAATACACAGTTGGGGGCTTAAAAGAGTTTTATATATATTCTATTTGTATAAAATAAAATATGTAGTCTATGTTGCTCATATGTATATACAGAAACAAATGAAGAAAGGTTTCCAGATTAAATGGGTTTTATATATATGATGTGCTTAAGGTACGGCTAAAAACCAACTTGAATAGGAGAAAAAAAAACGGTTAATAAAAATTAATTCCACCAAAAATAAAATATATGTAAAGTGCGAGCGCAAAAATGTCAGATTTGACAACTTAAACTTTTTTATTTCAGCCTTTGAGCCTAATGGGGTTTAGGTACTCCATATTTGAAAAGCAAATAAAATAGCTAATAGGCACCAGTGCCCATATGAGGCATAAGGATAAAATAAGTTAAGTTTAAACACGTATGTAAATACAATATTGTAGTCATGGTATGTTTAGAAATATATATTATTGATAGAACAGAAACTATTACTTGTACAAAAAAACCTTTCCAATTTAACTTCTTACAGCACGTGCACATTGTAAAAAATAATCCAATAAATTATTAAAACAATAGATTTTTTTGTATTTGGTAAATATGTAATACCCAAAGATATAAATTGTTTTTTATTCTATTTCATTTCGTAAGAAAGATGTTTAGTATTGTTATGTATATTATTTTGATTATAAAAAAGAAGAAAATAAAGTATACAAAATTATTTTAAAACTAATATATTTATATCTTTTATGTCCTATAGGGATACTAGCGTCCCTGAAATTCTTTCCAAATACTGATTTTTTTAAAATACTTTTTTATTTTATTAGTAAAAATTGATAAAAGAAAGAGTACCACAACTATTTAAAAACACTCAGTTTTTTGTGCCGCTCAAAAGGTTAATACATTGATAAAAAAAACAAAATTGGTATATTTTAAACAACTTTTTTTTTAATTGTCTTCCGTTATCCTTGATGAAAGCCTCAACTCAAGGATCTGGCACAAACCTAAAATACAACATCCTCTGAATATTTGATCAACCACTTGATAATGACAGTTTTGACAAATCTCATATTTGCATGAGGTGCGGAATTGGCAATGTCTTTTTACCCAAAAGTGCGTAAAAGTAGAGTTTTTGCTTATTTCCTTGATACTCATACATTTTTGTCAGATTTTTATAAAACATTCATAAACAAAGTTTTATTGTTTGCTAAAATGTGTACTCTGTATTGATCATAGTAATAAGACGTAGATAAATATATAGACTAAATTCCTTATACTTTTGACTGGACAGCAATAGTAACTAAATCGTTTTGTATACTATTATATTTTTGGTTACGGATTCTTGGTGATTCACAGCTCCACTTTTTCAGTTGCACCTTTGAATGATCTCATACTAGTCAGTCACTAATTTGATCAGTTATATGAAAATATTTAAAACTTATTCAGATGGAGCAATCAAGGAAGTCGGTACATTCTTGGTACATAACTGAAGAAATCGTACCATTAGCATTTTTTTTTTTTTTGGGATCAAGTTAGAAATGACATCAATGCATATATTGTATCGAAATTACGGACTTTAAAACAAAGACTCTCCAGCAAGAGGCATGGCTCAAGATATTTCCTTCAAAGAAACAGAAAGCTAAAAAAAGTAGTTGGTATTTAAAAATTGACAAATGATCTATGTGGTACTAACTTAATTATAATTATAAATTTAAATAGCTGTGTAAAGATGATAATTAATAAAAAGAAAATAACTAAAAAGGGAAACCCATTATTATTTTTCTTCTTCTTTTTCAGCTAAAGTTTAAAAATGTATTTTTTATTTATTAAACGGTCTAAGCGCGATCACTTATTGCTTGATACAAACAAGGAAAGTAAAAGGACAAAAAAAAATTGTAAAAAAACTAATATTTATTTGAATATAGAAATATTTGACTCTTTATTATATTTTTAATAAAACCCATAACATTTTTTTACATAGCTGCAGTACCAAAATTAGGTTCTGCTGATTCTGATAATGTTGGGGCAACTATATCACCCTATTGTACATTTCTTTTTTAATAGGACGCCTTGAGCTTAAACTATATACGCTGGTTGATAAGTTATTATTTCTTAGATCAAGCTTTTACACAATTCTTTGATATTAAGTGCACCTTTAAAAATGATGCATGGCAGACAAATGGACATAAAATCTTTGTTGTATTATTATGGATAGATAAATAAACTAGTTCTGTGACCAAATATGAAATAAATTACCAAGATATTTTTGCCAACAAACTCTGTAACTCTGTATAAAATGGGATCCATTAACGTACATAATAAATATTATCTCTTTTGTCAATGAACCCTTAATGTAAAAAATATAAACTAATTGATAAAATATGTCGTTGAGTTATTTTATAAAATTTTCGTGTGAGTCAAGGAAATTGGGGTTCTAATACGTATAATTGCCATCATATCTTTTTTTTTATGATGGAGAGGGAGATATGTCTTATTATTATTTCATCTTAATTGACGTAGAGAAATGTTCTTTAAAAAAAAAGTTTAAACTTTCTTTCTCTCTATCTTTGAAGCACATCAGTTCTTTGTATTTTTTTTATCACTTAACTTAAAAATACACATTTTTTAGTATTTAGTATAAAAGTTTTGCTCATATTGTATAGTTAAAAAAAGAGATTGGAAATCGATGAAAAGTTTCCAATAAATAGTATGATGATGAATTAATGGGTATATTTTAGAGATGTACCAAAACTTTCATATCTCGTATAATCTTATGTAAAATTAAAAACCACAACATTTGAATAAGGCGCAAAAGCCAAATCATAGATTAATCTTGGTTAAACAACTATATCATAGATATCATCCTACCAAAAATCACTAACTTTTATAATAATAACACATACTTTTATTAGGTATAAATTAAGAATATTGGCAAACTATTATCGTGCTTAAAAGATACTTAAAGTTTTACTTAACATTGAAGTACTTTACTACAACATTAGTAGTGAAATGATTATTTCTAGAGGGTGCTCCACAGTTTGGGACGTTTTTCAAAGATCGGTGAGAGGACGAGAAGTGGTAAGTTTTAAGTATCATAACAAGTACCGGACTGATATAATCCTAATAAAAATTAATTTGGTTTATTACCCTTTTATAAGCTTTTTAAGTGATTGCTAAGATGAGATATCACACTTTTCACCAAACCCACATCCATGTGACACAAAGTTGTACAATTTTTTTTTAAAGTTTCTAAAAAGAAACTACTTTTACTGATTTTCATCTGTAATAAAATTGACTTAATAAAGTAAATATGTAATAAAGTTAAATATTTGGTCATTACATCGACAACAACAAAGAAATGGATGTGAACAAATAAAATAAAATAAAAAACCTCAATTGACAAGCATCTGTCACTTTTCACAGTTTTTTGATAAATCAATATAAGTAACATCAATACCTACCTTAGCGTATAAGACCTGAGATAAAATATGTAGCCATATTTAAAGGAATATAAACTTCAAGGAAAAAAAAATATTTAATAGGACAAATATTGACACGTTTTTTATATTTTACTTCTCCAAGTCTTCTTCTCAAGTAATATATCATTTACATTTATACTGTAAATATCCAAGCCTTTTAAAATACCAAACTGAAAAAAAAAAATAGTCCGATCTCGCTGAAAGTTGATGTATGTTCTTCCAAAAGATGCTACACACTAAACAGTACCTCGATGCGCACCAGTAGTGCCCTATCTCGGACTTTGAACATACTTTTCAGACGACCTTCGTATATTACAAATACACGAGTCATAACGGGTACCCGCGAATAAATAAAGATCTGTGTGGTTTTTTGTTGTTGTATATTTTACCCCCCCCCCCAGGAGTAGTTAACTGATTTTATTCGTTGTATGCAAATATTTTACAAATAATTTTTCAGAGTGCGATTTTATGGTTATGAGTTTTGCCCTGATCAGCCCCTAGTTATGATAAATAATAATAAATTGTAATAATGTATATTCAAAGAAAGAAGAAATGCCGCCCCCCCAAGAAAGATTTTGTACTCGTATGTCTTTCATAGGAATCCCATCTTTCATAAAAATCAGCCTCTTTTGGTTAGTTTTAATGATTCTTCTTCTCCTTCTTTTGAAATATTGAAGAAGACATTTTGGATCTTTTTTCTTTATCTTTTTGAATGTTTAATTTTTCGGCATCTCAACAGGGGATTTCCTATCTCTTCTTCTTATTATTTCTGCCCCCTACGCAGGGTTATGATTATAACTCCTGCTTCTTTGATGAAAAGCCAAAAAAAATCTAGAATTTCCAAGAATAATAATAACACAAAGAATCTTTCTCCTCTTCTTGTCGCAATGGGACACAAATTGTCTGTTGTTTATGGATGAATGTGTATACATACAATTTCCTTCTATTTTCTAATGTACGCTTTAGGAACAGTAAAGAATATATAATATATAAAATATCACGATCTTAGTTAAAAGCTTTATCTGTCACACATTTATATTTTACTTTGGTGTGACTCTGCACATATGGAATTGACTGTCATGAAAGAAAAATAAACGTTCCTCCATTTGTGTTTATTGACATTTTGTATTCTTCTTTAAAATAAGAGGCATTTTTTTCAAAGTAATTTTTTTTTCGAAATATAAAAATTACTTTAAAAAAATATAAAATAAGTATGTAGGCATGGAATGTGAAGCAATTGAATTAAAAAGTTAGCCACGTATTTTTACACGTATATAAATAAATACATACATTAAAAAAATATATATTTATTTATTTGTTAGGGTTGTATTAGTCCTTACTATAAAACTTAAAATCATCTCGTCCTTGTTATCGGTTCCTAAAAAAGATCCCAAATTAATTAGTACCTTCTAAACGGGCATCATTTTCACTAGTGTTATAACTATCAATTTTTACAAATTGAACTATTTTGGTAAAACTTTAAGAATATTTCGTGCACAATAATAGTTTGACCCATTTAAAGTAGGTATTATTCTGATAATCGTTATATCCTTGAGGGTGAAATTGAATGATGATGACTTCACTTCACAAAGTCAATTCAGATGCTTCCTTAAGATATAGGGCGGGTCAAAAGGGGCGTAAAAACATTTGGGTGTGATATCTCCATACTATAAAGGTAAATAAAATGCCAGAACTTTACTCTTGTTTGTCAAATTTCTTCGATCATTTAATGATATTTAGTGATTTGGAAATAAAACAATAATAACTGAATTCCGCGAAGGAACTGCAATGAGCTATTCTTTATGGAATAATAACTCTTTAATAAACAAATTATAAAAATTCAATGTCTGGATTAAATATTTGTAATTAGTGAATACTTTAAGCAAAACTTATTTTTGATATAAATTAGCTTTTCAAAATCTCTTTTTTTTCTATAAAAAGTAAATATTTTTTTGTTGAACAAACATTAATTGAGGAAATTACTTATGTTTTGTAGTTCGTGCAATAAAGTTAGTCTCTTCCTATTTACCTTGTACCTACATATGCTTGTACAAATCCAGCCTCAGTTTACTTTCCTTTGATGTTTATGTAACCAGCAGTATTAAGAGGATCTCTCTCTTGCCACCAGTATAAGGATACATCTGCCTATTCAAACGTAAAAAAATTATTTATAAAAACATTCCAAGGTTCAATCTTTACAATGGATTTGGTATGAAGATTGAATAATATTTGCCTTGCATATATATTTACATTACTTTTAGTCCATACCGAATTAGTCAGCTGTTTTTCTTCTTCTTCTTGTGTGCGTTATTCACTATATATGTATATACTGATTCATGCTTGGTGACAAAAAGCAAATGAAGAAAGAAACGTTTGCAAAGAGGATAGTAGAATTAGTCAACTGATAATATCTGTGGTTTAAGCATTTAGTGATGGAGTTTGTCATACCTATCTGGTGGTAATTTATTTCTGACACACATTAGATTCATGACCCATTTTGATTATTACTAGCACTTGATATTTTGAGATATCATAGAAAGAATATCAAATTTATTAAGTATTCAATACGAAACCCTTCGACATAAAAAAACACCGCAATTCAACCGGCTGCAATGGGATGAGAATACCTACAAAATATGCTCTATTTCAACTTTGTTCTTTCCTAAGTAGTTTGCTCTTTGAGGGCACTTAAATTTGGTGCACGTGTAGCTCAATTCTTGGCTTCAATACGTACACATATGCTGTAATCAAGAATGACAGCTAAAAGTGCTTCAAACAATAAAAAACAATTTAATCCGAAAATGTATGGATTATTTTAGCAGTATGGCTAGGAGCAAGGTTTATTCTCCTTCCTCCTATAAGAATCCATGTATAGTTGACATGGGCAAATTTAATTCACATTTTGATATTACGTCCAGTAAGAATATGATCTGATCGAAAAAATTTCTTGGTATCTCCAAAATCTGTTGGAATATTTGAAAACTTATTATTATTATTTGCGCAACTTTTCAAAATTGTAAGTCATCTTACCTCTAAAAAAATCTTTAAAATAAGTATGTAATGATTAAACTAATGTACCCGGTAGATATTTATATATATAAAATATATTGTCTTGCCCTCAAGACTACTTTAAAAACATAGTTTTTATGCAAAACCCATTAGGAATATTTAATTAGTCTACCAAATTACTCCATATTATTCACTTCCACTCCCTTAATGAATAGAAAAAAACAGAAATCCTGGAGTAATTGAACCATAACAAAGGGCTTAGTCTATTAAGGGTTTACAAAAGAAATGGCAGGAACAGATGAAGTACTTTTTGTATGTTGTATAGATTGACATTCTGAAGAAAATAGATGAAGGGGGATGGAGGGTATCCAAAAAAGAGAGAAAAAAAGAGAATGAATCCATGCATAATTTAATTTTTTTTTTTGTTAAATATGTCGACTGGTTCAATTTTTTTTGTAAATGTATGTACAATATAGTCTGTGTGGGACATCCAATTATATTTTCCTTCCTTGCTTCCAAAAAAAGGACATTATTATAAAAAAAGTATTTGAAATGAAAATTCTAAAAAAAACCCGAATAGGGAAATTATTCATATTGAAACTGGGAAGAAAAAAAGCTATTGAGTACATATATATATATATATATATTACTATATATGAAATGAACATTCTTTCTGAATAGTTGGTCAGTTGCAAAATCAAAGTAATACAATATATAATAGATTTAAAACAAATAATAGTTCCTATTAAAGTATGAATATATGTGTACATACATTAAAGTTTTCTATTTCGGGGTATTTGTTTACTGCAATACGGTGCACAAGGGTACTAACATTGTTTTGTTCCAAATACTGGTTTCATCCTATTTGTTTCCGGCCTGGGATTAGTTTTATCTGTCGACACTCATTAACGGTGTAATGGTTATATTTTGAATGTAGGTTCATCGACAATATATAAAACATCTTGTCGATGGCGGTCCTGAAATGGAAATTTTATTTATGAAATAGGCAAAGACCCATTTCTTTTATAAAAATAAAATATATTTTGGATGATGAATTATAAGTGAAAAAATGAAACTTCATACGTTTTTACATACCGGTGGATTGAGGGTGCCTGGTCATAAAGACATCATTAAAATGTTAACTGCAAATTTTCAGGTCCCTTATGCCATATTTGTATAGTGAGATAAAATAATTTTTAATATAACTTTCTGGGAGGACCTCTGGACGGATAGGATTTTGTATCATATTCAACTAATCTAATAAGGAATTGCAATTATCAAAGAAACACACTTTCGTATTGATATGATGCAGACTATAAATAAGGATAGTAGTTATATAATTAAAATAAAGTGGATTGAAAGCATTGTTTTTGTTTTTGTTCAACCAAACGATATATGTATATTTGATCATTGTATTTTTTTTTGAGTAAAACTTTGCCTTTTATTTTGTTTTAGTATATTTATTTGTTATTGTCATTATCAAAGGTGAGGACTTGGAATTGACTTCATATTTTAGAGACTTACTACTCAACTTAATCACACAATCAAAAACTTTATACTTGACTTGAACTCGAAAAACTAAGACTTGCAACATTACATGGACTCTAAATCTTTTTTTTTTATCAGTTATAAAAAACTCTTTGAATAATCTTTTATTTTCTGAGTACTTAAACTGAAACTAAACTAAAATATTCAAGTACCTGCACTTGATAGCTATAACTTCAAACTCGACTTGAACATCCAGTATTATGACTTTTTATCCCCTCTGGTAAATAAAAATACATTTTTATCAATAAAATGACATTTTTGGGGCATAATTGAGCATCTTCAGACATTTTGCACCATCTTTACTTTAAAGATATTAATATAATAACTAAATCACACTTTTTTTTGAAAATGTAATGTCTTTGAAATGAAATTTAGTGCAAACAGTTTCCCTCTAATATTGGTTAAACTAGCAGAAGTAAAAAATGATCTATTTTTATGAAAAGATATAACAAATGAAACTACAATACTTAACGTCATTTGAAACAACATCAAACATCCCATAAAAAAACCCAAAAAACGGAACATTCTAATATATATATATATCTATGTGCATCTTTTTAACAGATTCCTTTCAAGTCAAATTAAAAATGGGGAATGTTTTCTTATCTTTCCATAATATTTCTTCAAGGGACGAAGGAGCAATTTTATTATTATGCTTTATCTTATTTGACGTCAATTCAAAATGTGTTTAGGTTATATCATTTCCTACACAATATCCATAATATAAACGTTATATTTCGTAAATATGAAGAAACGAAATTCGCACTTTATTATAATCTTTATTTTTTTTTAAATCTGTATTTTCATACTATTACAAAATATATGTACGAGTATATATATGTTTTATTATTGTGTCTTAACTGTTTTTAGCTTTAGTCCAAGACTTATCATATTATATGTACATTTTGTATAAATAAATAATATACGTATTTTTAATCTTCTTTGCAAATACACGACATTATTAAAAAAATACAAATAAATAAGGAGTGTGCTGCTCTCTTGCAAAATATTAACTTTTAGATCGTATACAAGACATACATATGTGTCATATTATACACCCTAGCTTATTTTATAATTTTATCTAAATATTATATCCTTTAAGTCGATTCTATCAAAAAAATATTTTGATTCAGGAACTTTTAAATGTGTTTGCCTTTTAAAGAAGGATTGAATTTCTTTATCGCCCTATTATCAATATAAATATTATTTGAACCATCATTTGATTGATGTGAAATTGTTCATATTCCACTTTTACGAGCTTTTAAGGTCAAATCCGAGTTGTGGGTTTGAATCAAATCGGAAGTTGCAGATTAATAGGACTTCACGTTAAATTAATGTTAACTTGGAGACCATTCCAATTGGCTTGTTAGCTCTGATTGAACCAATTCAATCATATATATAAATAAGGATAGATGGTGCTTACTTGAGTGAATTATAATTAATAATAACATGTAATGAAAAATGTTTGTGAGTCACAATCTTTTTTCAACACTTAATTTTTTAATTAAAAGTTGCAGTTTAATGAAACTTATTTAAGTGCAACTTAAGTTGAAGACTCAAGTTGACGATAAGTGTCTAATGTACATATTTCTTATCATCCCTTAGTTTCTTTTTATCTCACTCAAGTCTATGTATTAGAAATCACATCCATATACAAAAAGTACAATTATTACTCGGATAATGGATCCTCCTCCTCTTACGTTTGCTAGAAAAAGGAAAAAGTAGTAGTATCATTAACGAATTTGAGTCAAATCGATTCGTTAATTTTTTATGAATCTTTTATTTAATGATACGAGACCATAAATGCTTCATTTCCTTTTGCTTGCAAGTGTGAAAATATATTTGCTAATGAGAGTATTACTAATTAAAATAAAATACAGGAAGGAGTTTTTTTTTATATTTTTTAAAACAAACGAGTCATTTAAAAAAAATAGAAAACCACAAGTTTTTAGTGTTTTTTCCCAAAAAATACAGCATGGTATAAACGTATAACAGTAGTTACTGCTGATACTAAAACAACGACTTATATATGGCAGAGTATTGCAACACAATTGGTTATTAATTATCTTGAAATTGTACATATCTCATACAAGTTGTAACTGTCTAATCCAATTGTACAAGTTGAAAACAATAAAGTGGGGTGAAGAATCTAGAGTGATGAGAATAATGCAAACATTGAATATTCCATGGATTATTATTAAAAATTACTGACTGTTAAGAAGTATTCTGTGGCACATTATAAAGTTTAAATGTCCATAGTTATATCACACGTAAATACATAATAAATGCATTGTTTTTATACATGAAAATGAAATGATTGCATTAATTAACAGTTGGTAATTATAGTGACTGATGATGTCATTCAGTGATTCTCTCATTTTTATCACTGCAGATCCCATTGACGCATTTTTTTGCTAATTTTGTATTTGAAATAAAATATGTATATTTATGACTTTGATAACTTAGCAGAGCCCTGTTGGGAATCACTCATTTTTTAATTAAATGAAGCGTAATAAGACTTATAATTGTAACTTCTACAATTAATTACAACTACAATAAAATTGCATCTTTTACACAAAATGTGTATAAGGTATAATTTTTGTCTTCCCTTACAAATAACATTCAATAATTAACTTTTTTTTTAAATGAAAAAACTTAATTATGACTTGTATAGCTACTAACTTTTTTCTTAAAAAGAAAATGAGAAAAAAACAATGTTCAAAAGAATTTCTTAGTAGAGATTCTTTTTTCCAAATATATACGGACAAAGAATCTAATCACGATATTGGATGGATCTCCAGGGAATTAGTGGGTTGAGTCTTTTTCTCATTCCTCATTATTATTCACTCTCACATATATACAACAAACCTTTTGCCCTCCTGAAATAATCATCATGATAAGAAGAAATACTGAGCCCTACAGGGGACACTCTCCGCCCATTTTTTTATTATTGTTTCGTATGAACCGTCACCTTTATGAACGATAATATGTTGTCGGACATTTTATTTTGTTAAATGGGTCAAATATCGTAGAAAGGAAAGAGAAGAAGAGTTTCTTAACACAATTCATTTTTTTACAATCATGCTGTAGGGAATTGATTCATAGTCGCTGATTCTCTTTCATAGTGAGTGTATACACATATATATTTCTATGTAGAATGAACGACGTATATATATGGTTTTATTTGTGGAGGTATAATCAATTGAAATACATAGTTTCACAGCAGCAGCAGTGTGAATATCTTCTTATTAAAGTCCTTAATTCAAATACCATATATTATTAACTTTGCTAGTCGTCCTCCAATAGCATGTAATCAAAAAGTAATGAATAAATTACCCGCATGAGGTACTTTGATTCCTCACTGATTCTCTACGTGGAGAAAGAGAGGGGGGAGGGGAAACCACACCATTTTCTAGAGCTTTTTATGTTAAAAAAATATGTGTATCTCATGGGGTTAGATTGTAAATTTACACAAATCTCCATTAGTGGGTACATTCTACATATAAAATGTACATTACAACTCTTTTACTATAATTAACGAGAGTTCAGCTGCAAGGGTATCAACTCTGAGTTGTCCCTATATCCTAAATGTATTGTATGTACATTAGAAAGTTTTGGTTTGTACATTATATTATTTTTACTTGTAGGTAAATAATGGGTTTTATAATGAAAACTGTTGCTACTGAAGCCAATATATAGAGGCGACAAGATCCGCGAACGATTGAGCCAATATATCAGCTGAAAAAAAGGGTATAATATCACCTTTTTTTGTTTTTCTTATAATAATAATCGGCAAATCTAAATAGCTATTCAAATCAAAGAAATAGCTAAAAAATATAGCTCAAAGTGGATCTTTTGTTCTGAAGTCAGCTCTCGACCAGATCCTATCTTATTAAAAAAAAAATTGTGTTGGGCACTCGTATCTTAAGGTATTGCTGCAGACTGTAGTTTCTAATTTATTACAGCCTTAATATGCCAAGCTACCAATCAAAATCCCTTTGTCGCCTCTATGTATTTATTTCTCATTGATACAACCTTATTCTTTTTATTGTCAATATTATAGTAGACAATATGGCCTTTGTTGCTGATCTTTTTATACAACTACTACACATACGAATTGTACATACTATTCAGGCCAAGGAATTTGACCCCAAAAAGGAAATTCTATACCGACTTTATTTGAGCAATAATTCAACAATAACATTTATGACATCTTTATAGATATTGTGTGTATTCATTCCTAAAGCAGCGACATATTCGTCACAGGAATACCTACATAGATAGAAAGATAAAAAAACAATTTCCACCTAAACAAAGACGCGTCATTTATCATTTACGTGATAGAAATATATAAATAAATACATGTGTATACATACAACATATAATCTTCCCTCATCAGTCTGAGAGTTGTAAAATTCCTATTATTTTTTTTTTTTTGTTTCTTCAAAAGATGATTAGAAAAATCAACCTCAGAGAAGCTTTTTATTTTTTTTCTTGATAGAATTTTTTTTTCATCATGACTAGAATCTAATCAAACGTTCATTTCGATTCCTAAAAAAGAACAACAGGGATAGAGGGAAAGAAACATGATTCTTCCAAAGAATCTTTTTGATATGTGTATATTCAATTAATTTTTCTTTCTACTTCACAAATAAATAAGAGTAACTTTGTTAGGGTGATGCTCAAGCCTCAACTTTTTCCCTAAAAAAGAAAGTCCTTTATTTTGAGACTGTGTATAAACTAAATAATCACATTTGTGAAATTTCACTAAAATATATGAATATTTATCTTGAGCACAAAGGGATTGAATCTTTTGAAAAAATGACAAAGTACTATTAGAAATCACATTTTTGGTTTTTTTAAGGTGCTAATTTTTTTTTGTAAAATATATATATTAAGTTAAAACCTGATGAGTAGAAAATATTCGTACAATATTTCCAAAAAGTTTACATTTATTGCCCAAAAATGGAGAAGAGTAAAAAAAAATTAAATATTTATTTCAATGACTGCATAATATGTTTTTATTTTTACTTCAATATAAGGAGTATTTAAGAGACAAATCTTTTTTTTTTCTTATTAATTATGTCCATATCTACATATTTAAAATTTTTGAATCTCGCATAGAGCTTGTGTACCTCACTCATTTATTATATATTTCTATTAAATTGCACAAATTTGTTCATTATATCCATATAAAAAAATCTTAAGGTTTATCTGTCATAATTTAAGAATATGTTTAGCACCAACCTCAGCCTAATGTATATATATACTTTTTATGGGGATAGCTCATATAAAATGAACAAAGGTGTCAGTAAGAAATTATATGAAGTGGGAGTTATGTTGTATGTATGAAGATAAAATGAAGGTGGTACCAGTTCTTGGAAATAAATGTTTTATTGGGCATATTGAATGTTCGTAGGTTTTTAATTGTTGGATATTTGTTTTTTAAAATTTTTTATATGATAGCTATAATAAAAATAATTCAATTTCGGTTTGCTAATTATTTCAAATAGGGGTACCTCATATGTATGTACATCTATGTTTTTATTGTTTTAGAGATGATTGAATGACACATGTCACCCGTCAACACAAAAGCAAGCTAAAATGAGTTTTCTCAAAATTCTGTTGGGAAGACATATTTTGTATTCCACGAGGTATTAGCATCAACGTCTGTCATTAAATTATTCTTATTATTCCTTTGAAGGCGCTACAAATTGCACCTTAAAGTTCAAAAATTTTGTCGTTGCAATGAAATAATTAAAAATTGAATGATTTTGTTGGAGTGACCATATTGGGACCGGACCAACTTATGTATCACAAATCCAATGAAGATTTTCAACTAGGTAGTGTGTTCCTGCAAATCATAAAATAGTTTTATCAAGCTGAACTATACCAAGATTCTTAACAGATACAAGTGGTAAGAGAATGAGATTATAAATAATTATTTCACTATGTATAAATAATTCAATCTTAAAGTGGCAACTCTTGGCTTCGATCATTGCCTCGATCCTAGGCCTGAAGGGCTTGCACGTCTTCTTCACGTAATTTATCATACATATCAGCCCGTTCCTTCTCCATGTCATCCTTTATGGCATCCACAATCCACATGGGAGGTGGTGCAGGCCTTTCTCTCTATGAAATCAAAAGGGTTGTAGTCTGGTTAGCACGGAGATCACATGGACCAGGGAAATAAATTTGCCAAGTTTTCTTCAAAACTACTTTCGAATATTTTTGCCCTTGGTGCTTCTCAAAGCTCTTGATGTCATCCTCAGATTTTTAATGAGACCCTCTGAGTTGTGTAAACCTTGTCATAACTCATTACCGCGTCAAAAGCCCGTACACTTGATTTATTTTGGCCTAATGAAGTAATTTGTCTCAGAATAATTGTTTGTTTTTATTGTTATACCAGTTTAAATTATAGGAAAAATGGTAAATTATTTTATTAGTGAATGAAAACTTTCTAAAAATTTCCTCCACAATTCGCATGCACACACTCTTGTTAACATTCTTGAACATCTCAAATTTAATTAAATATTTGAATAAAAATATATAATTTGTTCGAAATAAGCCATTGAAATATAGTGCTGTATGTGTATTAACCAAATGAATATTAATTGGACTTTCTAAATTTTCATGATTTTGTATAACATTCTTTTATGTTGACTCACCACACATGTGGTATAAAATGATATAATTCTTTATTTTATGTGTGTAGGACCTAAAATAAATATTGAAATCAAAGACTTTCGAAATTCAATTTCAATATAATACGATCGGTATTTTTTTTCTTTTTTTATTCCATTCCTTTCATTTTATTTCAAACTTAAACCATAACTAATACGTATATATCATAGAGTATAATATGTACAATTGATAAAAAGCTAGACGCTACAAGGGATTTTTTTCTTGGCACCTCACACTGAGAAAAGTACACACACACACATTCTTGCTTATCAGCCACACTAAGATGATTGTATATTATAGTAACCAAGCCAATATTTTGTACATGTTTATTGGCTTGGAAAAATTGCCTTGTGAAGTGGAGGTGATACCATTGTTGTTTTTTTGAAAAAGTATATATAAAAATAAAAGATTTATTGATAGAAGTGTGTAAATAGACAAATTGGATGGGATATTGTAGCAATTTATGTATGACAAAAAAAACCCTCAATATCTCACAAATTTTACTTGTAATCATATTATCATGTCATCTTTCACACAGCATTATCTCAATAACACAAAACTTTATAATGCACTTTGTTGTCTTTCCCCTTCCAATTAGTGTTGTAAACATTGATTTTGGAATTCAAATTGGTAATTTTTAAGGTGTGAACAATCATTTACATTTATTGAATAAAATTTCAATAGTTGGCAAGAATTGGCTAACTACCAATTGATTTGGGGCAATTTTTTCTTTTTCTTTTTGGAGTACAAGTCTCGAGATACAATATAGGTAAGGACTTGTTCAGTGAGGATTTACTTCAAAGCTTTTCCGCTGCTTTTTGAGGCAAATAGTTTGTTGATAATTGACCTACAATCCAAAATTTTATATTAGTATGTCGAAAAAGAAGATACAAAAGTATGTTTTCCAAAAACAAGAACGACAAAAGAATCAAAATTTATTAAAATTGTATTAATTCCAAAATATAATAACAAATATAAAACCAACACTGATCCTACCATGATTCCTTTTTTCGGTAATCAAAATATACTCACTCTTCTATAACTAAGGGCTCTCAAGTCCCACTGAATTGCTTACTTTCAATCCATCTCACGCCACACATTGTATTTCTCACGTAATTGCATTATCAATCAAAAAAGTTCCAAATGACTGATATGGAAAGACAATGTTTCCAAAGGAAACTCACTCATTTCTGTCACAAAGGCTTAAAAATAGTCTACAATTTTATTCTTAAGTCAACAAATATGTTTTTTGAGTTGATTCTTCTTCTTTATAAATAATTACAAGCATGGTTGAAGGACGTCATAACACTGTGACGACACGTTGTAAGAATAAAAACCTTGCCAAAGTGATTACAAAACTTGAGTGCCTTATTACTCACTATATAATATCTATGAAGTCACCTTTTTATTTAAATTAACAGGGTAAATTCTGCAAAGGAAAGCAAAAATTGCATTCTCACTACGAAAAATGATAGAACAATGCCATCTGTGATATTTTAAGAGTGCCATCATGTGGGGAGGAAAAGTTTTCTCATTACCAAATAAATCTACCCCAAGAAACAGGCGCCTTTCCTCACGTTGTTTTATAGGTTTGGGTTACTATCGACATACATGTGAACGTATGATAATTTCAATACCCCACCTCTAAAAATTCCTATAATGTATATTTATTTGTAATTAAACACTTTTTGAATCTCAAACACGTGCTATTATTTTTTATGTCACACGCAGACTGAAAAAAATCCATGATAAATACATATACGTATATTAATCATATACATATACAATTCGAACCTTTTTCTCTATTAGATTCTGTGATCCATAGAAATAAGCTGTAATTGATATATATATATATATAGTAATACTAATGTTTTGATAGCTATCTATGTACATATTTTAGAGATTTGATATTCTTTTGTATGTAGGCGTTTGTAACTTCAATATGGTCCATTTTCTTTTTAATCATGGAAAATAAATGATGTATATATCTAGATAGACCATCAATATATAGAGAATATTATCTTTGATATCTCATTATTACAATATATATATATACCTTCTATTGAAAACTTTACAATTGAACTCAATTTATACGTCTGTCCCATGGTTCCTAATCAATATGTTGTCAAAGGTGGTTTTTTTTTGTTAATTTATGTAGTTATTTATGTTAATGCTGGTATTTTAGGGGCCTTAATAACCTAGTGTTACGGCAATAAAAACTTTTTTCAATTGTTACTATTGCTACTTATGTTTCTTTGGATGTCAAAAAGGGACCAACAAATAAAAGGACGTAAACTTTACTGTGCATCATGAATACATTGTTTTAATATCTACTTTAGTTTTTAAATATATTATACACTAAAAAGTATTAAAAATATATAATTACATAATTATAAATTCATATTTATATATTGTAGTCAATAAATTTGCTATTACATTAGCTGTAATAAGATATTTTTCTCAAATAAATTATTTTTCTTGTACTCAATTCAAAATAAAATTAATTATACAGAATATTTATTTCATAGAGATTTTTATAACCAATAATTTTAAATTCCTTCAAGTGTCATTGAAGTAAAGTAATGTTCAATGCAAGTGAATTTTTTTTTTAATCTTTAAAACCATTTCATAAAGTTTTATACAGAATTTTGTCCATTTTAAGCTATAAATTATATTACAATTTATGACATCAGTGAAAAAGATTTATAGTGAATTGTAGTGTTATTCTGTATACTTGTGCATGGTAGTGACACATTTTAAACAGTACCATACAAAATTGGTACTTCCATGACGATTACATCATCCAAATATTGGACTTTCGATGTTGTAACTCAAAATGCCATAATTTGACCCTGTTATAAAAATGTATTTTACAAAAAAAAAAAGCTATATTTAAATTGTATGATTTTTTTAATTTTGCCAAATTTCTCACCATTATCCTAAAAAAATCCCTGCTGGCACCCTGCAAGTGCATGTTACTTAACCCTTTCTGTTATATATATTTTACTCAAAAAGTATAGAAATACCATTTTTCGTATCCAAAGATATAGAAAAAATTGATATCGTGGCAAGACTAGTGTATTGTATATAGTTAATTATATCTATATATAGTCTGCCTAATTTAATACGACCTATGACACAAAAAACAAATTTAATATCCTGGCAACCACACAAACCTAAGCAGATATATCAAATATATGCAACTGGATAATGTTACACAGTATCTAGAGAGAATATTTCTGCTGCTTTAATCCAATTAAGAAATAACTCATTAATTAAATAAATATATAATTGGATTATTTTTCTCTCCATCTCATTTTGCTTCGCTGTTGTTGTTATGTTTATAAAAGTTTTTTTGGGAGTTTCAGATTACAGCACGTATAAATAAACACACCTCTATAGATAAATAAATATATAATATGTACAAATAAAGATAATATATTGGGCGCGGTTATCTTGATGAGACTTTGTAGAATATGCATATCAAATTTCCAATTAAAATACAAATACTTTTTGATATATATATATATAATCTATACTAGGGTCTCTCATTCCACGGGAATTGTTTCTGAGCGGGCTATTGTTATATAGTTGATTAGCAACACTTTTTTCTAGGGGACTTATTTCACACATTTTTTTTACGAAATACTATTTTTTTTTTGTGAAATTCATAACACAAATACTTTACTTGGATTTGAGAAAAATACACATTAAATCCTTATTTTCTTACTCATCTGCTTTTTGTTCGACCTGTAGTCATTCTTCCTAGACCAAGGTATTCAAACAGTTAAAGAGCATAAGTGTTCCCATCAAAAATAAGGACTAGTTACACTACCTCTCCCCATATATGCCAAAACAGGGAGCCATTGTCACTAACTGTTTGAAATACAACAATAATGAAAAGTTGCGTGATTACTCATTATGTTTTCATCAGTGCATGACGTCATAATTGTGAAACTCTGCTCATTTTTGAGTAAATTCTGCTCCACTAACAACCCTACCCCCTCTTCCCCACATACACCACCCCAATTTCAACATTTCAGGTTTGGCGCACCTTTTGAAGAAATAAATCTCACGCGCTCCCAGGGACTAATAGAGACAGTTTCAAAACTTTTGTTCTACACAGGTTTGAATAGATATTTTTGGCACTATAGTATTTCTCTAAAAGTGATATAAGGAAATTAATTTTGCTAAGAACTGTCGAGTTTACTTCGAGTCTGGTCCCAAGAAAGCCAGTTCGGATTTACTAAAAATATGTCGATTGAAGACCGGTCCAGACCGAACCCCAACTCTTGTACAATCTAACTATAATCAGAACAGCTTTCACCATATCAAGTTTTCTTTGTCAATCCATGCGCATAAATATCATAATTATTAATATTTCAAAGTAAGAATCAAATACGAGACTACAAAGTAATCACACTTGACAGGGGTCTTTATCATACGATTTATTTTTTTGAAATTGATTTGACGTATTTTCATATATTATTAAGGGTTTTTGTAGTTATATATATATATATAAATAAATATGTAGGTGCATAAAGTTTTTTTTTAATCCTCAGAAGATTAACTTAAATCCTTTCTAAACATAAGAGAAACTTCTACAGTTTTTGTGTTTTTTTTTCTTCATTGAAATCTATTTATCAGTCATACTTTTTTTTTATTATATGACGATATAATACTTATTAGACTATTTCTTCTTAAGTAGGTATGTAACATATCGTGTCCTTGTGCATTACAATGTACTATATATATTATTTTCTTCTATGGAATGACATTTGGACTATCCAAAATTCTCGGGAATGTGTCAACGTAGAATTTATTTTCTTACTTCACTCATATATATAAATAATATACGATCATTTATATCTATCTCTAAATTCTTTTTTGGTTTCTATTGGGTCCAAATATTTATAGACTAACTAGAATATATATTTATTACATTTAGTGCTACATCCTGAAAGAGAGCTCAGAGTTTATTCTGCAGTTTACTTTCTTTATTCAAACAGAATGTAGCACAAAAGAGGGAGAAAGCTTATTCAAAAAATGTATAGAATCTTATTTTGTATGCCTATCATTCTTTTACAACTTATTAAGAACTCTCAAAAAATTTCGCCAAAAGTTATTTATTTATATGTTGTGTGTTACATGACAGAATTTTCTAGAGAGACAGACAAAGCATACAGGGGCGGTGGGCTTAAATCCAAAGTTGTCACCACCTTGAATTGAGTACTTATGCCATACATATTTACAAAGATATATGAGTCCATCATATATATATATATACATTATGATATATATATGATAGTTCTTGATAAAAATTAAATTTCAGTTTCTAAATATGTAGTGAGTTAGCACAAAAATCAAGAAAATGATAAATGTTCAATTCATTGTTGTACATTATATATACTTACAATTTTTATAAGGATGATTCAGTCAATTACATGGTTAAGATTCAAATTTTTTGGATGGTTAGAAGTACCTAAAAATACAAACAGTAATTTCAAACCTTCATTAAATTTATTGGACTTCAAATATTTATATGTATATACATACGTTTCTAATTAGTTCGTTATTTTTTTACTTGAAGTGCAATTTGTATCCCTTCCAATAGATAAGTAAAAATAGTTCATATAAAGAAATTGACCATTATCGAAGATTTCAAATGTTATCCAATCTTAACTTTGGAAAAAATTGTTCTACGGTTCTTGTCGATAGACTAGTCACATATTTGTTTAAAGAGATTTCTGATCAATAGCGAAAAAATCGTCAAATATCTTAAATAAAGTGCCATATACACATATAATTTATATGCTTTTATTTTAATTTCTACTAACATCAAAATTTACACTTTATTGTATCTATTTGCCGTTAAATTTTCTGCTTCTTTTCAACTTGTTCTGTACGTTAATTGGTTGAATTTAAATTGACTTTTTGTTAAGCTGTAATTTTTTTTCAATAATTATGTAATAATAATTGTTATGACGACAATGACGTCAGAATTGGAAAGTATTGTGTAATTGAAATTGACTAACACACGGCATTATTATACAATCATTAAAATTTGAATTGTATTTATTGATCAGTAGTGGAGTTTCTACAACTTTTGCTTATTTACTTGCTGAATTCAAAACTAGCGACAAACAACTCTCTATTATCTAATGAAGAAATTTACGCAGTGTAAATCGAATAATAATAATGTTTTAAATTACGTAATAACATAATTCATAAATTATGACCTTGTAAATCACGAGTCTTGAGTTGACGATAGGAGCCAACATGAACAGAAAAGTATAGCAAATTTTTGATAAGTTGATGATTCTCCCAAGGTGACGATTTGAAACGTTTCGGACTCTGAGAGACTTCATACATTATTTGGTTAGGATTAGAGTCTAGTGAGATATTAATCGTCAATAAATCATTAAAGGATTCCATGGAAAGAATGATACGAACTCGCAGCATCCATTTGATATCTTCCCGCGAATGACTCTGAAGCAGAAATCTGAATTTACGATTTGTGTCACTAATTGGAATTTAGTTTCATGAATATGTAAAGTCAATGAGGAAAGTTTCTACGTTATTGGCAAATGTTGTATTGATATGAAAGGTTCCATTCATTTTTAGTTGTAAATAGATAAATTATTATTATAATAAAATTTTTATATAATACATAAAACCTCATTCTATGTACAGTTCTTTTATCATAATCAAAGAAAAAAATAGGTCAGAAAAAAAGTTTTATAAATACCTTTAATAAAAAAATATATATATTTTTATTATTAAATAATTCTCGTTTACTTAAAATATATATATATATATGTAATATGAGTGCATTGAAGAAGGGCTTCAATGAAAGACATAAAAAAAAGTTATATCTTTCAAAAAAAGAAAAAAGAAATAATATAGTAGATTTTGAATAGGCATAGGATACGAGTGTTACATATATGTTCAATGTTCATATGAATCTATGTAATATAAATTTGTTCCGTTCAACAAAATGCTATAATACCAAAAAAATAAAAAATATGTAATCAATTTCACAGTAAAGAATATTTAAGTGTATGTTTTTTCATATTTATTACATTGATGCCATAAAAACATTTCTCTGATACAAGCAATTTAGATATTATATGCAATAAATACTTATTAGTTTTAAGACTCGGCCCGAGACCAATTTTTTTCTGGTTCAGACTTTAGTAATTTTTTTTAAAGCCAATTGAAATTCAAAGAAATTCAAAGCTGATGAGTTGAAACGTCTCCGACATGTGATAAACTATTATGATTTATTGAAAAAAATCTGTTTTTTGAATTTCGGCCTTTTAGATTGAAGTTTAGATTATGTATCAATACTCAACCCAAAATTCCAACCGTGGACCGAGATGTTTATTGACTAAAATTCAAACCGTTAACCAATATCCAAAGTCATAAACCAAAAATCAGACTGTAGATTGAAATACAAACCATAGACCAAAATTCAGACAATGGGTCGGAGTTAAACTTGTATACAAAAGTTCTAACCATTGACCGTTTTTTAAATCATAGACAGAAATAAATTACGTGCACCAATAATCAAACCATGAACTAAAATTTACACACGGCCTTTAATTTTCATTGCCCATAAATCGAACTGTAGACCCAAATAAAACTTGTAGACGCAAATTCAAATCCTTGATAGAAGTTAAGATTGTGCATAGATATTTTTTAAAAATACCAAAATTCAGCCTAGAGCAAAAATTTTGTTTACCAAAATTCAAAATGGACCAAAAATTATGTTTCCCAAAATTCTAACTGTTAACATACAAATTACCCCAAAATTCAGAGCCCAGATTGAAATTCAAATGAAACACTAAAATTCAGACCATAGACTAAAATTCAGTGGACCGTGGGCCGAAGTTAAACCCAAAGACAACAATTAAAACTCATAACCGTTCTTCAAATTATATACCAATATTCATTTTGGACCGATATTCAAACCATGGACCAGAATTTAGACAACAAAATAAAATTTTCATTAACAAAATTCAGACCGTGAACTGATATTAGAATCATTTACTAAAATTCAGAGTGTGGGCCAAAATTAAACTTGTAGACACAAATTCAGACTGTTAAACAAGACTTTCGTTGACCACAAATTATAACGTGGACCGAAAAACTTTAAGAACTTTAAATATTTTTGTAAATCAAATTTTGATACGGGACATGTTCAGATCGAAGTTTGACCATAATTCATTAAAATTGTAACAGTCTCAACCCGATGTTGGATTTGTAGATGGAACTCTAGTACTAATATATATATATATATTTATATATCAAGACCTCACATAGTTAGACACACACACACGTACATACATTCAAACAATACATTAAAACGATTTTTATTAGACCCTATTTCTCAACAAACAAAAAAACAAAACAAAAAAGGAATAAGAACATTGAACCTTCGCCTTTAAAAAATGTCCTTCACTTACACATACAACTATAATATTTTAATAGATGTTATAATTCCTGGTCATATATTTTAAAAATGCATATTTTGTTTAGGAATATTTATTATTGAGTTTGTGTTTATTTAAAAAAAAAAGTGAGATAATGTAAAAGATGGAAAGGAATTGAAAAAAATATAGAGGGGAACTAGAAATGTTAAACTCATATAAAATATTTGAATACTGTTCCAATCTAAGTTTATTCTGTTCGATCTTCAAACATACCCTTTACTACAAGAGAGAGATGGCACACCTTTAAATCAAAATCTTGTCAAATTTTTTGAAAATACAAAATTTTTCAAAAAAATGAATGTATTTTGTTAATTTTGTATTTTTTAAACAAAATTTTGCATTGTTTGATATTTATTGTTTTTTTTTTTTTTTTTTTTAAACAGAGTCAAATTTGGCTTCTCGTAACAGAAAAAATGGCTTGTGTCAAAAAGCCTCTGCCTTCGTCCTGCTCCCAAAAAAGAAGAATTCCTACTAAGGGCTCTGAATTGGATATATCGAATAATAGGTTGCAAGAAAGAAAAAAGTCATAATTTCATCTTGATTTAGTATAAATATGTCTTAAAAAGTTATATGACGTCATTATTTATTTACTTGAATCATTCTTTTGATTGTCATTATGCCATTTGTGTTTTGGCAGGCCATAACTACAGTCCATTTTATTTCTTTTACGTTATACGTTAAGGCATATTAATTTTTCATATGCATTAAAGTATTTTACATTGGATAGTTTTAGATATTAGTTATGTTTAACACTACATATTTTCTTCGATGCAAGGATAAAGTGCAGACTTATTTTCTATAATATTATCTGAATTGGTTAAATTTAGTTCATAATTTACTTGCTTTGTAAAAATATTCAAAAAAGTCGGATTGTTCAAAAATTATTCATTCGATTTTTGTTCGACAAATGTTGAAAACTTACGATATTCAATTTTCCCTCGATATATAAACAAATCAACAGATAAATTTTAATTTTTACTTTAAAAATTTTTCTGTAACACGGGCTTATATTAAATAAAATTTCCCGTAATGCGACTGGGAATTTTTAATTAAACTTATCGAAAATTCATTTGAAAAGGGTCTCAAGACTTTTTGCCATTCTAGTATGTACCTTACTTGGTATGTTTAATATATATAATTATTGCAAAAATAATACCTTCAATGATGTACAAAAAGAGATTGTCTTTTTAATGAATGAAATATCATTCAAACATACATATAGAGTATATGTTGGGTGCTAACTAAGGTTGTTTTTGAAAAGTTATTGACACTCTTCTTGTATCTGTACTATGTTGTTACACTTCAAAAACCCTTTCCAAAAACGTATAATACATTATTACATTTCGCCCCTGCCAAGTTCAAAGGAAAATATTACTGTTTTCTTCATCCCTTATAAACTTTAAGTATCTTGAACATTAAATTAACAATATATAAATAGGAAATTAAACATGCATTTATTTTATATTCTATGCGTGTAACTTTTAGAAATAATTTCTAGCACTAGAAAAATGTTATTTATAAATGGCTACATAGATAAAATACTTATTAGATGAAATATTACTATGTATAGCTTTTCTTCGTAGAATTTCTAAACTGTTCAATATTTACAGTTTCTGTTGGATCTGTTCTTTCCCCAATAATATTTTCAATGCAATAAAATATTCTTCTGCAGTTTTTTATTTCAATTTAATACTGGGCAGTCACTTGTATTCTGAAGAGGGGTAAGGTTTGGCAGGAATTTCAAAGATTCTATTGAAATTGAAATTTCTGTTTTTAATGTTTTTGGCTTCTTATTTTTTTGTTCTTTTGAGTATATTAGATGTAAACATCTATTTCACCAATATTTTTTAAAGCATTAGTCTTTTTTGAAAGTTTTTTCAATTGCTAAGGTGTATTTTTCAATCAAACCTTTTTTGAACCTTTACATCATTTTTTCACTCAGTGCCATTTCAGTTTTTGTATATTTTTTGTCTCACCAAAAAAATTTATAACCGATACATGAGATCCCTTTATTAATTTTGGAGTATCAGGCTTTGACTTACAGCTTCAAGCTGTTTAGACTTGAAAAGGTGATAATAAACCTGTCTGCGCATTTTATCCAAGAAAATATTGGTGACAGAATTGTCATCAATATTTTTTATCACTTCCAAATCCATATTTCTTTCAATCATGGAGAGTCTTTTATTCATTGCTGAAAAGGAGCCAAGTGTGGTGTGAGTACCACAAAATAATGAACAACCTTGATTTTCAATATTAAACATGCCTATAGCGGTAACGGCTTTATTGTGCTGTGTTGAATAGGTCATGTACATAGGTATCTATAATTTAATGTACGTCCTTTTCGTCTTTTTGTGTAACACTGTATAAAATTTTAAACATTAATTTGTACTAATTAGCTATATCCTCCTTTGATTATCTTTCTAATCTTATCAAATCCAAGGGAAAAGGCACATTTTGACTAATGTGTAAGCCTACAACAGAAAACTTCCAAAAACCCTTCTTCGTTGTATTGTCTCCGGCATGAGTTATCATTGAATCAGATTCAGATGCGGGTTTAATTATATGCTATCATAGCAAACCTCTTAGCTTTTATCAACTCATCGACATGCCTCAGATTCTTTGGAACATGTTGTGTATCCAGATCAAATGTTGTTCATTTTCTTCAGTAATTTCTACGTTCTATTAAATAAAGTGTTAGTGACTTTTACAAGTGACTGACAAGCTTCTGATGGGTTTGTTGGAGGTTTTAATAATTTGACGGAGGTTATTCTATGTTATAATATTCAGTTTCTTAATTTTGAGATTCTGCATTTAATTCACCCATACCTTCAAGTATATAATCTATTTTCTTTGGTGCCAACAAATCTAAGTAGGTATGGGTTTTTTTACAAATTGAAGACAAGGTACAGAGAAAACAGTATACTTTTCAACAAATAGCAAAATTATTCTTTTATTCATAATCTCAGGCGCACCTAACAACTTAGGCTAGGTGAGAACTCTCTCTCATTATAGATTCTTCAAGACTGACTAAATAATTAGCTTAAAAGTAAGTACTCTGTACAGAAGGAAGCTTTTCGTAGTTGCTTACATTAATTTTGTTGATTGATTTGTCTGTAAAGTAGCTTCGTATGGGAAAATTTTTCTTCAAAAATCACTTTTTATACATTTTGGAAATGTTTTTTCGACAAGTAGAGCATGAAATTGGTACAAGCTTTTTTTTACGAGTTGAATTTAATCACCCCATACTAAATATAGTGAGAATTTTATTTAGGATGTGTTGATATATTGACACTTTGTTGCCATTTAATTCATTATCTATAGCTAAATATCAAAAAACAAATACAAAATAATATTGTAATTGATGATGCATCATTATTTAATGAAAAGTAGTAAATTACATATGTACACAGGTGCTATATGTTTGATCCATATTCGATGCTTTATCTACTTCAAATGAAAAAATAATTAAGTAATTGTACATATATCGGGCTAAAAATATCTTCAAATATATTGAATTGAATGTACAGAATGCAATCAAGCAAATAAATACAAAGTTATATATATATGTATATATTTATTTAGATAATATAGTTATTTACAAATCAGAAACTTTAGTTATTTTCCATCTATTGTGTGTATTAAGTACTTATATCTGCACTTAGTGTTTCCATTCATATGATGATATATGTGGTGCGTCAACAAAAAAAAAAGCAAAAATGATTTCTCAATAGTAAGCCTGGATTACACTCGGATTTATCTAATCTTTATGTGGAATTTTGGGAGACATTGTAATTAATGTAGCAAAAATTCATGGTCATAATAAACTAATTAGAAATTGATAGATTATATTTGAAAGAGGGTATCTCAGGGCTAAATGAAGTATCATAAATATAATGAAGATTTTAAACTATTATCGTCATTCATGGGTATCTCAACTCATCCCAGAAATTTGAATATAAAGCCTAAAATATGCCAAAATATGCATAGGAAATATTTGTTTCTATGTAAATATTACATAATATATAAAGTAAAACAAATAATTTGGCATTTTCCTGTTCCTGATTTTTGTTCATGCTTGTTTTTGTTTTCACTCACTAAAAATATGTACATGGATAGTAATTAAATTTGTAACGAGTTCAAAAGAGTTCTTTAAACGATTATAAATAAGTTTATATGCTTATATTATTTACTTAATATTGCAAATCCAGTATAAAAATTGCAAAAATAGATAAATTAACTTTTTGCTTTTTCATACTTTTGCAGATGCACAAAAGAGGGAGGGGAATAAGATGATTTATCATCTTTTCGTTACATTAGAAATAATGATAATTATTATAACAATAAATGAAAAAAAAAAAAAACCAGAGATACCATATCTAATATAATACTGAGAGAGATAATTATGAAATAAGTAGTAGAAGACATATTATCTACCTTTAGCATAATTACTACAAATTAAGTTGGAAGGGAAATTATAGTTCGTAAAGCATGACGGGTAAAAGTGCATGTTGAAGTTATTATTTTTTTATCTTTTTTATTCTAATGGTATGCTTTTTTATTACCCATCACCCCCCCCCCCCTTACCCCACAAAAACAAAAACACAAAAATAAAATAAAATTTGATATTCTTACTTTACAATTTATAAGTAAATATGAGGCCAATCAACACCAAAACAAGGTAGATTTTTTTTTCTTTCTTTCCTTCTTTTGATTAAATTAATGCAAATTTATATTGTAGAATAGTTATGAAATGAATAAGGGAATATGTTATAATAATTTTGTAATGAATATCTTAAAAAGTTAAACTAGTTTATTTTGGTTAATATATTTATTTCATATCATCAAAAATAATATCAGAAGAAGTTATTTAAATTCATTAAAGCACTCATTACGCAATAATTTAGATTCAATTATCTATTTCTTTTAATAATTATTCTATTATTATAAAAAGTATTCTTTAGTTGGTCAAAAAAGAAAAAAAAGGGAGACAAAGTGTTTTGCGCGTTCCACGTATGGAGTATTCCTTGGCTCAAACAATATTAAATATACATTTATAAAAAAGGTCATAACAAGAAGTATTTGTTTAAATTCTAAAAACAGAATGGGAAATTTTATCAAAATCTTCCTTTAAATGAAGTATATATTATGTACGATGTAAAGGTACCTATAAATACTTTTAGAAGAATACGAGCATATATAAAAAACATAATATCTGAAGAAAAAATTTGACGATCACAATAGACACTAATCAAAAAGCATTAATCGAAAATGTTGACAAGAAATGGAATTTTTCATCCTAGATAAGAAAAATAAAGAGGTACACAATAAAGCGCCCATGTGTTTTATTAGTTGGTCATTTCTTGCTTTTTTGATTGCAAAAACACTACTGTCATTACGTGGCAAAAAGTAGAAACTAAGTAGTAACGTTTTAATAAAACCTTATTTATTCTTACAAAAAGTCATAGTTTATTTGACAATGATATTAAGATTAGAGAGATATATGAATCAATCTAAAAAAAATAATCAAATATATTTTTTTTTTTCAGCTATATGTTCAAATTGATAAGTTCTTAACATTATCCATTCTACTTTACAACAAACGATATAAAATATCATGAATTTGACGTTGGTAAAGTATAACTATATTTTAGTGTCAATTAATGTTTTATTTGTAATATTATTCATAGGATTCTCAAGTTTTCTAATTACTTCAACGTGATTTAAAAAAATAAAATTCAAACTAGTTATTAATTTTACTTCAGTTTTGATAAATAAAGAATTACAAAAGTAGAAATGAATATTTATGTCCTAATCGACACTTGCGACTTGTTTTGAGGACTTTATAACAGAAAAACTTGGCTTTAATTATGTTTCTAAATCAGCCATTTATATTTTCATGATTGGTGATAGCGTACAAATGCGTGAAAAATATAATGAATGATGTTAGGGCGTAACATTGTTTGGAAGATTGTGAAGCATTACTAAAACTATTTGAGCACCTTCTCCTTATGTTGCCTGCACGCTATATGCAATATCAAAAAAACCTTTTTACTCATTTTCTATGAATAATATCTATTTTAGGGGATAAAAATATAAAAAAACTTTTGATAAAGTGATAGACAGTTTTATTTCTAAACATATAAAATAGTCATTATTACTATAAATTGCTCTATTTTTACTTATATTGGCTATTTTAGATACGAATATGAGTTTTTTTTTACTTACGAGCTTGGTCCAGGAATTAATTAAACTCGATTGTCAAGCTATTACTGCAATACCTATTGTACAGCCTTAAATATTTCAACAGGAAATTTTTGATATCAGAGCAATAAAGATCATTCAAAACTTAACCTACTTAGGCTACTATAAAAGTAAGTATGAACATTGAGTGTTCTATTCAAGTTCTCTTTGCAATCTCTCTTTCTTTCTATTGTCTCCCTTACATATACTTGTCATATGTATTTATGTAACTTCCTCCAAGCAGCCCTCCCTCCCCTCTTTACTTTAAAAAAAATATCCTGCGTATGCATACATATATTTTTTTTCAAATCTGCCATAAAAATGGAGAGCTGTCAAAACAAAATCCTGAAGGGAAAAAAGGAAGAGATGACCCCCAAGGGATTTTGAAACTCATTATTCTTGTTTTTATTATTATTATTCTTTGAGACAAGAGCAAAAAAATAATTTCAAAAAACATATGGGGGAGGGAGAGAGAATCTATCCAATTATGATCCTCCTACGGTTACTTTTATTAATTTTCATGCCCTCTAGATTTTCTTTAATTTTACGTGTGTGTGTGTTTTTTTTAAAAAAATAGTCATTAAATTATTCTAAGTGATTTTTTTTTTCACATTTTTTTGGTTATAGGTACATAGTCCTGGGGTTACTCATTTTTTTTTTTTTTTTTATCGGAACTCCCTTGATTATGATTTAATAATTTTAGAAAAACCTAAAATAATAGATATGCTATTGGGTATGTCGTAGAAGTATGTAGACGTATGGAAACTAGGGCTTTTTTTATGAGTTATTGGCCAACATTTTCCGATTATTACATATGTTAAGATTGTATCAGTCTGTCCCTGTTACTGGTCATTTAAAAATATCCCAAAAAACACAACAAAGTGAGCACTATATCAATTAGGCCTCATTTTTGCTAATATTTTTGAAAATACCATCAAATTAATTTAGTAGAGCTTTATGTATCTTCCAAGCACGATAATAGTTTGTAATTATTCATTATTCAGGCCTAATTAAAGTATTCATAATTCTTATAAAAATTACAGTAGATTGGTTGATTTTGACGTCATCATTGGTTGATAGCTACTAAAAAGTCCTTTAACAAAATTGTTCTATAGGGTAGATTATGCGTCCATTTTGAAGAAGTCTTTTGAATTTAGGGTAGAGACATGACCGGACGTCAAAGATTTAGGATTAATATTTTTTTGTCTACATTAATAACAGATTATTGTAAGAAATAACTTATTTGGAAAAAATAATTTTCCTGTAATGGGCAAGAGAATAATAAGGGTCTGGAGAGTGAGAAACAATAATTCCATCCTCATTACTATTTAATGAGGTAATTAGGATATGGAGTTGGGAATATGCCTTTATTAAATTTTAGTACTATTTGGATAAACGTTGGTTTAAATATAATTATCTTAATAAGAGGATATTTTGTTTTATACATTTTTTATAATCAATATCAAGCACGGTTTAATTAAAAATATATTCCAAACTTACTACCCAAGTGAATTATATAATTATATTTTCTTGTCTATTTCCCAGATGTTATTATATATATAGACCTTGCTTAATTGGTATAGTTATGCCAATAAATATGTTTTAGATTTATAACTTTTTCTTTTATTAATTTATAAGGATATTCTAATATGCATATGAAATCGTAATAAAATAATTTTTTGACTATATTTTTAATTTGCCACGTATTATTTTGATTAAAATGTTTTTTAAATGTGTAGGTCGCCCCGGATCAGACACATACACCATCAGAATTCCAAAAAAAATTCTTCTTCTTTTGTTTGTTACAATTTTATTATTTTTTTCTGTATTGATGCTCGTAGGAGGGGCACGCTTCCCAGTTAGAAAACCGCTGCCATTGAGGATTAATTGAAAATAAATTATTCTATTCAGCACGGGGTATTTTTTTCCTAAAAAATTGGTACCGGCCCCAAAAAATCTTATGAGTGATGATTTTTAAAGTGATATATTTGAAATTTAATTTTGGAAATTTATTTCAATAAACTTTTTTGACACATCTCAGATTTTTCAAAATTACTGATCCCAAGGCGGCTATCCCCTCCATGATTGGGAATCATTTCCCCGTCTTATTACGCATTTTTTGTACAGGAACTTACTGAAGGTCCGGCCTTATTCTAGTTTTGGTACTATTTGAATTTTAATTTCAGATGAATTCTCCAGGACTTCCCAGACCCCGGTACCCAAAAGGCAGACCTAAAAAAGAAACAACTCATGAATACCTTTCAATCATTTTTATTTATATTTTTGCATATGAGTAGGTATTTGGTCGTTCGTTAAAATATTCATGGGTTGTTATACTTCATCCATAAATTTATCAAATTTATGGTTTTTCTGTCTACAACATATTCATTATACACAATAATATATAGGTTATTATTATTATATATGTAGATCTATGTACATTATACATACATAAAATAGCATTCATCTCACGTGAGAATGACATTACTGCTACTATAACAACACATTGTCATTAAGAATTCAGATCCTCCCATTTTTTTATTTTTTGACACACAAAAAAGTTTTTATGGTATCGTTTTTATCTTACATATATAGTGCTCTGTAGTTAGTTTCATTCCTATCTTTTTTCGTTCGAAAAAAGATTATAAACAGCTGGGAATCAGCAAAGGAATCTCCATTTGTAAAAATAAAAAATCTATTATTATTATTGTTACGACCCACGGCACTTGTTTCCTTTTCTTTCACCCATTTTAATGTATAAATTGTATGTATGTAGGAGGTGTTCCCCTGGGGGAAAATTTAATCTCTTTCTTTTTTTTTACGGTGTGTGTGCCTTTGTTGTTCATCCGTCATTTCCATGAGAGGAAGAAAATTGTATTAAAAAAATTATATAACAATAATAATAAATGTTTTTATTTGTTCTGTTTTGCTGAAATAAAGAGTGTTTGAAATCGTCCTTTTTCGAAGAAAACAAGAAACATTTGTTTAAAAATGAACAATTTATTATAGTTATGTACGTAATAGTGTTGGATTACAGTCCAAGTTTTTTTAATTCTGCGTCAAGTTGAGTTTAAGTTAGGATAATATATCCTTTTTTGTGTTCTGCGTCGATTCAACTTAGGATAATAAATAGATTTTTGAGTTCGACTGAGTCCTAATTGATTAACTTTGCGTCAATTCGAGTTTAAGTAAGGGCAATATACCAATTTTTTAGTTCTGCGTCCATTCGAATTAAGACAATAAACTCATTTTCAAGTTCCATTGAGTTTAAATTTTTGAAAATTACTAAAATGTGGTTTCTCATTTTTAATTCATATGCCCATCAATTAATCTGTGTTAGTTTGTTACTGTTCTTTTGAGTAATGCTAGAAAGTTAAAAAAAAGTCAATTTTTCCAAAATTATTATTTGCAAGTTTCATTACTTTTTAGAAAATTGTTTGCTTAAATAATGTGATATTCCTAAAGATCCTAATACTCAAATCTAGTTATAAATATAGAATAAGAGAAAAGGTAGCGTAAAGCTATTTCTTTGTAAATCTTATTTCTATGAAAACTGGTAAACATACTTTCAAGGTATATGTATGTGTAGATCCTAATTTAGCACTGGTGACTATAGTCCTAAAACATAAAAAGATTGACAGTATCGTAATTAAAGTTTTCATTTATTATTACCTCTATCAAAGTAGTACTAATATCATTATTTTTCTAAATCTCAATTATTATTACATCATCGTTTTTAAGTTATGGTTTTGGTTATATAGGAGACGTTCCGTACCTTTTAAAATTTATGTCTTCTTGCACGTATTGCATTTTATATCATTAATTAACTTTAAAATATTCTTCAAATAATTATATGAATGCGATATTAATTAGAATTCATAAATTTACTTTCTATTTATACTCATAAGTTTTGAATTTTTACATAATTACACAAACTAAAAAGTTATACAACTATTTAAAATATACTTCGTATTGATCTCACAATGTAAAGTTATTTTATTGGCCTATGGATTGTTTTTTTTTCTATTTTGGAGAGGACATGAAGTTTTGACAATGACACAACAGGCAATAACGATATAAACTTTTATACCTTTACAATGAATATTGGAACACCTTTTCTATGCTTGACAAATAAGTTGTAATTATGGGTAACTTGACCAGTCATAATATATATAATTACGAGTTGTCAGACATATAGATAATAAAATAACTCCGTAATAAATTTTAAAATTATAAATTTCTCAAATTATAATTATAAACGAAAAATATACTTTGACTAGATGAAAATATAACTGGGAAAAACAAGCACAAACATATATAGATAGTAATGGAGTTAAACTAATAATAATTTGGTTAAAAACTCTGAGAGTACCTATTGCATTCTATGATATAACTTAATTGAGGTCAGGGTTACGTCTAGAATTTTTCTTCGAAGCTTTGTTGTTACTTTATCACAAATTAAATCAAAATTGATATGAAATTTAGTATCAAAAACTAAACTTTTTTTATAAAATATATATTTGGCAAGAAGATTGTCTCTTATGATATTACTTATGACAAATTTTGAAGAAAACCACTGTTTTTGCAAGAAAAATACAAATATGATTATTAAAATGTCCAAATTTGACAGCAAAATTTTAGCCATGAGCTGTGTATCCCTTCCATACTTGTACTCAAGGGCCTCATAGAGGTGTGAAACGTAAAACACAAACAAAAATGTATTCAAATGACTTAAATAACCTGAAACTTTATCAATACCGAGTTATCATGGTTTTACTCTATTTGGAACCCCATAGGAATCAATTGCCACACAGTTTTGCATTTCTAAAAGCTATTGTTCTATGACGAATGAACATTTATATTTCTGGCTATAATTCATAGATACGAGTATATTTTAGATCCTATATATACATCCAAATCTTTTGGCATTCCACACAATTATATTCTTAAAGTGTATGTATATATACATATACAATCATGACGTGTATGTCCAAATAGGGATTCACTTTATGTTACATTATGAAATGAATTGTATGTGTATACATTTATATATGGATACATATTGAACAATAATGCCATGAGAAAAAAAAACCATCAATTTTGTTTTATACAGATATAACTATATTATTTATTCATATACATTATTTTGTTGGCTAAAGAAGGAAATGCCAGTCAAATTCTACTGATTACTATCTAATTTAATTTTTTTCTTTTGAAAGGAAATATTTAAGAGTATATTATTAATGTTTTTGTATATACCAGAGTGGGAACTGGAACTTTATGCTATATTTTGAAAACTTGCAACTTGATTTGATCAAATAATTAAAAACTTACGTATTGACGTGGACTGGACAGCTAAGACTCACGACTCGACTCGAAAGCTAGTTTATAAAAAAACTCGAGAAAAAGCTATCATTATGGGCCTTATGTTAATAATATAATTATGTACTTTAATTATGAGCCCAAAATAAATCTAAATAATCAATCTATACCTTGAATATCGACTTGGAATTGTAGAATAGTGACTCCCCCATCTCTTTTAAATAGGGATGCATTGTTCCTAAAGTTTGAACATCCTGTTCTAAGCTTTAAGTAGGTGTCTGAATTGGACGCCAAATATCTCATAGAATTATCTTTGCTAAATGACGTCATCATAGATATCACCCAGTGACGTCCACATCTATCAATCTTCTCCAATTTCAATAATCATAATAAATAATTGAATTAGCCCTAAATTATGAATAGTGGGATAAAATTATCTTGCATGAAATATACTTACTAATTCAAATGGTAAACTGTGTTACTTAACTATAGTACTAGTCCACACGATGTCTTGATGAGGCGTCTTAAAATTTGGGATGTATTTTAAGGACCGATAGAAGGAACATAGTGGGACTGGATCGATTTTGAATCTCGTTCTTTGGACCGATATAATCCTAGTACCAACTGATGTACGCCCTTAATTTGCAAATATGTTATACATAAATTTAATAATAACTATGTTGATGTTTTTTAAGTGGGGAAAACTTATAATTATTATACATATACAGAGTACACACAATAGGTCCATGAAGGGAGAACGAGGAGGGTGTAAAAGAGAGTGTAACATCTGCTAATGTTACAGATTATTTAAAGAGTCTATGGGAATATTTTCATTATTGTGTGCTACTTCCTAAGATGGAAAGAAATGAAATTAAAGACTTATTTTTCTAGAAGAAAAAATTATTTTTGAAGGAAAAAAATGTTGTTATCCGACCCCCCTCCCAAAAAAAAAAAAAATATTCTAAAGAAAGGAATTTTTATGTCTTTTAAGTATTGTATTTTACGGCGGTATTTGGTATTAGAAAATAGAGTATTTTCCTTAAAGTACATAAAGGTGAGGATATAAATAAATACACGTATATATTTGACTATTTAATGTAATTTGAACAATAACTATGGCTATGTATAAGGTAATGGTAATCCTTGAAGCTGCAAATAAGTAAGGTCCAGTTTTTAGTTATTTAATGTTTACTTCAGGATAAAATTGTATGGCTTGACGGATATGGAATATTTAGAGTTGATATTGATAGTTTGAGTAGGGGGAAAAATAATTCATTTTTCCCTCCCCCCTCTCTCAACCTACAAATTTACCTGTGAAAAGCCAGAAAATTCCAAGCAAAAGACAAGACAAGGACACTTCTATAAAAGATAATAATTTCCCAACTGTTTTCCTAGTTATTTTGAAAACTGCAATTCATTGTTATGTTATATTGATATCCCGGAACTTATTTCAGGTTTTTTTGTTTTTTAAACACAATGAAAGATCAAATACTTATTTTTAAAAATGATTGAAATTAAAGTAGTAAAAAGTAATGTCTTAAATTAATACATCAATTGTCAGGGGTATATGTATATTCATTCAGTGTGAGAAAGGATACATAGTTTTTAAAAATGGCAGTTGATCTATATATGGGATTTTTGATAGAGTTAAGTTAGTCTTAAAACATTAGATTATGTTTTTGTATTATAAAGATCCTGTGTTTTAGGAGGGAGAAATATATCAGCAATAGTCAGCAAACTATCGTTCATTATTCTAAAACTGCTAAAGATTGCCAAACTAATTCATGTGAATACTACTAATCGTTAGCATTTTCGTCCAAAATATAAAATATAATATAAAATTCAATGAAACTTTTCATAAATTATTTGTCCATCCAAACTAGAGTTGTTTGGTATACTGGTACATAGTACTACTAGAAAACTCAATCATTTTAAACGCTATTATACTCAATATATGTTGAAACTAATATTGCCATCCTCATTAAGCCATAAAAATATTGACAAAAAAACTTAAAAAAATAGTCTATCACAGTGTTATTTTCGGCTCGTTTTGTCATATATCATCCCGTCTTAGTTGCATTAAGCCTTGTTTTATGTTGTCAAAAAAAAAGTTTGTTTTAGTCAGACAAAACATTCAAAATATCGGTTTTGTTACGTCTTGTCATTGTCAAGCAAAAAAAAAATACAACGACCTTTGATGATATAATTGTTTTAAAAGAGTAAGAAAGTAAGCAACTTGTATATATTGTTTAAACTTTCCTACGCCTTATATGTATCTATCAACATTGTTGTACCATAGTTTTTTTGAATTACGATCGATATAAAAATGTAAATGTTTTTAATTTTTTTTTTTTTGTTTTTTTCAAATTTACGTACATTAACTTGTTCTTTTCTATTAAAATAAATCAATATTTTTAGTTCCGAAACCACTTCAAAAATATTACATTAAATATCTTGCGTGTTTGATATTGTGGAAATATAAAAAAGTTAAAATATATATTAGGAATAAAGACTTTAACATTTTGTTCCCTTCTATTTTTTGGCTATAAGCCTGTATTTTAACAACACACGTAGATTTAATAGATATTGAAAGAAATCCCCTCTATACAGTTGGCACGAAGAACACTACAGAGATGTATGTTGTATATAAGGGAAGCCGTCAGATGATTGTAAACATAGCTACATAATGTTTTTGAAGTTACATGAAGCATACATAGACAAATATACACATACCTATGTATAATATGTAGGGTACTTTGTTATAATACACTAGTCTTGGATCCGAGTAATACTCAAATTCGAAAAAAGAACTTAACTTTACTCATGCTGACAATTTTCTATTAGTGACTCGAATTCTCCCATAGTATATATTTTGTACAAAATTCTAGTTTACTGGGACTCAAAATATCATTACTCAAAACATTTGACGTAAAATTTCTATTATCACCCAAAATAGGAGTAAAAACTATATTTCCTTTTATTTAAAATAAGGTTTGATATTCTAGGACTCAAAATATCATTACTCAAAACATTTGACTAGTAAAATTTCTACATATTATCACTCAAAATGAGAGTAAAAAACTATATTCGCTCCTTTTTATTTAAAATAAGGTTTGATATTGTATCAAAAAGAGAAAAAATCACATAACATATTACTCTAACTCGAAAGTTGATATATTATCCAAACAATAGAGCCAGAAACATATATAGGTATTTGTATTAGTACATATATAAGCTCCTTTAACAAAATATATAAAATAATGTATTTATTCAACTTTAGTTACTATGTCACAGCTTGCAATATGTACATAATACTTACATATGTGTATAAATAATTTTTCTCCTTCTTTAGTTACACCCCATATTTTTCATTTGAAAATATATTTCTTTCAAAGTACATATTATATTTATTTGTACATATATTGTAAGTTGAAGGAGGGAGAGAGAGATTTTGTGAAGTGATGTTTTTTGTTTTTTTTGTATACAATTTTATGCACGATTAAAATTTCTTTAAAAAAATAATATATATTATATACCCCATGATTGTATATATGTACTCTATGGTTAATGCAACTCACGACTTTTAATGTACGGAATATGAATGTTTATAGCGCACCTCACAAAGCATACATATACATTTGGTTAGTGAATTAATTAGAACAAGCACACCCACAATATATATATATATATATATTTTGTACAAGTTGTAACCTTAAAAGCAGGTTGGTCTTATTAAATTTCTACAACTCATTATGCTTAACTTAATTACATCATCAATCTTTTAAACGACAGCTACTAATTGATGCAATTATTTCATTTTCATTGATCAAAATTACTTGATTATTACTTGTTCACAAGGAATAGTATAACAGTAAACGTTAGGAATTAAATATACCATAAAATACAAATGTTAACTATAAATAAAGAAATCCAAAGTTACACTATTTAAATATCATGTTATAAACCTGCCACCAATACATTTATTTTATATTACTATTATTTCACCTTCTGAAGCCTCTGGTCCAACTACAACACTTATACGGTCCTGATTTGCACTGCGGAACGATAGTTAAGTAGACTTGGTCTAACCCCTAAAGCAGTGTTTTTTAAGCTTTTTTCTTTCCCATTCTCCGATTTCTTAGTCTCACTATATGTATCATCCCCCCCCCTGCTCCTCTCCTAATGATCTCTGATGACAAAATACAACTTTTCATTTAAAATACATATGTTGTGTACGGCTGATTATTTTACGTCTCAAAAACGCTTTATTTAATTATATCATCATTCCTTTCAATCAACAACTATTGATTGATGCTTTAATTTAATTTTTATTTTATTAAAATTACGTAAACATATATTATGTACTAACGGTAGTACCCGGCATTGCCAAGAGTAATTAGACGTCACCAAACAGACACACTTTGTTCTATTGATATAAAAGATAGCTCCCATACTAATCCTCATTGTTACTCTACATCTTTCATGAGGGTACTCAAACGTAGTTACTCAAATCTTGTTTCATTCTCTCTTCAAGAATGAAAATAAGAATATGAAGAAAAAGAAAAAAAAAACATTGTTTAAGTTGCCAACAACAACAAAATTCCCATCTTAATAATGTTTAGTATTTACAAGCCTAAATATTGGTATTTTCCTTTTCTGATGAGCAAGAGTGTATTTAGTCACTAGATTTATTCCTGGCTGAGCTTTAGCTACACTTACTTGTTTTTAAGCCTTATTTAAAGTAATTGGTAATTTTAATCAAAATATTCCAAAACTATTGGCAATCTATGAAATATTCAATTATTACATTATTCTCATCAAAAGTATTGCAAGTTTTTATTTAGAATATGTATCTCTTTTTTGGTTGTAACTTGTGCAATCTCCTCATGCATGATACAACATCTACAAATTGTTTTTTTTTACATCTCATAACGCCATATTTAATTATAATATAAGCATTCATTTTAATTATCGACTATACAATGGTGCTATCATTTCATATTTGATCTATTAACATTATTTATTTTTTAATGAATTTACGTACAATATAACTTTGGCCCTTGAACTATATAATATCATAAAATTCATCTCATTTTTTGGCTGGAGCTTGTACAAAACTGCAAATTGTACACAGTATGTACACAATAGTGACAAAAAAATATCCTAAAAATACAATAGAAATTTTAAATATACGAATATAAGAAGAGAAACTACTCATTCTAGGTTTTCTTTTCTGTAGCGGAATGATAAAGTTTCCTTCCTTTCATATGTACATCACGTATACATATATATACTATTTTTGTTCAATGAATCCGACGGAGACAAACAATGAAAAAGATGAATCTTTCACATAAAATACGTACATATAATCTAACACTGGCTCATTTATTTTGTAGGGGTGTTTTTCCTCGTAGAGAAATTAAAATAGGACAGCACAATGAATAAGAATAATATAATATATTGATTGTATTACATTTTCAATTTTGAATACAATACATTTTACAAATAAATTGATCATGCATACATACATTGACAACTGATTAAATTCCAAATATAACTTAGAGTGTTTAATTACATATCCTCCTTTTGATTAGTTAATTAGTCTAATTGATTCTCAGAGAGTGCTGCAAATAGAACTTGAAGGCCACAAAAAGTATATTTAACTGTATATGAGAGGTAAAGATGTGAAAATTGAGCTATGTTTTATGGGATTCTCTCTGGGTTGACTTTGCCGCTCACTACAATTTAGACAATATTCACATTTCTAGTTATAATGTATAGAATGTTAAAGTCAAATAAAGTATCATCTATCAAATAAAAGATCTAGTTCAGGGACGGTTTTAGAGGGGAGGGGGGAATGGAAGCAAGAGCCTGAAGTACAACACTGAATTGCAAAACATAAAAAAAAATCAATTCTATACAGTAAAAAATACATTTATCTACGGTAAGACTGACCCTATCCTAGACTACCTATAACTAGCATTCGTGGGTATTGCAACCCATGCTATATATTGGAAAATAAATTCCATAATTGATTATTATAACATGTCAATAAAATATTGGCGTGTTTATATATGTTTATAAAGAAAAATAACTTATTGATCTGAAATTTCTCATATTTCTATGATATGGATATTTTGATACATTATTGCAATTACAAATGATATATAAAAAGGGGTCATTTCTATTCACATACAGAGTTGTACTTTTGTTAGGAGGGGGATATTAGGAGCTAGCTCAAACATCTTGTGGGCTACCTCATCGGTGGCCTTGTAGTTTATGACGTACTGGCCCTCAAAGTACCGATTCGAATATAAACTTTTTGTTGAAAAATTTGTACATATAGTTATTGATCTTAATTAATGTAAAAACTCGGTCCGATACGTAATTTTTATTTTTGCTTCGCCCTTCAGTTATTTTTTCAAAACCATAGACCGAAATTTAGCTGGTGGTCTCAATTTTTTTTTGTGGGACGATATCATTGCCAATTTTTTATGCCCCAATTTTAGTACAAGATGGGTCCAGAAAGAACATGTAGTAAATTTTCAAAATTATTCCTGTCTCGAAATCCAACACTATTTTTATGTACAAAAAACATGAAATGAATAAAATTCAAATCTTGGCAAAAATATATATCTATTGAAAAGTAGTCAAATCAATAATACGAGCATACAAGAAAATCTTTGAAATGAATCTTTCTATAGAGTAATCATTTCTGTAATATTATATACATTTCCCTTTGATACTTTTTCATTAAAGAATAGTTACTTTTGAAAGGATTACTACAAAAGTTTTATATATATTATACGTTTGTGAATTATACCTTACAATTGTATGAAGGGGGAGTAAAATACAGCAAGCGTATGTATGTACATACATATCTCTATTCAATTTATTTACATCATCTTTCTGTACTAAAAGAAACAACAATACCATCATTATATAAATATATATAGGTATGTATAGGAACGAATTCCTTTTATTGTCTATTATAATATCAGAGGAAAAAATCAGATGAAATGTTAAATAATACCTACATACGATGAACGTCGTTCATTTTTTCTTTCTTTTTTTAAATATACAAGTAGTTGGTATGTACAAGTTAAATTAGACTGTCCAGTTTTTGGGTTAACATTTTTTCTCTTTTTTAAGTCCTTTTCTGATTGGAACAGTCAAAAATATAACTTTGTTAAAGTTTTAGGTCATGGGAGCTATTTTGGGCATGGTACAAACAATTATAATTTTAAAAAAATAAGATTTTTAAACCCCTTGTATAGTCCTTAAATTTGATTCTATGAAACATATATTGTAATTTTTATAATTTATTGTATTCGGTTTATTAGATAAACATATTGTGCACTCTGCGTTTAATAATTTAAAGGGTCTAAGTGTTGCTACAATGTGCTCAAGGATTTTCGGTTTCGTATTTTATACCGCATAGCATATCAAAATTTTACCCTATAAGTTGAAGTGAGGGTCGTTAAACACAAATATGGAACATTATTCCAGATAAAATGCTATAAGATGCCTGAAAATGGTAAACCAGTTCCAAAAATCCCTTTTAATCCCTTTATGTTAAATGTTTTGCGTTTTCTTTGTTTTATAAAACATAACATAGACAAATTTAACCCTAGTTAAAGTGATAGTTGTTAAACAAAGAGGAGAAACTTTATCCATGAAAAAAAGGTAAAATGCCTAAAAATATCCCATTTCGACCAAAATATCATTTCTTTTACATTCTGTACTACGAAAAAATGACATGAGAGACTCCAAACTTTGACTAAATCACTTTTTATATTGATCCGAGTAGAAAAGGTACATGTGTAGACACAAAAAAAAAATTATCTACACACAAACAGAACAGTCTACATAATACATATATATTCTTGAATAGACTCTCAAAGCCATCCATTCCATGTAGTTCTAAAATAAAAATGTGTCTTTTGTAAGTTAAAAAGTTTTTATTCGATAAAATGAAATCATAGATTTTTCTTCTTTCTTTTTACGTTTCCATTCATTCAAGAGCTTTGCTTTTCTGTATGTATAAACGTATATGGATATCGTAAATAAAAGAAGTTTTTGTATTTGTATTTACTATAAGTATATGATGTTTACTTGTGTTTATTCCCTTTTCAAAGTCAGTCATGCTCTATGTATGTATGCAAGGTGGAGTCAGCTTAGAGACTCATAAGTAAGGGGCTTATTTCTTTTTTGACTAAATCACTTGGCTTATCATAGTCATTGCATCACTTAAATAAGGAATGTTCAAATAGCTTTGTAACGAATATTTTTCTGTTACATTTTCTCAAATGGATTTTTAATACAACTATCTAGGTAGAATATATGTATAATGGATAAAAAATCTTAAAGCTTCTCTGGGGAAAAAAATAAAAAACCTCAAAGGATCTGCAAAATCCATTTTTTGAATGAAATACTTAGTATTTTTAGATATTTGATTGCAGTGGATCATTTTAGTGGTAAGTAAAATAGTGTAAAAACCTATCTCAGACAAAGACAGTAACTTTAGGGGTTTCAACTAAGAACAAACCAAACTTTGAGGAACAGACACAATGATCCTTATGATTTCGTCTTTTATTTTAAAAGAAATATAACTATAGTTGCTTTTTTTGATCTTTTGAAGTGCATTGAAGGGTCGAGCCGCCCTTTCAAAAGATGGCAAACAAAAAAATAGAAAATAAAGTTTTAATTTGTTTTTTTGGAAAAATAAATTTTTAAGAGCTAAATTTTTAATCACCTTAAAAAAACTATAAACAAAGTAGCGAAAGGTTTATTTGCTTTGTTAGTTTAAATAAAAGAGGGAATTATTTGAAGGTTGCATAGTTAGTTATAAAGGATTTTACAGGCAATTTAATGACTTTAGTGTATAAAAAATTTCCGTTTAGACCATTGTGTTAGATATATGTATATATTAATCACGTAATCTTCGTTTTCCTCACTAGGTGTACAGTTTTACCAAGACGGATCTAAATAACTACATCACTACCTATAAATAAGTATGAACATTGTAAGTGATGGTTATAATTAAACTTATAGAAGATAAAATGAATCCTATCTTGATAAAGATAAATTTACCCTTAATTTACGACTTAAAAAGTACTTTTTTGTTTTGTCTTGTATTTCCCCATTTATTTATTTCTACTTCTCTTCTTACAAATCAAAGATCAGCTTTCATTAATACTTATTTTTTTTCTCTTACTCGTTAGATACCTTTGCAATAGTAAAGACAGATAACTTGAATCCCCATAACTAATTCGTGATTGTAGGATCTTTGAAAGGTTCTTTTTTTCTTTCATGAAATCATGACTAACATAATATAATATACATATACCTTTTTGCATATCACGAACAAGATCATGTACGTATTAAAAATCACGAAGACAAAGTGACTATTAAATTATATGCTTTAAAATGGCTTTAAAAAAAGGAAGAAGAAGGAATCCCCCTTCCCTTTCTGTTCCTTCTTTTCCAAATATAATAATAATGATATATAAAATAAATCATTTTCATGTGTCTTGAGGGAACTAATTACATTAAGGAAGGGAGGTAGACAGCTGTCTATGTGTATATATGGATAAAACTAAAACTTTTTCGAGCTCCTAACTATGATTAACAACTTTAAAATATAAAGAAAAGTTAATATTAGATATGTGCAAAGAAGTTACTACAACTTTATAATGATATTATTTTATATCTATTTTGTTAATATGTATAAATATATTTAAGTCATTGTTGAAAAAAAAAAAATATTATTTATTTTACGTTTGACTTTTACGAATTATCCATGATTTATATTAATAAATTATTCTTAATGATACTTTGGAAACGTAGTAAATTGTACTTAATGTAGGAAAAATTAATCGTTACAATAAAATAGTGATAAAAATACGATGAATTTTATTCAAAATGCCTCATATCGGCGCCAAATTAAGTTAAGTTGGTAAACAACATAAAGGTTTTAACTTTAGTTACTCATGTATGTACTATTGGCCAACAACATTTTTGCCAAGTAATAATTTGTGACATTGGCCGACGAATTATATTTAAAATATTGATATATGGGATTCCACATTTTAATTCAGTTTAAAAAGATATTATGAGAAATAAGTATCGTTCATATGCTAAATATGGCAGCAAGGTAAATTTTCAATTATAAAGTATTATTTTTTTTATAAGAAATACAAAAAATGATTTCATTTTTTTTCTTTTTTCTAGATTGTTTTTTGTGTTGATTGACAAAATATAATGTACCCCCCCTAATTGATTATAACCGTATTGAGATATTAGAGACTTTGCATGATGAACTTAGAGTTAGTCAAGTTGATATTTTAATTATCAGGCCCAAATTAAGATTTATAAATCAAATAAAGTTTTTAAACTATAGTAAACTTCGGTATCTCAAATAATCCCAGAAAATTGAATACATTGCCTATAACTATCGGAATAATATCTTTTTGAACTTTGGCATGCACCCAATATATATAATTCGAGTGAAAAAATACACTGAATTGAGCTTCTTTATATTTTTTTCTCATTGTTGAAAACAAAATATTAATGACCAATTTTACACTCCCCCAGGTATAATTGTATTCAGTTCTTATTTAGGTATATATATTCAATAGCAATTTTAAGCAATCATATACAATAGTAAATTATTCAAAACAATACTTTTCTTTGTTCTAATAGGAAATTATGTACAATCTTTGTTCTTTATTTTATATTTTTTCAAATAATGTTATCATCACAATATACTTTTATTAAAATAACGTAATTAATAGAATGAACTTATAAGAACAATAATGAAGTACTATTCTCTTATTAATTATAATAGATTCATTATAATGTTTATAAAAATACAATGGAATATATCTTTTTTTAATTATGTAGTATAAAAGATTTTTGCTATCTATAGAATATGTACAACAGTCTTATTATACTATAGATATAATATCTTTATAGATAAAATAAATATGATATATATATATATATATATATATTTAAATCGATGTATTTTATCGTACAAATATAATCATGATAAAAAACGTAGTTGTTAATATATACAAAAAAAATATAGTTTCTTTCAATTCTACTTGAATCATTTTACAATGAATCTAGTTATGTTTCCCTTTGTATTTCAAAATATATCATCATCACACGTATTATGGTTGAGGAACATGGGGATATTTACGAGGTGTGTTTAAAAAATATGCGAATTTTCAAATTTTCCATCCAATGTACATTTGGTATGCTCAAACACATAAATATATTTACTTTTTAAGTTATTTAATTTGTTTCTTTTGTTTATTTAAAGATAGGTTGCAAGATAAAATAAGGGTAATAACGTGATAGACACATGACCAAAATTTAAAAAAAAATCATTTATACAATTTAAATGTTATTTTTATCAATTATGAACTTCTGATTGACAATTCAGATTTATTTTACTTAGTTTGAAAGAGTTTCTGATCTATGTTTAAACATTTTATTATTACTATATATCAGTGAATAAGGATACGTTATAACTACATTAAAACTGTTCTATATTTTCTCTAAACTGTCCTGTAATTAACTTACTAAGGCCTTGCACATAATGCTAGACTTAATTAAGGCATTTGGGGCACATTTCCTAGCCTAACGTTTAACGTGATAAATGCATATATTATACATAATCAAATCTTTAAAAAAATATATTGTCAAATGACTTACATATAATATATGTATGTAAATAAGTGAAATTTATGTTTTTTAAAGAAACAAATTATGAAATAAAAAAAAGTATTTCAAGTTTTTTTTGCAAGTGTCCAATTTTGTTTTCAAAGATAAAAAGTAATTCCAAATTCCTACTGAAAAAGTAAAACAACAAAAATGGGACCTCAATAAAACAATAACTCTTATCTAGCCAGCCTCTTTTCCCCAAAAACATTATGTTCTTACCTCTCGAATTTCGTCTCTGGACTCAAGCTTCACTCACTGTAAAACCAGCTCTGTTGGTTAATGATAAACAGTCAGATACTCGTTTGGAATTTTTTTAATAGGCCCTTAAAGAACAATATTTGTAATTGTGACTCCCTTAAGTACATATACGAGTATAATATTGCAAGTAATGCTCCAACTCCATCAAAAGAATTGAATGATATATGACTTTACATACATATTATATAATACCATTAGTCATTTTGCAAGTCATTTATCAAATTAATTGCCTTTAATTTGACTCCATATTATAAAATATTACTACGAGTTTCAAAAACATTACACAGTACAAAATATAAATACAACATCTGGTTTTACTATATGGGTCTTTTATTTACGTTTCAAACCTTTCATTTTTTTTAAAAACATGTCATTAAAACTTGAATGTAAAACATAACATTTTTTCCAGAGTTAAAAGTTGTTCAACTACTCATTTAAAGGTCCATTGCGATTTGTCAAGATTTGGGTTAACTTGACATGATGAATATTATTGATACAAGTAAACATATCTTTTTAGTCCTGGAACAACAGCGAATTTTCGGTGCCATACTCGTACTTGGAACATCAATCTAAAAAATAACTGTATTTTATTGGCAAAAATCTACTGTTATACAAAATTGAAATATTTTTTTGGTATGGCACTTTTTAAATGAATATATCTAACTATTGAGGGGTAATTTTGTAGTTATTTACCTTTTGAATGAGAATTTTTTATAATTTTCAAGCGATATGTAATTGAACAAAGTAGTTTATAGTTTGTGGTGACGTCATCATCTGTCTCAAAAACTCATGAAGAGATACTAGTGATTACGTCACATATTTAAAATGATAAATTGTTTTTCTTCTCTTATCACTTATCCCTCAGTAACTTAGATATATTTGTGCATTATTATGTACTTCAAAATGTCTTTAAGGCAATATAAAAACAAATTATTCACGTGTATTTTCACCAGACTCCATAGTTCAATTACTCGGTTAGAAAAGATAAATATTGAGGATATATTTAGTGCAGCCCTTAATAAGGAACTTTCTTCTCTAAAGATACTATATACATGTAACAGACTATCTTATTTCCCTTCTTTTTTTGCCTTTAGTTGTTCAAACTTTTAGCGATTTTTAGAGTAGAATAGTTGTTAAATGCAAAAGATTAAGACACTCGTTTACAAAATGTCTTAAGGAAATATTTTTTTTTTTTGACCCATTTAGTTTATGTCATCAAAATGATAATATGCGTAAATATGTAAAAAAACTCTTTTAATTTCTTATGAATTTTCTTATTTCTGTCTCTCATTATTGAAATTAATAAGATCTATCAGTATGTTTGAAATAAAAACTTAAAATTAATGTTGTCACCCTGACAATTTGAAGAAAGTTTAGAAGAAGAATATTATAACTGTAATAACGTTCTACAAAATTACCTGCAAGCAGCTACAAGATAAAAGACATAAAAACAAACTTTACTCTGTATCTAGCAATGATAAAGATATGGATTACTCTGATGTAGATCCTCATTTCTACTCCAAGTCTGACAATGGATTACACTTATAACTCACAAGAAATCATAAATGTTACTTTTCATCTAATCTAATGCTAATCGGTATCCCTTTTTAGCTCGCTCCTTTTTCTTTTATTTCGTTGGCAACCTGAAGAGTGATTTCTGCTTTTATAACTATTATTTGATTCCTGAGGAGTAAATTTCCTTATATCCTACATAAAACATACGATCTATCATTAATTATCGGATCGAACATTTCGATATACTCATAAAAGAGAGAAAATTATTATTCTGAGTCCTTATTGTACTCCCAGTAGAATTGAGGACCAACATCAGAGTAATTAATGCCTAGATCTCTTTTTTTTTTCCTTCTTCCCCTCTTTCTCGTCACATCTAGAAAGAAAAGTTCTTATTTCCATGTATACAGCATGTCGTATAAAAAAGCTAAAGTAATAACAGCTCTTTACCTATTGGGTTGATTTGGACTTTCTGAGATTCTTTCCGGACATAGGACTAACATCCTTTAACAACACCAACAAAATATCTCATCCAATTATATAACTACTACAATGCGTATATAGACTACCCAAATTGGAATCATTTTGTGTTAAATTATACATTATACAAAAGAATGAAAATTGAAAAAAATTGTTCATTTTAATAAGCTGTAATGATATTTTAGGTTGTCATGTTCGAGCCACTTCCTCTTCTAATTACTATATACTAGTACATTATACATACATATACCAACTCATGTAATTATCATTAATATTGTTTTGTTCCCAGAAAACAAGTTGATTTCCTCACAAAAAAACAGGAATCATACAATAATTCAACTTAGTTAATTATGGGTAAGAGAGGGCATTATCGTTGTTTAGTCATTTTTTCTTTAATTACATAAGCTAATATAACAAACAAGGGAAAGAAAAAACTATTCATTCATCAACGGTTAATTAGTACAAATGACTCTGTTTGGGCTTTGATACATATGTATGTACGTATTATTATATAATAGCGTTGCTATTCGATCCCGAAATTATAACCATTATAATTTTTAACATATCTAATTATGTCCTGGAAATATGTTTGGTCCCATAGTTACATTAAGGCTTGAGAAGTCTCATCTAAGCCAAGGGGTAGATGCGTGACTAGATGGGGGAGGGGGGAGTACAACTCCATGACAAAATATCAAAGTCAAAATTAAAAATAATATGCATTTTATTAAAAAGATCATACAAAAAATTGTATATTTTTGTTCATCAAGAAAGTTCCATATTTGTTTTTGAAATTTTAAATTAAATTGGTATTTTGAGATCTTGATCTTTTCTTAGAGGATACGCGATATATAAATTTTGAAAAAACTGCTGCAGACTGATATTATAATGAATGGTTACTATAGAGTCATTTGTAATTTCAATTGAGAAAACAGTGGCATTATAAAAAGTTTTACCATGACTTAGTTTCGATGTGATGAATCAAACTTTGAAATCCAAAATCTGAGATCTATGAGACAACGGAAAACAGTTTGATTATAATAATTTAATTGCAGTGTACGGTGTGGTATCCATTTTTGATCGAAATATCGGTGACAAATGGTCTACGTCAAGTTGTTATCTTTATTGTATCTTGGAACCTTTCTTCCAAAATAAAACAAAAAAAAGACGCAAAAGTCTGTTTTTATTTAGCAATTTCTTCTCAACTATAAAATAATTATAGAATGATTGATAATGTTCATAGCTGCTTAACAATAACCAACTCCAGCTCAGCCATTAACGTTCAAAACATGACTAATAGGGGGAAAAAAGCAGATACAACAAAATCTGACAACAATATATAATGAAGTAATGAACTACTCTAAATGAAATTAGTTAAGATTGGACCGGAAAAAAAAAGTAATATTCAGACCTGTGTATGTACATATATACATTTCCTAAGCACATAGTGTCTTTTGTTTCGTACTTAATATCAATTTGTGTAATTTCCTCTCATTAGAAATGGATTTGGATCATGTGGCTTATAATGTCATTGAATAATAACACTGCTCTACTTTTTCATATTATTTAAAAAGATTTTTATCATTTGATGGAAAAAAGGAAAAATAAGTACACACATTGTAATTAAGCCATTCTAAATATTATATTATTCTTTTGCTCGAACAAATATATTGTATACGCAGGAACGTTTTTAAGTACGTAATGATTATGTTTTTATATGCATGTATTACTGATGTTTCATTGGACCAAAAAATAAAGAAAATGATATAATGAATGTAGGAGGTTGATATGTGATAGTCCTATGAGGAAATATCCCCTTTCAAAAAGTTCCTCCCACAAATTTATGTTGTTACTCTTCATCACACATGCTCCAACTTTGAAGTCGTTTCCTTATCTTGATTGACTCAAAATGAGTTTATTGTTCTATTATATATATGTATATTTTAGTAATTGCAATTTATTCGAGTTCAAGTGCCATATTTATTTACAAAATGAGTCATTTGAATTACCATTTATGATTTCTTTTCATTTTGATCTATCTAAATTATGCACTTATTATGTACTTTAGATTAATTGACTAACTTTGATATTTGAGCTTGAATTACATGAGAATGCACTCATTAATTATTGTAAATTTTTTTTGTCAAAATGGTCAATATCTATATATTTAATATATCGACCATCTAAAAAATATTATAATTCAAAAAATTATTCATTTCAAATTATTTATAACATTTATTGCTTGCAACTTGTACAAAATTGCAGCTTCTATACAGCATTTATACCTTATTTAATTACAAGCAAGAATACTCGACCTTCGGAGTTATTAGGCATCAACGAACAGACAACCCTTGTTATAATGATGTAAATTTGTATTATTAATAATAAAGATAACTCCCAAAAAATCCTCATTATTACTTTACGTTTTTCATGAACACACTCAACCCTTCTTACTTAATACTTATATATTCTCTCCTCCAAAATGAAATAATTGTGATTATACCCTCAAATATAAACGCAGTTCAGGTTACCTAATACATATATGTACTCCCTCTTTTTTTAATATGCCCTGCTGATGAAATTATATATTTATCCGTGATTCAATTTTAAGTACTAGAACTATATAACGAGCTTGTATTATGTACTCATCAATTTGTATTCACTAAAAAAAATTAATTATAATAACCACAATATATATTTATAAATCTAATGGAATTTTAATTATTATACATATTTACCCAAAATACTGTAAATTTTTCATTAAAAGAACTACATTTTCACTTTTTGTAACAACCTGTATGTACATTACATATGGAGGTGTTAAGTATGATAAGGTTCTAAAATTTTGAAGCCTCGTCCAGCTTAGTCCTAACTCTTAAGGATACGTCCAAATCTGACGTAAAAAAATGACTCTATCACAGTTAGCAGCTATGGATGGCATCTTCAATTCATTTCAACCATTTAGGATTCAATATTCTTAAGAATAATAAATTGATCAATTAGGCCTACATTAAGGATACTGACAAACTATTTTATTGATGAACGATACTTGAAATTTTACTAAACAAATTCAAGTAGTACAAATGGAATACTTACCTACTACAATATTAGTGAAAATGATGTTTTCTCGTACATGCTTTAAGAATTGGATGTTATTTTTGAACCAATAATAGGGTCCAGACTGGACCAATGTGAAATCCAACATTAACGACCAACACAATCTAAGTATACATGGATGAAAGTAGTGTTTTTATACTTTTATCCGAGTAATGAGATAACTAAAACATTTATTGAAAAAAAAGATGTTTTGTTTTCTTTAAGGTTACAGAAACCTCAATTTTGCAACACATTTGGTTATTTTCTTTGGTGTACAGTTATATAAACCCTTGATGAGAGACTCATAAAGAAAAATTGACAATTTTCTAATAATTTTTTTTATGAGTTATAATCAAGTTTTCCTAATCTATGGAAAATTGTCCTTTGATGAGATTCCTCAAAATTCATGGATAAAAAGGAAATACTGTGAAATTTAAGTAATTAATTATTATTTTGTTTTTTGAGGAAAGCATGCAATTGAAACGATACCACAAATTAAATAGTAGAAATCAAAATGTAAACAGTTAAAATAGATAGTTAATATTTTATAAATATTTTAGGCGTAAGAGTATATGTCTTACAAATTATTTTTATGAAATAAGAAGAATCCATTTTGAATTTTAATCATAAGAAATAATAATATCTGAGATATCTTAGGATATATTTTTATGGAGAAAATGTTTCGTTTGTTGACAAAAAAACAGGAAAAATCTTGGAAGATAACCCTTAGTTCTGATAATCTCAATAGGATGGGGAAATTTGTTGTGCATTTTTGATCTTAATAAGTCTATAAATAAACAATTTTATATAATGGACTCATGTTTTTTCACACACATTATTTCATTCAAAAGGTTTTCATATCTTACTTAAATAACACAATTATGTATTTGTAAGCCAGCTGGTCTATTTGTATTTCATTTATTTTCATTTGATGTACAATGTACTACGAGTACTACTCAACCTTCAAGTGCTTTGAATGATCTCATAATGAATCATTTAAAAACATGATTATATATTATAAAAAAGCATGGAAAACAGTTGTTGCATAGAGTCATAATTCTCACACTTAAAAATAAGTCATTTCCGGAATGAGTTTGTCTGGATCCTCTCAAGCACAAAGGATAATAATAATTACATAAAAGTGGAGTAATACCTCTTCTGAAAGGAACTTTATGCCACATTAAGGTGGTGTTTTTTAGTTTTGTTGGAAGGAGGGGTGTGAAGAGGAGAGAAGATTTTATGTTACTAAATATTAGTGTTGAGACTCGGTCTGAGACCGAATTCTTTTTTTGGTTCGATCTTAAGTGATTATTTCTTTTCCAATATGGACCGATATTCCGATCTAAACTGATTTTTAGACCGTGGTTCTAAAATTCTGTGGACAAAAGTTTTGTGTTTCTTTCTCTTTTCTAGAAAATAAACATCATTTTTTTCTCTAAAAACCGGATCAAGACTTTTTTTTCTGTTGCTCAAGTTTTACTTCAAGATAGATACGGACCAAAGTTGGACCGAATTGTTAAAATTAAAAGGGTATCAAACCGGCGGTCTAGGATCTCTACACTGGAACTTAACCCTAATAAATATGCATTATCATAAATAAAGGGTCTGTTTAATGTATAAGGTCTTTTTAAAACCTTCCAGGGAAAATTTAATACATTTCTTTCTCTTGCCTCGGAGCTTGCGTAAGTTGTATTTTTAATTTTTTCTATTTTACGTAAATAAATAAAGTTATATGTTTTCAAATTATGAGGGGTTTTTCTTCTTCTTTTTTTCTTTATGTTTTATTTCAATTTCCTCTCGATAATAAATGTAATTCACATCCATCAACCAACCTTTTATAAACGTGAGGTTGTTAACTAGTATGGTATCTGTATGTACTTATGTGTAAATCACTTTATTCCCTTTTGTTTTGATTGATTTTCCTCCACAAAATATCTTGAAAGGAAACTTTTATCAATATATGTACATATGTACATATTGTAAATATATTGATACCAATATGTAAAACTAAAATGAGAAAAAAGGGATAGTTATATTAACTTATATAAAATTGAACTCGACCAATATACCAATGAGGTGATTCAATTGGTCGATTTTAAGTAATTTTAGTTTCACCAATACTTCAACATTTAAATATACCTATTAATTGCACATTTTATTTATTACAGGACCCAAAAAAAAACAATGCTGAATTGATAATTTTTTTAGAAATACATAGTAATATTAGTGTGAGATTCGATATCATATTTTTTTTTTTTTTGGTTTAATTCTTAAGTGATTATTTTTGACGGATTAGGACCGATATTTATTTGTTTTCAAATTGTGGATTGATTTTTCCACTGCAACTATATGGATTTTTTCACCATAGTTTTACACATATGAAACACATGATGTAATCAGCAATTAATCCATAAATAATCCATTCTGATCGAATTTTATATGAGAACAATCCGTATTGTAGGACTTATCTTTCCCTAATATTTCTATGTGACCGATTCAGATAGTAAAGTATGGTAAAACCAAAAATATAATGGTATAGGATTATCAAACCGTACCCAACACTAATTAATATGTAGGTTTCATTTTCTTAACCATTGAAAAGACAAACTCACTTAGTGTTGCCATTTGTGAATTCATTTAGTCTTTATTTAATATTTTCATGGCTGATAATTAATCATTGTAATTTTAGGAATGTAAATCACTTTTAACTGGGGTTTTTTATTCAAAAAACTACAAACTTGCATTAATTCTTTTTGTAACCTTTGATTATTTATGATCACCTAAGTCACCAATAAGGTATAACAGATTAAACCATTTAAAAATAATCTAAAGAAAAATTCAATAGTTAATATTATATCACTTAAAAAATATTTTTTTATGCTTGGGAATTTATAGTAGGTGCAAAATGTCTATAATTCACAGGAAAACAAGATCTTTACACCTTTGAAGAGAAATTCGAGTATGATATTAGTGACACTTATCACATTCATTGCTCAAAATTATTTATTAATTATCTTTACAAAAATAATACTCTTCCCACCCCTCAATTTTGCTTCCATACTTCTTATCTCACCATGGTTCTAAAAATGGTCATTATTTGTTTTTCTTTCAGTTTGGTGAACCATTAATGTAAAAGAACGGGAAAAACATCGCCTCCATCAATATTTATGAATCTAATTTTCATTCTAAATGTATATATACGTATGTAAATCTGATTATCTCGCCCTCCACCCCCCACACACACACCCCCTACAAAAATTGTATTTTCAAAAACCAACCAACCAACCAAGGAGCCTCATTATTATTCCTTTCAACATTTTTTCTCCTCTTCTTCACATAATGCATAAACGCCCATTAAGATTTCAAAAAAGTTTTATATTACTTTTTTTTCCTTTTTGGCTGTTGGAATGAATTATAACCATGAAATAAATCACTTTTTCATCTTGCTAACAAAATAATTTTCTTTGTCGTAGGGAGATAAAAAAGCTATTGTTAGATACACTCACGGTAATGAATCCATGCATTTTATTTAAATGATGATCCGTTCTCTATTAATATAGGAATAAGAGTATGATCATTAATAGGTATCATGGAAATAAAAATTAAAGATGCCATGGGTATCTTCAAAGTTGTCACTTGGCTAAGTAAGAGCTTGTATACAAATTGATTTGTCCTGGATTCCCATCCGAAACATTGACCCCATGACAGCAGACAAATACTTAACATAGGTAATGATTCGATTTAAATTCCAATATAAAATCAGTTTATTACGTGCAAGACCGTTCATAACACCTGCCACGTCCGCTTTAACGTTATTTTTACTCAAGTCAAGCCAGGGAGAATACCAAGACTGTCAATGTATTTTTCAGGAACAGCAGCTCTGTTTGCACTCAAATTATCATTTCCTAGTTCTACGTTATTTGTAGCTTCGTTATAGAGCAGCCCTGTCATAAGGTTATTAGGAGCATCTGCTGGTGATTTGCAGTGGAATAATTTAAACTAAGTATTGTAGCAAAAAATTATTTGAGCGATTAGATCTAAAAGGATTGCGACATAAATTCAAATACTAAAAAGGTTTTTGTATCACTTGAAACTGATTTTTTAATAAATATCTCGTTAAATAAATAAAAATTATACATCACTACTTAAGATAAAGATGTCCCATCTGGACAAAATTCTTAAATTGAGTTATATGTACCGTGTTTTTCTTTAGTTTATCCTGAATCGTATTCAAAAATATTTTTTATTACGCTTATCATTTTTATTTTTATAAATGTATGTTCTAATGTCCTTCTGGAAAATCTTTTATTTCCTAGTTATAACGTAAATTTCCTAAACAATTGTGATATTTTTCATATCAAATTTATTATTTTATTTAAAAAAAAAATCCTGAACAAACACCCTTTTTCTAGAAATCGATAAGTGTTAAACAAGTTTATGGTGCTTTCCGTTCAATAATACTTTTTGAATGGCTTCTTATTGCTATGATTTTAACATTTCCTTTTATAAATCTGTGTGTACATAATTGAAAAAGTCCAAAGGATATCCTTTTTAGAAACTTTTAACATAATGAAAGCTAGTTTCTAATTTGGTATTTCTTTTCTTATTTTTTTAAAGGAAAAAAATGTTTTTAATTATATTTAAACATGAATTCATCCTGAAATAAAGGAAGTTTAAAAAGAAACTGACCAAAGAACTACAGTTTTGAAAATAAAGATTTTTGAAGTAATGGAGGAAAATTAGTTGTTTGACATTATGTTATATTAAACTATTACGAAAAAAAAACAACCAAAAAATGCGAATTTGTTTTGCGAAACAGATAATACATCGATTATTCAAAGTCAAATGAAGATAAAATACATTTTGAAAAAGTAGAGATGTGAGCAGTTTAATTTTTGATTTTAAAATATCAAATCATCGGTGCTTCTCAAATAGATGCATGTTTTAGATCTAAATAGAGGTATGAGTGATGATCACAGTCTTTTTTAGGCATATTACTATCAGTAATATTTCTATTTTACTGACTATTTGTTAGTTATATTTTTCGACACAATAAGAAGAAACAAATCAATACATTATATATTTTGTGTACAAGTTGTAACTTGTATAGGGAGATTGTATAAGTTGCAGTATCTACATCTTAAATTGACTTACTCTGATTAGAACATAAATCATTTAACTCGTAATTATCAACTATAACTTTATCCTATCATTTTATTTTTATTTATAAAAATTAGGCATTTACGAGAAATATAACTGTGGGCATTTGAACTTAATAATGTACCACATAATACTTATCAATGAGTTATTTTTTATCAAAACAGTCCAATATTATAACATTAATAAAATAACTACCATCAATGGAAGACTTTATTGTTGCATTATTTTCATAACAAGTACTCTCCATTATCAATCTCATCTCAGATGGTATTGACACTTGTACAGTTTGCTTATGAAAGTTACAATTTCTGTAAAAGTTGTAACTTTTAATCATATATAAAGAACAAACTTATTACTTTAGAACTAAATATTTCCAAAAATATTCAACAAATCATTGTAAAAATTCAATTCATTTATCATGAAAAAGTTTTATGGCCCAATATGAAATTTAAGACCCTTGTTAGATCAAAAATGTGTAATGATTAAAATATGTAAGTCTATTATTTTTTTTTCGTTTTTTCGTCAGGTCAGTTTAATGTTGTAGAAACTACTAAATATGTGAGTACTTTTTGAAAAGAGAATGGTGTTGATATTTTAATGTATTCTTTTTGAATGAAAAAAATATGTATCACGAACAAAATTGAACTTTACTTTTTTCCCTAGTTGTTCAGTTACTTGTTAGCATGGGATAATTGGTCCAGGAATAGTAGTAATGAACTTTTGTTCAAAGAACAAAAAGTACATACATATATATAACATATTTTTTTAACAAGGTTGCTGCAATAAGTTTTAAAACTCAATGAACCCATAAAAAGTCCAATGAAAAAAGTTATTGCTGCAGTAAATTCCGTATATGGGGGTCTTATTTCCATCATTATAAAAGATTTTAATTCTTCTTCAATGTTATATATATATTTATGAATGTATGTATTTAAGTGAGTTCCAGTCGATGAAAATTCCAACCTTTTAACCAAGTTCATGGGGGAAAAAAGTATTATTCGACTCCTAAATAGAATTATGTTGATACAAAAGAATCTTAATTATGAAAAGACAGAATGAAAAGAGAAAAACAAAGGAATTTGCAAGGTAACAAATACTTTGTACATACCTCTTACTACATTAAGGACAGAGCTTCCCCTAGGAATTTTCTTAGAGGAAGGGCTTGACTAGTTAAGAATTACTTTTTTATCGAGGTGAAATCTTTATTTTATTTCATTTTCCTTTTTGGTTAAATACATCGTTAACTTTATTGTATTTCCCAACCTCTCCTTCGAACAGAAACAGAAAAAAGTGCCTAAAATTAGTTTGTAGATAATTTTTCCGGCTATTTGATTATTATTCAATAATTTTTGGGGATTGTGCACGGCTGCTTAACAAGAGCTAATTTAAATTCAACCATTCAACTTGCAAAACAACAGTGATCAGGATAAAGGAAGCAAAATTTCGACAGCTGACAACAAAATACATTCTAAATTATTGTATTGCTGAGATTACACCGAGTTAACCATTCCATTAATGCAATTTTTATTTTATATTTTTAGTTGGAGAGTATAGTACACGTTATTTTGTATTAATAAAAATAGACCCATATCTCGCCAATTGACACTTCTCTGCGATTTTAAGGGATGCCTATCATAATTAATAAAATAGTCTACAAATGTGGCCCAATTAATTCAAATTTAATTATTATTTGCCTAAAAGCCTCAACGGTGCCTACAGATGGGCAATTTCTGAATTTCAATATTTTCATCAAATAAGAACTAAGAACATTTACCCTTGTACATTAAGGGTAAATGTGGTGCATCAGCCTCTACATTTCTTACATAATTATACACTTTTAAACATTATTTGTTGAACTCAAATTCCACAGATAAGAATGATTTTGTGAATACTTACTAATTTTGAGCATTTTTTTTCTGTTTTGGGAGGCCACAAGAGACAGAAATACCTCATTATGAAAAAGTGACTACAAGTATATTAAACATTTTGATAGCAAAACTTCATTTTTAGATAAATTAATTCCTATTTTGACAACAGCAACTGGTCTTGAGAAAAAATATTAAAAATTGGACATCAAAATTTGTGTAAAAATATTAACACCTACAATAATGGGTCTGTTTCAGGATAGGTCAATTTTTAAGCAATTGCCTATATGTAAAAATAAAAAATATGACGTTCCTTTGCTTGATTTCTATATCCTATTGTACCTGCACCATAAATAAAATATTAAGAAGCAAAAAAACAACCTTATAATCTGTTTAATGTTAATATCTCTACTCTATTTAAAAAAAAAAAAAAAAGTTAGTTTCCTCTTTTTTCTCTGTGACAAATCTCTTGGCTTATATTCTCAATTTAGATATATATATATATATAAGATCCTTAATAATATGGAATAGTTAAAGGAAGTAGCTTCTTTTATTCCCATGGAGACAGGCAATAAAAAAAAGATAAAAGAAGTCCTGCGATTTTTTTCCAAATATCCTTATATCCATGTATCTAAATGTAATATTACATACAATAATAATAAACGTAATTTACCATGAACTTTGACTAAGGCATTCCTATATTAATATATATGTATATTAAAGTATATTCCTTCCGTCATGCTGCGTGAAAACATTAAGGAACAATGGAAAACAAGCGAAAAATGTATATATGTAGATGTATTATTACATCAATTCGATATGAATATATATGGACCTACCTTAGATATGTTTATGTAACTTCAGAATAATGTTGGAGAGATTAGGGACAGTAGCAATATGGGATCAGCCAGTTTTCTCGATCATGAAAAAAGTGACACACAAGCACAAAAATGTAAATCACAATTATACAATATAATGGGGAAAAATCATTAATTTTATTAACTTTTCTTTGAGATATTAGATAAAAACAATCAGTTTTTCACTCTTCTTCTGGTAACTGACATCAAGTGATATAATTTTCTTTGTATTGTTTATTCATTCTTGTTATTTTGTTTAATAACACTTCAAAACTGATCAAGAGTTTATGTTACGAGTTGTATCATATCTTAATCTACAGTAATACCTTGAAAGTTAATAATGTAACATTATGAAAAGTATAATTATTCATTCTTCATAAAATACTTTTTATTGTAATATTTTTAATTTCCATCTCAAATCCGATATTTTAATCTGTGGCAACCCTACCAATTTGCGGGGACAATTGAGACATTAGACATGTGGTATTGAACTCAAATGTGTGGAAAAAACTACAAACTGGTATAGCCTTTAAATAGATTCAACCATAGCGGACATATGTAAATATGTTGTGAAAAAACTTGACGAAAATAAGTCAAATCAGCTCCCTGTAATTGAAACAAATATTAAAGCTGTTATAATTTTCGCCGGTATCTTTTACAAAGAATGTGCTAAGTTTTTTAATTTCATTAACGTTTCTTATTTGCAAAGGGGTGGGAGGGAAGAGATTATATAGATGTAAAAAATTATAATTTTTTATCAGGAAATGGGTTCGTTCTAAAAATAGATGGGTTTCTATGTATGTATTTTTGAGAGGGGAAATGCTATGAATAGAGTTTCTGTACATACATTAATATATTATATACACAACCAACCTAATTCACTGGAAGAAATGTACTACATATAACATACTATTATAGAGTTAAAAAAATATAAAAGAACTCTTAACAATTTTTCACTACGGTTATTAATATCATAAGCATAATGCAAAATAATAATAATAACACAAGTAAAAAAAGGACTTTAACAAGGAGCTCATAATTTTTTTATAGTTTTATGGTCCAATGATTGTTACATTATATATGGCCATAGCCAATTTAAATTCAAAATGTGCAATGTTGATCTGTAATATATGTGACACTCTATACAATGTATGTACCTATATAATTACATCTATTCAATTGCATATGGAGTTGGGCAAAATATTCAAACCAAGACTTTAAGCTGGGCCCAAAAAAAAAAAAATTTAGTAGGTGAAATAATTACCGCTACAATGCAATAATATTTAGAAAAAACAAAAAAATTTAAATTTATGAAAAGTATTTTGGAAAGCTAACAAAAGGCACAAATAAAAATCTTTTAAGTTACTTATTCAATTCTAGGAGTGATTGACACGAATCTTTGATGAGTTAATTTTTTAATTAAATCTGGTGTTTGAGAATTTTATATTTGAATTTTGTAATACTACTTTCCAAAAGTTTGAACCAACATTAGATTACAAAAAAATCCATTATTCACAAGAAATATTATTTATTCTTTTGCAAAATTTTATGTTAATTTCAAATATATGATCAACCATTCATATGAAATCATCCAATCCTGAGAAAAGTCAAAGTCAATATACGACCATATTTTAAGAATTTTGTTCAAAAAGGAGGACCACATCGGTTTTTTCTTTGTGTTTTACAACCAAAGGGTTTGAAGGGTAAATATTACGACTTTTTTAGCAAAAGAAAAAAAAATCTTTTAAAAGGTTTAGTTCAGCAATGTTCGTAATCAGTGTTTCAAATACTACTAAACATGAAAATGAAATTTAAAAGATTGATTTAAAAAAAGATTTATTATAAGAATGGCAATATGAAATAAATAGTATTGGATTCTTGGAATTCCTGCTTTTTGAAAAAATGAAATTTTTGATGTTGCTTTTATTAAAAATACTTTTTATGATTTCAATTTATTAAAGCCATAATTCAGTGTTAAGACCCTTATACTAAACTTGTTTGTGTTTTTCCTCTCAAATTCAATATTTTTAAAAGTGGCAACTGTTCCCCGCTACGAGGATAGTTGCAACATTTGAAAAGTAGTATTTAAGTCAAATTTGTGGTGAAAACTACATACTGGTATTACCATTTTATTGTTACATAATGGTGATGCAAGACCCGGTTCTAATATCAATATAGTATAGTACCGTTATTAATGCGTCATTACATCGGTACCACTATAGTAACGATGTACAGGACAATACTAATCATATTTTATTATTCTCATAATATATATATATATTTTTTTTTAAATACTACTACCTTTAAAATATAATATTAGTCGTATTATAAAACAAAAAGATAGGAAATTGATACGTATCTTGGAAAAATGACCAGAACATCCTTTTATAAATAATAAAACTCAGTATAATTATACTTGCGCTACCATTAAAGAATATAATTATAATATGAAAACGAAGAAAATATAATAATCATCGATATATTTTAGAAGAATAAAAAAATCACTTTGCGGTCACGAACAATATCTTTAATAATCTTCTTCTAACCAAACGTTCCGAATGAATTAGTATAATTTTGGTCTAGCTTATGATTGGTCTATATGTAATTGTTTTTTATATATTATTTGAAAAATAATGGAAAATACCCACCATTTTTCTCATTCATTGAATATGAAAATATAATCTACATACATTAGAGTGATTCTTAAAATGGTTATTTTTTCTTCGAAATGTATATCTGTTTTTCAACTGGAAAAACGCTTTTCAAAAAAGTTTGGATCTTATGATACATATGAAGCTCAAAAGAAGTTAGCACTACAAGCTGTACAACAATAATTTATTTGTCATTTAGTATTCAAAATAAACAATATTTTGAATAGAAGAAAGAATCATTTTAGGGAAAAGTGTTTAACAAAACATTTGGAAGATTATTTATTTATTTAAAATTATTAGTTTGTGAGTTGCTCAATTTTTTTTTCCTTTTTGGTGATTATTTTACGTCTGTATTATAAAACTTAGAAACTTGAAAGGCAATGTGCAACAGCTAAACATTGATTAATATGGCTGTAATAATATATTTCTTCATTTTTTACATTAAAAAACAAAACATTTTGATGTTTGCCAACCTCCCCCCTTCCAAAACAAATTTAAGAACCACTCTTCTATAAATACAATAACCCACATCCAAAAAGAAAAACAGGGTCCTTTTGATTGCAAAGGTATTTTTTCGAAAATGGAGAATATTTCATTTCAAATAGTAAAGGTACATAAATTTCTATAAAATGTATATAATATAAGATTAAAATACAATTAGACATATTTTCTATAATGGGTGTGTACAATATAGGAAATACGAAATTGTACCAAAGAGACCAGAAAGGAAGATCCACTTAAAACAGTATAGACTACACATCTGCACGCCACTCTCTCGTCTTTAATACTTTGTAAAGTAATGTACAAAGCTTTGTAATACTTACATTATATTATTACATTCTGATCCACTGTAGGGGAAAATAATAGCACATGGTGGTTGTAACAACAACTTTAAAAAATATAATTTCATCTACAGATGAAAATAATTAGAATAATAGTAATACCATGCTCAATACCTAAATGAAAAATAAAAAAATGGAACCCCTTATATAAATATATACTACTATTACTAGTTTTGATACTCGGCCCGAGATCGATTTTTTCGGTTCCATCTTAAGGTTATTTTGTTAAAAGATTTTCCCTTCTTTTTCATAAATATATAACTGTCATTTTCCCCCACAAATATTGTGGTACCAGATCAAGTCGACTTTTGTTAAACGAATTTTTCTTGAAACAGGTCCCGAACCAATTGGTTATAGTTATTAGAATTTTCTGACCAATCCCAACACTAATAACTACATATATCACAATGTGATAAGAGTATTGTTATTTCTTTTTAAATATATTTTTTATGGCTGTATGCAAGTATGTACATGTCAAAAATAGAGTGGTTTAGGGGGAAGGAAGGAGAGGTTCAACCCCTTGTCGGTGCTTTTTTGTTAATGATGTTGTTGTTCTGTTTTAATAAATATAATTTTATATTGTATATATTATTAAGTTGTGTATACGTTAGGGCTATGTTCAAGTTGCATTTGAATAAGCAGATTGTACAAGTAACAATTTATAGGTATATTTACGTTTTATATACGTTACTAAAACATCAGCCATTTTGATTATACCATACCTTGATCCTAGCATTTCATTTTGACGTATTAATATCTAGTATCTCTTATAAATTTGGTACAAAATAACTGTGATCCTTTTAACATAATAATGAACCACTGATTACTTACAAATGACTAATTAATATATTAAACATCAATGAATATTCAATAGTAGAGCATTAGCTAACAACAACAAACATATTTGCAAGGTGGTGTGACAGTCTGTGACTAAGTAGCACACCATCAATTTTTCACAGAGCCCTCTGTGTGAGTAGCATAACTGTACTATAATATAAAATGATAGTATCATTCAGGGATTTGAATTATTTGCCTCAAGATGACGTTACTCTCTGTCATTTTGTTTACAAACTAAGTAAACAACGCTAATGCCCTATTATTGTATTATCCTTGTCACAAGTACTACAGCCGATTTTTTATTTAAAATAATTAATCTTATTGTTGGGTCATAACTTGTACAATTTGTTTATGCAAGTTGCAATTTAAAAAAATGGGATCTCAGAAAATTTAAAATAAATGTGATTAGTACATATAACACAATGATTGAAATGCCATTGGATGTTTGAGAGTGTAATATTTGAACTTTTTAAAAAAAAGATACTAATTGATATGTATAAGGTATATGGCACTTTATAAAGGCTTAGGTTTAATTGCTCTTTTATCCTTACCAAAGTATTTTAATAGATCAGAATGAACTAATAACATAAATGTATAGTTGCTAATTCAAATGACCAGTATAGTTATAATTAAAAAAGGAAATTATTGTGCCTACAGATTTTGCCTTGTAAAGTGTTTTCATATGACGTGTGTATTGATAATGTGGGCCATTCTGGGAGCCAAACCCCCTAATTTAATAACAATAAAAACTTTTGCATAAAGATTAAGGGAAAATTGTCAAGTTTTACCGTGTTTTCATGTCAAAATGGGACTGAAAAATAGAATGAATTTAATCTTTACTATCTGTCAAAAATATATATAAACATCTAACGTCTAGTTTTGACTCTAATTTATTATAAAAATATGTTATTCTTAAGTACATAGTGTAGACAATCCATTAACTATTACAATAGCAAGGATCATATACTTTTCTACAATTATTATACTTTTCAATTATCTAATTAAGAAGAAAAAATATCAATCTAGCCTATTTATAGAGATTATAATATCTAAATGTTGTAAAATATAATTGGTAATGTTTTGTCAACATATGTTGTTTTAATTTATTTATATATTTGTGTTCATGGATAATTTGAGAAGAAAAAATGTATGTTTGTAATTTAATATCACCAAAAATATTAGGAAATATTGAACTGAAAATATACACAGTTTTACATTAATTAATTGCTAAACATATACGATTAAAATAAGTAGGATCAAAAAGTGAACTATAAACACTTTACTTATTGTATTTGTTCAAAAAATATGTTTTTATATTATGTATGAATGGAATTAATGAAATGACCACCAATTTTAAGAGATTTTGGTGGGGGGGGGGCAGCATTAAATCGGTTCCAAGCGGCAACAGTAATAGAAATTACTGTTACACATTGTTGGACAACCGATCATAAGGGAAAATGTTTATAAAGTAAGAGAATAAATGAAAATAAATTTCGAAGAAAAATGATTAAATATTGGCGAAAGGTATTCAATGTAAATACCATAATAAATATTCTTGATATTCGTTATATTGATTTTGGATATTTTTGGATGGATGTAGCTATGTATAAATTCATTTTCTAGATGTCATCCAGATTTTTTGTAAGTTAAGGTGTACAATATACATAGAAAGGTGGGCAAACGCCCCTTTTCTTATTATAAGGCAATTGATTTTAACTTATTTACCCTGCACTTATATATATTTTTTAAATTGTATTTATCATGGGAATTAAATCCCTCAATATGAATTACTTCATTAAATATAAAACTCGGGGAATGATTCAGAATGGTTTATTTTTCCCAATTGATTGATATTCAATTTTCAATGCACAGGAGAAAGATTGTATCACACAAAAGTTGCAATTACATGAAAGTTTCAACTTTGTATGGCATCACCATAAGGGACCATTGAAATTGTATTTAATAATGCTATAATTGTTATTATCTTCAGATCAGCTACAATGAATTGTCCCCAAGAGTTCTCATTATACAGCGAACTTTAGTCTAGAATAATACATATGTACATCATACAAAATAATTTATATTTGCATGAGGATAATACATCTTAGATAAAGTAGATCGATGCATATCTAATATCACACCCTCTCCTTCCTCAATTCCAAACTCTTTCGAATTATCTCCGATCTTCTTACTCCAATATCATTTTCATATTTATCTTCACCCCCACCTTCCATTTCCCCCTCTTTATTTCTTAGGAAACGTCTATTTCTCCTATTTGATTATTTCCTTTAGCAATAATTCTTCCATGATCTGAACATCGTTTATTCCTATAATTTTGAACGATCACACTCTCTCCAACAATAATTTCCGATAAATTTATTCCATTCTTATTATAAATAATCTTCTCTTTCTCTCTTCTACGCATCATTTTTAAATTAGTAGTATATTCTACTTCCCTGTGTTGTAACTTCGGAACATGTATGCATGATCTTACTTGATGACCATATAAAATATCATTAAACACCTTTTCGTCCAATCTCGGCATATTTCGGAATTATAGGATTCCATAGATAAACTCGTCGGACTTGAATCTTCCTCCAAGAAGCGTTTTCATTACCTTCACCATAGACTCCACGAGGCCATTATTTTGTGGATTATGAGTTGATGATGGTCCCCATGTTACTCCCCACTTAGTTAAGAATTCTTGAAAGGCTTTGGAATTGAATTGAGGTTCTTGATCAGTCTTTAATTTGACAGGAATACCTGTTTCTAAAAATATTTTCCTCAGCACTACTATAACTTCTCCTGAAGTCAAGACTCTTCTAAATTCCTCCACGTAAAGGTATCCAAATAATCTGTCTCCATACACAAAATAATGTTTCCCTTGATACTCAAACAGACCTGCTGACGTATTTCGAAAGGTCTCATCGGAATTGGATCTCTCATTATTGTCTCCCCTCCAATACTTGGTAACTTCTCAATACATCTTTTACATGATTGTATATTCTTTCAATATTTTTATTTATTCTAGGCCAATATACCGTCTGCCTTGCTATTCTCTTCATTTTCTCGATTCCTTGATGTGCACGATGTAACCTCTAAGGACATCACACCGGTTATTTCTTGAAATTACCAGCCTATCCTTATAAAGAATAAGACCATATTCTATGCTCAATTCATGTTAATATTTTCACAAATGATTCAATTGTGTCTTTTATCACACCTGTTGCAATTGCATTAATTAAATCAATATATTCTCGGTCTCGACAAGCTTAAAAAAAATTAACAATTTCTTAAAAATAAGTTTTTCTTCTTTCATTATAATCCAAGTATTTGGAGACATTTTTTATAATATATAATGACATTTTATACTTGAATTGATAAAATTAAAAATTCGATTTAACAAATTCCTTTAATATATACTAATACTATAATAATGAAAGATAATATAAATCTATTTATCGCGTATTACACGCATTCTTATTTTGTTATTTCTTGCATTAAGATTAGCAAAGTATTATCAAGTATCCTTATTCATATTTATAGCTTTCATTTAAGACTTGTTTTGAAACTTATTAAATACATATATACATAAGTTATCTAAATTCCCAATACATCAAAATTGGCACCCTAATATACGAGTATATATCAAATTACTAAAACATATGAAATATCAAATATTAATGAATATTCATTAAAAATATGTTATTTTTATGGCTATTTTGATAATTAACTTACATATTATGAATATATATTTCAATGTTTTTAAATAGTAAATAAAAATATTAATTATGTTTTTTCGTGTCAAGGATCAATCATTAGCTAGATGGTCTAAAAACACAACTCTCATTAAGCTTTCTTTCATCATTTCATGGCCACTTGATAAATAGATGTTATAATATTATGCACAGTTATTGTCATTATGAATAAAGGTCAATCATGATATTTAACTAAATGTATTAATAAGACAAAGCAAAAATCTTGTATAATTTTCTCAAAATGGAATCTTGATAATATTTTGTATATATTTTAACTAACTAATTAGCATCCCTTTCTATTAATAAACTATTCTGATTTATTGTTTTGAGGTACTGTAAATTCCATTTCAAGGTGTAAAAAATTACAAACTACAATTAAAACTGATTTATATTATTCTATAAAGGCCATATTAGTGGTTAATCAAGAGCATGTTTTAAAATTAAAGTTACTAGCCCAAATCTTTTCAACTATTATATACAAAGGGGTAGATAAACAATTTCCCATAGGTCTGGTAATCTACCACCAGGACAAGGGCTGGTCCAAGCGTTTTTGTTTCAAATTTTCCGACTAATACATCAATTTTTCCGACTAATATCTCTTTTTTTCCGAATGACTTTTTGTTTTTGTTAACTTTAATATCAAGTGACTTTTCTTTTTTGAAAATAAGATATACACCTTATTTATTTTTATTTAAGATTACTTTTGTGTTCACGCACCAAATTTGTTTTTGTAAGATGAACCTTTTTTAGAAAATAGAAAAACCTCTAACTGATAAGAAGAAAATACCTCTTTTATTCAACTGGCAGCCTGGGGTTCAAATATGAACCTTCTGGGAGTTGTTGTTTTTTGTACCCCAAAAAATAAAATATAGTTAAAATCCTGGTGTCACACATACGTCATCAATCATCATTGGAACATGTTTAACTAGATCATTTCTCATAACAGTTTAGTAATCGTTGGCTAGTATCTTTGGTGGAAGTATGAAACGCTATATAGCTCAGGTAAGAATTAGAGACATACATTCGGTCGGCATTTTTCTTAGACCTTGTAGCACGATTTGCAGTGTCTCCAAAGATTCATCGAAATAATTTATAATTAGAAATTAAGGATAAGTAATTAGCTGAAAATTAAAAAAGGAAGAGGAATCGCCTTTGAGAAAATTGAACGGAATAATATGTCTATGAAGCATTGCATTAATAATTTAAACAGTTTTCCTTTTCTTTTTATTGTTTAGTATTGCTTTTGTACTGACGCGCAAAATTTCATTCTATGAATTGAACCTTTTTTGACAGCATTAAAAACCTTGAGTGATAAGAAGACAATGCTTCTTTTTTAATATATTGATCTCATACATGTAAATTACATCTAATTATCATGACAATCAGCAAATACTTTTTTGGTAGATTATTTCTAATGTGTTTTTCAGGTGAATGAAGGAAAGAGTTGGATCTTATGTTAGCTGCCCTTTAGGTGACATTTTGAAAAACCTCATCTTTATGTATGTAGATGTGTGAGAAAAAAATAAATGTATGTATGTACTACATACATAAATAAAAAATAATGACTTTTTGTTGAACCATCTGCCAAAAATACAAAAATAAAAGGACAGAAATAAAAAGAATATTGTTGAAAGAAGGGGTCAAACACATGAACATTGAGCATATATATTTTTTTCATACATATTGTCAAGGGATTAACATGCTCATTAACATAGGGAAATATACATTGAGCATATATGGACATACATTTGAGACCTGCCTTCATAGTTGAGATTTATTAGCTAACTTTTTTTTTGCCTGTCAAACTTAAAAAGTTCACAGAATATTATGAGTATTAAATCCAAAAAATGACGTGTTATTGCGACATTAAAATATATATATCATATAAATTATTTAGTGATTGAATAGAAATGTGTTCCTACTTTTCAGGTCACATATTTATAAAGAAACATCACTACTTATCTATAATTGATCAGTCAAGGTTTCGTTACGGGTTATCATTGTAAAATCTCTTAAATAATAAAAGCCACTATTAACAACAAAAATTAGAAAAATGTTACTCCATTACCTTCTTGGAAATTTAAAACCGTAACAAAAGGTAGTTTTCTTTCTTTCTTTGATAAAAGTGTAATACGTCATTGGCAAGACAATTTGTTTATAATGTAAATGCTCTGCAAGGAGGGTTCCAATTTAGTATAGTATATACCGAACAAAACAAGTATTAAGGGATTTTTCTTTAATTAAACTTGAATAAAATTTCTCATTTCAAATTCCCAAGTATGGAGAAAAAAATAAGCAACACTTCGTAACTTGAAATCAATTTTGCTTAAAGTTGTGATCTCATCATGAGAAACAACGTTTTGAAGACCTTTGCGTTTGGAACTGTAATAGTTCGTAAAGAAATAAACTAATGGGTACATTTTATACATCATTGGGTAAATATTGAACTATGGAACCAAATTAATTTGATTTTTTTTTGTTTTTGTTAAAAATATGGCTGAGCTATTCAATACTTTTTTACCTTGAATATTTCAAAAGATTTTATGTAAATGAAAAGACTATCAGTGTAATTTATAGCCTTTACTTCGTTTTTACAAAAATAATTGTGGAGTTTCATATTGGCCAGTGAGATATGAGAGGATTATTTACTTTATAAAAACAAATTTTCAAACTAAATGGTTTCCATAATTATATAGTAAACTCAATTTAGCAAATCTTTTAATATTAAACCTTTCAATTCTTATATAATTTCCTTTAAATGGTTTTGTTAAAAATGTATTCCTTACTCAAAACCAATGTTATAAAATTGAAACTATGTCACCACTCAATATTTAACTACTTTATGCAATATAAGTATATTACTTCCATAATAACATATGTTGTAACGTTTTTAAGAAGACTTTTATAAACTCTTTTTTAATTGTAATTTAAATTTTTTGAATCACCAACTATTCATTTTATTTGGAACTATTGAAATTATTGATTTTTATATGATAAATATTGATGAATGTGCAAAATAATACTTGTCATTTTGTAATTGTCAAAAATACAAATTAGTTCCAATCATTATAATTATTACAAGTACTTCCAATTAGTTTTCATCTCATTTTTACAAGTGCTAATTATACAGAACATACCTAGCACAAAAATATATATTTTTTGTCGGTCAAATTCGTTAAATTTATTAAAATGTGTTGATTGATATAAATTAATTTAATTATTAATATTGATTATCAATATTAGTTGTATGAAGTCAAACCGGTGTTAAAGTTCAAATATCAATATTCAAAGATATCGGAATACACAACGAATAAGTGGTTGAATTTTTTTAGGGAGTTCTTGAAATCACTGTCTTGCTTGGACATATTACAAAAACACTAAGATATCAAGGGTTTATTAAATGACTGAAAAGATCCAAGTTTATATTACACAAATTACCTCAACATGCTTAGGAAGACTGTGAAACAGAACCACAATTACTTTGAACCCGTTTATTCAGTTGGATTATACATAAATTTCAAGTCTGTTTAAAGAACCCAAAATGTTAAGCTCCTCCCCTATCATCTCCACCCTCGTATTCTTTTGTCCAAAAACTGAGAAAAAGATAAATGAGACGTCCAATACCAACTAACCCTCTCTCTTTCAGTTAACCTTTTCTCTAGAAATTATAAACATTGAAAGAACTATTTTTTACGAAAATGAATTTTAATATAAAATGACCTTTTCTTAAATACTTCAAAATTTTTAAGTATACTTAAACAATTGGATGTCTATTAGGCACCATATACCCCACTCCACCCAATGTTATGAAAACAAAGCTTGTCAGCAACGAAATTCAGTTCTTATTGAAAATTTATAAACATAAAAGATGGTGTTATAATACAGGAATATTTGAAAAACCTAAACATAGAGTTAATGAATAAGAAATCAAAGAAAAAAACAAATTGAAATGACTAAATTTAGTGTTAACATCTCAATTTATGTCGATGCTCCTTGTTTTTTTTGATAATTGTTTTGTTTTATTTATTTGTTAAATTTTACATTGTAGCTGGACATTGGGTGAGATAAAGAAAAAAAAAAACTAAATTTTAAAACATTTTATTTATTACATTTACCAAACAAGTGCCCCTAATGATGTCTTTATAAAGAAAATTTATAAAAAAAAGACGTGATTGTGCCGTCATTTTTGTAGCAATCCTCAGAAATTGATATGTTATTGTTCCTACATAAGTAAATACGGAGATATATAAATTTTTATGTGAAACAATGATTTCATGAATTTCCCACAATTTTATGAAATCCCTAGTTTCACAGTTATACTCTAATATATATATATATACAATATACGTAGATTAATGTAAAATTACAAAGACATTTTAAAGACCAAAAAAAAAACCTATTTACAATCTATGATTAGTTTAAATATATCAGCATGTGTAAACGTATCTTAATCATAGCACTAAGTTGTTTTTTGTTTATTTTAAAGATTGATAATATGATAGAATTTATCATGTATTTTAATTTCTAATTGGTAAATAAGAGATCGTATCCACTTTTTATCTCAAATTAATTTAAATATTTAAAGCAATTATAGAAATAGTTCATATATACTGCACAGCTGTGGCTTATCTGTTTTAGGTAGTATGACCTAGGTAAAATAACAAAATTGGTGTGCTCAATAAGTATTAACAAACAGTTATTCATAAAATTTCTTATATTGGATAATATTTACTTGATGGTGTTAAGCCTTCAAATAAAGGCTGAAAATTGAAGAGATTTCTATTATAAACAAACGACTTGATGTGTAAAAGTCAATTTTTTATTGTTTTTGTTATCAGGTGATGTCATTTTATTAAAATTAAAATTCCTTCATTCAGAGGAATTTATGATATTGTAACGCTCGGCACAAAGGGGTCAAAAGCAATATTTGTTGATATTATGTTCGTATTGTTAATTTTTCTTAATTATTTATACATTTTGACTTCAGAGCAAGTATGTTTGTCTTAAAGAGATTGTGAGAATGAATTTTTCCTCTCTATAATAATAAAAAAAAAATGATATGCTATATTATATAGAAATATAATAATTCAACACCAAGAAAAGAGTATTTATTCTTCAAAAAATATAATTTAGGCTATTTTTCTTAATTTCCTGAACAAAAACGATTTGCAACGTTGAAATGATATTTGTGAAAAAAATTACAAACTGGTATAATTTCCCATGTTCAAACAATATCAGGCATATTTTGGATGTTTTGTTAGATTCAGACGTGTTTGTAATAAACCAGCTCCAGGGATGGAATTTTCGAGACCACAATGAGAAAGCGGAAGCAAAAGTTATGGAATTAGTTTTCTTTGTTAACAGCAGCTGCCTATTATATGATCTTGGGGTGAGAAAATGAATTACTGCTATAAAGTGATTAACTTTTTATATTGAAAACAGCAATAATGTTAGGAACATGTTATAGTTATGTTTAAGTATATTATATTATTAATATATTATACATTTTTTGTAAAATATATCAATGTTAAGTGGGAATTCTTCCTTCAAAGATAGATCTGGACACTATATAAAATATTTGTAAGTTAAGAAGAACAAAAAGAGAAACTAGAAAAGACGCACTAACCGTTGTTCATTTTTAATATGTAAACTGTCTTTTTTTAAAACATAATCCCATCCAAATGCTTAAAACAAAATATGGATTTTCAAATGGGCGCTTATGGAAATTTATTGTTGATTAATTTTTATTTTATAATCTAGTATATCTATTTGTCATTGTGACTTTTTAGATATTTTATTACAATAAAATATCAAATAGATCTTTAGAGGTTTCTGTACACAAAAAAAGAGAAAAATAGAAAAGAAGTGCAGTAACTTGAAGAACTAAAATCAATTTGTAGCTACTATTTATAATCAAAAGTAAGTTTTTTCTATTATTTTATCCATGTAAGGGAATAATTAATCACTTAGCTAGAACTAATTTGAATTTCATAATTCAACGATCGGCCATTTATTATAAAAAAGGAGTAGTAAACAAGAAAAAAAAAAAAAAAATTAGTAACATAACGACATGTTTCCAGAAATTATATTCATTATTTGAACAATTAATATAATGGATAATTTAACACAAAAAAATCTTGAGCAAAAATCAAAAACTATATTTAATTTATTCTTTATATAATATATATATATATATATATAGTCCAATATTTTTTGGACATATTTTGCTCAATTATAATCTTTGTATTCAACATTCTTGGATAAGTGAATAATAACTTAAAACCTTTAATTAATTTATGATACTTAATCTGTCCGGGATATAGAGCATTTCCAAATTATATCTATCAATTTATAATTATTTCATAATGACGATGAATTTGTCTATTTTAATTGCAATTTTCAGTAACTCTAAAGGATAAATCAGAATAATTTACTGATAAAAGTTGACGCTAATCCGTCAAAAATACAAATTCAATTCAGACTCAAATTATCTTGTTCTTATGCCAATGAGACACAAATCTATTTTTCTGCTTTTCTGTTTATGTTTGTCCTTCATATTTACGTAATATGCTATTTAGATATAATTTATTTAATTGAAGTAAAACTTGAGGTGATAGGGAATTTAATAAAGGTGGTTGATCCTCAATTCATTAATATAAAGTAGTGGCAGTAGAACATATAGGTAAGTATTCATTGATGAAGAGATTTATTACATTAATCAGTACATGTATTGATTATTTGGTCTCTACACATATATGGATATTACAAGAACACATCTCAAGAGACTTAATCATTTATTTGATTACATTTTTATATAGGAGTAAAGGAGGGAGGAAGTAGATGATAAAAAGCATCAACCATCTGCTTTTTTTGTTTGTTTACACCCTTTGTCCACACTCTATAAATAAGTATGTCACTTTCGACTCAACATCTCTGCTATATTTTCCACAAAAGCCACTTTTTATAATCATTCTTTATAAATCCAAAAATCAGTACATATAGCTTTGTATAGTATAACATAGAGAATACAGTATGTCACATTATCCCATGGACACATTTATTATCTAAACAAAAAAGTTAATCACTTTTTTAATACTATTTCTCCTAAAAAATATTTTAATAAATTAACCTATATATATATATAGAGAAAGGGGTACTAATCAATCAAAAATTCGACCTCTGAAACAATACATATTTACTCTCTTTTCCTATTCCTTTGGTACAAAAACTTTAAGATTGACGCTGATATTTCGTACCAGGGCTTCTCCACAGAGATACACAAGCATCTCATATTTTGGTGGTTACTAACAATTCTCTAAATATCGCTGCTAACGTAATAGTCAAACAAATGACAAACTAGCTTTTATCAAAGTCCCTCAAATTCTATTTTTTTATATGAAGTAAAAGTGAATGGTATTTTAAGTGTAGCAAGAAACGTATCTTGAGTCCTTACCCAATTCCAAACCTCTTAAGAGCTGATGAACACAGGAAAAACATTGTAGATTATTTTAGTTTTGCATCGGATGTTATCCATTTTTTCATTGACATGGGACTGTTTTTATCATTTATAAATGACAGCTACTCCAAACATCACGGCTATAAACGATACTTTGACCTTCCCATACATCGAACACATGGGCCACATCCTTTAAATTCATGACAATGGACCTGGTCCTCCTAGAATTGCCCATTAGAGACCACAATAAATATTATATAAATAAATAATAGTGAGTAAAAGTTTGTTCATATCCTTCCTTCAAAGCTCAGAGATTTTAAATAATTTATGATGTTTATTGACATAGATTAAGAATTAAAGCAAATTATTAAAGCTGTAGCTTTAAAGGAACATCTTCAAATGTTTTATTTTTAAAAAATGAAAAAATAAATAAACTATTGATGCTTCCAAAAGGACCCGAGCGATATTGTTACATTTTGTACGAGTATCACATAACCATTGTCCTATTCTTTGTGCTTAAATTATGTGTAAATTTTTGGATCAAATGGAGAGGTCTAGTATTTGAGACTTGGACTAATTCCCATTTATTTGTTTTAAAAAGAGATATCGACTAACTAGAGTTGATTATGTTCGCGTTATAAAGTCAAAATTGTTTCCATTGATCGAGAACAACTTCTGTGACAGTAATCTGATCCTACAGAATGATGCACCAGTCCATACTTCAAAATGGGCAAATACATCTTCCATGACAATGTTTTTTGGAGGGGGGGGGTAAGTGCCCTCCCAATCTCCTGATGAAAACTTCCTTAAGCTTTGCCTTTTAGAGCACATAGGGAACGATTCCTAGCACAAACACTCCAACATTTTTTTCATTAAGGTATTCATCGTCTTTAAGTGGGAGATCATGAGTGACACCTGTATTAGAATGCCCCGTGTCGTATTCAAACTCAGGATGGAGAACATCTTTTAGTACAAGGGAGGCCACGTTGAAATTTAAGATTTTAAGACTTGTGATAAGGCAATAGTCATGTAACACCCGGTATATCAAATTACATCCTTCCATGGGTTTCCAAATTACAATTAGAATGCCAACTAATGGAATATTTGAAAATGAGGAGAAGAATGGGTGAGGAAGAAATAAGTATATAAATATATTTACTTCTTCTCTGCCAAATTTTCTTAATGATTCAAACTTAAGTTTATTCATTTTCTGAGCCAATTTTATTTTATTATTACTGTTTTATTCCAAGTCGTTATTTTCAAGTGTTTTTTATAGATATAAATTTTATTATTCATTTTTTTTTATTTAATCTGCTGCTATAATACTATATAAGGGTTGCCAATCTCTTTTTTATAAATATTATAACCTATAGATGATTTAAAATAATTTGTTATTTAAGGCTAAGAATTCAAAGAGTATGGTTACGTAACTATGGTTAAGTACTCGAGTCTAAACTCAGACTCGGAATCATGTGGACTTGGACTTGAATTGGACTCAAAACTATATGGAATACTACTTGTCTTTCATTTAGAGGTGGGGACTGGATTTGAGTTTCAAACTAGTGACTTGATATGTTCTCGATAGCAATTACTCTAGATGCAACATCTACTCGAGATATATTGAATTCGGAAAATAATATTTAAGGGTTTTTGTGCAAAGACTGAAGATTCGATTTGGACTTGGAGTGAAATGACTTATTCCCACCTCTTCCATATGGTTTGTAGACTAGGAATTGCCTTGAACTCGGAAACTGTGGACACAAATACAGTTCTACAATTTGACTTATAGAGGATGGGGATTTTAAATCAGGAAACAAACTTAGAATTCAATATCTTAACAACCCTAAGATGAATGTTTATGATAGTGGGCTCATCAAGTTTGCTGACAAAATTTTATAAAATAAATAAAATACAAAATACTTGAGATGTCCTCCGAATACAAACACGGTGCGTTTATTATTGTACGCCTCCGTGTAAGAGACTGTTCAAGGAGATTATTGTGTTTATGCAGTCTTAAATAAACTGTTTACGTTGTTCTCAAGACTTTCAAGGAGTTAAATGGGTCAGAAAAATCTGCAAAGAATACTCATGATCTTTCTGAGAGGAAAAAAAAGTAAACAAGACTTCCTGAAGGCAGTCACATTCTTCAATGCAGCCTCCTAGCTCGCTAGAGCGTCTTGAAGAGAGAATGCAATAAACGTGAACATAATTTTGTTGATTCCTTGCAGGCTTCCATTATCGAGGCAGTGGCCAACATGGACAAGGTGTCCTCATCAAAGCCTGTACCAGGTTGGAGGGTGTGGTTGAAGCTGGAGGTGGTTGGTTTGAGTGACTGACATCACTATGAACCCCTACATATAAGAGCAAACGATTTATAAACTGCTCGATTAAACATGTGAAATAAATTGTAATATGTATTATACTTAAAATTTCTTGATTTATAATCTCCATATTGTAAAATACTAGTAGCACCCTGTACATGTTTCAGTACATTGAAAAAAACATATTAAGTGATAAAGTAATGAATATAAATGGGATATGTCTATTTGTACATAAATAAATATAAAAGTAGGTTCACGCTTATTTTTAATTTAATAAGCTGATTGTCCACTCTTAAAGATTTTGTATTTTATGTACACATAGTTTTTTTTTAGTTATAATCATATTCAATTAATCACACAGTTCTTGAAGAAACGGACTTTTATCCAAATTGACTGTCAAATTAAAATTAAAATAGTCAATTAACTATCTGGGTCAATGGTGGTTTTTTTAATATTTTTATAGCGAATTGTGATCCAGTCCATTGATTTGGCGTCTATAGAGTACACACATATATTATTTATTTACATACCTCTTCTAATAATACCTATTAAAGTAAATGTTTAATGCTCAAAAAATATTGCTCAAAATCTATATAAAATGAGTAACACCCACGTGGAGTCATTTTTTAAAACATTTTTGATGTTGCCGTATTTCACTTTATGGATTGAAAAAACCAACATGAATTGAATAAAAGTGATTTATTCTCGCATACATATGTAGTTATACAAATTCAACATAGTTTATCCTTTACGTTTAGTTGAAGCAAATCAAGATAATCACTGTGCCGCTTTTGATACTACTATTAGGCTAAACCTCTGGAGCATACATATGTATATTGTATATGTCAAATATATACGAAAACACATTTCCATTGTTATTCATATGTACATACAGTGTAGAATGTATAAATGTCAATATTTCATAAAATTGATATTTCTTTTCATAAAATATGACCATGAATTATTCATTGAAAAACTCTTTTTTATAAGAATGACTTTATCCAAATGTAGCATATACTTTTTTGAATAATCCATCATACTCAAAGTGACATTTCCATTTATCATCATAAAAACCATATTCATTTCTATGTACATAAAATATTTAAAAAGGAGAAGAAGTTGTACGCCACCTCTTTGAATAATTGTTAAACTCTTATCTTCGGCAATAAAAATAGAATTTTTATGGTTGATTGGTTACATTATTTTATAACTTTAAGGGGATTGAGATTTGTTGGAAACGATAATAATAATAACTTATCGTGTATTGGAATGGAGCGGTAATATATATTTTACAATAAATAAAAATATTTATTTTGGTCCTTTTAAAAAAAACTACATCTCCAATCTGACGCAGAATCATAAATTGTAAAAAATCAATGAGTTAGTCTCTTTGTAACCCGTTTTTGTGATAAATGAACTGTTTATTTTAGTGTTGTGACCACTTTAACAATTATGAACTCCACAAGAGTCAACAATTGTTTGAATTGACTCAAACACTTGTAAGTCGATTTTCAAATTCGAAACATCCTATACCTATCTACTTTTTATTATTTAGTTGGCTTGATTTTCTATCACACAACCTCATAAAATGATGTGTTGAGATTTGTTGAACTAAAGCTGTCCCTATTAAGTGTTTTTTTTATAAATCACAATTTCTAATAATGTTATTCAAATCTCTGAGAAAACAGATAAGTGTAACCACAGTTTTGTTACAAGCTATACGTTTATCGATTAAGTGTGAGAACACGATATAGTATCATAATTACTTCATCCGATCTATGAATTGTCTTCGAATTCCAAATACTACTTATATTTTTTACTTTTAATGATTGACAGCAAAGTGAACATTCGCACATTGAGTTCAACAGAATTATTTCTTGCGAGTACATTCTCCACTGAGCTACGTTATTTCTTTTTAAATTTATCAGCTTGGTTCGACTCATGTTGACACAACACTAGATTATTTAACATTTCATGAAAATACACTTATTTATTTGTACATGCTATGTACAATCTTTGTAAAAGCATCAAATAAATCATCAATTTTACTCAAATAACAGATATTTGAGCCACTATATTTTCATCAAATGATTTTTCCTTCGTCTTAAATACGTATAAATATATATTTTATTTGTAAAAATAAACAAGAAAAAAACTAATAATATTATTTTTCTCCTACTATCTTTATCTTACATGTCACTTTGGTAAGTTCATTTTATATGATTACCTTCAAACATGAAAGAGGAGAGATTATAAATGTTTTTTGTATGTAGTTACGTTTAAAAAAAGTTATGTATCAAGGAAAGAAGAAAAAAACGAAGGTTTGACGAGCTATTTCAAAACAATTCAATATATACCTATCTGTAAAGTTATATAAATACCTATATACTTTAATACTTGATTTTTTTTTTTTTTTGATAAGCTGACGTATAAAAACACAAACAAACAAAAAAGAAACATGTCAAAAAGTTGATTTGATTAAAAGTTTGTTCTCTCTCCTTCTTTCATTCTTTTCTCTATTGATTAATCCATCTCAATCGAGATTCAGTCAATAACATGTAACGTTGTCTTACGAATAAAACTGATTTTGATTATATTATACAGGGTTCAGCGACGAAATAAGCGACGAAAAAATCTTATCGTATAGAAATACATTAAGCCGTTATTTTTGAAAGCTTATATTAGAAATATAAAACACGTAATTAGGTACTACATCCCCTCAATCAAAAATAATGTCAAATAACCTTCTCAATCCAGCTTTGAAGGAAGTACAGGGCTTCTTCATGAGGCTTTTGTCTATTTTAGCCATATTTTCTATGATAAAGTTTACCAGGAAGGCCCAAGTGGTTGAGGATGCATCTGGAAATGAGATTCAAAATAGACTTTCACAGAATAGTCCATAGGATTAAGATCTCAGCTTATATTTTGGTGGTCATATACCCTTCCCAACAATTTAACGGTGTATTTCTTGGTTTTATACTATTTATGTACTATATAAAATATTTTATTGACTAAACTATGTGCCAATTTCATCGTAGGACAGAGTAGATGTATTTTTGTTTAAATATGTTATAGAAATTTTCTTTGTTATTTTTTAACAAAACGATTGTTTATTTGACTAGAGTACTAGAGTTCAAACGTAGATAGTGTCTCAAATCTCAAAGACAATAAGGAAAGACAACATAATAAATAAACAATCCCACAGTTCTATGTAAATAAACATCCTATAATTTCTATAAACTATCAAATTTCATCAAAGTGCCTTTGAGAAAAATGTAAAAGAATAATAATAGGTCCCCATGGAGATATCGAATCCTTATTTCATTTGGGTTAAAATTACATAGTACATACAAAAATATATATACTTATTTATATATGTATTGTATATTTACATCCCATCCGATATTTGGTTTTGAACTTCCACCCAAACAAAAAAAAAACCGAATAAAACGTTTTCGCCTCCCCTTGAGATAGCTTGTCTGGTTACAATAAAAAAAGTTCATAAGTTTAACAAGGTCTATCTTTGATGATACAAACACTTCAAAAATATTATATATATCTAGTATTTTGTCAGTCTCAAATTTTTTGGCCCAGTTTAGTTTTAAGGTCATTTCTATTGGTACTGCCACTGCAACAACTGTTGGTAGTGTTGTTTCTAAGACCGTGTATTGCTGTCCAGTTTAATCCCACTTTCTGATCCTAAGAAAACTAAAATCGATCTTTTGTGACGTCATTGAGTGTGTTTTTCCTTTTCAACTATTCAGATATATATTTATTATAAAAACAGGAATGTATATGTTTTTAATAGTTTATATTTCTTAAAACGCTATCTACATTTTTAGGAAACATTCAGGCACCGGTCCCAAACACAAAAAGACTTGTTCTAAGAATGAAATAAATAAAGAAATTGAAGTTAATACAACATTTATATTTATATCTATATTTATTATTCTAAAAATATTATTCGAAACATAAGAGTTGATAAACATTTTGTAATAGGGTTAAAAATACATAAGAAAAAACAAAATATAAACAATCATTAACATTCAATATATGAAACAGATTAAAGGTTGAGTTTGCGTATTATTATTGTAACCAATACATCACTTTGCATAATTATAACTATACGCATTTTTAATATTTTCAGTACGTCCTCTTAGACCTATTTTTGGCAATGTAGTGCTTCCCAAATATTTATATTCCAGTGCATATTAATAAGATAAACAAACCTATAGGACACACCATGGAACAAAAAAAAAGATTTTTATAGATATCAGGAGCAGAAAATTTTATTCTATACAGTGAACTACTGTTCCTTGGTGCAGAGTTTGAGAAACACTATATATGCAGTGCTTTCACGTAACGTCACAATGAATAGGTAGTGCTACAAAACTGGGAAAATGTATCTACGTTCTTGGATCATTATTTTGTTGAAGATAAATACAAAGATGTTTACCCTTTCTCCAATTTGGCGGAGGTGTTTGTTTCTTTTCTGACGTCAGTGAAAAAGCTCTATTGTCTATACTCAATAAAGGTTCATTGAAATATAGCACAAAATATTTGGCCCATAACTTTAACCGAGAAAAAAAGAGGTTAAAATTTGACTTTGTTTATTAAAAAAAGAAAAACTATTAGTCAATATAATCTACAGTATGTCTCATAATCGCTTAGATAGTTTTATTATCTAAACAAAATATTTTTTTAAATAATAATTTTACATCATACTCTGATTTATAATAAGTTTATCTACATATATATAGCTATTGATTAGTTAATTTTCTTAAATACTTTATTTATTTAGACAAATTACATACAATATATATATATTAAATAAACATTCTAGTTTAAAATAAAATATCTAAACCAAAGTCAAACATCTTGAAAAATGTGTTGTATATGATGTTATTAATCAAATCTTTTTTAGCAGATCTTTCCCTCTAAAAATTTAAAAGTATATAAATAAACAGGACAAAGCCACAAAATAGCAAAAAGTTTCCTATAAAATCATGTGCAGTAGTTTCATAATATTTAAATATTATAAAATTAAAATTCCGACCTCTGGAACTATACATTTTCTCTTCCTTTTCCTAAGCCTCTGCGACAATAACTTCTTATCTTTTTCTTCAGTACTTTTCCACATAGATAAGTAACCTGACGATATTTAGAGGTAAGTTGCACATACCTTTTTCTAAATAGGGCTCCAGACATAGAAATAAATGGCATTCAGGTTTAAAAATAACGCAGGACAATGTTCCTTTGACCAAAATCCCTCCGAATCCTATTTTTTTTATTAATTAGGATTAAATGGTATTTGATGTGTGGCATGGAATGTATCTTGAGACAATATTCAACCCCCTAGTAGTTGTTGAGAACAGGGAAAACATTGTGGATTTATTATTCTTTTACCTTCCTATACATCTAAGAATTAGACCACATCTTCTAGACATTTCTCTCAATGTAAAAAGTACTCTTGGAATTACCCACACAGTTCAAAGTAAATATATTGTATATCAATATATACATATAATATACAATAATTATATGAATAAAGAAGTTATTATTACATTCGAGCGATATTGAGACATACTGTAGCATGTTTTTAACCTATAACAAAACGTTTTAATGAATATTTATATGTATACTAAATATAAATATTTAATTACCAAAGTGACTTATTTGGTAATAAAAGTCTTCATCGTGATGAAAAGGTAACCCAGTTCCTTTGATATTTTGTCGTCAAGTGGGGATGAAGGAAGGTTTTTATAAGCCGTAGGATTTAAATATATTTATATTTTACCAATTCATCTAATCCATCATAACTGATATTTAGATTATTACATTATGACGTATATATTTATATATACAGATTTATGAATACTAATAAAAAGTAATCATGAGTGTTTACCTCAGGTATTTATAACTCTGTCAAAAAAATGAAACCGAAAGGTAATAAATTAATGCGAAGAGAGGGAGAGATTAACAAACTTTATTACTGTAAAGTTATATTCAAACAATTCAAATATAATGGTTATTATCCAATATATTGAATTAGTGGTCATCAACACAAAAACAAGCTATAATAACATTTAATCAAAATAAAGTCTGGATTACATTTGTGGCCCGTCTATACAAAAGCAAGATTGAATAGTTTTCTCAATATTGAGTGTGGCTTACATATGTATAATTCTTATTAGCCCTGTGGATGTGCTGAAAATTGCAATTAATGGTTCCCAAATTTATCATTATTTTGAAAGAATATATGATATTTGAAGGACAAAATTAGGAGCAAATTAAGTATTATAAATAAATTAATGGATTTAAACTCTAGTTAGCATTCTTAGGCATATTAGCACATCTCGAAAGTATGAATAAAAAACCTATTACTTACTGAAATATTGGGTTGTATGTAGGTGTGACCTTGTTTTTTTGGTGTAGTCCAGTCTTAAGAAGGGTCCTATCAGCCCTTTGATCTTGAGACTGTCAGTCCTTCGGACTGTGAGTACTAGAACTTATTAAAAAAGAAGAAATGAAGTTGATTGATGCCATCAATAGCCGAACTTTATCAGTTTCAGCACTGATATGCAGGACTGAACAGGACGGGACTGCAGTCTTTAGTCCTAAATAAGGATCGACACAAGGCTATGTACTAGTATGTAGATATTATGTAAAAAATAAATTGGATATTTCTCCTTTTCTTGATTGCTGTGTAAGATCATATTTGTGTTAATTAATTACAAGTTATAGATTTATTTTTATTTTACTTCATTGAAAAATATAAGATAGATAAATATTGAAATACAAAATTCAGCTCTATTAGTTCAAATTAAAAAAATAAATAGATCACACCGCATATAAAGTATAATAGTCTATACTTTATTTTAAGATTATTTATTTTCTAATTTGATGCAATATTTTGTGCACAGAGTATATATTTTGCATTGGAATATGTGTTAATACTGTTTACGGGTTTAATATTATCCTACCATCGATCTTATTTAATTTGCTTATCTTTGTTTGAACAACATGGTGGAGGTACTTCTATACAGACTTGTAGCTAGTACGTATAACGCCTTCCGTTACATTTTGCTTAAATGTCCTAGAAACGGTATTAACATCCCCCTTGACCATATTCGGCATTGTAAGGTCAAGAAAGTTATTAAAAAATGTTGTTAAAAATATAACAAAGTGAATTAGTGTAAGAGTAAAAATCTGTAGGGCTCTCAATTTTTGGCTATTCAAATTATAACGGCTTTTATGTTTATCCTTCAAATATATATAACTTCATATAAGGCATGGTTGGTGCTATAATAGAGTAATATCTTATGTGTGAGGAATAAGCTAAAGATGATGTAAGCAGAAGGAAAGAAAAGGAGAAAGTCTGGTGGTTTTTCTTCCTTGATTAAGCTTTTATTCTTGGGCCATTTTTTCTAATTTTTCTCATGAAATTTAAAAAGAATATTGAATTCTTTGTTGTAGTATTTTTTTTTTTGTAGTTGGAGTACCCCCTCCTCCCTTTCTTAACCTTTAACAATGTTGATTTCTCAAAGTATGCTTTATTTCATAATACAAACTCCCTTACACAAGATTAAATAAGTAATTTTTTTTCTCCTCAATCTTCGTGGGTGTGTTTTATAATAATAAGTCGTTTAGACACACACACTCAAAAATCTTAAAATATATTTTTATCTTTTTTGTTTTGTTCTAAGATATTTTTTCATTTTTCAAAACCATTTACGCATCTTTTTAATAACATGCCAAATAAAGAGATCATTGTTAGTTAAAACAATCATTTAGCCTCATTTAAAGAATAAATATAAATATCTAAAGTATTTTAACAAATTTAATTATATTTTCAACTCTTTAGAACATGGTTAGAGTTCAAAAAAATATGACTCTATACGAATGTATAAATTATCTTTGTGTAGTTGTAGTCTAAACAGTACTTTATATATTTTCTAAAAATCTTGTTATCCTTTAATTCACACAAGGGTAAAGTAAGTGTGCTCATGAATGACCGAGAAAGTGACACTGAGGATTTGCTGCAGAGTTAAAGTGTTAGTCATTGTTGATTCGCAGTAGAATTGAGTATCAAGATGGCATATTCTAGTCTTTAAAAGATACATTTTTTACATACTGATTGGTCATATCTTTTACGACTATTATTTACTATGTTTAAAACGAACAATAAGTGATTTATAAAATCACTCAAAATATATTCCTTCCTTTTAAAAAGTTTTCTTTGATTTGATTAAATAAATGTATTTATATAAAAAAACCATAGAAATCTTTATGTGTAATCCCTAAGGACACTATACAATTCCAATCATTCAATGCTTAAAGAGCCTTTTCAATATGATGGTGGCATTTTCCTTATATATTTAGTCATTTAAACGTTTTACTTTTTTTCTAATATGCACCATTTAATAAATTAGACACAAAATAGTAAAACTGAAATGAAATTGCAATTCCATTGAGATTTTTTTTTTTTTTTTTGCAAATATGTTATTCCTTAGAGGAACCTTTAATTAGTAATTTTTTAAATTAAATGTTACTCACTAACCCCCCTCCCCTAAATACCTTTTTCTCCAAATCTGATTTTAGAATTATAAGGTGAGTAATTTTATCTAATTGTCAGGTATTTTTTTCCTAGTAGTGGGTAGTGGGATTTGTATTGATTTCCTTCTTTTCATAGCTGCCTATAGCTAATCTAAAAAAAATAACAGCATAACTCCTAAGCTGGTTTCCTTCTAAAGAATATTCAAATTTGCAAGGACTACCAAGTTAGCTTTGGGTCAAGCAAATTTAGATCCATACCGAAATGCTTACTCAATATCACTTAAGATCGTTTATTTAACATTTTAGTTATATGTTAATTTTCTAACAATTTGAAAAAATTAGATATATTCTTACAAGATCATTCTTACTATCTACTCATATGGAATTACTTTGGACTCTTTATAATACACCAATTAATACTGAGAGTTGTAAATCCTCAGCATTTTTTAGCGTGCGGGTTTTTGCAGTTGACAATCTGAGCAGTTTTTTTTTGTTTTTTTTCAAAACTGTTATCATCATTCCTTTGGATAGAAGATCTCAGTAAAAAATGGTCCTTATCTGAATAATTTGTTACTAAGGTATAAGTGTAAGTCCTTGTTATTAGTACCCCCCTCCTCCTCAGTTTACCAAATGAATTACTTTGTTAAAACCTTTAATATAACAGAATAATTTGCCAATATTAATAGCTTTGACCTAATAGAAGTATTAATTATCCATATAAACATTGGATGATTGATAATTGAGATTGATTATGAAGTTACAGGCAAATATATTTGACGGTATTTTTAAGTGAAGACAATTTCTATGGGATGTCTTTGCGTCCGATTCGGAGAAGTTCTTCAGATTTAGAATGGGCCTGGTGGGGACGTCAAAATTAGGGACAGATACATCACTACTACCGACTGACTTTGACCTTTTTCTGCTTTTTTTACTAGAAAGTTTGCTAGATACACTAAAGATAAGGACGTTCTTTTGATACATCGATATTACTAATATCAGTTCCGAATTTTTCCTTTAATTTTGTGTCAACATTCAAATCAATTCTATTCTTTTTCTAATATACCGTCAATGGTGCTATAATAGACAACTCTTTGTAATTATATTCTGTTATTATAGTCTGTAATAATATATTATGGATCACATTTTCCCTCCAACTCTCAATTATACGAGCATATAGGTATAGCAACAACATATTTTGCCAATATTCCATTATTATTATATTATGTACATATGTATATATCCTCTAATGGATACAATCAAACCACATACATACATAGATAGACAATTAGAGTGTCTGTTATTCTTGGTTTTCACTTAGCAATATGTACATAATATATGTTGAGTGTATTTACTTATTTCCCTACTCGTTGTTAGTCAGACGTGTGAGTGAAGGGTATAGAATACTCGGATGAGTCATTGCACAATCAGTTAAAAAACAACAACTACCTTTTGTTTCATACACAAGTAAAGATTTTGTATTCCCTCACAACCTCGATTGACAAGAAGGAAAATAATAAATTAAAAAAAATATATATGATAGCTAGTCTCGTGTATATCAACTGTTAATTATCATGAGTTGATTTATTATTTAGATATTAACATAGAGGAAGGAATATTTATCTATGGAAGTTATTTACAATTTACAAGGAGACTCATAGGAAAGAGGTGACAAACATATAAATGTGGAAAAAAATTATCACCTTGTATTATTCCAGGTTAAAAATAGTTTAAGTGCACAATGTTCATATTTTGACTCTCGTCATTGATAGCGATGGAACTTTCGTAGATAAAATTAAGAGTGATATTCTCCTGAGATTCTACCGAAGATCCATTTCTAGTTATTTTTTGATCAAAGGTATGTAAATGAGTGAAAAGAAGTTAGATACATGTTTTTAGGTTTCATTATTGTTTCAATTATTGTGTCTCCCCTTTCCTTAGAGTATTTTTGCAATTTACATAGAATTGAACTCCTTCATTCATTTATATCAAAATCAAAGTCAAAATTATATATGATACCCTTTTTGATTTAATACTAGCTTTGAATCACACAAGAGTCAGCTTGAGAAAATAGATTGAAAAAAATACATTAAAGAAAAAAAAAAATTGTCAAATGTATAATAACTTGCCAAAAAATAAATCGCACATGTACCTTTTTATGATGAGTAAATGTGTATACTTAAATATCCTTGACATAGAATTCGAAATACTTAATCACTGAAAGAAGAACAATTCGATAAAATGTTAATTGCAGCCAAAAAATCTGCTTCGCTAATTTTTTAATAAGGAACTTCAATAAACCTACTTACATCTTGATTTATTTATTATTTGTTGTGAATTAACACGAAAGCAATCTTAAATGAAATTAAGAAAAAGAGAAATTGATTTTTTTTCTTCATAAATACATACAAACCAATATTCTATAGGCCAATTTTAGACTCTTTATTCAAATTTCTGGATGACTTAAGATAACTAAGAATGTTTACTATAGTGTAAAATCTTCATTGAAATATTGAGACCCAAATATAATACTTTTTGATTAAAATCATTCAACTTCTTATTATTTTAATATAATGATTAATTATTGTTATTTTCATTGTTATGTGCGGCACTTTAAAAAGATTAGTCAGAATAATTAGCAATATAAATTGCCGATAGTTCATTGAAGAATAGAACTGTAATCCAGACTAAATTTCAAGACAAAGCATTCAATCTTACTAATTTCTTATGACTAGCCAAATATTTTATAAAAGATATGGGTGGAAAGTATATATTATTTGAAAGTTTCATGAAACATTTTTTGAACTTTCTTAGGTGGGGTTGCAATCAGTGGACTAATTATTTTTGAATGGAAAAATACTAATATAATAATTACCCTTCTTATATAAGAATTATCATCCCTAGTCCCTAATTCATGTACAATTATGTTGAAAAAAAACATTGCCAGGGCATTCAACTCTTTATTTAATGGACAATTTTTTTATCTTTGTAAACATATTCAATTATGTTGGAGTTTTTATGTAAAATCTATGTAGGTATGTAATTACATATTAAATTATTCATTATAATAATTGTATGATTATTTGAATTAAAAATATGTTTATTTTTTGACGAGAGTAAGGTATTGTTTATTTACGACATGTATGTACTCATTCTATGAAAAATATACACTCGATTATATTTTTTTCATCTAATTGAAATAAAATTTAGTACCTCAACTTATCTATTATTTGGAAACTTAAAAATGAAATGCCATGTATGTCACTCAATCCAACTCTGAGTTCTAGGCTCCTTTTCATAATGAATTTGACCAATATTGTCATGAAGAACCTTGTGTTTTGTGATTGTAGTTCGTCAATTGCTTAACTGATGGAAGCAATGATAGAACCATTTACGTATATTTTTAATAACATGCCAAAAAAAGAGATCATTGTTAGTTAACACAATCATTTAGCCTCATTTAAATAATATATATAAATATCTAAAGTATTTTAACAAATTTAATTATCTTTTGAACTCTTTAGAACATGGTTAGAGTTTAAAAAAATATGACTCTATACGAATGTATAAATTATCCTTGTGTAATTGTAGTCTTAACAGTACTTTATATATTATCTAAAACTTTTGTTATCCTTTAATTCACACAATTATCCGAACAATATAAAACTAATGTCTCACTTTCAAAAAAAGTTTCGAATAGAAGGTCTTTGGCTTAAGAGATATGAGAGGTTTATTTTTTTCATATATATATATATATACTCGTATTTATATATAATATTATTTAATAAAATTTCACATTTAATGGTTTTTGGGGGTTTAATTCTTATAAAGGTAAGCAAAGCTTATGATTTTAAACCAATAAATGTGTAATATTCATTAGCATAAATTTAAAAAAATCAATTCTTACCCATAACCAATGGTTTGACTAGAACTTTGGTTACATTAATGCAACAAAAAATAAGCTAAGAAACCAAGCTACTATCTTAAAAACTAACCCACTTATACAGCATAATTTGAATATTGAAAGTGCTCTATAAGCAATATGAGAGTTTTAATTTGTGCACATAAATAAAATTTCACATGAAATTGTTTCCAGAGGAGAAATGCTTATATAATATCGTCAATTTTCAAATTATACAGTATAAACTATTTATTTTCGAATCATGTTTTTTTTTTTTTTAAATAAAAATAAACGGTTGCACTTATAGGAATTATGTGTTTTATTTTTGAATAAACTTAATTATTTATGTCTCTAAAATGGCATATTTCATAATGTTCAATAAATAATAAATCATTAATATTAGTTAACAACCCCAAATAACAGTATTAATTAATAAAACTGTCACATAAAATTGATGGTATTACAATTTAAAAAAACGTTATGGCACATACAAATTGCAACTTGTACAACCTTCTTGTACTCAAACACAATTTTAACTTGTAAACAGCAAATATATACTATTATAATTTGGTCTTCGCTCTCTGTAAACTTTGACATCCAGTTTGGTTTCGTTTAAATCTTAACGTTTATAAAATGATACATATTTTAATTATGCCCAAATTAAACATAATGGCAAACTATTATAGTCCCTAAAATAACCTTGAAGTTTTACTGAACAAATTCAATCAGTACACTGAAGTAGGTACCTTGAAAAAATAATGGTGTAAATAAATCATGGCATTTTTTTACGAAATAATAATATTGAACTATTTTTAGTTCAATATTAAGTAACGGCACAACCCTTTTATAGTATATAAACATAAAATCTATTGATATTAGTGATACATTTGATATATCAAAACGCAATTATATGGATTTGAGTATTTGAATTATCAATAATAAATATAAATATATCAATGACTGATGGGGAGTAAAACTCGTTACAATACATTCAGTAATGATTTATTATATTAATGGCATTGTGTAGAGACATAAAGGGTATAAAGAATACGGCTTAGATCCCCAAAATGGATATTTCTATAGAGTCCAGTTGTATATGTATGTAGTATCACACAATAATTTTTGATTCATACGTATGTGTGTATTGAGATTTGAGAATGGAGGTCGCGAATGTGGAGGGGAGGGGGTGAGGTGTGTTCATTCATTGGGAATGAGAAGTGGATTAATGCATCTGTATAAGTGTATTCAATTGGATTTATATGTATAGATGGATGTATCAAGAGAAACATAAATAATAATACTGTTTTCATATAATATATAAATCTTTTGAATTTGTGAAACTTTTTTATAACCATGAGTACAATATATGAATGTTTTCGTTAGAATTATGATTAGACAACTTATACTCACACACTTCACTTAATGCCACTATTCAGTTTAAATCCTACATTTGTATGTAGATTCAATTGCATATTTACCTATAAAAGTAATATTAAGTCTTTGAATATCCTTAAAAAAAAAGAATCAAACCTATTCATAATTATTTGTGTCAAGACTCAGTCTGAAAATCCTATAACTGTCTGAGCTTAAAACTGTTCAATTCTCAAAAGTTTATTTATCTTTGATGATCTATTAATTTTTTTTTCTGAAAAGAAATCAAACAAGATAAATTTTGATAATACAAATATTCTTTGCATTCCTAGTGTACCAAATTTAGTAGATACAAACTTTCAAAAATTTATATGTTTCTTCATAAAATCTTGATGTATCAAAATTGGAAAAACTAAAAAAAAAAATTATTTTTTTATAAAATTCTAAATAAACAAACAATTAAAACAACATTTCTATTATTATTTTTCAATCAAAAAATATAATAATGGGGCATTAAATTGTTTGATCTGCACTGGTTTCATGGAAAAATTCAGTTAAATTCAGTTTCATCGAAAAATTTGGTCTAGTTCGGTCTCATTTAAAATTAGGTCTAGAGTATTTTGTAAATAAACTGTTGACAACGTCAAGTGTATTTTCACATTATGAACATTAGTGAAACAATGATATTTTTAAAGCTTAAACTGTTCTAAATGTGCATCGTATCACTGAAAGAGAGATAAAATTAGCCCATAATTTAAGACCAAAAAAATAAATCAATTAACAATTTGAAAAGAATTACATTTCGATACACTCTTGGAGATAGCATTCGGTAACAAAATATTGGTCTAAACGGGGTTTGGACCAATAAGTTGACAATTTAAAGACTCAAAGCAATAGAAGACATACATATCTACCTTCGATTTCTTTAAATTATATTTTCTTGGGCTTCTAGTTCCTTTTTATTTGTTAACAGTTGCCGTGGTTTCCATTTTTCTATGTTTATCAGTGTATCAAATGATTTAATATCTCAAAGTATTTTCGAGTTTCTAAAAAAAAATATTCGAGAAACTACGAGCTTTACTCGTTACTCACTAGAATATTCGTTACTTGCTTGAATACTCGTTACTTGCCAGAGCTCGAGTCCTCACTTTTTGCTCTCTAAAAAACTTGTCCTTCAAAAAGAATCATATTTTTAATGAATTATTGAAACTTGTCATTTAAAAGTTTGACTAGTTCTTTAGAAAACTCTTTATTTGTAGTTGAATATATTGTATATGTGCATTGTCTAGTTATAACTTGAAACAAATATGTTTTTATGGCACTGATGCTTATTAATATGAATACGTATCAATGATAATATGTAGAAAAGTAAACATCTAAGTAATTCCAAGCAATGTTGAGTATTCTTTCTAGTCCTTAAAAATCAAACAAAGAGTTTTTTTTTTTTTTTAAACTAGGATTATGAGTACATGTTACAAAAAAATCAACACATTTCTAACTTTGGGAAAACAAATTCTAAATTTTGAAAAAAAATCAAGTATGTCCAGGAAGATTTACATGTTATAATGGGCTAGAAAAAGAAAAAAAGAATCCCAAGTTTAGACTAGTTTCAAATAATATTCCGCTTTTTATGTCCAGGAACCGAGTTTTTTGGGTCTTTTTTTTTTTCTTCATAAACTCGAGTATCATTTTTCGAGTTTTTCTCGTAGCTCATCACTAATTTTTTTTCTTCACGTTTATACTTTTAAATTATATCTCTATAAAAATATTATGTAACGACATTTAGAAACTAATTAGCTTTATAAATTATTGTTATGGACTCACTTTTGATTTTTATGTACGAGTACATAAATACTTCGCTACTAAAAAAGTATAGAACATATGCTCCGTAAAAAAATATTTGCAGCCAATTATGAAATAAATAAATGTAACATTTCCAATATTACATTTGATATTTTCCATAATTCGAAATTACTCAACATGCCTAAATTAAACGTTTTCACTGACATCACAAAGTTGGATAACAAACCGAAAGTGACGCCATATTAGAGACATACGTAGTTGTATATATATTTAATTATTCAATGATGAGTACAAAATTATAAAAATAATTCTAAAGAAACTTCATTAAATGACATCAAAATATTAACAAATTTAACTATTATTTATGCAAATATAGGAACAATGTAGTATTGTCAAGTATGCCGGTTCTATAGTGGTACCGGAGTACTAGCACATTTAAAACAGCAGCACTATACCCCTCCCCCCAAAAAAAAAAAAAGTATTTATAAAACAAAGCAAGAATGAAAATTTGCTTTTATATCCTCATGAAGTTTATCAGTAAAACTGTACTGACGCCTCTGTAATCTGGCTCTGTACACCGTTTTGAAAGCGAAGGGACCTCCACTGTGAATTAAAATTTAAAAAACTGTTACTACTCAATGGTTGTTGAGTAATTTTCCTCTTTTAGCCGGACATGTCCTCTTTTTACATCATATCCAGAACGTTCCGGGTAATTCTTCATAAATTCATAAAATGTACGGTTTTTATAGATTAAATCGATTTCTCTAATTTAATATTCAATATGGATTTTCTGTAATAATATAAAAACAATTTACAAAAAAAAAGATCCAAATTAAAGATTGAAGATATTTAACAAAAATCCAAATTGAACCTAATACTTTGAACCTACAAATTTCAAAATATTTACTCTCTTCCATAAAACTGACACTGATTTGTCCACATGTACTTCTTCTAGGAAATCAAAATATCAGGAACTTTGGTATCGGAATAGAATACAAAAATATTAATATCTTGACAACACTGAGCAAGAGCTTACAATATCACATAATTTGGTTGATTTTACATTTTATAAGATGACTGACTTATAAAAAGATGGCAGCATGAGAATGTGCTGTATAATTTGGCAAAAAAATACAAATATTAAAACCACATAAAATTCATCCAAAAAATATTAATCATGGATTATGTGGAAATATTTTTTTTCATATTATATTTTTTTATTAAGAAGTAAATTAAATAAATAATTATTATAGGATAATAATTATTTTAATGGGATATCAAATTGGTAAGTACTTAATGAATATGAAGTATATACAACAGCTCAGGTAAAATGTTTAAAGCATAACATTTTTTTTCAAAGTATAATTATCAGCAATTTTTGGTTTGCTAATTAAGGAGTAATTATAATTATTTTTTTAAAATTATTATAGCTAATTATTTTAACCATTTTTGAAGTATTGTTATGTAATTATATAGTTGGTTATTTGAAAGGATTTAAATATGTAAGTAAAAAACATAAACGTGCGCATAGTACATAATTTGAGAAATTATGTACTATGTAGCAATGATACATTAAAGAATAGTTGGTCCTTCTAAGCTTTTCTTTTTCTGGTAGGATGGAGTGAAGGATATTCATTTATTGTTAGTTTGGATAAGGATTCTACTTAAGCAAATATAACTAACAATATTTTATTCAAAAAGACACTCATTCGTTATATTAATATTAAATATATTATTCATATATGATTACAACAAAAGTAATAATATATATACTGTGTACAATTTGGGACTTGGTACAAGTTGCAACCAAACAAATAATTTGAAGTATTTTTTACAAAGAATTTACTGTAAGACATGTAAAAAGTATAATGATACAGATTTAAATTTCCTTTGAAGAGTAAAATAGCTATAAAATGAGTAATTTTTGATTTATTCTATGGCACATTAGAAACTTCAAGTACCAACAACTTTATTAAAAGTAAATATAGAATAAATAAGTAATTTTAATAGTTCCGAATCAAAGATAAAGAAATACATAGAGCCTGCCATTACTTCAGTAACACATAAACTTACTCTTTATTTTGTTATCAGCTGTTGAATTTTCTGCTTTAAAGACCCTTATCATTGTTCCAAACTTTTATGAGTTGAGTTGTAATTATCTATAGTTAATTTGTGAACATTTATCAAAAATTAGTGAACAGTTACTCTGCAATTTGTAAACGTTGTTTCCCTATCAACCTATTTTGGGCCTTTATATCTATTTTTTTAAAGAAAGGTCGCATTAGATATATAATTAAAATAACAACGTGAAGGAACAGTAGCTATGACATAGGGTATTAAGCTGTATTATAATTTTAATGTCAACTGAAAGAAAAAAGTTGATAGGTTAACTTTTTATTACTCTGTCAGAGTTTTATATTATTTCCTTATTTTGAATTGCCGATTATAATATCAATAAAAGTTCTTAATCTGATAGTGTAAGAAAAAAAAGTTGACGTTATCCCTTCAAAAGATATATTTTTTCTTAGCGGAAGTATTTTATTCAATCAATTAAGCATTATGGCATAAATGTATAAATAATTGGTAATTAATTCATATGACTAGTGTTGACATATTACAACATATAAATTTGTTATGAATTGTTATTACATTGAAATATATGTATAGGAGAATTCTAAGAAAAAATACATTGTAGTCTTTGATATGTTAATTAGAAGTATTTTTTTAAAGTTGTTGTTCAGATTTTTGAGAATTATTCAATGAAAATACATATTTTCTATCACTTTGTGTTCATATGATGAAAATATCACTATGTGTAAGAGCTTTATTTAGATATTAATAACAGCAAGTGCATAATGAAATACAGCATTATTAGACGTACAATTTCCAAACTCCAACTTGTACTCAACATACACATATATATACTATTTTAATTAAAATAAATGTATGTTACCAATTTTTAGATATTAAAAATATTTTTGTCAAATACTAGATACGCACACCCTGTACATATCATTAAAGTAAACTAAATTGAAATTTGTAGATGATAATACGATATACGATAACAACATCAACTAGAATATGTATGTACTTGTATGTATCCATGTATGTTGTAGGTACATACATAGATACGAACAAACATACCTTATAATTAAAGGAATGCCTCTCTCATTGTAGAATTTCAATTAAAGATTCTTAATTGAAAAGGGGCGGAAATTAATTTGGAATTTTTTTATATTTTATATAAAACTACAACTACTATATGTATAAATGTACAACACAGAGTGTATAGAGACCCCTCATCTCCTCCCCCCTTAACAATTCTTCGTGCTTGTTGTTTTTATAATACCTCATTCTTCTCATGATCACACAAATGTTTAAGGTATGTTGTGTAATTAAAAAAATGTGGAATATTTCACTAATTTATTCTTTATTATAGCAATACAACTATTCTTTTTTTTGTGTGTGTGTGTTCCAGTCATGTATCATCGTAATAATAACTTTATTGCTTGATAGGCGTACTTACAAATGTATGTATGTATGACTCAACTGTGCTTTCATGTGGTTTAATAAAATAAAATGAAATTACGCTCCAGTAACAATTAAAATGAATTAGTCAGGAGGGAAGGGGGGGGGGGCAAAGACTATGTTAATATGTACGATATGTGAAACACAAAAAATGAAGGAAAAAGCTAGATACTAATAACATAAAGAAAGAAATATATAGTAACGACAAGTTATTTTTTGTGACAACTTGGTATTATGAGGCAGACATCGTTTTTAATATACAGCTTTGGTCAAAGAATTCAGAATTGGGTAGAGATGTCCTGAGTAATATGTTTTCTAATACATAACATACATTTTATCTGTTAATAAGGAGTTAAATACGCTATACAAAACGCCAGCAAAAGTTATTTTATTCAAATCTTATCATGCTCGTATACTGAAAATAAGTATGACTTATGATATACATAAGATAAAAATAAGAAAAGAAAACAGTCCTGCATATTCAATGCTACATACCCCCCCTGTGTTATTTAATATTTAATTTATATAACTACCATATTTTTACTTAGATAAAAATATGAAAATTTTAGCAAGGGTGAAGTGAAGTAAATTCCCCCTAGGTTATTTGTTGCAGATACCAATCATAATTATGAGGGGAGAAAATCAGGGATCACTTTATACAGTGCATCCTGTATACACGTTTAATACTGTATGCACACCCCTTTTAGATCAAAATATGTTATAGATATACATCAGGGAGCACTATATACAGTACAACCATGACTGTTTTTCATACAGACAAACATATAAACTTTGCTTTATTAATATAGATAACAAAATTTATCAGTGTTGGATTATGGTCTGGAATTCTTAGACAAGGTTGAGGCCGTTATAATTTTCGGAAGACTGAAATTCAGTCGAATGAAGTGATATAGCTCAGTAAACTGCAGGGTTGGGATAAATTATTCTCTTGAAATGAATGTGGCTTCTAAGACAGCTCCTAGTTCAGATAGAGTAATTGTAACACTACATATAATATTTACACATAGGTACAACTTTTTCAACCGATTAGAAGGGTAAAAATCGATGGACAGAAAAAAAAGTTGTCTGCATTTGAAAAGTAATTACTTTTTTTATTGATAATTTGATTGTTATGTTTGACTTAGGGTGTGAAAATGTTCAAATTAAGGAGTGCGTGAATTTTTTAGGAAAGTATGTTTTGCTAAGAGCAAGATAATGATATTTTTACAAATTATTTCAACCCTACTTTGAAAATTATAACTTATCAGGAAGCAAGGAACATTATAGTTTATGGTGATCTCTTTCAGTAGAATCGTCGTCTTTCAAAGTTACCATATGTTTAATACCAGGCAGTACTTTTACTCTCATCACAATTTGGACAATATCCCATCCCCATGTATTACAATTTCTTATAAAAGAAAATTTTGGTAAACGGTATTAACATCAAGACATTTATACTGTGGTCTGGACCGAAATATCGGTGGAGAAAAAACTATTTTATTCCAAACCAAAGCACTGTTTGAACCAGAACAAAGTCTTAATATAACAAAATATGTAACTATTAGTGTTGGATTCGAGTGAAAGAAATGAGTTCGAGCTTAGAGTTCTGCGTCGAGTTAATTTCATGTTAGGATCATATATCAATTATTGAGTAAAAGTGATTTTGAGCTTTTTGAGAATGTTAAAATATGTATGTTATGTGGTTTCTCGTTTTTAATCAATCCACTGTTAATTTAATAAAAATGAGGATCTTCATAGTTTTTATTGTCCTTTTGAGTGATGCTAGGTAGAAATTTTATACATTATATCTTGAATGTTTCGATTATTCGAGTTCAAGTATAGTCGAATTTAAAAAAATATATATATATATTTGGTCGAGTTGAGTAATTTTCAGAAGATTGTAGACTTTAGTATTGTTGATTTTTTTTAGTTCGAGTAATACTCAATTCCAACATCAATGACTATGTACATATATAGCTGAATGTACACTATAAGACTTTTTTGTCATAGACATTGATAAATATTCAACACAATGTCTGTATTATTATAAATAGTATTTAAGTGATCTTATTTTGATATATATTCATTATCATTTAACAATCAAAAGAAAGTTTTAGTTTTCCTGTATCATTATTCCACAATGATTTCTTATTAATGACACCATGGATGTTTGCATGGTTTTAGCAATCGTGAAATGACGTAAACTTCCCTAGTTTTTTTTTTTTTTTTTTTTTAGATACCAATTTAAAATTATGGGGCATAAACTTTTGTATTTTTTACTCTTAAAAATTAACTCAGCAAAATTGGTCTGTATAATTTTCCAGATTTTCGAAAAGTGAATTCATTTTTATATTGGAAATGTTTTATTTTATTCACCGACTATTATTCTCATTCTTCTTCATTTCTTGGAAGATCTTGATAATTACAACAATAATAGTAATATAACAAAATTTAAATTACTTTTATATATTTATTATTAGAGCTTAAACAATAATTAAGGAATATGTAAAGTAAGGGAACTTTCAATAATGGCATTAGAAGCGGTCACATATGGTTTTTTCAAGATTTAAATAATTTAAAAGCTTCTTTTTTTTTTAATTTTAAACTTATTTTGTTTTTAGAGAATGAAAAATAGGGGCAATCAGAAAACTACGTTGATTTTTAAACTAACAATAATTAATGAACTAATCAATATATATTCATCAGGCTTTTATACCAAATATGCACTTTTATATGAGTGCAGGTTGGAAATGTAGCAGAATCGAAATTTGAACGTCACATTTGATTCCGTCTTATATATTAAAATGCGTCCGAATCGGACGCAAATGAATTCCCTTAAAACTACCTTTGCTAAAAAACGTCATAGTTAATGAATTTCTTCCATTTTTAATTAAAGAATACATACTTTAATTATACCTAAATCAAGTATAATGGCAAACTATTCTCGTGTATGAAATATACTTAGATGATTACTAAACTAATTCAATTGGTAAGCTGAGGTATTTTACTATAATTTAGGACTTTTAGAAGGTGATCTAAAATATGGATCTTTTTTTCAAGGATTGATGACATAGATGGAACGTGGTACGAGGCCGATTTAAGTCCCATATTAAGGACCGATACAACCTTAGTTAGCATAAACATCGAAATCTTTGTGGAAAACAATCAAATTTATATAAACATAACATACTTATGAGGTTAGGAAAATAATGGAGTATTAGTAACTAACTAAGTATTAAGACTAGAATTATTCACATTGGGGATAAGACATTATTTCATTAATAGGATATGTGGGAATACAATAATATAATATGTATTTAAAATAGTAATTGCTTGAACAGTAGGAAAATAGTGAATTTGCTAGAGGGCTAGGCAAATGCCTAAGGGACACATAAAAATACTAATAGTAATACAAATTTTTATTTTGGAAAATATTAATAATAACAATACAGCATAGAAAAGATATCATTAACTGATTATTATGGGTAGGACAACTGTTTTAATTAACAGTCTATTTTTACAACATGTGAACATATTTTTGATATAACATATCTTTAATTTGAGTTTCAGGCTTCTATGTAGTTCTTTGTTGTAACGGTTTTTGGTACTTTAAGGGGCATCATCTAATTTTGGTGGTTTTGATCCAGTTCCTCCATTTACTGTTTAAAAAATAAAAAAAAGGTCCCAGGGACAAGCACGAATGAATAGTAGATACTGGTCATTACCTATTGTTGTAATACAAGTTAAACAATTTCCTTCAAGGGACATCCCTGCCACTGAGACGAGGGTGTATGAGCTCAGCTCATTCCCTCTTGTTTCCCTCTTAATTTTTAATCTACTACAGCCTTACTATGTCGAACTGCAAATCGAAATACCTTTGTTGTCTCTCTATATGTCTTTATGTATGTTAAGAATCGGTTATTTACATATTTTTCAAAACAGTTCGCGGGTTACCTGGTTTCCTCAGTCTAGTGGTTCACAAACCAGTTCAAATCTACAATCCAGGATATCAGTAGTACATATATGAAGGGATAAAGATTTGTAAAGAAACAAGCAAAAATCAAATTCAAGAAAATGACTAGACCTTGAAAGCAAACATACATTTTTGTTGTTGTTTTGAAATCAAATTTCATCTAATTTAAGTTATACGCTCTTTTGAACATTTTCAAAATGTTTCTGTAGTATAAACGTTCATTCAAGAAATAGAGGAATTTCTTTGATATACTTATATAGGTTCATATGTATGTATATTATTTTTTTGTTTCTTTGGACGAGTGTATATCTAAGGCTTTTTCTAAATGAATTAACAGCAATAACAACGAAAATTAAAAATTCTTTTCAACTATGTATGTAAGAAAACGAGGAGAAAAAAGGTACGCTAGCTTAATTAATGATCATTTATTTTTGACCCAGTTACTGCCTCATTAAAATTGTTAAATAAATTTTTTAAAGATATGTAATTAAGGCAGACATATTTCAGGTAAAATATGTGAAGTTGATTTTTGATAAATATTAGACATTTTTAAAATGCATCCAATATAAGTACTATAATTTGAGAGAATTGAATGAAAATAATCCTTAAATTTTACATACAAATATGGCCATCAACATTAAAGCAGGCTAGAATGATTTTCCCAAAATTTAGTCTTGATTACATATTTTAAATTCTTCAACGAATTATTATCTTTTTCATTTGACTAATATATTCTGATTCATCCTTTGGAGGCTCCGTCAATTAAATTAGAGGTCACAAAAGTTATACTTTGTTATTTTCATAGGACCATATTGTTGTCAAATTAAGTATCATAAACCAAATTAGTATTATAAACTGTAGGAAACATTATTGGATAATTCATTGCATACTAAAAATAATCATATAAAGCTCATAATTAACCAAAATATGTTCATGAAATATAAGATTGTATGAATTTATGAAGCAATAACAATAATTGGGAATTTATTTTTCTTTATATTTATTCAAGATTGTTTTTACGTTGACACACTGTATATTCCTTTATAGTACGAGATCTAACATCTATTTTTTTAAATAAAATGAAATAAAACTTTGACCCCACGTCCTACCTACCTACCTATAAAGATATGTTCTAAAAATATAGCCCATTATTATCTAAATAATATATAGTTTCAAGATGTATTTTTATTTTTAGAGAGGTTTTTTTTCACAGTCTGCTGACTCATGGACGTCTTATCAATTGTTTCCAGAAGAATGGGTAGGACTATTATTATAACGAGAATAGCCACTGTTACCATGTGCACGGCTTTAACCCACATTTTTGTGGTAATAATGCATTATGTTTCTCACATCTTTTGTGTGAGTCGTCTTTTGAAATGCTGTACACTATTTTATTACTAATCAAAAAATATTCATTTAATAAAGGGGTGATTGTATTATAGTTGTTACATTTTATGACATAAGCTACACAATGGCATTTCCACAATAATTAATATTTGTTGAAGTGTTTTGTCAGCTGTTGATTAACCTACTCTGAATCCATATTTGTCACGGTATTATCTCACTTAAACAAAAATGTACACTGTATTTGTTATCAACTGTCCATTTTTCTACTTTTTTTAACAATTATTCATGAATTAAAATTAGCTTTTATTAAGCTGAGAGTAATTTCCAACAATTATTAAATAATAACTCTATAGTTGTAACGAAATATTTAACTGATTTTTGGTCTTTTTGCTATTCCTTTTTGGTAGAAAGGTCACACAATACAATAATTACCGCTGATTATATAATCTCAAACCATCCCTCGTTTATCGATTTTCAACTTCCTACTACTGCTGTTCCATATATGGTACTATAGTGGTACCGAGATACAGACGCAATTAAAACGGTAGAATATTAAATTGGTATTATAACTGGTAGTTTCAGTGTCATTTTGTTATTAAAATATTGGCTCACCGATGACGTAACCTACCCTCCCCCACCTTCCAAAAATTTCATATATGTACAAGATCGGGCAGAAAAACGTGGACTGTTAATTATTGTTTATTTTCTCATTACTATGAAAATGTTTAGTGATTTTTGTTTTGTTCTAATATTCTGTTTTCACCGTCATTTTTACATAACCAAGATATATTTCTCATTTAGTCATTTCATCATTAAGAATGAGCAACAAGCAAAAAGGCAGTACATCTCAGATCTCCTAGATGCTAGAGTTGATGTGAGGAAGATTAAAGGCATTGTAAAGTGTTTTATGAGCCTGGTCTTTTAGTTGGCCAAGATGAAAAAAAATGGAGAACACCTCTACGGTATGTTAGGGAGGGAAGGGCATAATTTAAAAAGGGACACGAAGTTCTTGTTAAGTTTGTAGAATAATATAAACGAGAATCCAACTAAGTTTATGACTCGCCTCGCCCACGACTTTTCTGTGGCCTTTAGAGCCATCAGGAGGTGTATAAAACACAACTTGGGATAAGTGTCTTTCACAAGGACCCCAAGCCACCTTTTGACAGAGGGCATGAAAGCCAGGAGGCTCGAGAGCGCAATAAAATCCTTACATGGATCAAGACAAATGGGTCAATTTCGAAAATTTTCTCTGATTTTTTTTTTTTTCACAGTAGATCAATTCCACAACCAATGAAATAACCGATGGCTTGTGGAAACATCACAAGAGGTCCAAAGGGTTTACCGCACCAAATATCCGGTCCAAACAATTGTCTACGACGTTGTGGCCTCTGATGAAAAGAAGATGAAAAATCCTCATTAAGTGCATTATGAGTTTCCTTTAGCTATATTTTTGTATTACTTTTATAGTCACAAAAGTATCAAAATAATGATACTAATCTTGGTACTAGAACCAGTATGAAAAATTGGTATCGTGACAACAATAACTTCTTACCAAAATCGTTGGAGAAAGGAGGGCTTTAAGATAAGTAATTGTACCTCCCTAAGTAAGGCCAAACTATCAATATTCGGATAATTAATATGTAAATTTGGACAATATTTGTATTTCGGAGAAAAAAACGTTTTTTGATCAATACGGCGAAAACATTTTTAAAAAAGACCACTTGAATATATTTTTTGTATTATATTTTCTAAAAAAGTGGAGAAAAAAATTATTTTCATTTGCGTTTTTTAGGAAGAAGGTAATGAAAAAATGGTTCTTGGGGGGAATGAAGGTAAATGAACATGAAGGAAGGGGATAAAAGATATCTGAAAAAAGAATTGATTTGCTTATTAATAGCTCCTTAGCTATACGTTAATTATGAGGTTTTTTTATTTATCTTTTTGGTTCAAAAAGGTTAAGAAAAGAAGTGACATGATAAATGGGCTTTGCTATTCAATATTTTATTCATGGGTTAATAATATATCTACTATAATTATTAAATTCATTTATTTGTTTTTGGATGAGAAGATTATTTGGTTAGCATACATACAACATACATAGTTTAAAAATGTCCAATTTATCAAAAGATGTCTATCTTAATTGTATATTATGTTATTTTCCATTTTCGTTCATTTTTTTTTTTTTTTTTTTTTTGTTAAGGAGCAAATGTTAAAAAGTTAAAATATATTCTACATAATGGTAAATAGTACTGATATGGAGCTAACAGATGTAGCTGATAACTTTTTTTCATTCCTTTTATCCACATCTTGATCTTTATGGAATTAAGTTTCTTTTCGTTTTCATTTTTTTATTTCTTCTCATCTTTCGAAGATAAGGATACCAAATGTGATTATGAAGTTTAATAGACAACAAGTTCTTATTTATGTGCTAAAATTTGTTTTATTTCCATAACATGTAACAGACGTATATACAGTGTAGAAAATAAGTATGTGATCCCTTGGCGATTTTCTATGTTTACCCACCGACTAAGAAAAGAAGGGTCTATTGTCGTAAAAGTAAGTTTATTTTAACAGGGCAAGGCATTAAATGAACAAAAAAACAGTATTTGAAGGAAGAAAAGTGCTAATTATACCTAATACCAAGAGCGCTGTCCCCACTATCAAACTTGTGTAGTGTTATGTCAGTCGTTATTTAGAACTTTAAACTATAGTTCTATCCAGTTCATTTTTGGTCTGGTCCAGTTAAAACTTGACTGGACCGAATAAATAAGGACTGACACACAACTAATCAGGGGGGTGGAAACATTATACTTTGGGGGTGTTTTTTTGCTTAGAGAAAATGACTGCATCGAATAGAAAATGTACAGTCTATCTGTCGAGAATTGTAAGTGAGTCATGGATCGGTCTTCGAATACGATAATGAAACAAAACATAAGGGATTGAGTAACAAAAGAGTGGGTCCAGAAAAATACATTAAATTTATGGAGGGGCCTAGACAGTCTTCGGACCTCAATCCCATAGAAAATCTTTTTCAGCCCCCGAACTTAAAAAATATGCAAGTGAGTAAATACTAATTTCCTCTACTGTTTGTATATATATTAGGCTGGTCCTTAAATTTAAAAAAAAATACAAACGTTATAAGTTAGTTTTCAAGGTAATTTCATAAAAAATAATTAATCATCTTTCGTAATGTGTTCAAATTCAATGATTACTTTTTTCCTAATCAGTTATATTCTACATAAAGTATTTCATGATAGAAAAATCTTATTAACTTTAAGTTATATTATCTATTATAACATAGATTATTTTATATATATAATATGCACATAATAAGTAGTTTGAATTTATTAAAGATTCTCTATAGAAAAATTCCATAGCAGCTGGTAACTTTAATGTACATTCAAAAAATATATTAAAAATATTTTGGCTGTCTTACAAGTTTGAAATTGTTTATATATATATTTTTAATGTTTCTTGATCATATTTTCTGCTTTGTATGCAATAATGGGTACTTTTGATATGACATCAGCATTGTTGATGTCGATCATTTTTGGGGCCTAACTTTCAAAGTTTTATATAGATAAAAAACCTTATTCCATCAATATTAAGGAAACTTGTGAGCTATTCTTTTGTATTTGGATGTCAATATCTTCGTAGTTATCTCTGCAAATAAGTTAAACGGATTATATATTTTGTCTTCGTTCGTTCGTTAGTCGCCAGGATTACAGTAAAAGTTACGGCTCGATTTTGATCTTACTTGTTAAGAAGATTATATATGGTCACAGTAAAAGGCCATAAAATTTTGAGAGGTCAAAAAACTTAAAAAAATGCATAATTGACAGTAACTTTTGAACAAATTGAGATACATAACTGAATCTAATTTTAGGAGGAGGTTTTGCGCTTTTCTAAGTGTCGTTTTAGTTTCATTTTGTTATATATAATACCCTTATAATTATGTGTAGGTAATAAACTTATGTTATTAATTTATTAAAAATTCTTATTTACGCAATGTAGTGAATAAATTATTCAATTATATTCGCAAAATTAAATATTTTTTTCATTTTATCCTACTTTCCGTGTCCCATATTTACCCTTACCCCCAAAAAACATTTCATAGCAATTATTTTGAACGATTATAATACTTTTCTTTTCTTGTCCCTAATCGATGTAAAACAAAGTTATAGTACAAATTTAGAGATTCAATAATTATTTTCAGTTGCTATTGCTTTGATTTAATCCAAATGTTACTTTTTTCATACCATTAAGTAGTATTTAATGCAGATATTAGGTTTTTGTTTTTTCTTAAGCCATTTGATCAAGTATTCCGAAGATGTTTTTTGAAAATTTGTCCGTTTGATGTAGTGAAAATATCAACTAAAGCCCCCAAGATGGCATCACCTTCAATTATAATGTAATTTGCAACGTCATTGAAAACCCTCTATATAATAAGAATATCATCTGTTATATGGACTTATCCAAAAATAATATAATTTCAACTCATATCATGCCTCAATAATTCTTTCACCTCAATAAACATTCGGTAAGGTCTCATTTCCTGTATTATACGATTCTTATTTTAATTATTTTTTACAAACATATTATAGTATGTTTATATAAATACATACTCGTAATCATTTCAATTAAAAAATTACTCAGCAAAAACTCTCACAGTTCATAAAGAAAAACAAACAATTAAAATAACTGCAAGTCACTACTTCTGCACTGTCTGTAAATCAAATACACTACGTAGATATATATATATATATATATGTGTGTGTGGCTCCTCAACACTGAAACAATTTTGAACGATTTGTCTCAAAATTGAGTCTGAAGTACATTCATGGTATTATTCTACAAATATTTATTGGCCATCTATATAAAACATCGGGAGAACCGCACTTCATTTGAGATACAATATTTGAGCAGAATCAATTGAGTGCTTTTAAATATATTTGACATTTTTGGATATTTTCTATCATCCCAGAAATTTGAAATTAAAGTATATAACTAAGCGAAATATGTCTATCAAGTATTGAGGTGTATGCATATATGATGTAAAAATAATATTTGTGATGTTTCTTTTCTTGATTGCTATTCAAGACTGCTTTTGTGTAAACTCACTAAATATTATGAACATAAGCCAAATAGCAACTATATTATCTACCTCTAGTCCCTACCATTCAATTATAATTATTTTACATTCATTACTTATTCATTCCCTCACCCCACCTCAAAGAAATAGTCAAACTCAATTACCATCGAGTGTGTGCATATGTACTCCAAGAACTTTTTTTAATGTATAATGAAGTTCCTGATTGAGCAAAAATATTTCAAATAGAGGGGGGTCGTTATTTGAAGAAAAAAAATGTAAAAAGAAGAATAAAAAGTTAATGTTAATTTAATTTTTTCGATTGGGAGTCACAGCTGGATTTTTTTTTTTTTTGTAATGTGAATATATTTTATAATGAAGAGAAAAGGAGGAGGATTGTTCCAGACGCATGGGAAATGTCACTTCCATATTATAAAAGTTAAATTCAAGAAAAATAATAAATAAATATGGATATTTACATTTTATTTTAAATAAAAATAAAATTTATCTATGATGCTGAATTTTTAAGTTATTCAAGGATTTTTGCCTAATGAGGAGGAGGTATTTTTCATATGGAGAAAAATAATGACTTACTTTTTTCCTTTTCTTCTTCTTAAATTATTCAATGTTTGTTCAGCCTTTATTGTGAGAATGATTATACTGAATTATAATTATACCTATATTCATCTTAATATTTTATGAGCCGTTAAATATAGAAGCCAACGTGGCGACAAAAACAAGCAAACCAGATAGTAATAAACTTTATTGAGGTATAAATTTTCCATATAAATTTATATTAATTTACTCAGTCAACAGATTTTAGCACTATCTATATAAAAACATTAAAACGGAGGGTGAAATATTTAGATATAGTTATCATTATATAGAAATAAAGATCTTTAATTCCTTTTTTTATCTCACTAGTGTTGTATGGGTACTCTTTTAGGACTGAAGACTGAAGTCTTGTTCAGTTCAGTCCTGTATATCAGACCAAAAAACTTATAAAAATTCGGCAATTGATGATGAAACTCATCTTTATTTATTTTTTTTTTTTTAAAATTAGTATTAGTATTAACAATCCTTAATACCGGTCTTATGGACCAATAGGACCAATCCTAACCCTGAAATGGGCTAAGCCGAACAAATAAGGACCAATACAGCTCTACTTTTCAATAATTGTTGGTTTCAAGTCTCAAAATCTTAGATCAATATGTGACTATCATAGCTTTTCTAAGAATGAACTCATTTGGTCTAAATTCGGTCTGACCCGGTCACCTAGTAAAATTCGATATAAATAAAAAATCGGTTATGATAAGGCTCATAAAAAACGAAAAGAGTTATATTTGTTAGGTATGACCTTTTTATTGAAATGTCGTTCTATGATTTCAATTTTGGTCCATTGTTTCAAAAATTTATCTGAATCGTAATATCAAGACTTCACCGGAGAAAAAATCGGTCACTTAAAAATATAAAAAAATTTATATTGCTTGTAAACTTTTCCCTTCAGAAATAGTTTACCATTTTTAAATACAAAGATTAATGTGTCACACTTTAGACATGTCCCAAATACTACCAAACAGATGAGAGCATTATTCATCCCCTAATATAACCCTTACATATGAGGTTTTTTGTGACATTAAAATGATTGTAGATAATTCCATTTGAACTAAGTACATATTTTCAATTGTAGTTCATAATTATTTTTTTTATAAATAAAAATTGAGTAAAAAGGGAATTAAAATGTTCATGAACACAAACTAATATGAAAAAAAAAAAAAGTAGAAGTTTCATAATTAACGCGTCAAATACTACAAAAACCAAATATCAAAAATAAAACATTTCATTTTTTTGGTCAGTTGGAAATTAATAATACATAGAATAAATATGGAGATATACTCAAATTAGAATTGTGTACTAATTGAAGCTAATATCTGTATAAAATATTTTTTACCTAACATTAATTAGTAACAAGTGTGCCTATACATAATGACTCACGTTAAGAGTGATAGATAAGTTAATTGACGTATAGGTAGTATACAATATACATAAATATACTAATTAGGACTCGATTTCAGACTCATAAAGGATGTGTCCAATTATAGATTGATAAACACACTCAAAGTTTGATAATTAGTCGTTCAGTATTTTAACTTCCTGTTTGTTCCCTACAAAGAGCCTTAGATAAACAATCTTCCACTCTTCCAATTACTAAATGTGTTTATCAGCACATAAATCTAAAATTTCTTTGTATTTTTTTAATACTTTTTCAAATAAGTTGTTTATATGTATGTAGTTAAAAAACCTTACAGATGTTTTAATAGCATCATCCATCGGTTGTTGTTAACTTAATCTGGTTTTTATGACCAATTTGATTGTAACCATCACGTGAATACGTAGGTAATAATCCTTATAGAGGATTAGCATTTATATATTATATTATGTTGAGTTGACATCAAAATGTGGTTTTTATTTTATTTAAAAAATAAGACAGGGTTGTTAACTCCTTGTATGACTACCATAAAAAGATAAAATAAGATTTGTTTGTCAGATTTCTAATTTGGTCATTCTTTATATGTATTTTTAGTCCTGATTTTTATCAATTTTAGAGTTATTTACTTATTTATACATTAATACCTTGACATACGTTTCTGTATGGAGCTCGTTAGTCAAAGCAATTTATCTCATAAGAAATAACAAAAAAAATGAGTTTGAAATGGCTCTGTTGTCCTGTCGCCAAAAGAGCCGAGACACATGTCAATCTCAATTTTTGCTCTGAATTCACTTAGTATGTTGGAGTACTAGTATCTCAAGATATTACAGTACATTATAAAGGACAATGTCGAAACTACCAATGTATGTTTTTGGTATTTTTTGCCTCCATCTCAACGTAAAAAATATCATATTCCACCGACGCACGAATGTATTCGCAAATGGAGGAAGGCAAATTATATAATAGAATAGTGACATCATCAGGGAAACACACATTATATATATATATTTTTTTTTTTTTTTTTGGGGGTGCAGGTCATTGGCTTTTTTTCTTTATGATATTTTTGTTTTTTTATAAATTACCAATTTGACAAATAAATATTTTTCGCAGAGACAAGAAGCTTCTAAATGCTTACCTTTTTAAGAAGAAACTCAATTGGACTGAAGAATCTTCTTCTTTTTTTTTTTTTAATAATGGCATTTGCACTTTTTTTTATAATTATAATAATATAATTTTCTGCAAAAGTAGGAAGTAAATGGACCCTTGGTTCCTATGGCTCTGACACCACTGACATAGTCTCATAATAAATAAAAATGGACCAAAATGAAGGGTCGTTATTTTGTTGTACAAGTGGTTCAGATAAATTGGTAAAATCCTTAAATGTTTATAACGAACGGCCTAGATGGAGTAGAACCATTATTTTTTATTATTTGAAAGCTACATTTAATATTTTATTTATAATATCCGTCTTTCTTGATAATCTCGGCCACACGGCGCTGGAAGCTTTGGTAGCCCTGGGCGACCTCGTGTAGATCCAGCTTTGCCATTGAACTGATTTTGTTTTTGCACTTTTAATATACATTCCCTGGATGGATGGAGTATCCTAACGAAGAAATTATACTGTCCAATAAGACAGTACACTGGGCCACATGTCCAAAAAAGTGCAGGCTATCCTAGTCACAAAATGTCATCCCTTTTAGATCCCAGATTTTTGGCCTGCAAACAGGCCAGATCAGAACCCATTCGATTTCTATCTCTGGTGGAGAGTCAAATATGAGGCAAATGCCAAGTATTATTCGTCTGTGGAAGCCCTGGAAAAGTCAATTTTCCGTAAAATGACAAAGCTGGATCTGCACAAGGCCCTGGCCAACCAAAGCTTCCAGCACCGTGTGGCTAAGGTTATCAAGAGAGGCATGCATACCTCATTATAAATAATTGAATGTCATTACATTTAGCTTTCATTTAATAAAAAGCTTATTTATTCTAAACTATAGTTAACATTCTTGAGAATCTCAAATTATCCTAGAAATTTGAATACTAAGGAATATTACACTCAATGTATATATGATGTAAAAGCATGGACATTTTTTTATGGTTAATTTTTGTTCATGATTATTTTTGTATTAATTCACCACAAATATATGTATAGGCTCCCATAATAATGTACATAAAATGCTAAGAGCTCTGTGATTGAAACAGTTGTCGTTGTTGTGATGATGTTGGACATAAAGTTTTAAAAAAAAAATTATAATAACTGACGATCAAAAGATAAAATCTTTTTACATTGAAGAAAGAAAACCCGCATTTTACAATATACGTAATATATAATCAAGAGATTAAACATTTACATTCTACATACAATTATAGATATATATATATATATTGTATAAAACGCAAACTCCCAGAAACATTCACTTTTAAAAAAATGGTTTAAATAAATCCATCATATAATTTATGCAAAAAGGAGGAGAGGGCGTTCGGGAGGCAATCCTTATCTTTATAAAATATTATACATATATATGACAAAGAGGCTTACTTACATACATTAGGGTGAGACTGGGTCCTAATAAGTTGAATAATTTTTGACAAATAAAGCGTAACGAAAGACTCTCATACAGTTTTTGCTAATAATACTTTTTCGAAAAAAAATGTCATTTTCTAATCATTGCATCTTAATCTAGAATACATGTTTTGCCAAACAAATTATTTGTCTAATTCAAAAGTCCAAGATGTAATTTTTATAGTTTTTTATCACTTTTGTCAAAATTTCCTTCGGTTTGTGCTTAAATTAAAAATGAATATATTTAAATTTTAATGCAGAGATGTTTTCATTAGGTCTATACACAATATTAAAATAAGCTATTTCGGACAAAGTTCGGGTATGAGCCTCACCCTAATATATATATGTAATCATATCGTTTCGACTACATAGATGTAGTCCACATTCATTCGGCTAGCAGATGCATACTCACTCCTTCTATATATATATATATATATGCTATGAGCACAAAAAAATTCATTTTCTGCTCCCTCAAGGGGACATTTTAGTCATTAAAAAATTAAATTAAAAAATAACAAGTGGATGTACTACATATTATATTAACAAAGGAACAAAGACGTGAAGAACCAAAACACAACATACTTACATATATTATAAGTACAGCTGTTCTAACTCTTAAAAAAAGTACATTTAATATCTTAAAAGGATGTTTGATAAACCTGAAGTCATAATGAGCTAAAAACCTACGTTAAATTATATTTGACAACACATTGAATGAAAAAATTGTACAACTTTCAAAAATCTAATTGTAATTGGGAGCTAATTTCAATGTACGTCCATTGGTAGGAATTGAATGCTTTTGACATTGCGAAATGTTCGTACTTTATAAGAAGAAGGGCATGAAGAAATGTCCTCCAAATGTAAACAGGGAGGAGCAAAAAAAAAGAAAAGCATCCTTTTTACCATATAATTACCAATAAGTAAGTACAGTATCATAATTTTGTAATTTTTAAAACTAAAGCTCCATATCAATTTCTAAGGATAAAAAAATTCTTTTTTTTTAAATCTGTAAAAAATTAATATTTTTGTTTAGAAATTAAGAACAGTTTCTTTATTTAAAGTAACTGATTGTTGTTGTTTTTTTGCTGATTTAAAAAAAAACGAATGATTTTCTCAATATAAAAATGTTGTATTTAATATTGTGGCCCCATTTACTTACTAATGATGCTTCAAAAATAAAAAATAAATAAATATATATAATAGTATTTAATGACAAGTGTAAAGAAAATTCTACGATCTACAGTTCTAATAATACATGAAACTTGATGGATGAATGATCCCGAAGATTTGAGTGACACGCTTTTAAACGAGAATGAGCATTTAGGATAAGGAAATATTTATCAATATTTTTTTAACTTGTAACGCCCACTAGGTTAATGCGTGGTGAGAATGTCCTTATTCTTTGAAATTGGAATCCTTTTCCCTTTCAAAGAACAAAAAAGCTTAAATAGAGTAGCCCAAAGCTCGTATATAAAATATGATACGAACGGCGTCATTGGAATATGTTTTGAAATGTTTAAAACTTCTTTATATTTAATGAAATTGTATCTAATGTATAGATGAATGGAATATTTAGAAATCAGCAAATTATAAAGTTTTTAAATATTTCAATATCAACCTTGAGTGATTTTGTGTCTCAAATAAATTGTAATCATGATTACTTTTGAGCTATATATACTCCCTAGAGACATATACTCTTTTGAAAATGAAAGAACAATTACTTACCCTTCAAATAATCTCTCATTTTTGCTCTTAAACATATGAAAAATCCAAACAAATATCTTAAAAAAGAGAACTTATAACCTAAATCTTTACTTTTGCTTATATTTGCGTTCAATGTTCAAAAAATCCACATTGGTGTTCATTTTTTTCGTTTTTCTTCCACAAAAATTGGGATAAACCTTCAAACCAGTGGGCCTCTCGAACTATTGTGCATTTATTCTTATTTATTTGAACGCGAACCACTTGAATAGAGGGGGAAATTTTTATAAAATAAAGTTATAAGAAAATGGTTTTATTAAATAAGTTCTAAAGTATATATTTTTCTTAAAAAATTTCAACACATATTTTTTTATAAAGGGAATCATTCAAAAAAATAAATCTTATATGAAATAAAGTCATCCAAAATTGTACATAACATTTAAAAATGATTTTAGCTTTACAAGTTATAAAATTATAGTGGTACTTGAAGATCTTGATATTTTCTCTAGTAGTATACATTATAAAAACTGAAAAGTTGAGAACTGCTTCTATTAAAAGTTAAAGGTACCCTAAAGACTTAAAATAAAAAGTGCTTGAAAATCAGAATGAATTAGAAAAAACTAATTAGAGATTTGTAATCAGAACTATTATAAATAGTAACTTTTTAAAGAAACATGGGTATAATATATATATATATAAACCCTCTTTTTAATCATTTTCTTTATATCCAGCCTAAACTAACTGAGTAGACAACAGAAAGGTTCCTTATGAATCTATTTAATCACAATCATTTATTAAGGAATTTGTGGTCCTTTATAAAGAAAGAAGAGAAAAACCTTTAGGAGTCCACAAAAGAAGTATGATGAATCAGAAATTTCCTTTTTATATTAAATAAGTTTCTATAGCGTCCATTTATCACGTAGAATGTGTGTACATAGGAAGTATTGTTGTGTGTTTAGAGGCGAGGAGGGGGGAAGTGAATGAGAGCCCAAGCAAAGATTTAAAAAAAACAATTTTCCATGGACTTAATATGTTGTATATGGTATTATGGTATAGGTATTATTGCCACATATGAGGTTGTCATGCCCGAGGTGAATAATTGGGGTTTCTATTTACAAGTAAAAAGTATAATCACAATCTGACGGTTCTCAAGCCATATTGGTTCTTTGCGAAATCAATGGACCATTATGAATACTTCAATTTCATATATGTACATATATTAACGTATTTCAATAGCTATTAAATAAGAGTATGTACGTACATTAGACTGTTTCAGAATTGCAGTGACAATAGAATTTAAATTAGATCACTTTGCTTTTTAGTACATTTAGGTTAATTTAAACTAATATACATAGAGAAATAATGTTTTTAAAATGTTTATACTGACAGAGGGCATTGGAGATAAAGATTTAGGTAATTGATTTATGGAAATGACATTCAGCATTGTTACTCTATTTTGAATTTCAATTATCAGTCAAAATAACAAAGAAATATTAATTAATTTGCATTTATCTTCATAAAAACCATTATAATAACGTAGGCTGGGGATATACGAACAACTGAATCAAATACATATTTTAGTTTTTTACGCAATTTTTGAATTTAAATAATTGAGAATTATAGGATATATGAATCGTTGAAGAACGCTTCAATGCCGTCTTCATAATCTTTCACTCCTATATTATAGTATCAAAATAAATATTTTTTTTTTTCTAGGCATAGTCCATTTTTACTTAGAATAAAGTTTCAATAGAAAGTTTTATAGCTTGCAAGAAGAACCAAATCTTCATTTTGAAAAATTCAACTTTTTTCTTTCAACTTCTATCACAGTATTTAGAGTTTTTCATATTTTAAAATCCTAATATGAAAATATCTTGATGGTTATTAAAAATTTGTGTAGTTTCCTCCTATGTACGAATCACTAACAAACATCAAATTAATGGAATTAACTCACAAAAATAGAAACAAAAAACAAAAAACACCATGTGATATCCTTGTCAAGAATCTTCCAAAAAAAATCCAACACGCCTCTCCTTCTATGTTCAAACAAGTAAGCAAAATATTTAAAAACAGATTTTGTGAATCCAATCCATTAAATAGAGAAACTAATTAGTGTAACTAATACGCAAGAGAGGGAGATTATACTCTATACAACATGGAAAACGAATTTTCATGATGGAGAATGATGAAACGAAGAATTTTCTTCGCACAAAGAAATTTATATACATATATGTATGTATGTGATTTGATTTCATATTTCCATAATTGACTAGATGTGATTTTCATATCTATAATATCTTTATACTTTAATGTATGTACATGGTATGTATATTAGACTGTTTCTTAGAATGGTTATTTTTTGAAATGTTGGCGAAACAAATATGTTTTATGGAAAAAAATTAAAAAAGTGCAAAGTTGTTTTAAAGTTCCATTTTACTAAAATATTTTTATTTGTAAAACATTTTTTTTACCTACAAAGACATTTTCAAAAAAGCTTAAATCTTATTTTATTCATAAAGTAGAAAAATTGTGCGCTATACGCAGTACAACTATACTATGTTTATTCTTCTTTTTTTTTTACAACAAATGATCATTTTAATGGTAAAACAATGCAAAAAACTTTTGAAATACTGTTAATTTATTCCAATAATTAGTTATTATAAATTGTTTACTTTGACTTATATTGACTATTTTTCTTAAGAATGCTACTTTTTTTCAACATTATGAAATTTTATATCTTCAAGACAATGCTTTCATTAGTCCATAAGCCTCAACACTTTTTATTTCCTTATTTTTTATCAAAAGAACATGTTCGGACCATGTTTCCTCCGACACAACGTCTCTAAATAAATCATTTTAAGAGCCAGTATAATGTATAATATATAAATTCCTTAATGGTTGTATATTGTAATAGTATGATCTGAGTAAATTTAAGTACATATACGTATATACAAAAATCTAAAAAACATTCATGAAATAAAGTAATGACTGGATTTTTATCCAAGTAATGAAAAAATAAAAACTTATGCGAAAGATAATATCAAAATGTAAATTTACATTGAAAGCCATTTAATTTCATAGTTTACGCAGAGCTCCATTACACATACCATTATTTTTTAACTTTGTTTATTTAATCTAATGTTGGTAAATACTTAATGTACATAGTAAGATCAAAGTTACTGAGGAGTTCTTGTAACCCATCAAGTCCTACTTTAAACATTAGTGTTAGGTTTCGTTCTGGAAATCTTAGTCCATTCTAACATTGTTATAACTATTGTTTGTCCAAAGAAATCAGTCTTCTAAAGAAGTTCGTACAACAACAATCTTACAGATAATTTCCGTCTGGATCAATCGCACAAAAATCCCCTGATCAGATATATTTCATTAAACTTGTTCCTTGTCAATTTTATAGATGCATTGTTGATGGCGTTATGTGTTTTTTCAAATTTTGAACATCAGCACAACAGCGTTATATTAGATGTTAAGTGTAGCATATATATATATATATATATAAATCGTATAACAGAATTTTGGAAAAAATCGATCCCAGGAGAAAAAACTAATAAAACTATTTCATGTTATTGACCTAAATATCGGACCAAATGGTGATAAAATTTTCGATTTGCTTGCTGGAACCAATTAAATAACACACTAGGATTTGAGAACACCACTGTTCATAGTCAATTTGAGACCGGCAATTTTCTACCAAAATACTGGTGTAAATCGAAATATGTAGAAGGAGTCAACAGGGAGAGAATCGATCTGGGACCGAGTCTCATCACTAATGCTTATATATTATTTTATTGCAAGAAATGGCCAACTGCATTTTAGATACACTCTATTCTACATATTATATACTATATATGTATGTTCATATAGCTATGTAAGTAAAGAGATAGATCCGTCTACATACATTGTACATAGATAGATAATGTATTTATATATTATGTTAAACACACATACACACACAAAAAAAGACATTATAGTATACAATTTCATGCCCGATTAGACGTTTTCTTCATGCTTCTGCTATGGGGAATATAATATATTACATACATACAAACGTATATTCACGGTTCTTATTTCTCCCATTCTTCTTCAAAAATAGCGAGCTGTCTAATTCTTCTTTGTCAAAAGTATAATATATTTATAAAAAAAAATAAGAAGTAGCATTTGCTGAATAATAATAATTATATACGTCCTGGAGAGTTCAAGGGCAAATAAAGTACTTATTTAGTAGGCCTTACACAAATATTTTCTATTCTAGTATATTACAAACTATTTGGATAATATACAATTCGTTTGCTCCAACATAGAAACAGTTCCATATTTTTTGTATGTTTATACAATTGGATTAAATTGTTTGTTCTATGTATGTATGTATATGTGAGACCCTTGAGGTCGTTTATTATTATTACTATTATTATTTTTTGATAAAGGCCTCTTCGTTATTGAAAGAGCAACATTTTGTTGTTGACTTAAATGGTATATGAATTATAAAATATCTTACATGAAAATATTCCCTGGTTGAATTAAGCATATTTTAGAAGAGATCAGGGCCATTAGTTTCATAGATATAACAAGTATTCCCCCCCTGGGGGAAAAATAAATGTGCATACTTAACCATACTCCAATGATTGTTATTATCGAAATAAAAAAAATGTATACTGTAACATTATTTATTTAAAAAATGTTATTTCTTAGGTAAGGTAACTAATATTTTTATAGAATAGCTAGAGTTGTAAATTCTAAGCACTTTCATAATGTTAAAAGAAAGACAAAACAATGACATGGTAATCGTGACAGTTTTGAGAATGTTTGGGAGAGTAGTAGCTTATCTGTCATAAAGTTTTATTAAATCAGTTGTAAGCAGCAATGACTTGGATGTAGTAAGAAGGAAGGAAACAAGGTTATAAGCAGAAGTTACTACAATCTTCCATTCTACCTATGAGTTTAAAATGGGCTTACACCTATATTTAACTTCCCAAAAATACTGTAGATATTAACAACTATAAGAATCACACAAACAAAATGTTAAAAATTTGCAACTCTGCTAATTATCTCTATCAAAGGAGTTTTTAAGACTAGAAGGGAGATAGACTCGATCCTTTGAACGAAAATAAGAATAGAGGGTTTTTATTTTATGTGAAATTCTTTTTGATAAAATGAAATGAAATTTACTTAATTTTTTAGAATATGGAATTACCGTCTATGATTTAAGTTTCGGTAATGTATAATTTCTTTTAACGGAAATGCCTTTCAAAATTAAGGAGGAAGTACATATGTATATAGTAGATAATTTCCTATAATGCCTATAGGATATAAATGAATAGTTCAATATCATTACATTATATCATTCTCTTTAGCTTCTAATGAATATATTTCATGACTCTATGAAAATATCTACAGCAAAGATGAAAATTGAGACTTCCATGAGTATTTTAGAACTGTTATGCAGTATATATATTCATACTGAAAATAATCATAGTGTGTACAATGTACATAAATGCAATGCTATTCTTCAGGCACGACCTTATGAGGAGGAAGAGAAGAAATCCAGCAAAATTTTGAGACATGCAATTTAAACTAGGTATAACTAATCTATATCCTCAGATACACATATTACTTTTTCTTCACGAGATATTGCTTTTGAGATAACAAAGATGACGTTGTGATTTTCCCCGTGATTTCTAACTAAAATATTTGTTGGAGTAATTCAATTTGCTTTCTGTATTATCAAATATATTTATTGTTTTTATATGTATATTAATTAGAAAGAAGAGTGACATGGGGTTAAATTTCTAAGTTGAACTATATATGATATTTTTTGAAAATGATGGTAGTGTTATTTAATTCTTATTAGCAAAATAAACTCAGCTTCAATACAAACTATTCAGCTCTTTAGATGCTTAGTTATGCTTGAATATACTTAAATACATTATGACTAGCTTTTTAAAATAAACAAAGATAATCTGCTTTTAGCTGTTTTCATGAATTGTCTCTTGTGTAATGCAACTGATTCTACCTATTATTATCTTAAAAAGGGTTGCACAAAGGGTTTTTAATTTTATACGAATTAATATGAATAAATATAATAGTTTACAGTTGGTAACAGGAAATATACAAAAGTTAGCAGAAGTATTTTTTTTTTCTTTCCAATTTTATGTTTCCTTTTTGACAGTGGATACAAAAAAACTTGACGTGCATAAGTGGCACGTCAATACCTTCATTTTATCACACAACATTTCATCCCAAAAACAGTTGGTAGTTATCCAAATCTTCCCGTCTATGGAATTATTATTCAATAATTGGCGGTAATTGATCGTAACTTAAAAAGTGCTAAAAATAACTCTACCAATAAACGTTCAGAACACTGTTTAAAAGAGAAAAAAACAGTCAAATCGACAGCTGACAACAAAATACAATGTTTATTATTATGTTAGCGATGTTACTATTTGACAACAGCAACATACGAGTATTATTTGATAAAATCCCATCTCCACCTCCCCCCTCTCCCACAAAAGAAAGAGGCATTTTAAGGAGTAACTAACTTCCAGTGGAATACATACAAAGTTCTGAATGTACTTTTTAACAAAGAATGTTAACTCACATCATTGATGGATGGAAATAACAAACGATCGAGAGAGAAAAAACTTCTACTTATAAGAAATGGGTTTATATTTTGTTATGTGTACTAGACTGAGTAGTATATTTTGAACAATATACAATGTGTTTTTTTTTATCTCAATCTATCTTAAACATCTCTTCCAACAAATACATACATACTGCATTGAAAAAAAAAACAGAGAACCTTATTGTTATGATTATTTTCTATTCAATTCCTTTGACAAAAGGAATAAATATATTTATATTATGTAGAGAATACTATATATAAATACATACATATTTACATACATATATGTATAATATTCCCCATCTACAATTTACAATGCATAAAATGATGCTTCCTATGACAAGAAAAATATCTACATAAGAAAAAAAAGATAGTAGTTTGCTGTATTAATGTGTAAATAAATTATGGTAGCATACATTTATATTCATATTATAATTGAGAAGGTCTATTGAGTTGTGCACGAACAATTGGTTAGAGCTCTAAATTCTAAGCACTTTCTGTATGCAAAAAGAAAGGAAAAGTCTTGAATAAAATTGGTACGTAAAAATAAAAGAAATGGAAAAATAACATGTTAACCCTGATCATTTGAAGAATGTTTGAAAGGGGAGTAGCTTGGCTGTAATAATTTTTTATTAGATCAGCTGTGACATAAACCCCTCTCCGTATCTAACAAGGATATACAATGTAATTACTCCATTGACTTTCTTCAATTCTACTCTGAGTCCAAAAAACGACTTAACTTAACAGCTCCCTCATTCACGCACTTTATTACTTTATACTTATATGCTTATTTAAAGAATAAATAATCTTAATAACAGCTTTTGAAATTAAAAATAAAATACTCTTCAGTGTGAAAACAACAAAAAACAATCCACCGCAAAAAATACTTGGGATTTATAACCCTAAGCAAACCACGATCAGTGTTTCATGTCTTGCTCTATGGAATATACATAAAACTTTTGGAAGGATAAAATTCAAATCATATATCATAATGGATACCCTTAATGATATCCATCTTTGAGAAAGTCCTTAATTTCGTACATTTTGCAATAGGGGCAATAATTTCCGATTCAAATAGGATTATTTTTTGCATTTGATTATTCATATACAAAGCTTTTCTGGAATTTATAATTACAAATTATTACAAAAAAACAAAAATAATTAATGGTAATTACAAGCCTTTTCTTGAAATAAATTTATTAATAATACATGAGCAGCTCATTTTTTTTGTAAAACAAATATCACATTTTTATCTATTTCTCTCTCTTAATTAATCAAATGACAAGGTTACTCTGACAATTTGAAGAATGTTATGAAGGAAACCAACATAACTGACATGAAGTGTCATTAAATTAGGTGGAATCAGGTATGAGAAGGTGATGAAGGAAATATACACTTTGTATCCCCCTTTGTGCCTAAAAAAGACATGGATAAGAATGACTCCAGTGTCAATCTTTAATTCTACTCTAATTCCAACAAGGAATCACATTTATAACTCTGCAACCAATCCTCAGTCCTTTTCTTTTTATTTCAAGAAACATTATTGATTACTTTATATTGAGACTTTTTCTATTCAAAAATATTATGATAAGTATAACAGTTTAGAAAATAAAAATACAAACAATCATTAGATTGCCACCTAGGTCATATTTTATACAATTATACAAAAAATATAAATAATATATTTGAAGAGAGCAACTTAGCTCTCGTAACGTTTGTATACTTTGTATATAGCAGGAACATAGGGAGGGGAATTACTCCGATGTCGATCCTTAATCCTACTCCAAGTCTAACAAGGGCTTACAAGTATAAATCCCTCACAAATCCTCAGTATTACTCTTTGCCTTTCTTGAGCACTTGTAGTAGAGGTTACTTTATATGTATATGTTCTCTCCTCAATAAGCATAAAATAATAATAACAGATTTGTAAAATTCGAAATACTACTCAGACTGCTAATTATAAAAGAATCTTGCACACATGGTTTCTTTTTTGATTACATACCAATAGTACCTACGATATAAAACTCTAATTATAGCCTTTGTTCTCGATTTTCTAAACTCTAAATAAAAAACCAATAACCGAGTTGTTGGTTTATTATTTTTTTTGGATATCCAATAAAAGAGGAGGGAGAGAATAAAAAAAATAGAAGGAAAATCAATTTTACTTTATATCAATAATTCAATTTTATTGATCATGTTTATATATACGTTTATATTTTCAATACTCTTTTAGAGTTATTGAAAACAGATTTTCCAATATTAGAAATACAATAAAAACAAATGCATATGTATGTATTATATTATGTATAATATACAATATAAAAGTTTCTCTAGGCTCTTGAAATGATGAAAATACTACTTCTTAACAAATATTATATAACTCCTATGTATACATTTATTATATGGTTTGACAAATTGAAATTTTTTAAACAAAATTCAGAATAAATAAATTTGATTTGATTGCCATATGTAAAAAGGGAATAAAAAAACTACGGTTACAGTCAAACTATTTTTTTTTTATTATGAAAGGAAGAAGTAGAATATAGACAATGACATTCGTCAATAAATATTTGAAGGCTTTATATATATAATTTTATATTTAAAAATACATTAATTTTGTTTTTAAATTTCTATTAGGCGAAAGGCACTAGTTATTCCTTAAAGATAGATATTACAGTTGGATTCGAGTACTACTTGAACTCAAAAAAGACTGACAATTTCCTAAAAATTATTTAAACTAGCTCATATTTTTTAAAGCATTTGACTTTACTTCACCTTAATTATAATCAAAACTCGGAACTTTTATTGAATGATTAGTCACAGTTATTTCCAACAGGGGATCAGCGAGATTATGAAAGTAATCAAAAGTTTTCTAAAAAATAAAAAGCCCAAAACATGTCTTTGAAAAAGACAAAAGTTCCCAATTAAATGAGCTCCCCCCTTCCCTTAAAAAACAACATTTAGGCCTTCACAGTGATGAAAAGGTTAGGGATCACTTACTTTTAAAGGACAGTAAAAAACTACAAACGCTCCTTTTCTTTTAAAGAAAAAGTTGATGTATCAAAGAAGGACTTCATTACATGTTATGTAGTAGTTCTCTAAAACTCAAACTTAACCGAACTCGAAAATTTAGTATATTGTTCTAACCCAAACTCGACTCGACGCATAATTTAAAAGTCCAACTCTACCAAACTCGAAAGTTTTGACACACATCCCACACTAACAAATATACAATAATAGTAAAGCCTTGAAATTATATCATGTTAATGACATATTTTTCTTCATAGAGCGAGCATTTATAATCAATATTTTTAATAAATATTTGGCTTGGGAAGATTACTTTTAAAACCAAAATTGAATACTGCATTAGACCTTAAGATTGAGTTTTTGGGTTTATAAATTATAATTTTCTGACAAATTGTTCATGGCCATATGCAAATGTTCATTTTTAGAGATACCAATGCTCATAAACCTATCTTCTTCCAATTTTTCTTCAGCCTTAGTGTCTTTGCAAATCCTTTGAAATTAAGATGACTATATTTATTTTCTCTAAAAAAAAGAGACTTGGCCTAACTCTGTTACACTCAAAATTTACTCAATGTTTCCTTATTATAAATTAAGGAAATACTTTAAGTGTGGCTTCATCGTATGAATATAAAGTTAAGTTTCTAAGCTAAATATCTACCTATCCAAAAAGACACAAATGAGGTACTTTAAAGATCAACAGGTTTTTTAGTACCTTAAATAAAGTGGGTACAAAAATGTCTTTTAACAAAAAAATGAACATCATTTTCTTTTTTTAAATTATAAAGAATAATCTCAACGAAGTAAACTAGATGATCAGAAATAGATAACACTAATAAAAGGAAAAACCAATCCCTAACCAGTGTTTCTCAAACTCTGGTCACGTTGCAGTAGTCCCTCAAAAACACGCCCATTTCATGAATTCATAAAAAGTTTCAACTGGAAAGCTATGGTTGTCAAGAAATAAAGAATTAAAATCTTCATATTAACTTAGCTCTCAAGCTTTGAAATTGGTTTGGCATGAGATTTTTAATCTTACAGCGTGATGTCATCCGTGTTATGGCGTCATACAACCGTGCTCTCAAGTTTTTAAATAAGTTTTCATGAATGAATAATTATGCATACTAACAAAAATATTTATTGGGTTGAGATTCGCCATTAAAAGGCCCTTGTGGCTTGTTTTGAGGCCTTTATAACAAGGATGGGTGGCTTTAATTTAAAACACGTTGTCCTTCTAAATAAGATATTTTGAACTTTTTTGATTTATAATGCGTAGGATACGATGTGTGGCGTGAGAGAGTGAAATTAATTGGAAATGTGTGAGACTTGTATTTACATATAGACTCTGATTTAAATATTATTTCAACTACGCTTGGAGAGCTTATTTCTTATACTTGAAACATTTTTAGATGACATTAGACATTGCCAAAAAGTTTTATCTCCCTCATTTCAAAATTAAAAGAAAATCAAGGTCATTATCGAATATACAAAGCTTAATAGGATATTTATATATTTATTTTGACCATTTTATTTATCTACAATGTAGACAAAAGGAATAAATTTGTATACGTACATGGATATAAAAGCTATAAATAGTCAAAAACACAAAATAATGATTTTTGCCTAATTGCATTCCATTCTTTTTTGTACCTTTATTGCCCTCTTATTGTCTACGTACATACATGAATTTATATATAAATATACGTATAGATCAAATAAGTCCATTACAACGTTTCAAAGTCTTTAATGGATACATATATGTTCATTAAAGGACATATATATAAATAGACTGTAAAAATCGTCAAATATATCTTCTTTTTTTTCATTTATGACAAAAATCATAAAAAAAGATAAAAACAATAGAATCTCTATAATGATACATACATACATAACAATAGTCTCAATTCCTTTTCAAAAATATTCATTTCCCTTAATAACGATAACAAAAATGAAAAAGCTTTGTTAAAAATCATTCTGCAAACTTTCATTAATGTCAAAGGGAGAGGAAGTTTTCTTTATTTGTTTGTTTCTAGGTAAGACTCTTCAAAATAAATTTTCAAAATACATACAATTTGGTATGTTGTACAATAAATAATTTAATCAATTCTTTATAATCTGAAATTTGATTGAAACCAAGGACTCTTTTAATCAATTTATACATTTGTAAAAAGAAGACGAAGAAAAGGAATTGAAAGAAGCCCCCCTTCACAATTGCTGCTCCGAAGGAAAACTTTTTTTTTTTTCCTATTTATTTTATATCTTTTTTCCCCTTGTTGTTATTTAAGAATTTCATATTCAAAATTGAATTATTTTCTTATCAAAAGAATATTCACAAAATGTATATTTACATTTTTTTTTCTTCTTTCATCAGTATGTTTTTTTACAATTAAATAAAAATCAAATTCCTAAATACATGCATTTCTATGCATAAAAGGTTGTTAATTTATACATAAATGTAATATATATTCGTTCTTTGACTCTAATGCCTACTGCCAAATATTTTTGGCAGTAGGTTTATTTGATTGCTTATGAGTAATTCAATCAAATAGGAAAAAGTAAGATATCGCAAACTAAAGATTAGAGCCGTCATATTTGAGTCTCGGAATTGAATCATCACTCAAATGAAATTTGACAAACTTAAAACAATATAAACTCAGACTTGCAGTAATTTGGCTTTTGATGATTAAGAAATAATTTGTGATAAATTTACGCTCACCTAGATTCCATAATTTTCACATGTGTCCTTTAATATACTCCATCGAACTAATTTTCACTTCTCTATATGTTCTTTTTTTACTGATTTTCCAATGGACCAAGGAATAATTAATCAAATATCCGTTGTTTTTTTGTTTTTGTAACTCAATAGCAAAGCAAATTGAGTATCAAATTTATATTTGTAGTGAATATTTTATTAATTTGGAGCTGTAGTATTCAATCATGGGTTTAGACAAGTACTTTTCCTAGTCATTCAAGACAGGAACTTTTATGTCACTAGGAAAAGGTGACCTCAAATACAACTCTGCCTAAAAGCCCTTTTTAGTACAATTAATTATACTTACTTGTCCCGAATTTTACAAATATACATAAATAAACAAATGGATAGTCATTTATTTATTATTTATTTCCTTATTTAAACCAATTACTCTAGATCATTGATGTTTTTTTAATTATGAACGTTACATTTGAAAAAGAATACTTTTTAAAATTAAATTATAGATTCACCAATAATAACCTAACACATCTTTTTATTCCTTTGCTTTTTTTACAAACTTAAATCTATTTTAATTATTGTTCTATTACTGGAATAGCTATTAAATAAAAAAACGATTCAATGAAAACAATTGTGTAATTTATGTCTTAATAAGTACAAATTACTGTATATAATAACTATTATTCCTGTAAAATACAATAATTAGAAGAAAAAAAAACTATTATTAAGCCGACATTCATTGCACGATTGGTATATTTATATTCCATTTTTATTTTATGAATATTGTAAACTATAAAAAATAGCCCTAATTTGGGCCAAAAAATCGAAGGAAAATTTTTGTATTCGTGAACATTCCATGAATAGATTATTCCTTATTTAACGTTCTTGTACTAAAAATAGGAAAATAAGGTATAAAAATTAAAAGGCATCAGGTTATGAAGCAAATCAACTTTGCTAATTTGGTGTATAAATCTTCAAATGCACAAAAAAAAAAAAAAAAAAAAAGTGCCACAAAATATTAAAAATCTATTCAAAATTGTTCACTTCTTTTGATTTTTTTTTCAATTCCTCCAAGTTCGAGTTACACAACTATTATTTGATATAAACGTATATTCTAGCCATGTCATATTATGTTTTTTACTGACGACTCATATATATATACAAAGCCTAATCCATATGCTTTAATGATAGCTTACCAAGCTTTTATATAGAATCAACGCTGCCATTGATATGTTAAATAACATAATCTCTCTCGTCTTTTACTTCTTTATAGTCTTTATTATTATGATTACGAAGTTCATGTTAACTTTTTTTATTATCATAAATCACTGTGTGATTTATTACTTTTGTAGTGCTAATGAAATGAAGAAAAAGAATATTAAAGCTTGCTTAAAATAACAAAACAGATATCTGTATAATATGTATGTATATTAGGGTGTTTCAATACAAAGTGACGAAGTATCAAAGAGTTAGAAAGTTGTATCCTTATTGATTAACCAGTTCGGTAGGCTCAGAAAGAAAGTTTTAATAATTTTCAGATTGTTAGGAACATATTTAGTGATGAAAAAATTATTTATCTTTTATATATAGCATTCACGAATCCTATTTATACAATTATTCTAGCCAAAGCACTTCTCAATGTACCCTACCATGAAAAGTGTCTTACTTAGTAAACATAAATGAAGTATGTATTTTTGAGGTTTTTTTTTTTTGACATTTTTGAACTTAGAGTGTATTTTCTGGAACAGTACTCTTTTGTAATAAAAAGTAAAGCATTAATATAAGAAATATTTTGGTGTGATAGGCCTTCATTTCTTGTAACCCTTAATTTTTGATAGAGGAGTGACATTTGGGAGAGAAACTCGGAAAATTATGATGACAAACACCCTAATGAATACATATGAGTATATAGGTAAAGATTACGAAAATTGGAAGTCATTTATCAAAGATTTTGAACTTAGAAAATGAAATACATCTTTCTAATTTCTTATACGTTATGTAGAGTAATACCTTTCTTTATATTCATATATAAAAGTAAATATACTCGTGTTTTAATGTTAATTTTTATTACTAATGATTTAGTGTCACACGTTAACGGAGACACACTTTTTGGAGAATCCAAAATGAAGAAGAAGAAGGAAGTAAGCTGACTTTCTCATTTCTAACCAAAAAGAGGAAAAGGAGACCTGCTTCCTATACACACATACACAAGGAAAGAAACATAATTCATTAATGTCTGTACTCTAAGCCCTTACTTCTGCCAAAAAGTGACGTATGTTCTACTTTCTTTTACATGATGTGATAAGTATGTCAATTCTTACATTAGTCATATTTATGAATATTTTTTTTTGTTTTTTTAACAGTGAGCCCTCAATCAATCACAAATTTTATTTATTAAGTTAATATACTCGTACTATCTATTGTATTTTTATATTTTTGTGAAAATAAAGAAATTGCTGATATACTTGGCTACAAAGAGGACTTAATCATTTTACCAATAAGCCGGGGAAATAGGTTTTTATCTATTATGCATTAAAGGACTATAGTTTGTTAATACTTCAACGTGTATTTGAAATATATTTGTGTGTTCTATCATGCCTTAGTGTACTATAAATATTTATTAACTAAAAACAAAGACACAAAGCGACAAAATAAGACTATGAAACTTCAATAGATTTTTAATCTTCTTGCCATGTTAAAGGGTGGAAAGACCAATTTCGATGTTCTTCGCAAAGTAGAAAGATTCAGAAATAACTTGTGTTTTCCCTAACTAGTAATACAATGGTTTAATACACTTCCCGTAATATGGTTATTGTGAAGATGATAATAGAATACAGAAACATCAAGAATGAATCCTTTGAATATACCCCTTGTGTTTAAATAATATTAAAGCTCATTTATTAATACGTATATTAGGTGATTCAATCATTTGAAACAATCTATTGTCTATATCAATTCCTGCAATATACTATAATAATCATCCATACTTGACAAATATGATGTGTTACCACATATACAATGTTGAACCAAAATCAGAAAAGTAAATTATTACCAATTTATAGTTATACATCATAAAAATAAACTTGCAATATATTCATTGACTTGTTTCGATCAATTATGGGTAATATATTCTAAGTTTATGGGTAATTGAAATACTTAGGAATATTATTTAGTGTCGGGAGTTTTCATTTAATAAATAATACCTTGTTTAGGTCTGATATGGCCTTTTGAATTTAGTTCATTTTATCTCTTTTTCTATAACGAATCGAGAACTTTAACAACCTTTAAGTGTCATTGGTGGTCCCTTCGAATTATTTAATAAAATAATTTGTAAATATAAATGTAAGACAATTAGATTCATTAAAAAAATTTAATCAAGCCTAACTTTTGAGAAAAAATATCAAATCTTGATTTTATGTTGACAGGTCTCAAATATTACTTCAAAATATATTCCAAAAATTTCTTTTCAAATCTATGATACCGAAAAGGAACTATAAATATAATTATGAAAATCTTAACATTGGACGCATAAGTACCCGATATCTCAAAACCGTAATATTGCGAACTTTTATTAATACATATTAATCACAAAGGGAAGAATAGCTAGAAATCAGCACTACACCTGTTTCAGATTGAACAATTCCTTTGGTTTTGGTCAAAGTTCTTTCATTTCACCTGTTTTGATACAAAAATTGGTTTAAACTAGAAGTGTGAGGTGCTCAACACAGTCTTTCATTTTCCACCATTATTTAATCAAAGATAGATACCACTCAATATATTATTGAGATTATTTACCTTGCCTGTAGTAACCTAGTTTTAAATTTTTTTAATGCAGCCACAAAATCATTTAAGCCTGATTTGTAATACAGTAGAAGTTGAACAACTCGAAAAATAGGTGATTAATAACATAGGTAAACAGGATAGCTTATAATTAATTGCCTTATAAAAGACCTAAGGATCAATTACTAGAATATCAAATATCACATCAAAATATCAAAAAAAAAGAAGTCTAAAGTAGGTGTAATACACAAACATGAGTCCAGTTACCGTTTGGGATTAAGAATTTTTTTCTAAAACGATTTGGATTGAAACTTTCTTACCTCAAAAATAGAAATCTCTTAGTAAAACAGTCATCTTTTTCCTCATATTGATTTTTCAAAAAAATTATGTGAGATTGTATGAAAATCTTTTTTTTTTTTGTCCGTAAAATAGGTCAAAAATTTCCTGACAGAAACCCAAGTCAAATTACCAAAAATACTTCAATGTTATGTACTTATCAGAATTTTTTTTTAAATATTCATTTATAATAAGAATTAACTGACTTAAAGTCTCTCACAAAGGTTGATGGATAAACTGTAATCAAATTGTCTTTAAAATGCCAAGGAAGACCAGATACCTGTTGAATTATTTTAAGACATTATAAATTTATGTTCTGATTTAAATCTATTTTATCATTTTTCCATTTTTGAGCTATATAAATCTTAATTCGAATAATTACAATATGGATGCCCTTTATTTTTTGATTTCATGAAGTAAATACTTACGAAAGTATTTAATGATATATTTTAGGAAAATTATACAAATATAAGATTTGTTGTGCATTCATAGCATTACTGTTTTAAATTTCAATAACTTTTTCAATTTATATGTACATTATGTCAGTTGAATAATTAAATATTTAAATGAAAAACAGAAAGGAAATTTTTAGTACGTGCTTACAATAAAACAATATAATCAGTCGCTTTGATTGGTAATTAAATAAGTGAAAGAATATTAGGAAATGTCAACTGTTGAGAGTAAATTCAAGATCAGTTGATACATTTTATTCTACTCTTATGTTCGAAATATGTAGATTCGTTTTACCTGGCTTGTAATGTATTAAGCATTACTAAAATTTCTTTGATATTCTACAAGTAAGTGAAGGTAAAAGTTGGTTTCCTAATTCAATTATAAATATCCAGTCGTTATAAATTTGAATGTATACAATCCTTTCATTTTGACTTATTATATATTTATGAGACATATAATATAATTATCGATGCTTTCTTGTGAATGCTTGAATATACAGAAAAACAAAGTTTAATTATCAGAAAAATCACTAATTACATTAAATATTAAATAAAACATAAATGTAATTTTAATTTACGCATTATTATCCACTAAATAAAGTAAATTGTTCATTTAAACGATGAAAATCCAAGCAAACAATAATCAAACAAAATCTGAACCATGAATATATTTAGAGTTGTATAAATTATGGCCTGCCGCTACGTAAAAGTAAAAGAAATCGAAAAATCACATGGTAACCCTGATAATTTGAAGAACAGCTTAGCTGTCATGGTGTATAAGCAGATTAGTTGCGTACAAGTAAATAAACATGATTATATTAGTACTTGATTTTCTGATCAAGAATCTTTCATTAGGTTTTTTGTATCAATTCTGGTTTCGAAAATATTATCGGAAAATTTTTACCCATTTTATAGGTTCGGGTCAACTTTTGAGTTTGAAAAAATAATCGGTAATTCATATGAAAATTTGTTTATTTTTTTCAAAACTTTATCATCATTTTAAAAAAGTGTTTTTATTAGATATAAAATCATCCAATCTTGAGAAAATACAATAATAAGGCTATAAAATTACCTTATTTAAGGTTTTTGTCTGAAAAGAACAAACGTCTTGGGTTTTCAATTTTTTTAAGCGAATGAATTTATTTAAATTTTTTATTTAGTCCTACAGAACACAAAGGTGTTTATTTATGGGCGGTATGTCTATGTCTGGGATTTTATGGAAGATTTTTTTTTCACGATATACGATCAAATAGTTACTAAAAGAATTGATAATTATAGCAGTTACAAATATCGTCATATGCTCTATAATAGGTTAGATAAATTGCCTGCGTCAAAAATTTTTAAATGACTACCTAGATTTTCATGGGTTATTTTATTTTATGGATCGTCTTTTTTTTAACTTATATAAGATTCAATTTGTACACACCATTAAATATATTAGGATTTCTAATTTAATATTTGGCACCTACTAACTATCCTACAGATACTTATCACCACTGACATATTTTTTTTTTTTTTTTTTTGTAGAGGCAATTAGGCACTATTAAATAATACATAAATATAAGTAAATATAGTTTTTTTTAACCGATAAGCTGTTGATTGCATCTAGGTATATATTATAAAGAATCCAAACGTGGGAAAGTGTGACAGGTGGACACTAGTCGGGGTTGTTTATTAGAAGATTGTTATTTAAATATCCTAAATAAATAAACATCCAACATAAATTTGTGTAAATCAATACAATCATTTATCTTTAAAGGTTTTTTTCTTATCTTCTTCCACCGAAATGTGAAAAAATTGGTGACATTTGAATTTTATAAATTGGTATACTTTATTAATAACAAGTTTGTATTTTTCAAGCACTTAAGAATCATTAGAAATAGTACAAGATAGAGTAGTTAATAAAGGTTTCCATTGTTCGTTGAACATAATCGATCAACAGTAGATCTGGCGTCGGATTTCTGAGGCATTGATTCAGATGGGAAAAAGGGAATATATACAGTTGTATAAAATATCACCTAAAAGGCATACAAGAGTTTTTGTATATGGCAACGTGAAGCTGTTATCATTATTCCTTTATCCTGGAAGAGAGATCATCTATTTTTAAAGTAATCTCTAATGATCGTGCTCATGAAAGACGGAGAGTAACGCCGAAGATTTGTTGATGAGTTTTAAGTGTGAATCCTTGTTATCCTTAGGGTAGAATGGAGGATCAATATTGGAGTAGTTCGATCCTATGACCTTGCTAGATACGGATAGGAATTTGTTTCACAACTAATCCAATAAAATTTCATGACAGCTCAACTAATATCTTATTTACATTTTCAGGGTTACCATCTCAATTTTCTGTTTATTTTTATTTGTATTCCAACAGTTCATTTTTTATAACTCTAAGAATAGACATATAAAACTATACTAGTACTACAACATTCCCAACAGTTATGTCTTTAGTTTCACAAATATACTGGACTGATAGGGCTACAAACTACATAGTGGATTTTATTACAAAAAATGTCTTGAAATGAACAAATGGGGACCACAAAGCAAAATCCAAAATAAATAAGAATTGCTTCATATTTAAATTGAAATAACAAAAAAAAATTGAGATTTGCAGAGACAATTCATGTTGTATTCTCTGCAGCTAGGTCGGTATGCTACTTTTTCTTTGAGAATACTGAGGATGGATGGTTGTTCCTAGATTTATTCTCTTGCTTAATCAAATGCAAACTACTTATTCCGTTGTTTAAAAAGAATTTTTCGGAGGTATGAATGCTTTCATCGAAGGAGACCAAAGGATCTATGACCAGGTTTTAAAATTTTCAGTTGATCTTTCTTTTATATAAGTTATTGTTAATCATTAACGTAATGCTAGGTTATTTTTAGATGTAGGTTTGGTTAGAAAGATCGAATTTTAAGCTAAAATACTTTTTTAGAGCAATATATATATTTCTTTAATGTGACTTTACTCATTGAACCAATTCATAAGTCGAGGGAACGCACAGTTTTATTGATGACACAATGATTGTACAACTTTTTTGTTGCTTTTTTTTTTTTTTTTTAAATGGAAGGGGTAAGGTGAAGCTTAGCCAAACGGTTCCTACGTCTTTGAGATTCCTTTTAAGCAAATCTTTTTTGTAAGGTGAAGGTAAAGACTCATTTTTTCAGTTAGTTATTCTGTATGTATAAGCACATTATATTAAATCTAAATTTCTAAAGTTTAAATTGATCTCACACCATTTAAGTAGATATTGCAAATATTCTATTAAAAATAAACATACCTAAATAGACTGTTATGGAACCAAAAGTTAAATAAATCTTCTAAAAAAAATTAAATTTATATTTATTCGTTGGTTGAAAATAAATCTATACCTGATAAACTTTGAAAAAGGGTTGCCTGTTCAGGTACGCATGATTCTATAATGATTATCAAGGCCTTCCGGGGTTGATTTTGATCCCTTTATCATCACCTTTAGCACTTGAGGTATCGAAATTTTATTTGTTCTTGCAGATTCACATATAAAAGTATATATTTAGGCTATCCAGGTCTCTATTTTAAGCACCTCTGGACGACGTTGCCAACAGAAAATGACTTTTTGTGATTTTGTAGTTCATTGTTGCTAAAAGTTATGTTTTGTTTTCTTTCTCTATGACCAACATATATTGAGGATTCCCCTAAGGCTTTCAATAGATAAAGAGCCACTGGTTTGTAGTTAAAAATATATCCAATGTTATTCCCTAGATGGGGTGCAAATATGTATATAAATACATATGTAATTATATGTTTTTACAATATTTAGTAAGTATATATTTTTAGTTGGAGGTGAGGGTAAAAGTCCTTAAAATGCAAGTCCAAGTCAAGTATCAAGTATTTGCTCATAAATCAAGTCCAAATATTTAAACAAATTTTCTCGAGTCCAATTCAAATTCTCACAAATATATGGATACGTAAAAGAGTGCTTCATATCCAGTGATTTTGGAGCCCAATTATAGTCGTGAGTCTTAGGTGCATAATTCAAGTCAAAATCGAGTAAGTGATTGTTTGATCTAGCCTAGTCGCCAGTCCTGAAACCCATTCTCAACTATGTTTATAATTGAGAATTAATAACTATTTTCTACATATCGATATGTTCCTGAAAAGAAAAAATGTAACAAAAATGTTTTCGTCTTTTCATTTAATAACAACAACTATATATGAACCTTGAAAGATTTTAGTAAAACCAATGAGAAGTACTTGAATTTCAGCAACGTTTAAAGAATTTCATAACGTATTTTGTACAAAAGAATAAGTGTATATTTAAGATATTATAGAATTTGATTTCCACAAGGATTTTTGTGGGTTCAGAGACACCACTTTCTAGTTTGAAGTCATTCAAAATTATTTACAAAGTATGTATGTTTAAGCGATTGTTTAATGGTTCGTAAATATTCACCATAGGTTATGCTTATAGTTGAAAAATAATAATTATTGTGTTAAAATTGATATGTTCCTTTTATTCATAAAATAAAAATGTTATAAATCTGTTCTTTTTAACTTTTAATTTAATAAAAAATAATTTTGCACTATGACAATGTAAAAAAATATATAAATGTTTTAAACTCATAAAATTATATACGTAATAAAATAATAAATTTGATTTTTATGATTAATCGTACATAAGCATATAACCATATGTCGGAAATCATAATTATTCTTCATACTTTTAGAACTAGTTAAAAAAAAAAATGAATAAGTCATTTATATAATATATATTTTTTTAATTCAAAAGAAAAATAAGACTCCTAGCAATCTCTCACTAATGTATATTTATATTAGGTTGGTTCATTTTTTTAACTTCGTCTACTTAAAGGGCAGAAAAGCTGTCATGTGGTTAAAAAATAAGCTATGAAAAAGTTCTTTGTTCTACAATGTCATTTTAGGTCGCACATTTAGGTCAAATTTTCAAAAAAATACCATAGTTAGTTGTTTAGTCACTTAAGCTTAAACTAAAGAATTTATTATTTTTATCTGTATAAACTCATTTTGGTAGACAATTTTGTAAACTATTAAAGTTATTTTCTAAACTAACCTTATGGAGCAAAAAGAGAGGTGAATATATGGAAACTTTGATGATCCACATATTATGAAAATGTTTTATGTTACATTTTTAAATGGTAACCAGTCAAGTTATATGCTCACAATTTCCTTACGTTAAACTCTATTTCTGCTGTACTCGTTGATTTTAGAAGAAACAAAAATTGAATACTTTCTTTTAGGTAACAAAATGTCTACAAAAAAATTATATGCAAATTATTGAACAATGTTATATTTTAATCTTTCCTCACTAATTAAATATTTTTTTCTTTTTTCATAACTTTGATCGAGATGATCGACCTAAAGGTGACATTGTAGATTAATGAAATTTTGCATACTTTATTTTGTTACCACATAAAAACTTTTAAGCACCAACCTGTAATCGAAAAAAACAAGCCACCCTAATGTGTAAATATATATATATTGATCTAGTAAGGGTGTATCCCATGGTTGTTATACACCCGTGATAATCCATATAACATATATAGTACATACGTACACATTGTTTAAAGAGTGTGTAACATATTATTTATTTTTAAGGGATTCAAAATATATTATTTTCTGTCAAAAACACTCACAATGTTTCGTTATTATTATAAATAAACTAACATATTAAATAAACGACAAAATATATCGGGAGTCACAAAAAATATGGAGGTTGCTACCATGTTTTTATGTTAGTATTATATGCAATACTAGGATAGTTTGTTCTTTAACTTTTTTCAAACTTGTGATCAAAATATGTTACTTTGTGGCAAGAAGAAAAAATATGACCAAGGTAATTTTTAATTCAGTGAACTTGCTCAAAGATGAAAAAAAGCCAGAAATTTGAAAATGCTGTCAACAAATATTAAATTATATCAATATTCGTTATTTTACAAAAAAAAAAAAAAAACCAGTCTTGATGTACATTAGGAGTAAAAAAATTTTGAAGTTAAAAACAAACCTCCCTAATATTTGTCATTTACAATCATTTTCTTTCTGTTTCTGACAATTTTCTGATTTATTTATTTATAAAATGATATGACTTCTTTTTATATATACATGGTAGACATAAATTTAATTTGATGATGCCCTTTTTTTGGGATTTTTTTTTTTTCGCAATCACTTCTTCTCATGTATGTATATATCTATATGTACACTAATCGATTTATATTGTTCTCCTAGGATTTCCCTTAAATCCATTCTATTAAGAATTATTGGAGGCTCTATCTGGAAGGGATTTTCTAAATATGTACAATATATATTGTACATAGAAGCTCCTTCGTGTTTACTTAAGGTTTTCCTTCCTTTTTTTTTCTCTCTAATAATAAAAGGTTTAAATTGCTTTATCTGAAAGGAGAAAAAAAAAACGGATAAGCTTCATCATTTTTCATTTCACATTGGATTTAATTTATCAATACATAGTGCGTCGTTTCCCTCCTCCTGTTCAAAGAGAGAAATACGAACATACAATACAACAGGACTCTTTGTACAATTTTATATATATATATTCATATTTTTCTTTTTCAAAATGTCATTGGATCTTTTCTACTTACTTACTTTCAACAAACAAGCTGAATAAATCCATCTCTTTAGTAACTTGTAAATATATGAAATAGTATTTATACTTACATATATATACATATACATTATGGGATATAGTATTTAAGCGTTTTCCCAATGCCAAAATCTTTAGGCTCAATATGCTCTGTCAATATCAACATTTCTGACGTATTATTAAATTGACCAGAAAACAGAGAAAAGGATGTTCTCTGGATCAAATTCTATTCTAACTGCATTATAAAACAATCTAATATACGTATTTACTGGATTTCAGATAACTATTTCAGTATTAGGAGTTAGCCTTATAGCTGGCCTGCAGGAGTCAAATGATATAATATTCTATGTACATCAATTATTTTAGCAATCATTTAAAACTCAATGTATCCCATCTCAACCTTGATAATGGCATCCAATGGAGTTGTGATATCGATTCTCTTAACCATGGCTTTCCGATCAACATGCACTCAAAAACAGTAGTCCTATGAGTTGACGTCAGATAAAATGGTGGACATATGGTATTGTCCCAAAACGACATATGATTGCCAAGGAAGCAAAAAGTTACATTGTCAGTTGGAATAGGAACTTAATCTTGCTCTAAGACAAGATTACAGTCGGGTAAGGTGTATAGAGCCTTTCTGTTCACACCAAACTGTTTCGTGATTTTGGTTATGAATAGTGCCCCGAACGGAGGATTTCATAAACTTTAATAATACAATTCCAATTTCCATCTTCTCAGAAATTGTATCGGATCGAAATTTAATTCAAATTAAGAGCTATGTGTGTACTTTTTAGCAGTAGATGAATTATTAAAATTGACTAGTTATATTTTCTAGTTATAATCATTTTAATAATGGCAAAAAAGTAAAAAAAAAAAAAAATAGGATATATGTATGTAGGTTGATATATCTGACCATTTGAAACAAAATTAAAATGATTTGTCGATAAATAAATTATATTTCGTATATAAACATCCTACCTTTTCATATATTTTGCCAAAAGAGACTTTTAATTTTGATTCTTATAAAAAAAAAATAAGTGGGCTGAAAAACGTGGGGGGGTGGTTTATACATATATCTCGTTTTTTGTCGAAAAAAATCTAACATATCTCTCTAAAATCTCAATATGCTCTTCCTTGTCAAAAAAATGTTATTACTTTTGGAGGGAGGTGATGATTTAATAGCGAGGAGTGGTGGTTGCCGGCATGATCCGTATATTCGTATCATTTAACTGTCATTTTTATCTCTTTTGAAAGTCACCTTTTTTTGTAGAATCAAGGCTCGTATCCACCTTTTTAAAAGTCCTGTGGTTATTTTTTTAAACTATGTTAGGGACAAGCATATTTGAAAGGACTCTAATGTATACTTTGATCACAAATTTTTTTAGACATTCCTTCTTTTTCCCAAACCAAAATGGGAAGTTTCGTAAAAAGAAAAGTAAACTGTTAATGTTTATAAAAAGATTACTCCAAGGAAGACAATTCTGATCATTTCCTTACATAAACAAATATATATTGTTTTTACAAAACGTACTATATTTTTAAGGGTAGGAACGTATTATCGATTGGTGGATCTATGAAAGATGAATACTTCATGTATCCCTAGGATCAGTATTGTACACAGTGGGGAAGGTACAAAAGACTGAACGATGCAGTACATTAATCCAAATGAAACTATCACACCGGGAAGCTACAGTCTTGTAACCAGACTAAAATATCCAAGGAGGGGCACTCCAAATTCTGTGTAGGAGGGACCAGAATCGTAAATAAGATTTTTCATTTTGGGTTGACTACCTTGAGATTACATTTTTATTTGTATAAAAATATACATAAAAAATTTATATACATAGAAACACTAAATTTGAACTTTCATTATTTTTTTTTTTTGATAAATAAAGATTTCTTGTTATTATTATTGGACTCCTTACTATACACAAGTTTAGGGTTTACATTTAAAATGAAAATATTATTAAGCACAATAATTAAAAATGGCATAACAATTTTGAGTTTTGATAAAATAAAGTTCAAATTATGTTTTTATTCATATTTCAGTATGTGTGGGGGGACGGCTCTTTAGTGCTTCGCACATAGCTACAGGACTAATGGAGGAAAATGGTGGAAATGGGGAATAAAATGTTAATATCTTACTGAAAAATAAATTTATCTACGCAACTGCCTCAGATACTTCCGAATAATTACCACAACATTTAAATTGGTCGAAACGGGACAAGAAAATTAATTTGAAATAACTTCCAATTTTTCTTTTAAATAAAAAGTTGGGGAGAAAGATGATAGTTTTGTCTCTTTTGGGCATATTTATTAACTTTTAGAAGTCATTTTGAGATTTGAGATTTTTTTTTTTGGCCACGTTCCATACATAATGCAACTTTTGACACCAGTTTCATAACTTATCTGTAATATCATATTAATATAGGCACTTTTTTTTGGCCAACTTGCTCTTTCGATTTCTCTTTGAAAGCTGACTGGCTTTGTATTTTTTTGTTGTTGCTGCTGCAAAAAGTGTCAGCCAACTTACCCCTCCAACTTCTAGATAATCTTTGACTTCAAACACTTTCAGAATAAAAATAATGAACATAAAACATATTCGTAGATTGTAAATTCAGAAAAAATCTTCACTGCTTAGAATTGGGCATTCCTAAAAACTTCCCAGAGCCGTAGCTAATACAGTTGTAATAGTTGATTATTCATTATTAAAAGTGCTGAAACATAACTTTTAGAAATTTGCTAGAAATTGATTAACATCAACTTACTCAATTTGCCAACTACGCCTCTCTGGAGTACATCAAATCTTTATATAGCTTAGGTACATATGTGTACAGGTTAAGTGATGACTCTTTTACCTTTTAGTATTTTGTATGACATAAATTAACTCCCTTTATCTTTACTTAAAGATAAGAAAAAAATATTTTTCATATATAATATAAACAATGGGAGTGATAATTCCAACAAAATTTATTGGAAGGTCCTCAAACTGATAAATAAATAAATTACCCATCATTCCTTCATAAATTCACGTAAAAATACTTAATTTATTATTATCAACTTTTACAAAGTGGTGATATTTTTTTTATTATTCGTGTATAAAAATACCTATATCTGACCGTTAAATGAACAATAACTAATTTGTATTGTGTTTTGTTGAGTTTAATAAAAACCCAGAGTCATAGGAATAAGAACAAGGGACCATTAAATACAATATATATTATATTGTTATTGTATGGAAAAGCAAATTTTGTGAGGAAAACAAATGGTTATTGACCATACAAAGTTAGTGATAGGATAAAAGAGAAAACTTTTCGGCAAACAAAAAAGCACATCAAACATTAATTTTATGAACATATAAAAAAATGCAATACTTTACAACTTCTTAATTTTTTACACTAATTATAAAACAAATTGAATTACTGTAGAGTGTATTTACGTGACATCATCCTTCTGGATGTCGTTAATTTGAGAGGAAATATAATTGACCAAATTTATACTAAAAATAAAACCTTTGTAGTTTAGTTGTAGTTATTTTTTTCATTTTTAAAACTATTACATGAAGTTATCTTAAGATTTTTATTTTATAAATATATTCATGTTCTTGAATAACTAAATATGTGTTGGCCTAACACAAAAATAGTTTTGAATTTAAAAAAAAGAAGAAGAGGAAATGTCCAATTGATTTTTGAACATTTATATAGCCAAACATTTCATAGACATACTTTGATCAATTATAGGCCATGTATTCAAATTTTTAGGATGACTTGATTTTGAAAATTTTGTGAGGAGACAAATGGCTATATGTGTAACTATGAAAATAAAAAACTTATTGTTAATTTGAAAGAACATCAAATATTACATTTATAAGCATTTACGAAAATTTAATATTGAGTTGTATAACTAATTGAACAGTTATAGAGCGTTTATACGTTACGTCATCATTCTGAAAGTTCGTTATCGAATTTAAATTTTAATATTTGTTTGGTTGCTTTTTTATCGTTTTTAAAGGTATTACATGAAGTTTACTCAAGACTATTCTGGAATTTTCTTCATTAAATTTTAGAATTATATTCATATATATATATATATGGTGTGTACAAGTTCAAATGACGTACAGGTTGTAACTTGTATTATCAAATTGTACTAGTTGCAACAAAAAATGATGTGCATTATTTTGAAAGAATAATATTTTGTCCTTGTGATAAGAATAATGCAATAATTAAATATTATGTGATTGGTTGATGGTACTTATGGTTAACTTTTAAAATTACTAATTAATAAATATTATATGTATCATTAATAAGTTCAAATTCCCACTTTAATATTACTTCTAATTATATTATTTAAAAAAAAAGAACTTTAATAGAGCAAAATAAAATGATAATTAATGTATATAGATTATTAAAATAAATTATGTTGAAATTAAGTAAGTTATTAGAAGAAGCGTGAAAGGTAACCTGTACAGTCTGCCAATTCATGTTATAAAAAAGGTATGAAATAGAACCCCAAAGTTAGTTTTACCCACTCTTCATAGCAGTTTATCAAGAGCTAATTCAATTTGAAAAGGTCTACGTTACTGAGAACACTAATTTGGAGCAAGTATATAATAATAATCGACAGCGGACAAAGGAATACTAGTTGGAAATGTCCGGATACTTATTCAAACAACTTGTTTATAATTATATGTCTTTTTAACTCAAATATTTTTACGAAATAATTTTAATTTCTCAGGAATAAAGTTTGTTTTTTTTGTATTCTTTTTTGATAGAATTAATTTTTATTTAAAATGTAATGTATCACATGGAAAATAAAACTATAATTTATCATCCTATAAAGTTTCCTTTGAGAAAAACATTTGCTACCAATTACAACTCCTCTTTATACCCATTATTTCTCATCATCTTAACCATATTTTCTTCCCTCCCATCACCCAAAAATAGATATATACATATGTATAATGCAATTTAAGTAGCTTTAGAAAATGCTTATAAAAGATATGTTTATTATTTGTTTTGGAAATGAGAATTATATGTACATACATATATATATTTTCCAACATAATTTATCATCCCATTTATGGTTTTATGTAGAGTTGTTGTTATTCAATGTGCATTTAAAAAACACATTTTATTCATGTATTTAACAAAGCACTCTGTATTAAATATTTCTATTACAATAAAAGTTATGCCTGCCTCAAATTATTTATTATTAAAATATAACATATACACATACAAAATTATAATTTATTTTAAGTATCTGTTTGGTTGTTGCCTTTAGGGATGTGGTTTTTTGGTTTTAAATTTTTTAAATTTTTTCTCTTCATTTTTTGTATATTCTTATAATAGTTTATAAGAATATAAATCGTGAAACCTCATAAAAAAATTCTTTGTGAAGTAATATTTATTTATATAGAAATTCACATGATGTAAGATTGAAGGCTCTTGAAGTAACAAAAAAAAATGAAAATGAAAATTATATTGAATAAAAAAGAATTAAAATGTCAAAAAAAGAAAAAACCTCCCTCTCCCCTGCACATACAAAAATAAGCAAATATATATCCATAGCAATTTTGGTACTAGAATCAGTACGAAAATATTGATATTGTAACAACTCTAAAGGTAAATAAATCTGAAAGAGGCACGATGATGATTGTTTTGACGACATAAAGATCCGTTTATGATAACATCAATCATTATATAATGCATAGATTGTAATAGAAGTGTGGCTCTATGATGGTTGGGGCCGTCAGTATGTGGCATATGGGCTATACAATTTTTTTGTTAATATACTCGTAGGTTTTTTCCCCACTAATGTCCGAAAGTAAGCCATATGGTAAACATGACTATGGGCTATTGGAGAATTGTTTCAAACATTGATCTTCAGACTGATTGGCTGTTAATGTATTCCTATTTTCCCTTCCTATAAAAACTACAACATAATCGAACTAATCATTACAAAAGTCCTACTTCTTCTCTACTCCGCCACTTCAAATAAGTTCAGGATTCATTCAGGCCTCGATAAGCTGATGGGAAGAGAAAAACTTAATCTTTCATAAAAGTTTGGGTGAAAGGGAGACTTTGTTTTTTTACAGATAGACTCCAATATCAAACAGCTGCATAGTCTTAGGTTCGGAGGTGTTCGCTAGTTTTTATGTATTATCTACAACTAATCAAGCTTTCATTTATTTAATTTTGTTTTTTAAAGAAATTATGCCCAGTCGTGTGTTTTTAAGCATTTTTTTCGTTAAGTTCCAAAAAATTTTAAAAGTGTTGAAATAAATAATTATTGAGTAAAGAAAAAAAATAGGGGTTTCTGTTCGCTAGAAAAACTTGGTCATATTGTTACGTATACCTAAGTCCAAATATTTTCGATCTATTGGGATTGTTTACAAAACATTATCACTTTTCGGCTATGCTTAATATAATTAATTATGCAATCAAATTCACAGATTAACTAACCAAGTCCTTGTTCCAATATACGTCATTTTCACTTGCTATTTTTAATTTTTCATATCGACTTTCGTAGAATGATTCATATTTACACCGTGATCAAGAAAGTAACAATGTGTACCTCAGTTAATCCCTATGTGGTATATTTAATGCAAAAATAAATATAATCACATAAGAATTAGCTATAAATAGAAATGTTAGGTAATCAGAAAAAATTTAATTTTGTAAATTTTAATAGAATAATTTCTACTTCTCGTTTTTGTAGAAAATAAGAGTACCCTTTAAAAAAACTTATAATTTTTTAAATAGCAGTTTATTAAAAAACATAACATTTTGAAAACCTAAAATATGTCATTTATAATTATTTATATAAATTATTCTTTGGAAAAATTGGTCTTGTACAGGGCTCTTACTTTTTTAATAATCCTCTTAAAACCAATCATGGTGATGGTTCTCTCACTCACAAATGACATCATCACCAGCAAATGAAGGGTTATAAATAGTTCAATTAAAAAATAATAAATGTTTACTTGATATTTGATAGATACTACAATGTAACTCCAGAATTATTTAAATCAATCACTTAGAACCTATGAATTTTGAATTGAATGAGTTTGTAAATTTTTAGTTCCCACCAGGTATGTATTTATTTAACCACATTTATCATAGGAATGAACTTAATATAATATATTCTTATTTACCTTTTGAGAAATAATTGTTTCCCTTATCACATAATTATAATTATGTAAATGTATTTCTCACATTTGGAATTATAAAGGTTCTGATAAATGAACACGATATTAGCCATTAGTTACTGTCATAAACTTTTTTTAAAGATTAACATTAATCAAATAAGAAAGAAATTTTTATAAAATATATACGTGGAGTTGGTTTATTGGGAGAATAATCGTTTATCTATAACTTCGGAAGATGCCTCAATATTGATTTTTTATTAATAAAAAAATTATAGAATAATAATTATAATAATCACTAAATATTTATTTCGCTATATATGTATATAAAGAATTAGTTATTATTGATAAACTAATTCAAATATGTATAATATTGCTTTTTTAAGAGGATAAATTAATTGAATAAAGTTTTTTTTTAATAGTTATTATATATTAATAATAATATAAAATGAAATCAAAAAGATTAATCTTTATGCCTTTTGCCAAAAAAAATTGTGAAATTAACGATTCTATTTAAAAAAAAATTATCTAAAAGTTCAATTTGAAGATTTTTTCATAATAACTTTTTTGTGAAATTATTATTATGGGAAAAAAATATATTTTTGACATAATCGTTTTTTATGTCATTTCGTTATGGAAAAAAATCTTTTATAATTTATTATACGTATAGGTATATATTTATAATATACAAAAGTAAATAGAAATTTCCTGTTTTTATTAATTGCATTGAAAAGATATGCATTGACTGAATTTTAGTAATATGATATATACTTTTTTAATATGTATGCAAATGTTCTTTCGTTTTTATTTTGGTGAATAATATCCCATAAATATTAAATAGAATATTTACATAAGCCGTTCCATTTATATTAGTTATGGATAAATAAGAATTTGTAAATAAAAAAAGTGTAGATATAGCGAAAACATTAATGATGAAGACAAGGCAAACAATGAATTTAATAAAAAGTAATTTTGCTATTCAGTATATTTTTACAACGTGTGGCTAACACAAAGGAAAGAAATAGTTTCTTGTTATTATACTAAAGCCCACCTATTATTGATGTTCGGTATACTGGTATTATAGTACTATAATTGGTACCGGAAACGGTACTTGTAGTGCCATTACTTTATTTAAAAAATGGTCAGCTGATAATGTAACACTCTAAATTTATGAATTAGCAATCCCTCTCCACTCATATAAAGAACCTGTCGACACCCTGTAAGTACATAATAATAGTTTTTACGAAATTTTTACTCAATCTTTTAATCGAAAAATTATTAAAAATACCAAAGTGGTTTAAAAATATCGGTATCGTGAGAACACGTATATAAATTATTAATCGGTCCAAGACCGTTATTATTGATTCGGTTGTACTAACACTAAAAATCTAGACAAGGGTGATTTACTGGCCTCGAGTGGTATCCGAGTGGTAAAGGACGTCCAGATCGAAAAACCAACGCTACTAACAAATGGCATAATTTTCATAGTGTTATATAGCGTATAATTTTAGTACCTCCTACGCTACAAGTTTACAAATATTATTACATTTTTTAAAATAATAACGGTTTTTTGGGAATTTTAGATCTTGTATATATTTATTAATTTTTTTTAAATCTTTTTGCAATTTCTATATTATTTCATTTTGGCAAACGGGCTTTTTTATTATATGGTATGTTTATATAATAGAATGACAGGTCTTTTTAAATAACCTTTTTTAAAGAAATGGAGATATTTTATATTGTTAAATGGTTTTTTTCTTTTTTTCAAAATGGATAATCTCTTTTTTTTAAAACAATATTTCTACAGAAGATATTTTCTTTCAAAAGATAATTTTGATTTATTCGTTATTCCAAATAGCTTCCCTTCAACTTTTGGCACCCTATAAAATATTCTTTGTTGGAGGGCCATGGACCCTGTCCCCCTTTCCACTCCATCACTACAACAACCAATGTACATTGTACCTATAAGAATAGATGGGTATTTTTAAAATATGTTTGTACATATATAACTTTACTTCAACAGGATGTGACTTATATGTTATGTGTTTTTTTCTTTGCTTTTGAAGTGAGTGAATCAAAAACAATCTTTTGAAGCTATTGAAAAGTGAATCGTTGTACAAATTGACATTGTGCTGTTACTTCCTTTTAATCATCACAGGATGCGTAGAACGACATATAAACATATATTATGTAGATCTATTTTGAAACATATTCATTATACATAGAATTTGGCTAATCCCTGGAATTTTAAGCCTTTTTGGACATTTTTCAACGGATTTTACTTTTAAAACCGTTTTTCCATATTCATTTATTTAACTCTCTCTTTCTTCTCTTCAAATTATAAGGAGACTATTTCCCTGGGGTGTCGTACTACCCCAATATAAGCTGAGCATTTTATATATTAGTTTTAAATTCAATATCTAAAAAAGTAATTGGAGAAATGAATATTAATTTTTGTAGAATGAAGAAAGTATTTTTATTTCCAAATAAAACATGTCCTTTAAAAATTAAGACATCTCCTCCTCCCCTTTCGTCTACATTCCTTTATGTTCATTGACAGGGAAGATAAATAATATAGATGCATAAAAAACATTCTTTGAAACCTCGATAATTCATTATGAAATTTGTTAATAACTCAGAGAATAATTAACCATCATTCCAAAAATCCTTGAATATTTTTTTATTTAATTAATAGAAAGTACAAACTTGGAGTATCTACATAAATTTTAAACATATTTTCAATCATCTTTAATAACCTTTTATAAAATCCTCCACAATTTGGGCAAAATATTTATATATTAGAATACCAGAATGGAAGAGTATTCCAAATGCAGCTTCGTTAATTTGATCAAAATTTGTAACTACTCCAAACTAAAGTCTATTTTTAAAGAAAAATAACTTAAGTATATGATAAATTAAGAATTTACATAGAAGGTGCATCAAAAGTGGGATACTCGTAAGATATTACAAAAACACTTCTGTAACAGAGCCCTAAAGACACTAGACATATCTTGATACATTTTAAACATATATTCAATTATCTTCAATCTCTAAATATAAAATCTTGTACAATTGTAACAAAAATTTACATATTAAATTATGATAATATAAGAGTATTCCTAGTGTAGCTCTGTTAATGTAATATTAATATTTAAAGTGGCTTTTAAAATCATTAGTATGATATTAAAATACACGCATACATAAGGAAAATATATAGACATATTTATAATTATACGTAATGTCTTTCATTGTTGTGACTTTTTATACATAGTTACGTACTACTACATAGAATATACACTTATGTTTTTGTTTTTTTAATAAAAGAATCTTTTCATTTATTAATAAATGAAAAATCTTTTCATACTAATGATACATTGTTCGCAAAGTCTTTGTTTTCTCTCATACTCACTACTTTAGAGTGACGTACTTAATTTGCCATTGTTTATTACTTAATTATGTTACCATGTAAGTACTATTATAAGATTTTCTACTTTATGTAATAATAGTTAGAAGCTATATCTTGAGTAGTGTTGGACCAAACATAATTGTTTCTCTATATGTATACACCAAATTTGTCTTATTACTTGTATACCTTCATTAGACTGTCCGGTTCTTCGAATCAAAATCCAACTTTTCTCTTTTCTGCTGAGGAAAATAAAAAAAACTTACTTAGACAAAGTTGAAGGTATCTCATTTCGTTTTTGACTGGTCATTACATTTTGCCAAAAATTGGAATTTGAGATTGAAATTTGCGGCAGTGATTTGCACACTTGTACATATTTTGACATTTGAATGTTTTTTTTTTCAATTATATAGGAGGGAGGGACACAAAAGAAAAATATATTAAAGTTTAAATGGAACGACGTAGCTTAATGGACGACACTCTTATTATTTGATACTCAATGTACGCAGGTTCACGCGTACATATAAATTATGTATATGGACTTCAAAAAAGATTCCAAGGTCAGATGGAGTAAACAATAGCAACAATTTACCTGCGAATAGTCAAAATAGAGCATTTAATAAAAATAACGACTTTAGATAAGTAAACATTCTTAAAAATGTTTTTATAATTACTTCTTCAAATGGTTATTTCTTATAAAAATTGCCAACAAAAATTATTGTTATATCGCTTACAGTGAGCACTGTTTTGTTTGTATAAGATTTTAGCTTTTTTTAAGGTTGCTGAAAGTGAAAAAATGCATTTTTTATTAGCTGATATATTTTAAGTAAATATTAGTAAAATGGACAGTATTTAGTACTTTTTCTAAGAGTATCACATATTATAATTATTGATGTCATTCGACATGGAAAATATGAGTTGAATACACAGTAGGCCAGCAAAACGTGGACTGTTAATTAATGTTTATTTTCTCATTACTATGACAAGGTAGTGATTATTTTTTGATGTTCTGTTTCCACCGTTATTTTTACATAAATAAACTTTACTAATCATTTAGTCATTTCATTATCATGACAACCAAAAAGGCAGAGTATCTCAGATCTCCTAGATGCTGGAGTTGATGTGATGAATATTACGGACATTGTTAATCGTGAAAAGAGCCTAGTTTTTAAGTTTGCCAAGATGAAAAAAAAAATATATAAAGGACCTCTCCAGGATGTCAGCAAGTGGAAGGCATAATTTAAAGAAGGATACGAAGTTCTTGTTAAGTTTGGAGAAGAATATAAAGGAGGATCCCCCTAGGTTGATGAATTGATTCGCCAACGACTTCTATGTGGTTCCTAGGACCATCAGGAGAGCTATAAGGCACAATTGGAGATTAGTTTATTTCACAAGGACCCCCCACCACCTTCTGACAGACGGCATGAAAGCCAAGAGACTCGAGAGGTGTAATAAAATACTCCCATGGATCAAGGCAAATGGGTAAATTGTGAAAAATTTCTCGGACAAGAAGTCCTCCAAATATTCGGCCCAAAAAATGGTCTTCGCTGTAACCTCAGATGGAAATAAGAAAAAGAACGGGGGCATGTTCTTACATATATGAATTAACATTTTAGTTTACAATTAAAACCCTAAATAAAAGTAATTGCAATAGTTAATTAGCATGGTGAGTCAAACGAAAATTAAAATACTCTGTAGTAGTTTATCACATTTCATAAAAATCTTCAATAAAATTAGTAAAATGATCAGGTAGAAAACAAATGAATAAAAATTATCAAAATCATGCTACTAAAAAAAACGTAGGATGGAGACAAAAAGACAATAAAGCATTGGATGCACTAAACTTTTAAACCGTCTGTGGATGTGTATTGGCCGGCGAAGAAATGTCATATTGTCTTTCAAACCATATGGGTGGTAGCGTATCAAATCCCCCGTGTACTTCCACATTAGATTAGAAGAACCTGGAATTTTAACGGCAAAGACAGAGTATATTGCATCAATTTAAATAAAAATAGCTCTTAATTCTTCATTTTGGATAGGGACTCCTTCCGTCAACTTACTACTTCTACAGCTGGAAAGAGCCAACTCTATGGCACGAGTTTTGTAGGAGGACTCGACATATTTGAAGTGAGCCCGAATAAAAGAATACCAGTCACAAATTTATCACTTATTCCTGCTATGTTAATCAATATGAATTTTTTCAGTGTATCTAGTGAAGGACAGTCAGCAAAAGCATGAATAACTGGATTAAACAATTTTCCACAGTCCTTGCAAGGAGCATTGAAGAATATAAATCCTGACGATATTTGAAGCTTCAAAATGAATCGCTTTCCATCTTTTACTTTTAAAATTGAACCGATGATTCTCTTCATCCACGACATGGGAAGGCCCAATATTTTTAAAAACTTGTTGCAAATTTTTTCAGCTTCCTCTTTATAATTTAATGCAAAATACATTATCAAATGCCATGAAATGGGTATCATGTGATTGTCTGCAGCTCTCTTTAGTGGATAAAAAATTTTCCCACAGTTGAACATTGAGTCGTCGCTCAAATCGTGAAAGGAGATAATGCCCCTCGATAAGGCTAACCATTGTTTTGGTTCTGCGAGGTTTTTAAAATAAAACTTCTTTTTAGAATTCTGTCGCGCCACATCAATGATGGAAGGGGATGAAAATGACAGTGTACCTTTTCAAATAATCCTATGTGCTGCTCTAAAGATAGAGATAATTCCACCAAGCATAGCCCATGTGTACATCGGGGGTGAGGAAATAGTAGCTCGCCACTCAGTCTCTGGATGTCTTGAAAGGTCAATTAGAACTTTTTGATAGACTTTAGGTAGTATTCTTGAGAGCAAAGATAATCCTCCACACATAAGAGATCTAGGTCATTTGGTTAAGAGTAAATGGATCCTAGGAAAAAACATATTAAGCCAGGAGTCTTCTTCTTGAATTGCTCTCTTATCGAGCCAGTGAATAGCTGTTGCCTTATATAGATTATTAGGAATAATTAAGAAATTATATAGGTCAATCCTGTTTTGAAGATTGAAACTTCTCCATTGGTAAATGGAAGAACACGCATACTTTTTTAGGAATGTCCAGTTTGAATAAGAGGCACCTTTTTGAATCCCATACAATTCCCAATATCTCCACTGTGTCCTTAATTGAACAGTTGGCAATTTGAATAGCCTTACTTGGGCTCCATTTACCAATAGGAAGAACAACTGTCTTTTTATAGTTGATTTTCAACCCGGACCTCATTTCATACTTCTTGAAATAGATCAGAATTACTTCAATTCGTCTAGTTAATTGAGCCTCAGAGTTAGCTTCTTTCATCAATGTGACGTCGTCGGCATACATATCAATAATATGTCTCGAGGTCCCAAAATCCACTCCAAACCCCTTGAATTTCTTTATAATGGAATATCCAAGACGGCAGCTTTTTCTTAAGGTAATTGGGTCACTTTCTTGGGATTGCTCTAAGTTGACTTTTCTTGGCTTTTTGTAAATAAAAAAATTATACAAGTATATATATTCTAGCAGTTATGAAATTTTATTAAGGCTCAAAGTTCATACATATTTCCTAATTTTTGAACTATGTCTTTTTAACATTTCAAAAATCAAAATCCTTTAAGAACCCCTCTAACCTATTCAATAATATATGTACTTAAAATAATTATATAATTGGTAATCATTATCGTATTGTGTGTGTAAAAATGTACTTATTAATGAACGCTCAAAACAACAGCAAGCAAGGGCATGAAACGCCGTCTTTCGAAACATGCAATTTTATTGTTTGTAAACATGAGGATGTATACATATAAATACATAGAGAGCTAGACACAGTATAACAACTTGTTATGTTGTATGTGACTACATAATAAGTAGAAATATATCATGCAATGATAAATTGCACATTAGAAACATTTAACATGATATTATTTTTTACTTCACATGACATAGGTAGGTATGATAATAAGGGATACTACGAACATGCGTTACATGCTTCAATCTTGGCAGTGATTTTTAATGTACATATTATATATTATGTTGTGTACATGTTAATAGGTGCACTCCTATAATCAAATTATACAAATTGCTACCAAAAAAAGGGTTCTAGGTAATTTTGCCACAAACATTTTGAAATCTAATAATCTTGACTCTTGGAGATTTTTCCGCATGACATATTTGCTGCTTTTTATGTTTTGGATTATAAGTTCAAACTTTATTTTAGTCTTAACAATTGAAACATTATATCGATGGAGTTGATACATTTCTTCATGCCTCAACTAAGATAATGACTATGTATAAGGTACCATACCCATTCAAAATATACTCATGGTTTATTTTTTTTTTCACTGAAATCCCATTTTTTGGACTCAGATATGAAATGACATTTATATAACAAAGACAGTTCCATTTTGATTAGTTATAAAATATGTGTACCTTTTGGGAACGAATCATATATTAGTTCCAAAAACTCTCTCTGGAGGTTTTCGCAGAAACATAATCCACCTCACCCAAAAATATTCGTAGTGAATTGGTCTTGTTTGTGAAAGATATTATGACGAGCGAAGTTCAACATTTTACTCCTGGTTATAAATGTTTATTATTTATTGAATATTTTATAACAAATATTTACCCCTTAAAGTAACAAAAAATTAAACCAGATAATTTTGCCTTGATTTTTTGTAACAATGATAAGTATATGTAATGATTAAAATACTATTAAATATTCAATTACTTACAGTAGTAATTTTGAACTTTTTCATGTAAATCATGCAATCTGTGACACATGAAATACTCCACAAAGTTAATATTATTATTTTTTTTAGAAAATAAAAAAAAATTCAAACAAAAACGATAAACAAACTATTAGATATATTAGATTTGAGAGTCTCAATACCAAAATCAATTTAAAGAACCACATTACCAGTTAATAATCATTAAAAGGATTGGTGTGATAATCTAAAAAAATATGTTTTGAGGTGCACAAATATCATCTGATTTAATCTGTTTGTACTCGTTATAACTTGCATATAGTCCCATCATTACAACATATATAGTCGAAGGAAACTGCTATTTGTACTATGTACAATTACCTAAATATCGATGTAATTTAAAGCATCGTTAAATAACGTGTTTTTTACCTCATTCTCATTAATACATTGAAACAGTCCACAATATGAATTGTTTTGTTCTTTTCTTTTTTTGTAAATTCATTATAAAAAACATGAATTTATGACCAAATTAAAAAAAAAAAATCCTAAATGTGGTTATTTCTATATGTGTATGGGTGAACGTTGCTTGGTGTTGTTTTTTTCCTTCTCACAAATGATGAAGTGCTAATGAGCAACAAAATACCGAATAACATATTATTTTCCTTTATTACCTCTGCATATATACATAATTGTAGGTTAATTATATTTCATTTACTAAGCAATTAAAGGTATGCATATATTACATATGAATCTATAAAAAACAAAAATGAATACTAATCATTGTAGGTAACATAGTAGGTAGGAAATGTTGTTAATATCCTTTTTATACTTCAAATAAGTATGTTAATCATATTCAGGTCACTTTCAAAATTCTTTGGATTGAAAATCATCATATTTTACTCAACTTGAAATAGATAAATTGAGTATTCAATTCGTAAGTTATAGGGTATTTGGTAGTGTTAGGATTCTTAAAGTTTTGAATTTAATTTTGATTTAAACTGCTTACTTTACTTTGTATAAAGCATTATTGTGATTAATTAATCATTCATTACTTCGAATTTAATTATTCACAAAAAAATCAATGTTATTTTCAAGTTATTGCTCTGTTACATATGAAAGTTTTATTAATCCCTATCAAATCATTAATGGAGTTCTATGATTCTAAATTATATTATAAGAACCATCATTAATGAGTGAAGTAATAAAAGATAAAATTAAAGTAATTCAATTATTTTTCTATCAAATGAAGGTAAAATGAATACTAACAACGGTGCCATCTCAATTAATTATAGTATAAAAGGGAAAAGAGTAGACGATTGCTTTCTAAAAAGTGAAGATTTCTCTATTAGTATCTTGAAAAACTTTTTTTTTTTTTTTTGTGATACGATTTGAAAGTTGTAAGGGAGATTCAAACATCTTGTGACTAAAATTGCAGCCCTATAATTGTATATTTTTGATTCCAAGTAACAACCTATTCTAAAGTATTTGCAAAATTTCTTAGTTTTCATTCAATTTCTGCCAAATTTTACTATCATTAATAATAATATTATTTTTTCATTATAAATCTAATAATTAGTTTTTTCAAAGTCTCTTTTTTTTATCAGTAAAATAAATAGAAAATACCAATAGTCCCCCAAGCTTTTCTTTATCATTTTTTTCTTCTTCGTGTATGCTTATTAAAATGTGTAATATAATGTTTCAGTAATGTGTTTTTGAGAAGTAGAGAGGAGAAAAATAGTTCTAATAAATAGCAATTAGTTTTAACTCAGGGGTAAAAAACTATTAGTTCTTTTGTGTAAATTGTTATTTTTCTCTCTCTCGCTCTTGTTCAATTGACAAATAATAGGGTTATTAAAAATGTACTTAGGTACATAGTAAATAATAACACTACATTTTTTTTATGAGTGGTTGTTAATTTTTTTTCCTTTTTTCCAAACATTTATTATTGCAAGATTTTATGCCAGCAGGTTGTTTCTCAAGTTTTTGACATTCTGGAGAAGTGGTTCTCAACTAGAGTTGTTTGGAGACTGTGGTAATATAGTAATAACAGTTATAATTTATTATGTTAATTATATTATTTAATTACTTTAAAAGCAAAAGCAGAAATATTCTGGTTTTGATTGAGAAATGACTTTATGTGTGTTTGTACAAAAATATGAGCGTTAATTGATAAGCTGTAGAATAAGATACTATCCCCAGTCTCACACTGACTGACTGACTGCAATAAGTTATGTTATAATGTCATATATTTTTTGGACGTCTTTGAAGTACCACTGAATTCTAAAAATGCCAGAGGTGGTGACTTGGATTCGAGACTTGCAACTCGACTTCGACTAAAGTCCATATTTTGACTACCTGCAACTCTACTTGATCTACAAATCAAACGCTGGAGACTTGATTCGGACTCGTTGGCTCAGATTCCCAACTCAACTTGTACTCATAAGCTATTTTATACTTAACTCAATAAAAACCTTGTACTATAATTATGGACTAGAAATAAACTCAAAGGATATATGAAGACTCCAACCGAACTCTATAATTATTTGCAAGGACATGACTCGGACATACAGTATAATGACTTTTTTCATCACTAAAAAATGATATAGGGCTCTGCAGTGATGAAAAGGCTGAGAATGACTGAACTAGAGACATTCTCTTATTGTGCACAAATCTTCATAGTCATAGTCATGGAGGATGGTGTTAGGCTTGTTAAAAGTTGCATTCGTTGTGCTCAAAGGGGGGAGATAAAACCTCATAAATAACGTATTTAATCTCCTCTCCACATTGTGAAATAATATATTTTTTTGATTGTACGTCTTGTTCTCATTCCTGTCCTAGTTTCAAAAAACTATATAAATATAAAACGCAATAAATTTGAAGAATAAGATATGTATGCGTGTTAAAAATATTTAGGATGATGGCAAAGCCCCTTTTGAATGGTTTTTTTACAGAAAATCCCCTATTCGGTTAAACATTTCACCGATAAAAGAGGTTGTTATTATTATTCTTATTACTCTTCATCGTTGATTTAGTCCATTATAACTCTGGAAAGGTGCATTGAATGAAATAAGTATGTATTATTACAATAGCCACTGAGTTACGGCAAAAAGAATCCCAAGAAAAAAATAAGTTCTATTTGATGTTAAAATAACTTTAAGGTGTAACCATACATAATATATATTACAGATTACTTATATAAAAGGCGCAAAGTCTCATATAAAAGAATCAGTTGCTATGAGATCTATGTTTAAACTACGGGCATTTCAGTTATAAATGGGTATCAATGGATGGATTTACGTATCATATACATAATGTTGTTCCCAAAAACAAGAACCCCGTTCCTTAATGAGTGAAAATTAATTTTTTCACATCCTAATTAAATTTTTTTTAAAGTCATTATTTAGCAACATTATATCTGTTATTAATATTCAAATATATTTTCATATTCTAGATTGTATATAAAATATATTCATTACTTCAAAATAGTTTTATTAGTTAAAATATATACAATTCATACAGAACATACATACCGTAAGTGACTCAGATTTAGTGTCACAAAATTATTTTGGCGAATATAAAAGCACGGTATGACGACACATTGATCATTCCTTGTTGTCAATCCGTATTACAAAATCATCAAGTACTATATTTCAATACATTGACAAGGGATAACGTTACTTACTTCGATCATTCATGTTTGAAGAAACTGGATGAGGCAATAGATAAACTTGAAAGTAGTTGAAACAAAAAGATGGAAGAAGAAAATTATCGATTATGCAAATATATGTACATAAATGAAGTTCCGAAACTACATTCTAGTTTATCAACTTTGCCTTCAGATGTTTTCAAACTAACTTTACTATTGTTTTTCGAATTTAGAGTGTATAGATACTTGAGGCATCTAGTGTTATATTTTCACTAATGGTAATTAACTTTGTTGTAATATTACAAATGTGGCATTAGTTAGGATGTATAAAATTACGCAATAACGAGGGTTTCAAATTGCTAGTAAATTAAACGTACGTAAGGGTTTAAATAACCAACCTACATATATTTTTAGCTTTGTTCATAGAAAGTTAATTTGTATAAAGTACCGATGTCTTTTTTTGACTGGACTGGAATAAAACAATTTAAAACTCAACACTAATTTTAGACCTTTACAAATATTTCAAGGCTTGCACGTAACTAATTAAAGAAGGCTTAGTTTTTGAAAATTTGTGTATTAATATATATTTACTAATACTAAAACACTTAGCAAAACTACTAAATATATGCTAATAACTGAATGTCAAACATCAATAAAAAATAATAGCACAAATAGGATTCAACTCATAATCACACAGTTAGGGTATTGCTAACATTGCTTTGCTCTTTTCTTGCATAGATTGTGCTATATACCAACGAAATGTTTTCTAGTTATAATAAATTATTTTATATTATCCATGTTATTCGAACCTACTTATTTGTAAAAATGATATTTTCCAGAATGAAAAAGTTTTTTGTGTATTAAAGTACAATTTTTTTGTCAAAATAATACTTGCTTAATAAATTAAGCATGATTCAATTTACAATTTTACATACAAATATAGTTTTATATATTTGTGATAAGTATAAATCTCTTTACAAAAACGAGGAGATCTTAAACAATTTGTAAAGATTAGTCCATTTAGTAGAATGTTATTAATTATGGCGCAAAAAAAAGCCAAAAAGTATTTTTATCGGTAGATAAATATCATTTTTTTTTATACTAGCCAATTAGAAATATTGCAAGATAAATTGACAGAGATAAACATGTTTCCATATTACTAGTTTTTTTAAGTATATAGCTTTTATTATAGATATTAATAATTAATTGGTCTTAAGAATTAAATTGTTCATGTTGAATATATTGGAAATATGGTCTAGAGTGCGTATTAAATATATGTAGTATTTACTAATGATTGTCTCCAGAGGTCTTGGTATCCCAAAAACCAGGATACATTTTTCCCGCAGTAAATCCCGATCTATTAAAAATGAATTATTTATATATAAATATATATTAATAAACCAAAAAATGTCCATGGACACTTAATTTTAGAGTGTGCACTTAATATCATAGAACAGCGTGACTAATTGATATAAGAAATAACAATATAGCAACGAGTGATTATAGTTGAAGCTCCGCACATTATAAAAAAATACTTTATAATATATTACAAAAACAAATTTTGTCTGTCTTTTTGAAAAAAACAAGGAGATTGAATTGGATATCTCTGAGGAATTCGATATTTTTGAAGCGACCGAAGAAGAAATTTTAAATATCAGTCAAATTAAAATTATATTTGAATCCATTACGTCCATATCTGTGGGATCAGAAAATGATTTTTCGGTAGTTTTTTTGTCCTTGAGACTGATAAATTGTATAAAGGATAAATGTGTTGAGGGCTTCAGCATTTTACGGGACTATTTCACATTTAAATAGAAGTGCTATATGAACTTAATATTATCTATATATTTATTATTGATAGTAGAATGATGTATTAAACTTTTGTTTTCTTAAATAGGTATTTTCACAACTATTAATATTTATTTACTCATTTATTATGTATTTAGGTATATCATATTCTATATATTAATATGAATACCAATACTATGTAGAAGATACAAGTCTTATACAATTAATATCATGTATTAATCCATTTCTTGATATAAAAACAAACTTTTTCTTGATAGTAAGGATTTCCCGGGATTCTCCCTGAAATTAAAAATCTATCTAATATGACATAGATAGATAGATATAGTATTTATGTCTTTAAGCAACATCTCTTAATTCTATAAAATATACATAGTATTAACAATGAAATGAAACTATGAAAAGGGAAGAATTTTATATCTTTAAATGGTTCTATGCCCATAAAGATACAATACACTGAAAAAAAGAACAATACAAGCCGTGAGAGAGCAGAAATATGTATTTTTATGGCCTGTTGTTTTTTATTTTATGACATAAATGGGAAAAAAATACCAATGTACTATGTACCTAATACCTACAAAAAGAATAAAGCAGCAGAAATGAAAAACGTGCTTCTAAGCATTTAATTTAATTTGTGTGTAATTTGTAATCCTAGTTTTTTGTTGGTTGTTTGTTTGTTTGGATTGTTGGTTGGGATCTTCTTTTTATTATTTTCTCTTATTGTTGTTGCCGTTTCTTACTTCAAAGTTCTTAGTAAATGGGATTTCTTTTATTATAGCTTTAAATATACACAAAGTTGTTTCTCCCATCATGCAAACAACAGCTATGTATTGAATTATTTATTATTAAGTGACAATCCATAACTCTGTTATTCATTGACAAGAATAAATAAACATTAATGTGTCTCTTAAATCATGTTATCTTTTATTTACATACAGTGTGTCAATACTGTACGTAGAACCGAGTGATAATAATTTAGTTGGGGGTTTTTTTGTTGGCGGGGGGGGTAATACCAATTATGTGGAGAGAAGGAAAAAACCAATAACCGATATACTAGATACGTAGTTTGATTTTTTCTTCCAATTCCAATCCCAAAATATCAATTAAAAATAATACTATTCAACAAAATCACACCTTCTTTACTGTTGAACAAAGACGAAATAATAGTGTTTGACTCCTTAATTCCAAATATGGCCGTATTTTTTCTCTATCAACCTTTGGCTGTAAGAAAAAGTCAATAAATTTAAAGAGAAATTTTTTTCTCTTTTTTAGATTCAAAGCTTTTTTAATTGTTTGGTGTTGAAGAAAGGAATAAATTATATGAATATTTTGCAAAATCTATTTATAAAGGATTCCAAAATCATTTTTTAAATAATTTTTTTTTAAAGATTCGAAGTATATTTATGTTTTCTTAAAGATGGTAATGCTTTTCTTCAGAGATTCATAGCTCAAAGAAGAATAAATCAAGAAAGACCTATAAAAATATCTCATTTGATAGTTGAAAGCCTAGATTGTCAGTTTAAAAAAAGAGTTTTCAATTAGGTCCTATATGGATGTCAATTTTAGATGAGGCCAACACAATACTTGTTACTATAATGCCAAAAAAGCTTAATTACGGCTACTCAAAGCATTTTTCTAACTATGACAAATTAATTCGTCTGCTAATAATTTTATACATTCTAGAGTTTTTCTCTTGAGATATATTAGAATTCTTTAAATTCATTTTTATAAAGAGCGTTTTATAATTATTATGGTGTGCCATGTCTGTTACTAAATGTGATTTTTAGATTTTTACAAAAAAAAAAAAAAATTCTAAAAAAAACACTTAAATAGTTTTTTTGGAGAATAACATTTAAAAAAATGAGAAAAAATTAACTATCCATTTTTAAAAAAAGCTCTAAAAGTTGTCTCTATTTAAAAAAATATATATATTATAAATTATTTTTTTAGATAGTTCAAAGATACTTACATATTCTCAAATACTATCTGAGTTGGCCACCAATCAAAAATGTTGAAAGATTTGAGTTAAATAATTAAAAATTTTTGGTGTATATTAATAAAAAAATTAAATTTGTTTTTCTGAGACGAAAAAAGAGGCAAACCTGAACCGATTATCAAATATTCTGCCTTAATTGACAAGTCAATACATAAACAGTCAAATTATGTTAAGATCAATACGTTTAAGTGATAAACTTTCTTAAAACATACTTCTTTTCAAACACAAGTAATATATAACTCATAGATTACTCTGCATAAAAAGCAACGTTACGCCAAGAAATATGAACAAGTTTGACTTATCCCATTTTTCCGACATAAGTTTTATTTTTTTAAGCTCAAATATACAATGAGTTTCTTTTTTCTTTAAATTTAATGGTGGCCTTCTATTAATATATTGTGTCTATATTTCATTTATCGAAGTGGTTTTTTAGAAAGTAACATTTTTTTTATAAATGACATTTCTTCATTTTTTCAATCGTTACTTAATAATCAGACTGACATACCATTTTTCCCTACTCTAATAGTAAATGGAGGGAGAGGTACCCAACAACCCTCCTTCCCTCTTTGCAATAGTCCTGCCTCAAATGTTTTGAGCTAAACTTTTCTAGTTTAAGTATACTGAACTTTCCAAAAAATATTTTAATGTAGCTTAGTCATCTTTAGTACAGTTTAGTATTATTCCAGTTCGAGAAAATCTCGAATCCAACACTATTTTATACTTATAATATATTCCAGAACTTTGAGCCGGTCCCCTGAATAAAAAAAGCTCAATATTTTTTTTTCATAAAGTAAATTAGTTTCAACTACTCTTTATGTACATTGTATATTTAATTTGAAAAGAGTTTTTTACAAAATGTTCTTGACATGTAGAACAATTAGTTTGCTACGTAATACATCATTCAATGATGTATCGTTTATATATTTTTACTTTTACTTAAATATGTTTATTTTTTATACAGGGTGTGCAATATATTTATGTCACTACTTTGGTGGGCTCTCTTGGGCAAACACAGTCACATAGGCAGATAATTTTTTTTTTTTTTTAATTATTTTGTTCAAACTTGCACAAATTGGAAAAAATGGAATCAATTGACGAATTTGTTGTCCCAAATATTTAGTAAAGGAACGGATACCTCCTTGGAATCTGCACCGGGAGCAACATAACACTTCCTCGAACTCTGAGACTCAGTAAGATTGACATGATTGCCAATGGGAGGCCTTACATGTGGCAACAGGACTCGTCTCCCTACCACACATCGAAAAGAAGTATCTAGTGACTCCTAGAAAAATTCGACGACTTCATCTTGCCAGACTTTTGGCCTCTAAACTCAACAGATTTTAATCCGATGGATTTATTTTTTTGAACAACAAACCAACCAAACTCCCTGTATCACCAAAGACCAACTTATCAGTCGGATCAAGTATTCAAGTATTTACCAAGGGACCAAGTGGTGAAGGACTGCTCGCGCTTTTGTACTATTATAGAGGCTGAAATTGAGGTTAGAAGTGATTTTATTAAATAACAAATAAACCAAACTCCATCAAGCTTTCAGAATCTGGCCATAATTTTTTAACCTAATAGCTGGTTGGAGAGAAAATTGCGTTTGAAATTTCGTGTTTTGAAATTTTCGCGGAACAGATAGCTTTTGCACCCGGTACATAAGTTTACATAAATGTATTAAAAATTCATTTTTTGTTACCACCCTAATAGTATTTCTGTAAATGAAAGGAGGAAAATTTGAGATTGAATCAATCATCCTTTATATTAAAATAATATGTAGTATATTATAATGAATTCTTTTAAAATAATATGAATTATATAAAACGATATCCTAGAAATGTTATAAATATATTTATTCAAATACGGATTACCTCACAAACAAACAAAAATAAAAATGTATTTAATTATCAGTTGTCGATTTATATTTCTTATTCCCTTGTGATTGTTGTTCTGAACGATAATTGGTCGATTTATAATTATCTCTAACAAATATGTGATAATGTTTCTATAGTGGAAAGGACATGTTAACTCCTTACTGATTTTTGGCCTTTCTTTCTGTTTCTTTTTGGAGGAAAGGTTGCAAGAAACAATAAAGGTAATGGCGTGGGATATTTATTCTGGTTTTTTGTTATATGTATGTAGATCACATTACCTACTTCACAGATTTATAATAAAACAAAAGTGACATCATGTTGGTGTCATAGTTGTTGATATGTATTAGCATAAACACATTTTCCATAAACAGTTTGAATGTATTACTAATAGATATTGCTGCCCTGAGTATAAATATCATTCACAAAAATGCTTAGACCTTCTTCTTGTTTTTCTCAGAGATGGAAAGATAATTATGCAATATCAAGTATCCATGTTGTTCGGTATACTGGTACTATAGTGATACCACAGTATACCGGAAGTATTTAAAACGATATTAAACTAAATTAGTATTTAAACCAGTATTTTACGTTATAAGATAATATCCTGTCGATGATGTGATCCGACAAATTTCTGAGATAGTCCGCCCCTCTATCCTATTCCCACAAAAAATCCTGCAGTTGCCTCTGTATGTACGACATATTTGTTTTATATTTTAAATCTAAAACCTATCAAAATATTCTGGTATCTGAAAAAGTATTAAAATATTGGCAACGTAATAACACTATTCTGGTATATATAAATTTAGTTCTTAGAAAATATGTGACATTAAAATTCAAATTTCTTACAAAAGTAATGTCAAGTTTCCACCTTTGTTATTTTCATGTCCATTACATCAAATTTCACAGATTTATCAGTTATAAGGCATGATGTCAATTACTAAGAGAGATAAATTCAACACCCATAGTATAGTTTAAAAAATGACTATTACACGTCATTCCATTAAAAATAATATAATTTGATTTAATCGGAGCTAAATATGTACCTATATTAATTTATATATTCTGCAAAGAATGAATATATTCTATTATTGATACTACAATTAACTATAAGTTTTCATGATTACATAACAATAACTTGATATCAAAGGAAATACTTTTATATAAATTCTTTAGTTTACTATTTATAATGAGAACTTTTTTGAAAAAGTTTTAATTATATACTCACGTAAAAAAAGCACATGCATACATATATTCTTTTTTCCCTTAAGTAGCATAAAATTAAAAGATCCATTGTTTGTGATTGTGAAGAAGTATGAACAATGGATTGTCATTTATTTTTGTAACCTTTTATTTCGATAATGGCAAATGTTCAGCTAAAAACTTTAATGAAGGTTTTAGTTTAATTAACTTTTTCTTGGAAGTTAAATAAACATATATGAGCTTTAATTTTATTGTGGTGACAATGACTTAAAAAAGATAATATTCTTTTATACGGCTATAGTCTTCATCGTAAGTAAATAAATATGTATTCCATTAACAGATCTACTATCAAGTCTTTATTCTATAAGGACTTAACCTCAAAATTTCTCTTTTAATCGGCACTACCAGATTTGATTCACTTCCCTAGTATGACAAAGTTGAAAATTGGAAAATTGGGTCGGACTCAGTTTTTTCTAAACTATTCTGGGATAGGACTTATAAATAAATCATTTTTGTCGTCACTAGGATGTTAATATTTTTCTTGAATGTATGTTAATGGTTATAGCCCTTACCAAATTTTAGCTTATGTGGTCAATATATCTGATCGTGAGGGATTGGGCTTGCCAATTAATATACTTCTTGTTCTTGTTGTTCTCAGAATGGGGTTGGGTTTCGTCAGGATTTTAAAAATACCGCATATTTAGAACTATATATCGTTGGGTGAGAGCTAAATTGCCGTAACTCAAATATTTACTTTATAGATGGAAGCTTGAAAACTCCATTCCTTCATTATGAATAATGGTATTTTCCCATTTTTCTAATAAATAAATCTGGGAAATTAATTTCAACAGTCTGAATTTCTCTATTTTTAAGTATTAAATATGATACTTCTAGAATTACATATAGGCAATAACACTAATATTTGTACATTTTAAGTCAAGATCATTTGTTCCTCAAACCCGATATGTATTGGAATAGATTTATAGATTGGGGTTACGACTTTGCCTCTTTTAAAATAGGTTGAATTTTTACAATCTTACTTACCATAGCTTCCAAGCAGCCATATCCGGTGCTTCCAGATTATACGAGTCTATATCGTCATATAGCAAAGATTGTTCTATTGGGTAACTTTTGCATTCAATTTGGACGGAATCGAACAGGATATCAAAAGTTTCACATCGCTACATCTATAGGTAGAGTTTGAAATGTATACTACGTGGCCTAGATCCCCAATCAAGTTCTGCCAATGGCTACATCCCTAAGGTTTTGTCTTGGATAAGGTATTTTTTATTCAAAGTTATAGTTCTAAATATTTTTATAGTGACAATGCTTAGAGATTTATGACAAAATTTCAAATATTAAGTCAAATAATTATACATTTTATAGCAAATAACTATACATTTTATAGCAAATAACAATATATATATATATATTCGTATTGGTGTAGCTATAAAATATACTCAAATGGTTTAGTGTATTTTTGTCAATTACAATTTATATTCCCGGTATCACACAAAAGATATCAGAAAACTTATTCTTGAACCCATAACTCTATAACCATTGATCAACATAACTGTAACTTTTCTTTCATTCTTCATATTACTATGTCTAAAAAATGTGAAATAAATTCCTCTAAACGTTATTTTTACAAAATTTGGAAACATATACAATATAATCGTATATATTTATATGAAGTAATATTTTTCATGTCACGTACAAAATCAATTCGTTACAAATATATAAGAACTTCTAATGCTAATACCCTATTCCCTTCTTCTCCTCCTCCACACACGCACACTCACGTATGCTCTACCCTATCCTACAAAATAAGTAAGTACATTATATATAAAGTGACGACTTAAAATTAAATAAATGCCTAGTCACATTCTATAATGAAACATTACTTGCATTTTTAATATTTATTATAATAATATTGTTGTTATTTTTATTATTATGATTTTCACGTTCATCAATTCGGCATGAGTTTTTGAAAAAAAAATACTAGTAATAAGAAGAGGGTGGGTGCCAAAGTAAAGCTTATACTTTAGTGTACAATGGTATCTATGAGGGGAATTTATTTGAGTTAATAGTATATATTTTGTATAGAAAAAAGTGAAATTCAATTTGCCAAATAATATAATATATTCCGTATCCGAAACATAGTGTACCTCACCGACACATTTAAGACGGTAGTATACCACATTGACATGGGAACCGGTATTTGCAGACCCATTGCACAATATAAAAAAATGCCCCACCGATAACGAAACCCTCAAAATTTCCGACCCAGAAAAATATATAAAAATAAAACAAAGGAACAATTGTTTTTTATTACGTCATTAAGTTTTCGAGCTAATTCCCTCCCACTATACCAAAAAAAATCTACTAGTGCCCCTATTAGTGCATGTAAATTGCCCTTCCCGACATTATTGTTTTATTTTTTTACTCGAAAAAATATCACAAAGTAGACGCATAGAAAAATGTTAAAGTAAAGTGGCATTTATGGTATTTCAAAAACAACATCTTGCAGTGGAAACAGTTTTCTAGAAGGATTTTTTTTTCAATTAACAGACAAATTTCGCCACTTTGTCTTATAGCTTAGTATCTTTCAAGTAATATTTACTTTTCATTTATATAAATAAACTATTTTACTTAATCTTTTTGAGGTATCACAAATTGCACTGAAGGATTTGATAATTCCTGATTGAATAAAAAGAATATTATAGAAAAATGTGAAAAAACCATATTGGAGTCAAATAAGGCCTATAACTCAAATGATTGCTCTACACTACATATATTTGACATTCTTATTTATCTCAACACAACCTAGAAATTTGAATTTAAAGTCAATAATTTACCAAAATACTTAATAGGTAAATAAATTATTGGGGCGTTTATAGGTAAGAACTATGATTTCTCTATTCTTTTCTTAAGATTTATCAAGGTTTTACAGCTACAGAAAATTTTGAAGAAATATTTCTTTTCTCGGGTTATTTTAGATTTTACTGCTTTATACTATAAACATCATTTAATTCTTATAACTATTTGCGCATACCGATCTTACTTTTTGACAACGGGTTGAGTTGTACATTAGACAATTATTCAACCCCATCTCCACCAATAAGTATTTCATTTCACATTTGCTATTTAAGTTTTGGCTTACAAGACTTTAAATAAGCCAGACCTACGACCTCGAAAAAAACAACTTGGCACTATCAGTGATATGATAAAATGAGAATATATGGGGGAGAGAGCAGTTTCAAATGTATTATTTCTACTTAAAATATTTTTTTTTAAACTTCGATTTCACATTATTTACTAACGGAATTATTCCAATACTTTCCGGGATCCCTCTCAAAAACAATATCCCAGGAAATGAGAAATCTTAGTAATTACATGTTTATGAAATGAAAATAAATAAGTCATTTCTCATTTTCTTGAGGATATTTTTTCCAAGTTTATTTTATGTCAAATTACCAAACATATATTTCTCCATTCACATATTAAGAGGTATGTAAACATGTGAGTCACTTAGACAGAAGGTAGATCATAATATAACTATACTATTCACATTGAGGGCAATATAAAAATTCTTCGCATCAAATGTCAGTATAGTTTTCTTAACTTAAATGGATATATTGGGTATTAAACTCTTTTTTTTTTTTCTCAAAAAAGAAGTTTACTATACATTTTATGGAACTCTGTTTCTTAAATCTTTTGTAATCTTTAAAATATAGAATTAAAAATAACATTAAAGTATTTTTTTAAAAACAAAGGTATTTTTCTATAATATATTGAAGTAGGCATTCTTTGATTTTATTTAATAACAGTTGAGTTCTATAATTCTAAAAGTATGTTATAAAACCAAAAATAAAGGATAAAACTAAGATAATATCTCTTTTATACAATTGTTTTCCTATTAAATTAAAGCAAAATATATATTATTCATTTAATAAAACTTTAACGACGCCGTCTACATTAAACCTCCATAAAGATGAGAAAAAATCGAAAATTGCTCTTTGAAAAGTGGCAATTTCTTCATTAGTATCTTATGGATCTATTTTTAGTCGGATATCATTTAAAAACTGAAAGGGAAATACACATTATGTGTATAATTACAGACCTCTAATTGAATATTTTTGATTCCGAGTAGCATACCTAATTAATGGGATAAGTTCTTTCTACATCTTATAACATTTGGTCCTACCCAAGAAAAGGTCCTTCATTTCGTCATAATGTCGAAAACAAAATGGGTCAATAGAGGGCGGAATGACATGGCCGCCTACCATGAAGATACATTAAGTACTTTCTTTTTATGACAAAGTACAAATTCTTTTCTTTTCTATTTTTTTGTAATCATTGTTATTCCCATTAAGTGGTTAAGCCCATGTGTGCTCTTCAAATAGTAATAACAATAGTACTACTAAATGCTGTCTTCATTGATGATGGTCTCAGACATTGTCCTATTTTTTACGAGGACCATAAAAGTCAGTCAACCACATCGTGTCTTCTTCTTTTTTTTTTACTTCTATTGTTGGGGAATGAGAAGACATGTAGTGTTTTTTTTTCTTTTGGGGAAGAAGGAAGTTGAAGATCGATATTTGAACAACCCATACATACAGGGTGCTAATACAGTCCCAAAACACTTTTTTTTAAATATAAGGTAACGAATGCTTTGAAAGTAAATTTGATGTAGTAATCAGATAAAATTTGACATAGGAGGCATTTTAAGCAAAAACAACCACAGGGAATAACCATATATCTCAGAATCAGCATAGATACTACTTACAATTAGTTATAAAAATTATAAAAATTGAGGTCAATTGACAAGTTTTTATAGTCATATTCTCGTATATGAAGTTAATCAAACAATTCAACTCTAATTTTGATTTTTTATTAATTAGTAGTTCTTACTAATTTATTACTCCCTCAATTTATTTAGTAGTAGGGTTCTTGTTTCTCTTTACGGTGGGAGGATTAACAGGTATCGTATTAGCTAATTCCGCTTTGGACATGACTTTGCATGACACTTATTATGTAGTTGCCCATTTTCACTATGTACTTAGAATAGGAGCAGTTTTTGCTTTAATAGCGGGGTTCACTCACTGGTACCCCCTTTTGACGGGTTTAAGAATGAATTTAACTATAAGAAAAGCGCAGTTTATCTTAATATTTATTGGTGTAAATTTAACGTTTTTCCCTATACATTTCCTCGGACTAGCAGGGATGCCTCGGCGGTATAGAGATTACCCAGACTTCTATTATTTATGAAATCAGGTAGCTAGTTTTGGTTCCTATTTAACTTTATTCTCTGTAGTAGTATTTGTATATTCACATATCGTAAAATAGTTAGCTAATTATGAGGTTATATTTTATGAATTACCTTAAATAATTTACAAATGTATGAGGTAAGGAGTCCTCGATATTTGGACACCTCACACATACAGGGTTACAGTTTAAGTCTTGACATTGACGTAGGGATCATTACAAAACAAAAAGACAACGATGGTTAACCATAGGTACATTTCAGAATTGGTTTTATATTTTGATATGATGTAGAATATACAAACTAAATAGCTTAAGACTAGTTTATTTTTTGGAGAAAGTATATTTAAAGTTGCTGTCTTTTAACTCCCAAATCTCTGAAATTTATCTACGATTACATTTTTTAAAACTAGTGTAAATAGTATTTACCCCCTCCAACTACAGGGTAGGGCAGGAAAACGTGACTTGAGAGATGGATTTAGAAATGCATCGATACTTTTATATTTTCTATAATAGGCCAACAAATAATGTTAACCAAACCGGCAGACAAGGTTTTTGCAAAACTATTTTTGCTCAATATTTCAACCTTCATTATCAATCACAGCCTTTACACTTCGCCTGAAGGCCTCCCAGGAGTTGATGACATACTCCTCTCACAAGTTGTTCCATGCAGCCACTATCAAGGACTTCTGTGAGTCCACATTTGGGTCTGAGGTCCTGTTGATTTCTCTCTCCAAGGTGATCTATATAGAAAAGTCCAGTGGTTTCAAATCTGGTGAGGAAGGGTGTCATATCTCTTTGGGCCAGAATTGAGCCATGTTATCAATGCAGAACTTTTGGCACTTGGCGGACGTGTGAGAGGGGGCCCCGTCCTGAGTCCACGTGTAGTTACCCTCTGGGTAGTTGGTCTTCATCCATGGTAAAAGGGTGTACATAAGTACCTTATAGTAGGCATAATGACCAATTTTCTGTCCAGGTTTGAAAAAGAACGGAGGCATCTTCTTTCCATCAGAAACCACAACGCAGAGGGCCATTGTGTGAGGAGGATATTTGGTGTGGTAAGCCCCTTGAACCTCTTTCTTTGTTTCTGCAGACAATGAAAACTAAAAAGTGACAGCATAGTGCAGGTGACCCCTAAATTTGTATCGATTTGAAAACTGGATATGGCTGATTATTTTAGTGACACACTTAAAACAACTATCCGTTTTACAAGGTTTGACAGTATTTATAATCATTTCATTTTAATTTATTTATAAAATACTTATTTACTTTATACTACTCTGATAAAACAGAAACCGTTATTTTATAACTCCAACATCAATTCTCATTTTATTCTTAAATTTATCTTTTTTATTATGTTGGTACACATGTCCACACTGTATATTGACAATATCAGTCATATTACATTGTTAGTTTTTTGGTTTTTTTTACAGATAAAAAGAATAGACGCCTTGTGGTTTGCTCCGTGATTTTTTATCATTACATAAAATGGGAAGAAAAAATATATTTGGGGGAAAATTTTTTAGAAACTTTTGAAGGACTATTTATTTATTTTTTTAAATAGCTTTCAATTACAAAATGCTAAATTTTGAAGAATAAATAACGTTCTAAAACTTTTTAAATAAAATTCCCTAAATTGTTTTTTTCTTCCCGCTGTTTCCAATTGTAGAAAATTGCAGAACACAACAAAATATGTCTAACATTTTTATCTTTCATAAACAAACACAGAATTCCAAACTTGTGGATTACGTCAACTATCATAATTTAAAAATCAAGAATCGAATGACGATTGAATTTGTAAAGAGAGAATAAGTTGTTTTTTTTTAATCAAATCTGCTATTAATTTAATATTTGATTGTAAACCCTTGAATAATTATCTATCCAAAGTGCAATGACCTTAAATTTCATCAAAGAAATCCACTATAAATGTAAAAAACATCTAATCGAATTTTGAGCAGCTCATTATCCTTCTCTCATTTATATTTTTTTTTTCATTTATAGCTCCACATATATTCTTTGATTGTATTAGTTACTACTAAGTACAAAAGTAGGAAACTTAAGAAAAATAAGGCAGCGGTAGGTCTTCATTTAAAAAAACCTGTAGAAAAAACATATAAAATACTTCAAACACCATTTATATGTGGTTATTAAGGATATGAAAATATATATTACCTTAAAATAACTACACCCGTTTCATTTTGTTGAGACATTTCTGTTTCTAATCTTTTTAGTTAGAAATATATATTGAAAAAGTTTTATTGAGATTGATCCTATAAAATACAAGATTTGGAAATATTTGATATCATAGACCGTTTTTACTGACGTCATAGATAATAAAATAAAATTGAAAGAGACGCCATGTTAGTAGTATACTTGGTAATATATGTGGCCATAAAAGTTGTGATAAAGTCATGCATTTCTAAATCTGAATCAATTCAAAGGTCTTTGAAGCTCAGTGTAAATAAATTTTCAAGTATCTGAAGTTCAAGTTAATGGAAAATCTCAAGTCAGTATAGACAAGTGAAAAATTAGGCCATAAATCAGGGCAAACCTTGCCTTATTATTCGACTCAAAGAAATATTTGCCACTATTTTGAAAAAAATTAACAAGACAATTTTTTTTTGAAGAGATTTGTAAATAGAAAAAATGGATAACAATAAGTTCATAAGTTTGTGCAATAAACTATCAAATACTCAAAAATTTCATTTAAAAATTATTTCCTTTAATCTTCTAAACAAATATGTAGAATTACGTATCTAAATAAGTAGCGTGTCAAAGGGTTCTAGTAATTTATCATAAGGTCCATGAGGAGTCTCCAGTTCTTTAAAATTTTGAAAAGTCAGGCTAAAAGTCATTTTATTAATAGCTCCAGTCAGATTCGGGATCAAATTACATATCTTTGGACAAAATAAAAAAGTTTTCATACAAAATCATAAAGATACTTTCTGTAATGTTTATAAAAAGAAAACACTATAAACTCTGAGGATGGTATTGAAGGAAAGGTTCTACTTTTATAAAAATGACAGACTTCTATAATGATGACGTCACGGGGGAAATATTTTAATATTATGTCGTCAGCTGTTCATTTTTTGCTCTATTTCCCCTTTTCAGTTTTCTGAACGTTGATTAGTAGAATAAGAGTTATTTCTTTTTAAGCTGATTTGAACAATTCCCATCAACTATGGAACATCAATTCCCACTTTAGGAAGAATTGGCTATCTACCAACTGATTTTTGGCCTTTTTTCTACTTATATTTGGAGTAAAGGTTGCACCATAAAGGAAAAGTAACGACGTGAAAGGGAAAAGGGTTTTTATTCTACTAAAGATGACCAACTTCTATAATGATGATTGCATAGAAAACACAATATTAACAATGGAAATATATTTACATACATGATTAGCAATATTTAGTAGAACGAAAACACAAGGTTTCCAACCTTTTGTTTTTTACCACCCTATAATAGTTATAATAAACTATTTAGTAAATTGACTTGAGAGGCAATTATCCCTTATTTTGATGGCATCGTAACGTCCTAGATTTAAGGTATTTCAATTACAACATATATATATATATAGCAATGAATAAATAAATTTGTAGAATATTTTAACAATATTTTTGTAGGTATTATTATTTTATTACTTATCATGGAAAATATATGTAATATGTATATGAAATACATAATATATCCATTTTCAGAAACAAGAACTCTCGTCAAAAACAAAAAAAGTATGTTCTACACATACATAGATAAAACTCATCAAATAAGAAAAAAATATATTACATATTTTTTACATGTGCTCATATTGAATGCCAATCTTTATACATAGATATAATATATTTTATTCAAAACTATTTTCTTTTCTTTGTCTTATCATTAATAGAAAAAATAGCTGACTAAGAAAATGTTTTATAAATTCATTGATGTATGGATGTACATATTTGTATTAGTCTCTTTAGAAAGTACTAATCAATATACTATTATTATGTACATATATAAACTTAGAATTTCAAATTTGAAAAGTGCTTTCTTGCTAAATAATATATTTATCCGACTAAACAAATATAATAAAAAACCTTCTATTATTATTATTAATATGAAGTAGTATGTAAATGATTCGATAACTTCCTTTGTCAGGTATTTTATTTATAATCTATATATGCATAAGAAAAAGTTTTTAGAATGTTTTGTAACTGAATATTAAAATAATACATTGACTAAATAGTCAAAGAAATAACGACTTTTTCCTGAGGTAATGAATACTAAAAAAATAAGTTGTTAAGGCATTATTAGTTTAGGAGAGTTGTTCTCAACCATACTAGAAAATATAAAGATTTCAAGTATTAACACCATGATAAAAGACTAAAAATATGTAAAATGCCAGACACTTAGTCAATGTATGACGTTTCTTCACGTACCACCAATTGTACACATACCACAGTTTCAGAACAACTTTAAGACATTAACATTTTTTTTTTTTGTCTTTTTATCAATCAACAAAAATTTACTTTGGGATACCTTGTGTTGAATGAAGCGATGATGTATTCCTTTCTTCATTTTAATGATGACACCATCACTAAATTTTTCTTGATTTTGACTAATCCTTCGGATTGTAATGTTTAACTCAATCCTCTGGAATCAATTCTCCGGATCTAATGTAGATAATTTAGGGAGGCGCATTTCCGTGATAGCTACAGTAAAATTTTAACATCTTTATGCAAAATGGGGAAAGGATACTTTTTCGAACTGTCTTGAGTATTCGGGCCGGATCAACAATTTTAAGCTCTGAAATTCAAAAATCAGCAAGTTTGTATTTTTAATAACAAAAATGTACAATGGAAAATTATCAATGGAAAATTTACAGGCTTCACATATATGTTCTATACAAGTTGTGCCAGGCATTTTACGGACCAGCTATTAATTGATCCTATTTTTTGGCTTTTATCTATAAATATTATCTATTTAAGAGTAAAAGGGTTGTAGACCGTTAGAATATTTAACGTGTCAAATAATTATTATCCCTGAATAGGGGTGTGTCCATCCTTAATATGTTTCTTATAATTGGTCCGGTTCCTTTTATTGGTTTTGAAAAACCTTCTGAGTTTTAGTGCGCCGTCCAGAATACATAATTCCTCCCTAACATTATGGAAAATTAACTCAACTTACTAATTGAATTTGGTTACTTAAACCCTGAAATATCTCTAAAAAAACGATAATAATTGTAATTAAAGTATATATTTATTATTCTAATAAAAATTATTGAAGATTGATTTATGTTTCACTCGGTGATATCTATAATAACCTCATCCAGTAAATATTGTTCTACTTGACGACATTTCCTTCTGATATTTAGTATGGTCCCCAACGTGAACTCAAAGTTGCAGGACCGTTATATCCAAATCAATTAATAATTTTCATCCGAAATATTAAAAATAAAGCTTTTAAAGATGATTGAAGATTTTATATAGTTATAATAATTTCGTTACAACTATAAGAAGTACTTTAAATTCTTCATTTAAAAGAATTTTCCTCCCATATATGGTTAGCAACTTGTACAATTTACACATATAAATAATCAGATTATTTAAAATATATAGTAATACATTCGAGTTTAATTCGTTCCTGGACCGATCTCATTAAATCATAAGTTAAAACAATGTGAAATAATTATGAACAAACTATACTTAAAGCAACTCTGCGTTCTTTTGTCAAAAGCCAACTCTCAAAAAGTTTGTATCTATGTAAAAACTCGTATCTTAATGCAAAAAAAATTGATAAACTTATATTTTAAAATTAAAGAAACTATTAATTTTATGAAACCATCAACGTTATTATTCATTTATTTACTTTTTAAACATATAAGAAAACGAAGTGGATTAAAGAATCTAATGCTGTTGTAAGTGTGCAAAGACACCCTGTAGCAGAACTAACCAACTAACTCTGTAATTGATCCCTTGAATACTTACTATAATAACCCACCAAATAAGGGCTCTCACATATAGTATGTTCTAAAAATATATCCTCCCTGTAATTTAATATCTAAATATCTATGTATGTACTCTAAAGAGTATTCCATTAATAATCCCTAATAATTAAGCAAATATACATTCATTTTTTTCTGAGAAACTAATAGACGAATGAATCCAAAAATTAGAATACTTTGCAACAAACAAAAATACGAAATATAAAAGTAAAGATCAAATAATTTTAAATCCCCGATTATATTTATTAAAGGCCCAAATTATGTCAAGCTTGTTAATTATATTTTGTTTATTTTTTACATTTTCATTTTATAAATATATTTGTTTTTAGCTTTTTAATATTTTCAGTCCCCGTTGCTTGGCATTTACGAAACTGTGCAAGACACATTAGACTATATTTAATTTGGCATTACATCTTTAGAAAGAATGGATGAAAATTTATATTTAGGAATATAGAAGAACAATCTAGAAACTTTTTCTATGGTTTTATTAAACTTTACAATCTTTATTTCCGTTTTTTCATCATAAACCATAATTAATTAAAAACCATAGATTTTGCCTTGATGAAAGCGTGGTTTGATATTTAATATAGTAAAAAATCATTTAAGTTCAAATTGTCTTGCTCTTTTTTTTAATTGTATATCTTGAGGAAAGAAGGATTCTATGTAGTCCAGTGCTTCGCAACCTTTTCAAAACTACAGATTCCAAGTCGTATTTTTTTTTTCTTTTTTTTTATGGGTAGGAGCAGCTAATTTTAGCCTGAATATTTGGATTTTGGATTATTTTTGATAAGTTATGTCTTGAGAACTTTTGGAAAAGTTTTTTTTTTTTGGAAATACATTTCTTCATGATCTTGATAACCCTGCCGAGCCCTTGTTTTTTGACGAATTATCTTCAATTTATACAAGCAAATTATTAATAACCTTTTGGAGGTATTACAAATTGTACTTAAAGAAGCCAAAATAAAAAAGGAAAAATTGACTAGCTCTATATAAAAAATCATATCAGGGCCAATATAAGCACCTTAATTTTAAATAAAGGATATAAACTATAGCTCAAACTATTGGATATCTTAACTCATTCCATAAATTTGAATAAAATGTCTTTAATTTACTCAAATATGACTTTGAAATATTGTGCTGTATGTATATAAAAATGACAAAAGTTGGGAATTTGGTATCGCCGGATATTTTTTACTTCGCATTTTATTCCTCTGAACAAGGAATAACCATCAAACGTCCAAAAAAATGGTCTTTCATGGACGCGTTTTGATTTGAAAATCTGTAAAATTTCAAAAAAAAAGAAATTTTGTTGTTGAATAATTAAAATTATCGGTTTGAATCGAGTACCATCATTTTTATTTAAAGTATTAAAGATATATTTTGCAATAATATTTTTACAATCTTTCTTTAACTTGTCTCATGGTATTAGTATTTTAATTCCAAACATGCTGCCAAAAAATAAATTTTCTCTTTTGGTACAACGTCTAACACGCATTTATTTAGACATTTCTCTAATCTCGTTTTTTGATATCAAGTATTTAATATATTATTATAAAATATACTTTGGTTCTTCATTTATGCCAAATAAGGTATCCCATTTTACAAATTTATAATTTTGGACTACAAAAAATTACATTTATACTCTTAAACATACAATATTTTATTTCCAGGATTGGAATAACACTACTGGACCTTTTATCAAAGTAGTCATTCCTCAAAGTCAACTGATTAGTTTTGTCTCTTCACCCCTTCGACTACTCAAAATACCATGCCACACACAAAGTTCTGAACTTGCAAGGAAGAAGTAATTCAGTTCAAATTTGAGGACAAGAAAGACTATATCAGAGTAATATTAAAATTGCGTTTAATTTTACCTATTAATGAAACAAAAAATAAGTAGAAACGATTAATGATTCATAGTTTCTTTCTTGAAAGGTTATCAAAAAAAAAAAGTAATTAAATAAATGAAAAATATCAAGCTTATAGAATATAAAAATAAAAATATGCTTAAATAAAAGCAAATCAACCTTAAAAATTAAGGAATAATATGGAAGTATTTTTAAGAGTTTAATTAAAAGTTTTTGTAAATCTGTAAAATGTCAAAAAAAAAGGAAATTTTGATGTTTTTTCTTTAAAATTATTGTTGCAAAATATATGTTTTATCTATAATACTTAAGAAAATAAAAATCTGTTAGCTGGAATCAAATTGATAATTTTAAAGAAAAACATCAAAATTTCCTTTTTTTTTTTACATTTTACAGATTTTCCAATCAAAACGCGTCCATGAAGGACCACTTTTTTGAACGCTTAATAGTTATTTTCTTGTTTAAATGAATAAATTGCATAATAAAAAATATCTGACGATACCGCATTCCCAACTTTTGTCATTTCGATACACCCTAATGTATATATGAACTAAGAAAAGGGATTTTCTCCCTTTCTTTATTTTTATTCAAGATTGTTTTTATATGGACTCACCACATATGTAAATGCTAGGGATATTTATCTCCAAAATTGAAGCACCACTCATTTATAAACCCATTTTATAATGCACAGATGCGTTTTAATGAATACAAGGTGCTTTTTAAGGCTATAATGTGTGGGTTTTTCTGATATCCAGCTAATTCATTTTTAGTTCACTTATAAATACATATGTACTCGTCCAGGAAGGTATGAAGAGTAAACCCTTCGAGTCTTCTTCACTTTTTTCCGTTTCCTTTAATGAGGTTAAACGCCATATGAGGGTAATTAAAAAACCATAATTAACAGCGGTGAGTCAAATTATGATTATGATTATATTTTATTTTGTTCTTTTTTTTTTACCTCTTTCTTCTTCCCTTACGGTTGTGTGTATATACGTATGAGTACATTGAAATTGCAATAATTATGTTCATTATCTTTTGGTGGGTTCTGGAAGTATTGTTATTGTTCTTCATGTATTTACTTCCAAAAAAATTCATTCTTTCCCTTTTCAAATTTATTTTCGTTTTTGTAAGAAAGAAGACAAAACCTCAAGTACAATAATTGACACACAAAATGATAATTGGTTTTTAAAATATTGTGGTTGTTATTTCTTTTTTTTTACAGACAACGGAGATGAAACTACATAGAAATGAAATGAAAAACAGGGAAAAAATGTAGCGCTTACTCATAAATGAAAAACTCTTAAAATTTTCATTGTAGGGGAGACCACGTTTTTCGATCAAAAGAACCATTTTATTAAATCCCTTAAATACAGTGTCAAATATGGGATGCGTCAATATAAAAGCAGATTGGGATAAAAAAGAAAACGTTGAGAAAAAATGATTTTAATTTTCTCTCAGACATTAAAAAAGCAACAATCAATAACATTTATTTCACAATTGTTTAATATAATATAGATTTTTGGAAAAAATCAATAGTTTTGTTATTTTTTTTAGATATTTCATAAAAACTAAGTTTGAGAATGATTATTTCTGATCTATAATATAAACATTATTTTATCTTAATCTGCTTTAATACATTAAAATTAAATAGTTTAACATCAAGAAAATTCTAGTTATTTATTCATCAAAATATTATTTAGTCTAATTTATTAAAATACTTACTGAAACTCCATTTTTTATACGTTGCAACCCTCCCAGACTACGGAGACAGCTGCAACGCTTGAAAACTATTGACTTTTATAACCTTTAAATAGATTCAAACTAGTAAACATACATATGTAGGTATGTTGATTAAAAATTTGTGGAATCTAAGTCAACCCAACTTGGAGTAATTGAGCTAAAAACAAAAAGTGTTGTAACTGTCTCCGATCTCCCCTAATACATTTATAATATATTGTATGTGTATGTACAAGCTCAAAAGACTACTCATGTGAATACTTCAATTTTATTTTTTCTTATTTCATGCCTAAATAGCTTTATTTTATGGGACTTTATCACAATAGCACTTCGCTTTTTTTTTTAAAACTAAAAGTGAGGAGTTTTTGGCTCTCATACATAGGTTGAATAAACTGCATAATAGAGGGAGGGTGTTGAAACAAAGGAATTTTTTTTTAGCTGGGGCTCTTATGTTTCATTAGGGGCAATTATTGAATGGAGTTCATAGAGTTATAAATGTGAGAAAACAGAGTTGTTGTTTTTTTTTAAACATGAAGACTCCTGGGTGTACCGATGATGACGTAAGAGAACATTTTCAAATCCCGTGGCCACTTAGGGGGGGTTTAAAACAACGTCCATCTACGAGATAGCATAAATGACGTCACAGGGAACATGGGATAAACATTTTGAAAAGTAGAACTTTTTTTACAAAAAAAAACGTCATTAAATGTAATATGGATCAACCTTTCTAAAAAAACCACTGGTTAACAAAAAACATGTGGTTCTTGGTGGGAGGGTTTCAAAAAAAGAACTACGTAAATCCGCATAGGGGAATGGGCGTTAGAATTATGTTGTTGTTTTTTTAAAAGCACGTTGTTTATGGATGACCGCTAACAATATAAGGGTTTCTTTTTCTTTTTTCTGTTGGAGTAAACTGGTTTGTTCCTATTGTAGAGCGTTTTTTCATGACATCATCAATCTAAAAAATGTCAATTTCCATTGAAGTATAAGTTAATTTAAGCGTTTCTTAAGGGAAATGGTGAATGATTATAATTATATATACAACAAAATTTGTGGATGTGTGTTTTTTTTCTATTTTTGTCATTTATCTCTCTTCATCATATCTCAAAAATGGAAACGTATTTAAAATTAACTGGAAAACTGTGAGTATTTTTACCATTTATTTGTTTGATTTTATTGAAAAACAATATATTTTCTTTGATATGAAGACAATCACATAGAAAAAAGATGAATCAACAAATAGCAGTTCCTGATTATTGGAATACATGTAAGCTTAAAAAACTTTTTTATTTTATCATAAATTCAGCATGGTAAAGGGGTAAAAGAAAAAATTTTCATTTGAAGGTTGGTTTTAACTTAATTCAATTTTTAGATATGTTATAACTGACATCTTCGAACATTAATATTTCAATCCGTCCGATATATGCGCAAAGATCCGGACTATTCAATATATTGCTGTTTCTAAATTAAAACAACTAAATATTATTCAAAATCAAATTTGACGTTATCCATTATTTTTTGTCAGATGAAGTCAATGAATAGGTCACTTGGCTCTCTACAGTATGTGATTTCTCAATGGTTACATATATTGATTTTTTTCTAATTAAGTGAGAGGTCTATTGGAAGTGCAGTCCCACTATAGTCTGATAGGTTGCGTTGTTTTAAGGCAGACTCTTTATTTATATAAAGTCTACCAAAAAATATGATTTTTTTTTTCATTGTTTGGGTATGAGCAGGATCCGAGATTAGCATTTTCAGTACCACCATTTGGGACTAAATTTGGATCATATGCCGGGTATTAAACTGAAGTCATTGAAAAATGACTTATTTTATGTGTCACTTCAGCTGACAATTTGTTCATTTTTTTAATAACTATTACATCAACCACAATGGATAAATCCAATATGTGACGTTAGTCATAAACATACAATTGTTCATGAAGCATGTCTTTAAACATAGATAAATATATGTTGATTTTTTCATCAATATCTTTTGACAAATTGTAATTTGATATTTTAAAACGAAAATTAGAGCTTATTGTTCTTTATAGCGCTATAGGTGAAAAGAACGTTGGATATTTTCTTTTACAAAACAAGACCATTTTATTATTTATGTATATTTTTATGATAAGTTCTTGTAAACAAAAAAGGGAGTAATTTAATCAGCTGGAGAGCAATTAGATTTTTTTTACTATTCATGAGGAATAGGGGAACAAAGTGGTATATTTACTATAATTATTTAGAGTGTCGACCCATAAAAATGGTTCTTAAACTACATTTTGTATTATTCTTAAATTGAAGATAATAAATTTAACAATCAAATAGTGAACAACAAATAACACCGAATCTTGAGTTTATAAAAACGGACATTTGAACGGTTTTAATTATATGTACCATCGTTTTTGCATCATGGAGTTTTGTCACATCCCAGTATTAGAGAGTTCATATTTATATGACTACTTGAACTGGACTCCAGAAAAATATTGAAGAACTGGTAATTTTGAGCAAAGACTTAGGAATCAACTTGAACTTGCAGTGCAAGTACTATTTGCCACCTATAGTAAATATATAAGTTACTCAATTAAATATTTTATGCATGAGAAAAATTATAACAATTTTGTTTTACTAGGAAATATTTTCAAAATATACTGAGCAAATTGAATTACTTAAAACTTCCATAGAAACGTTAGTTAATCAAGTATATATTAAAAGAAATAAAAATAAACACAAACGTCCATTGCTAAACTATGCAATTTTAATACACAGCCATTATGGTTAATTTATTATAGTGTTCTATTATGATATACATATATACGCATAAATACATAAAATTTGCACTATGATGACTATTTCTCCACCTCTACCAAATACTGAAATATAATGTCATATGCCTATGAGAAAAATAATTCGATACTAACTATAACCAAAAACTACTTTCCAAAAATCTCATTTTTTATTTACCTAGAACAATGATTCCTAATTGAGGTTTTGCAAAGTTATCAAAGACATCAAGAAATCTTTATCCTAAAAATATATCATGAAAAAATTCTAGATGGATTTATAAATTGACTATGAACTTGGTTGGTTAATCCATGGATTTGATTTGTCTATTCAATTAAATAATGATGAAATGCTATTGGTTAAATTAATGTTTAATAAATATGGAAAAAAAATCGAAGATATAATCATTTTTATACTTTATAGTTGTGTTTGGAAAGGCAACAGATCCTTCATACTAGAGCATATGAATTTATAATGAATTATCCTTATTTTGTAAATAAATGGTCTATATTTTTTTATTTAAAAAACGACTTTACGCCCGCAAGAGTTGCTGTACTAATTGCTTTTGATTCTTTTTAAAATGGACAGTAATGCACCATCAAAGCTTTTAAAATTGTTAGAGTTACAAAATTACCGAGTCCTTTTTAGGATTAACACCGCTCAAGTCCATCATTATATATGTGCATATTTGATTATAACGTATAGTATATACATATAGGATAATAAATAAGTTGACTTAAAAAATTCCTCAGGGTACGTGAGTTTCTATTGTTCAATTACTTTTCCTTAAAGATATATGAATATATATAAGGAATGGGAATTGTGAGGAGTTGAAAGGTCTTTGAGTGAAATAAGAATACATTAATTAAAACAATTGTGTAAGTGTATGAAGCCATAGAGCATGATTATTTGGTGTTCTAATTAGAATATCATCAATAAAGAACACAGAATGGATCTAGAGACAATAGTGTTTTTATGTGGCGTTATTATTTTGGAGGTTGGTCATGTTGAAATCATAAACAACAAAATTGCATAACAATAAAAACTCTAGGTCTATGGCATGAGTTTTTTTTTATTTGTTTTTTCACTTTGAAAGCATTTAGAAACTAAAAAATTGGGGGAAACAAAATATATAATCTTTACATGAAGAATTCTAAACTTCTTGAAAAAAAATTAGTTTATTGCTTTTACTGATAAATATGCTGTGAAGAATGGAGAAATGTCAAATTAATTTTTTTCATAATGAACAAAGTGGGAATTTTAAATCTGGAACAAGTTTAGAGCTCAATATCTTGGCAACCCTGATATCTATGTTTATGAAAGTGTGCTCTTCAGTTTCAATCGAAAAAACTGTATTTAAAAAAAGAACCAAATAATTTGAGATGTCCTCCGAAAACAAACGCTGCGTGGCCATTCTTGAATGCCTACGTAGTGGGTGCACACCCAATCACACGAATAACTTCATATGTATAATTATGCTAGAGAGCTTAAATTGATGTTAACAGATCGGGGTTTATGCCAGAATTTTGAATTTGTACAGGTTTTCCAAATTATGTAATTAGAACTGGATTTATTCCAGGAAAAACATTTTTAGATTTTTATGTTTTGGGGAAAGGAAATATGCCATAATAGCTCGCCGGATCTGAACCCTTGGACTACTATGCCGCCTGAGCCGTCCTGGAGAGAGAGTCCATTAAAAGTGCATCTAACACAGTTGAACTCTTCATGCTTTCATTCTCTAGGTGGTGACCAACATGAACAAGAAGTTCCTCGTTAAGGCTTGTGCAAGATTATGGGCCAATTTGGAGGCTGTCGTTGAAGCTAGAGGTGTTTGGCTTGAATGATAGACATTACTATGTAGCCTACATGTAAGAGCAAAATATAAATTGAAATATACATTATCCTAAGTTTTCCGGATTTAAAATCCTCATATTGTAGACAGATTTCTGTCAATCATATGTTTTATATTCAAATTTATAGAATGAGTTAAGATACTCAAAAATATTAACTATAGCTTAAATTTTGATTAAGTTTATGATACTTTATTTGATCCCAATACTGCTCATCAAATCTATCCCCTTGGTAAATATTTGATAAATCTATTTTGAATAATTTTTCTTAATATTAAATAGGGATTAAATTTTTATTTTTCAAAATGTCATTGTCAATTTCTATTAGTAAATTACTAAAATTAATTATTTGAAGGTGCTGAAAAATTGCACTGAAAGGAGAAACTTTTAATCATGACAACGAAAATTAAAAAATTCTCCTCAGTGCAATTTTTCAGCACCTTTAAAGAATTTATTTTAGTAATTTGATAATAGAAATTGACGATGATTCGTCGAAAAATAACAATTTAATACATATTTAATACTAAGAAAAATTATTCAAAATTGTGACGTAATATATAAACAACTAAGGATTCAACAACATGTTGTTGTTGATTAATAATGTCATTTGTAACGTCAGTGAAAACACTTTATAATTTTAATTTTTTTTTTTTTTCGAGTTTTTATGTTAATAATAAAAAATGAATGCTTTCTTATAAAATATATACATATAGACTTAAAAACAATGCTGAGTCAATTATAAATTACATTGAGACTTAGTAACTAGTATTATAATACTCTCAGGTCAGGACTGACTCAAACAAAATATATAATATGTATTCTCCAGGGTATAATTAAAATGTAAGAAAATAGGGATTTTTATGCAGCTTAAGTTAAACAAACACTTTTTAATGATTCCCTATTAGAAAAAACGATATATGTTAAGTACCGATTTATAAAGTTGTAAATTATGAGCATATTCAGTATGTAAAAAAAGAGAGACCAAAAATTTTCATTGTAACCCTGACCGTTTAAATAATGTTTTGGAGGAGAACATCTTAGCTGTTATGACGTATTATTAGATTAGCTACAAGCAATAATCAGAAGAAGGAAATAAACACAAATCCCACTCCGTATCTAGCCGTTTTTGATCCATAACTCTCCTCTTAGTTTATCATTGACTTACACGTATAACTCCCCAATAAATCATCAGTGTTACTTTCGTCATTAATGGGCTAATTCGCAGGTTGTTGAGATGTTCTTACCTCAATAATTAATGAATAACAGTTTAAAACTAAAATAACACTTTTTGGATTGTCAACTACTAAATATCTTGCACGGGAGAAAATGGTTAGAGTTTAAAAATTCACTGACATTACATACAACTGTCACGTTCTTATGTACCTCATTACTTTTCCCCGTAAATAGACAGAAAAAAATGTGCAAAATCAGTAAGTAGTTAGCTAATTTTTCCCAGCTATAGAATTATTATTCAATAATTCTTCACAGGTTAACCAGACTTCGAGCATTGTTTTTGAAAGTGGAGAGGTCATTAACTGTATTATTAAAAAAAAGTATTCCTAATTGTTAGGTGACCTTTTACATTTTGGCCAAAGTGTCTGAAGTACTTTGTTAAGTATTCATAAAATATTTACTTGGGAAAATTCTATTTTGGGATGTCAAACAGGACATGTTTATCTAAAAGAAGATAGTTGGTCACCCTAATTCAATATAACATACGGATTTTTTCTGTAAAAAAAAAAAAAAGTCAATTCAAAAATAAAGAAAAATAAAAAAATCTAAGATAACAATCAAGAATCAAAATTTAATCTTAAATTTTACGAATTTCAAAAAATTTACCCTCCCCACTCCCTCAAAAAAAATGTCCTAATATATATATTTTTATTTTTTTATTTTTGATGGAAATTAAAATATTGACACAAAATATAATTCTAATTCAAGTAATCAATATTTAAAACACTGATATGAGGGGGGGAGGGGAGGGAAAAGAAACATTGACACCTGGTAACAAAACTCTGTGTAAATTTTTGTGTTAGCGAGGTGGATAAAGCTGCCTTGTATGTTATTTTAAGAGTTCCTGATAAACTAAAAAATTCTAGACTCTACGTGTTTGTATGTACAAGTACAATGTACATACTTATAACATAGGTACGGCACATATAATATTCAAGTCAATTAGGATATTAGCTTATTAAAATTAAGGGCCAAGAAATAACAACATAATTACTGATGATTATAATGATGATTATTTTATTTGAAGAGGATTCAGTTCTGTTATTTTATTTTATTTTCAACATCCCATAATAAAAGGGTTACTTTGTAATTAGGGTATTGAGTTTTATGACTTAAATTAAGTTTTTTATGACTCCATGGTAAATCGATAAAGATAAGACTTTAATATATATTTCTTTTATGCCTTTTACAAATATTTTATAGACATTCCATAAATTTTTATGACTTCATAAATGAGTTAAAATTTGTCTTGGAAAAAAAGGAAAAAAACAGAGGGAAAAGTCCTGGCCATAAATTACATATTATGCTGTTTAAATTACGTCATATCGTTTATTTCATTGCAAATTTCTAAGGAGTAATATATATATATATATATATATAAAATAGGATGTATATGTTCTTAGTGTATATACGGTGAGTTAACACAAAAGCAATCTTAAACAAAAATCAAGAAAATAAAAACCGTACCATTTATATTTTTACATCAATTATTGAAAGAACCCAATATTAATATACATATTTGGATCTATTATAGACTTTTCATTTACATTTATGGAATAAGTTGAGATACAAAGGAAGATAAACTATATTTCAGACATTTTTATTGATTTATGAGAAGTAGTTTGGCCCCAATTGACCCTTTTAAATAAAATGCCATTTTTTGCAGTTTTAAGTGTAGTTAGCAGCATTCTTAAAGGGTTAGTCAAAACAATTTGAAGATAGAATTGGAAAATAATTTGTTGAAGAATAAAAATTTAATCCAGACTCATTATAGAGAAAAAAGTTATAGTTTGCTTTAACGTTGATGAACCATATAGTATACATTATAGCACAAATGCTCTTAATATTTAGATATATAATTATATAAGTAAATGATGGTTTTTCCTCTAAATATTTTAGGTTGACCAACCGTCATCTTTTAAAATCATAAAAGTACGAAAATAAAATATAAAATTATAAGAAAAAAAGATATAAAATCAACAAATATTAAAATTTATTTATACTGATTCTTACTATTATAATGTGAAATGGCTAATACTAACATAAAAGGATGTAAGTAGCCAAATACAAACGAGATATTTTGGATTTTATTTTTTGTGGAGAGGTTCAGAGATACAATAAAAATCACGTTGAGTTCATATTTTTGGTAGTATATAGCTACTATTACTTATTACGAGTGTATTTTCCTCCCTAATATTCCTTCTCGACCCATTAATTTTAAAATCTACATTTTTATCTAATAAGAAAAACTGTAAAAAAAAAATAAAGTAATTTTTCATCTAAAATGCATAATAAAAATTTTCGACAGCTCATTAAGTACTAAGGAAAGTTATGTATATAGTATATATATATTTAATATAAGTATATACGTACATAATATATTTTATCAAATCTAATAAAAGTCAATTTTATGACGGGAGGAACAAGAACTCTTGATTTAAAAAAGAAAATTATACATAATATATGAAGAAACCTACAAAGTTATTACAAATGAACAGGAGGCTAGATAGTCATAAAATATTCATTAACCTTAATAATATAATGTTATTCATATTAGTAAGCAATACGTATAAAGTATGTAAATGGGATTACAAATCATAAATCAAAGAAGATTTCACGAAATTTTCATTAATATGGTATGACGTCATAAGAGTACAAAGAACCAACTATAGTGTTAAACATTATTATTGTCGACTATGGAGCACGCTGTATACAAAATACAACCGCACAAATCACGCACGCCGAGGACGATTCCTCTTTCTTCTTCTTTTTCAACTCATATTGCAATTTACTGTCAGTACCGGTTTTGTCATCGGTGTATGGTCAGTAGCTCATAGTTAACTGATATCTACATATTCATCATAATTAGTGAAATTCATACTCTTAAAAACCATTTTGAAATATAAATTTTTCATTTTATTTTGTTCATCTTGCACCTAAAGCATCAATATTTCCACATAATACCAATATATGTATATGAGTCTGAGGTACACCACCAAAAATGGTCTCAGTTATTCATCCTAGTTCTACGCAGCATTTTGGACCCTATAATCCATATGTGCCATCCTCTTCTGACATCATGAACTATACAACACCAGTTCAAGCCTACACGGGTCAACAACATCTGACCTGGCCTTCCTCCTCACTCCTTCGAACCTTTTACCGTCCTCAAAATCCCTTCAATCTACAAAATAGAACACGTTACGATGTGAAGGACTATTCCAAGCCTCTTTTTGTAGATTGTTCTATCGAGTATGAGCTCCCAAATGCTCCTAAAGTCCCTAAGAATAGTGAACCCATTCTTATGATTCATCCGAGTTACATGAAGCCTCGCATTTATTTGAAAGCTAAATCAGTCAATCGTTCAAATGAAACTAAAAATCTGGCGCCTAAAGTGAGCACTGCCAAAAAAAATGCCAAAAGAAGTTATAAACAAGGACCCGGTGCAGGAGAGTTTCCAGGAGCTTATCAAGGTAAATTAAAACTTAAAAGACTCGAATTAATCATTTGACTAATGTATTATCCTTTTTATACTTCCAGCTCTTTTACCACAATCTCAAGTTCCTTATACAAGCTGCTACTGTTGCCAGTGCCATCCCTTGGCTGCTGCATCCAAGAGGAGCCGTCAAATGTATTTTGAACAACTCAAACAGCAACAGCATCCATTTTTTCAATATCCACAAGGATTGAATTTTAGATATGGACCCAATTGGACTTGAGTCAAATCAAGTTGCTTATCGAAATCGATGGTTTTTATCTCTAAATAATTTCACGGAGTTCCTTATATTCGGGACTTGAATTCGGAAACCCAGAGAAAAAATTTAAATGGGTTCATATTACACAGTAATATTTTTGAGTGCATCTTTGTGAATTAGTTGAACAATGATGATACTGTGGAGAGAAAAAATGAAATGAAGTCTCAAATGACTAAGGCTTTATTTCTTTAAAAAAAATATTGTGTATTGATTTTAAAAGTTTGACAAAAAGAGTGAATTAAAAAGAATCTTTGAATTATATACTATAAAAAAATAATTTGAATGTAACATTTAGTAAAATTATAGGATTATAAATCTATTTAGATACATTATAATTAATAAATGTTCACATTAAGTGTTGAAAATTATAGAAAAACGCAGCGTTTTTGTTGGCTTTTTAAATATGTTCACAAGTCTTTTTTACGAGTCGAGTTGCGAGTTTTTTCATTTGGAGACCCAGTCAAGTTAGATTGCAGTTTAATATCACTGAGTCATACTCGAGTGCGATTCTCCAGCTCTGACTTAGTCATTATCAATTTTAAACTTGAATTATTAATTATATTATAATAAAAAGCTTATGGCGCTTATATAGTAATACTATTACTATAAAAAAGGACGTCTAAAGCCTTGGAGTCTAATTCAAGTCTGAATATTATAACTTTTAGTGCGAGTCGAGTCGGAAGTTATTCAAATCGAGTCAAATTCCTAATGTAAGTTTTCCATTTGAGGCTGAGAAAAATTGGAAATGGTTGTTCATTTAGGTTTAAGAGCGACTGAACCCCTAAAGTCCTCAGCTCCGACTGTGGTTGGCAAAACATTTATGTAACTCGTTACTTTTACTGTATCTCTCAAACTTTCAAATTAAAAGACACTGGGAGGGAATTGGTAATCAGACAATTCCTCCTAACTATGAAATTATTATTCCATAATTGTTGGGAGTTGTTCACAGCTGAACAAGAACTAATGTCAATTCAACCAATCAACGTTAAGAACACAGAAATTTATGTGTAATTGAGGTAACGTCGTAAAATAAGTAGTAGTGTTGTATAGTTTACAGGATACTATAACAGTATCATGGTTTTGACGTATTTAAATTGGCACTCACTAAATATTTATGTATTGAAACCGATACAAGCAACGTCATTATGTTATCAAAATATTGGACCAGTGATAATATAATCTCCCAAATTTTTGAGATAGTGCACTTTTATCTGACGTAAGCATTGTTGATGTCGGTCCCTTTGGGGGTCTAAACAACCAAGTTTTATAACAATCAAAACCTTTTTTTTATTAATGTCAAGAAAAGTAGTGAACTACTGCATGTCAAAATGAGACCAACAAATAAAAGGGCTCAAATATTACTTGGGTTCAAAATGTATATCCTAGGAATACCTAGTTTTAATATATATCAGACTCCACTATGTATTAAAAAAAAATTATTAACTCGTAATACGAACTTATTTTCATATTGTAGACAATAAATTTAACTTTTACAATGGAAAGAATACGATATTTTTCCATAGTTATCCTACTTTTCTTGTCGTTAATCGATCCAAAAAAAATCAAATCTATTACTTTGATTTAACTAAAAATATCACAGTTTATCATAGGCATCAAGAATGTAGTATTAAAGATGTTTTTTAAAACTTTTGATACAGTTTTATAGAAATTTGTCAATCTCATGCGATAAAAATACAAAATATGAACCCCACCTAGATGGCGTCTTCTTTAATTATTATGTAATTTATGGTGCCAGTGAAGACGATGTATTGTTCCATTTATAATATATTGAATGACAAAGTTTTATTTGAGGGCGCTATTATCAGGGAATTTATATAATTTCTTATTTATCTATAGATAGCCCACCATGAAGTATTAATTTAATCAAGCAAAAACAAAAAATACCTATGGACGCCTCAGTAAGTGCAAGTGAATTACCCATAAGGACATTTTTGTTTAATATTTTTAGTTGAAAAATAATCAAAATACTGAACTTAACTTTAGTACTTTATCTGGTAGTAAATTATTGATATCGTGGCAACACTAATAGGTTTTTTAAAGTACCTATCGTGAAGTCGAAATACCTCACATTTTTCAATAGCCGAATATAGAATTAAATTAAAGATTATTATTAATTGTATATATAGTGTACAAGTTGCAATTATGTACAAGCTGTAACTTTTATAAGCAAATTTTACAAATTGGAATTTCTTCGTCTATCAATCCATTATTAATTACAGCATTGTTCATTCTAATTACAACTATCACTTCATTTTGATCAATTAAAATTACATGGTTATTATGTAATTATAAGTAATATAACTGGAAATTAGAAGTTTATAATGTGCTACATAATACTTATATTCGAGTAATTTTTATTAAAATAGTAAAACATTACATCATTAATATATCAATCATCCATTGATTATTCAATTATTGCATTATTCTCAACCCAAGTACTGTATATCTTTCATTTGAAAATATTCATCTTATTTTATGTTTGCAACTTAAAAATATGCTGTAACAATTTGCATATTATAAAAGTTTTGAAAAATAAGGATCGTACTTTTTAACAAAGTAGCATATAATATTTGCACAAGGCGACAGATCAATTTATAAATAATTAAAATATTGGTCAATTTCTGGGGAAAAAATATGGACCATCTACTTACCATTAGGAAAACAGCACCTTTGTTTATCATTTTATTGGTTGTTATCGAAGCATGGATAAAAGCTGTTATTGTTTTTTTTTAAATTTAATCCATTTTAGGTTTAGGTAGAGTAAAAGGCATTCCAGGTGTTGTTAAAAGAGAGCAGGAAAAAAAAACATTGATAATGATGCGATAAGAATTAATCTCTAAGTAATAATAAAAATAAAGTCATGGAATTTGATTGCACAGATAAACTATTTAATATTTACCTTTAGAACGATGTATTTGGATATATCAAAGTCCAAATCCCGTTTGTTCCTCATCAAATGATGTAAAATGAGAAAAGATTTTAAGTATGTTGTTGTTGGATCAAAATACATAATATTATAATCTAAAAACTTCTTCATCATCAAAATATATTAAAAAAAGATTATGTTATGATTACATTTTGATGTTAAATTTAAGGAAAAGGTAATTTAATCGTTTTAAAACTAAATTAAGCACTTAATAGGCCAAAAAATCAATCAATGAAGAAAAAGAAAAAAAATACATCGAAGGAAAGGTTCTCATGCACTAGTTGATAAGGAGATTATTATTTTATATATTATTTATTTTCAATCTAAGAATGTATGTTTTAGTTTGTAAATATTCTTTAATATGATATTATATAGAATAAGGGCTAATCATATGTATAATTTTTTTTTTTCTGAGTGAATTTTGCCGTGATTTTTTTGACGTATTTATAATATTTAAAAAAGAAGATTTATTAATTGTGAACTTTCTGGACGTTTCGGTCTCAAAATCTTAGACTAGTCTCATAATCACACTACTTAAATTAACAGTCATTTTTATGCGTTATAGTGAATAATTATTACTTTTTTTATGGTTGCAAGCAAAAAAAAGGAAAGGTTAAAAATAGGAAAAATCGAACAAAATTTTGTTAAATTACTCAAAACTATCACCATCACCACTGCTACTTAGAATACCATCTTGGAAGTGAGAAAGCCATGTTTATGAATGGTGCTTCCGACAACCACTGTTTTCCAGAATTTTTACTTTTATTTTATGGGAAAGGTGTACAGTAGTTTGTCCAAATCTTGCAGAATAAGCGTTAAATACACATAACTTCCGAAAAAGTAAGTGAATTCTCGGTAAATCATTGTTTATGCCTTCTTCTGTTTCTCTCTCTCTCTCTCATCTTCTACATCAACTTCTTTTCTTTTTCTCTTTTCTTTTTTTTCTATTTATTTTCTTTCTTCTTAAAGTGTCAACCAGTATGGCAGTCAATAAAACAAATGCCACCAAGGTGGCATAGAGTAGTGTGCTGGGACCACGCCACGGCTCGGTCTTGGAAGACTTTGTGCACATTTTGTCACTCGGCCCTCACATCGTACCTTATACAAGCACATTTTTTAAATAAATAACCTGGACATCCTTAATATGTCATTCAAAACGATTAAGTGTAATTAAAACTTGATTCTTAACTGTATCAACGTAGAAATAATTTTCATAAAATTTCCTCTTTTTTGTCATAATATAATCATCATAACCAACATCTTAGTTTAAATATAACTTCTTTAAATGTCTAAATTATAAAGTGCTAAAAAAGTATGATATAAGTACATAATACTTTTATAGAAAAAAATATATTTTTAATACTTTACATACATAAGTTCATAAAATATACCTACATAGAATAAGCTTTTAAAGGTTTAAATAGTAAAAACACACTCTATTTTTCATTTTAAGGTTAAACTCTTTTCATTTAGATTATTATTATTATTTTACAATAATCCTTAAATAAATCCAAAAGAAAATATCTTGATGTAAGAAAGGTATTATGGGATTAAAACGTAACCTTTTAGAAGACATTTTTTTTTTTCCATCTTTGTTAAAAAAGGATAAAGTAAATTATTTCAAGCTAAATAAATCATGAAAAAATATGTTATATATATTGAATACAAACGTCATTCATTTGAACCATATTATGAAGTTATCATCTTTACTGTATCTCTCGACCTTTTTTATTTCAAAAAGGAGATAAAAAGGCCCAAAATATGTTAGTAGTTTGAACAATTATTCTTAAATATTGGACTATTCTTCATTATTAAATAATAGGGAATTAGGATTCACAATCTATAGTTCATTAAAGTTCAACCAATCATAGTTTTAGAACACTAATAAAGAACATTAATAAAAGAAAAATCAACAACTGATAAAAAATATAGTGTACTTTTTATATTAGTGGGACTGGGATAGTACCATGATAATATGCATCATATGAGATTGTATAACCAGATACTTAATACTTGTTAGGGGTGGATATGTAACTTCTCTGAATTAATAAATTCTTAAAAAGAAAAGAAAAAAAAGAGTGGAATACCTACCAAAGTGAAGCTTGAAGACATCATGGAGGCCTTTAAGGTCAACCCAACTATGCTAATATTTTACATGAGTAGACGGGCAGCAATATGAACTTCCGGTCCAAGAACTTGTTGCCCCCTCTGAGCCCAGATCTGAATACACTGGATTACTCCATTTGTTGGCAAATTGAGAAGACGCCCTGCAAAGTCTGCCACCCGAATATTGATTCCTTGAAGAACTCCGTTAACCAACAGTGGAGGATCATGAACAAAGGAATACGTCGCCAGTGCATGCTAGGGATTCTGGAGGCAGATGGAGGCTCTCATTGAGGGTGAGCATAGCCAGATTCGTATTTAATGTGCGTTGTTATAGTAAAAATACAATATTTTCTATATACAACATCAACTTGATCAATTATGAAGATTTTAATTACTACTTAGATGCAGGTCTCAGTACTTTTTTTACACCCGGTAGGTAGGAGAGAAAGATATAATCACAACCTGTGTTGTTGTAACTAAAGAAATTTAAGGAGTATATTTTGTCGATGAATGCATCGAATTATTCATATTTTAGGCTCTTATGAACAAATCTAACAATAATCTTATAAATTCATTATTATTTTATGATTCCATAACTGAATCAAGGGATATAAATAATTTCAGCATAAATATGTTTATACTCATAAATTAGATATGAACCCATGTCTATTTCAATTAGGAGGAGAGAAGCTTAGATATCATAATGTTTAATTAAAAAACAGCTATGAAATAAAATAAGTAAATACAAATGCCACTCCGTATCAAGGAAGAACATAGGCAGGAATGACTCGGATAACTTACTTCAATAACTCCCTAGCTAATCCAAAGTGGTACTTTCATGTACTGACTCACTTAGATATTATCTTTTCAAGAATTAAAGATAATAACACATAATAACCAATTTAAACATGTTCCTAGAAATAAGAGAAAAACATTATGCAAGATCAACTAATATGCATTGACATAGGTAGGAATAGTTCAGATGTACATTGAATTCAAAAGGGTTCTGCAGTTATAGCCCCCAACAAATCCTTAGTAATACTCTCCGCTATTAATAAGCACATATACTCCCTATCTCTTTTTATTAGGATACATTCTCTCCTCAAGAATGAAAAAATACAGCATCACCTAGATATAGCAAGTAATTTTGTTTCTGGAACGAGCTCTTTAGTCAAAAACTTGTAAGTCAAAGCAATTTAACCCATAATAAACAACAACAAAATTATGCTAGGAGAAAAAAAGCTTGTGCACTTGGTCACTCGTATATCAAGATATTACTGTAATGATAACAGCTTTGGTAAATAAAAAAACTGTCATCATGAAAAAATGCTTAGAATTTAAAACTTCAGACTTGAATGTATGTAGTTTTGATACGACATATCAAAGTCATTATTTAATCAACATTGTGTAATATATAATTTAGGGGTCATTGGGAAGTATGTATTGTTTGGAATAACAATATGACTGGTGATCTAACAGATGTTATTGTACATATATGTAATGGTAATAGTACATACTTGTACATAATTTCAAATGAGTTAATCAAACAAAATTGCATATATCTAACAAAGATAAAAATACGTTGACAAAAACAAACACAAAATACATGTTATTTGATTAGCATGTTTTGCAAAAATATATAGCTTCATAGCAAATGTAAGATATCGATAAAAATATGCATTTAGCTATTATATCTAAATAAATATTTACTTCTTTCCTTGCTTTTACTGGTTTTTTGTTTTTATGCTAATCTTGGGTGTGCATAGGGATTAGGGCTAATGAAACGAATTGTTGATTAATTAATTAATTTTAGAAAATAAGTACCTTAATCCATATTTATATACAAACGACGTGTTCATTAAATCCTAGTTGATTTAAAATGTATAAGCAATTTGAGAATTATCAGTGATTTGTCATAGTTTGCCGATTAATTATTCTCGATTTGTTTTTCCTTTAAAAAAATCAACATTTAATAAAAAATATTAACCAAAAGTTGTTAGACTACTTTTTTTTTTTTTTTATAAATTCGAAAAGTATTCGTATTTCTTACCCAAATATACTTGGCATTCAAAAACTTTACACAGTTACCCATAAGACGGAGTAGCTAATTTTGCCAGAATATGTGTATCTAGGATTATTTTGATAAACATTTTTTGTGAATTTTTTATTATAGATATTTTTAAATGAGACCTTGATAATTTCGGAAAGACCTGTTTGGGAATTCATTATCTATATCACTTTAAAATATAATCATTTTTTAAAGCTATTTAATTAATTAGTATTTTATAGTTAAAAAAATTAAAAATGTGTGTAAATTATACTGTGGATTCGAGTATTAGTCAAACTTGGGAAAACATTTCATCACTCAAGTCAAAAAAATTCTAAAAATTACTAAAACTCCTCCAAAATATACTTTGGAAAGTTCAATTTTACTTGAACTCAAATAATCAAAACTGTAAGTATTAAACTAATGATTAATTAAATGTATAGTATCACTAAAAGGGACAGTAAAAACTAGGATCAGATGATCATCTTTGATCGAAACAAGAGTTGATATATTAAAAATGAGAAGCCATATTACATATTATATAAGAATTATAAAAAACTCTAACTCCACCAAACTCAAAAATTACAATATTGTTTTAACACGAACTCAACTCGATGCAGAACTCAATAACTTCAACTCGGCCTAACTCAAACATTTGAACTACAATTCAACACTAATAGAATCCCAATTTTGGCAATAACAGGCATTAATGATATAAAAAGTACATGGGCCTATACTAGAATTTAAACATTATATTGATAACTTTTATTTTATGTCTGAAAACTTTGGCTTAAGATTTACTCTGCAACAGTGATGAGAAAAATTATACAATGACTAGATTTGTTACACTTTGACGTTTAACTATATATTTTGGCTGTTTTTTCAAGAGGTACAATAAAAAAAAACTCAGCCAGTTTTGGACTTTATGCCCAAATAATCGGTATCGAATCTAAAATATGCATACTAAGTTACTCATACATTTGCAAGTTGCCCAGCACTCAAGATTTTATCGCACTGAACATAGCTGCAATTACAAAAGACTTTCTAACCCCTTTAATTTATTTGGTTTCTCTTCAAGAATTCAAAGTGCCTTAACAAAAAAAAGAGCTTTGAAGTTTGCCTTATCGAATTGTAGAAGTATGATTGCAAAGAAATTAGCATTAGTGGAGCCTATTAGAGTCCAAGAAGTGAGTTATTATTATTGCATCCGTGGTCCGATATTCTGCCTTCCTAGATAAGGTTTTAAGGGCGTATCAGTCATTGTGGAGCTATGTTAGGGTCATAGTACGCTACTACCTTTATGTTCGGTTAAAAGCTTAAAACTCTTACGTCGATTAATACACAATTATATGAAATTGAAAAGCTATAAGGGATCTACATAAGAATTATCGTCGTTTACTTATTCTTTAATTTTAAATGTTATGAAAATGCAATTGTCCTTATTTATAAATTAAAATTCAGAAAAAATGTCTTGTATCTTTGTTAGGTCAGAAGCTTTTCAGACCACCCTCGTAAATAAATTTAGTATGTAACTTCTTGGATTAATAAAGTCACTTTAAAAAAATGTATGGTCAAAGAGTTTTTGAAATATTTATTATCATTATCAGATTCAATTATTATATTATTTTTACCAAATATATTTTTTGACAACTTTCTAATAAATTAAACTACAATGTTCATCATATCCCTGTCAGACAAAAAATTGCTTATATGAATTTAAATGGTCACCATGAGCTATTTTTAGACAAAATGATTCTCTTATGAAAAATGAGTCATAACAGTAGGATAGTCAATAAGAAATATTAATTAAACGTGTAAAACTTATTTTTAATTGAATAGACTATTTTTTTACAAAAGAAAAATTATAATTATAATTAACGAGAATGTTATATGACTTAAATTAAACTTTTTTTATCTATGTATGTAAAAAAATATTTAAATCAAATTAGAAAGAACTTTATATGACGAGGTAAATTCGAATATTTAATTATAATGAATAAACACAAAATATAGTCGTCTATTTTTTTTTTTTTTTCATCAATATAACGAATGAATTGATAAATAAACTAAACTATGCATAGATAAGTTTTTTTTAACTACGAGTGTTCCCCAAAGTATATTTATTTTTTGTATTTCGGAGTAAAAGTTGAGATAATTAATTTTATAGATTATAATTCATTACATAGCATGAAATTAATAAAACTTTGTTTTATAAATATTTTTTTAAACTATTGGCAATCAATTCTTTTTTTTTTTTTTTAGTTTTCCTAATTAATTATGGTGTTTATACTACAAATTATGTAGATATTATTTTGCACTGTTGTTTGTATAATCTATTTTTGCATTTGAGACTATCGTACATTGAGTGAAAAGTAAGTCAACAACCCATTTGTATACCCTTTAATAAATATATAGGTAAAGTTGGGAAAAATATGACCTTAGACGAGTGACAGACTTTTCTAGTTCTGGGAATCTAAAGAGTGTTTTTTTGTTTGTTTTGTTTTTCCAAAGTTATTATCATTACTTTTCCTTTAGTGAAGAAAGGAAATCTAAATATAAAACAGTCACTTTTTTAAACTATATATGTTGCTATATCGTGTACAAGTTGCAATTTTGTATAAATTGTAACTTCTATGATCAAATAGTACAAATTGCAATCCAAAAATGAGATAAAAATGTTTTATTGAATATTTAGAGCTTTAGTGATGGTGATCATAATCCAATGGATAGTCAATAAATTAATGATTTAATTTTTAATGAAAATGACTAATTGATAGGAATTTTGTGTAACATTATAAAGTTCAAATGCCTATAGTTATATTGCTCGTAATTACATAATACAGGAAAAAAATACAATAGATCCAAGTTAAATGATATACATAATGCATGGTTGGTAACTAACATGATCAATAGTATAATTAAATAATAAGGGCGAAGAAATTGCAACTTCTACAGCCTGCTTATACAATTTTCAACTTGTACAGTACAGGTACCTATTGATAAGTAAATATAACTTTTCAAAGTAGGTATCTAACTAATATTAGTTGCTCCTTAATCACGGCGATATTCATATAATATAAAAACTTGCACCATATTTGTTAATCAAAATATATAGTGAATAGTAGAAAAACTTGATAAAGCTGATAATGAATTAATATTATCTTCCATTTTTTTAATGATAATATCATATAAAATATTTTAGTAAATATCAATATATCTAAGAATTTTCTCCGATAACGATTCCATGTAAGTATTGGATATTTTGCCCAAAATATCGAGTTTCCCTTTTTGATCCGATATAAAAGCCATCGTTTGATATCTACATTATACGTCTTGACGAAATAATAATGGCTTTTTTTGATCTTTTTATATACAATTGTAGTTAGTATAAATATAGGTCATTCCATTAAGTCAATAAGTCATAGGGATATAACTAGTGGGTATAAGCGTAAAATTTTAATAGCATTATAAATGTTATTGAGGTCAAAACATAAATCAATTTATACATATATATATATACTTTTTTTTTTTTAATTTTACAATTTTTTATTTGAAATGGGGTCAGACTTTTTAAGGTTTTTATATATGTACATAGATGGATTATGTTTAATGAATGAAAACGTGCTTATTAAGTCTCCGATAAAATATACATATATGTGTCATTAATATAAATTATTTTATATTAATTATTATTGAGTCTTGATGGAAAATATTTTTTTTTACAAAATGATATTTGAACAATCGTTAAATACTTGATTTATAATTATGTACAGATTCAATTTGAACATTTTTTTCTTTTTAAAAGTGTAACAATTTTGACCATTAGTAGGGCTTCAATTAAAATGTTCATTTCTCTTTTTCGTGTTGATTTTTTTGGAGCTATTATGGAGTCACGTAATATTTTTTTAATGAGCGTTCACAATTATTATTATTATTTTCATATTTATGGGAAAGTATAAAGCTAGAATCCCTTAATTAATCAATCAAACATGTCCTCCTTTTTTATTTGAAAGCCTGGTTTTAACCTCCATACCATATGCCTATATATGTAAAATTTAATTCAATGACCTTTTGTATATAAAAGGTTATAGGTAGCTTTATAAATTATTATTTTATTTTGTGCAAGATATTTTGCAACACAGAATTATCCCACAAAAATGAAAATTTACACTGTATTTTATTAGTCAGCTGTCGATTAATTTTTCTCTTCTCTGTTATTGTTGTATTAGCTGGTTGAACTCGAATTAAATCCCGTAAAGCAGTTAACATGTCCATATTGTTTTCTATAGACGCCATTGTGCATAAAGTGAGTCATCTAGGAAAAAATATATTTATAAGCTTTTATAAAAGTAAAACTTTTGCTTGTCTATCACAGTTGTTTTTTTTAAAGCAACTACTGAAAAGATGTTTCCTCACATTTTTTTTTTTTTTTTTTACTTTTTTTTTTTTGAAATGTGTCTATTTTGTTTTATAAATACATGTAGGTATGAATAATTATGCCTTTAACAAGGTGATCCTGTAGGCTTGTTTTGCAATCTGTGACATATTTGAGAACACTTTATGAAAATTAAAGAACCGTCTTCAATTAAGAATGACGTAATTGGGTTACTACAACATCATTTGGCCTTTGTTTCTTTCTGTTATTGAATGAAAAGTTGAGATACCCAATTATAGAGAAAGAAATATTAAGTGGCAGTTTGGCATAATGAGGCTGCATTAGATTAAAATTTTATGTATATTGAAATGAACAACACCTGTACCAAAGTTAGTAGGGTGTATTATAAATTTAACGTCAGCTAGAGGAAAGAAACTTTTTCCTTAATGGGTGAGCTTTTTATACCATCAAAGTCAGTCAGAGTTGAATATCCTTTCCCTTGTTGGAATTGCCTATTATGATATCAATAAAGTTCTTAACCTGTTAATATAACTAAAAATATGACGTTTGTCAGCTAAAGTATTCGCTCAATCATTCAAGCAACTTATTGCCTCTATGTATTTCTTTATCTTTGTATCTAATAAATATATCATTGTGATTATATAGCATTAAAATAAGTATATGATTTGTAAAAGTTAGAATAAACTGTTAGATAGAGGGAGCTATAGTCCAATTTATCCGACATGTGCATTGTACAAGATCCTTAATATCTTAGATCAAGCAAGAAAAATACCAATTAGGAAGATACTAATCATATCTATTTGAGATGAATTACATTTTCTGAAAATATATTTCTTGTTTAATAGCCTTCAAATAAGATCCAGTAGATGTAATTACTTCTAATTATAATTTCTTAGGTATTTATTTGGCAGCTTTGAAAATCTATTTTAACAATTTTGTCTGGATTTTATGTAAATCAAGTTGTCTACAGATTTGTAAAATGTGAGTAATATTCAAGAGTAATAAATAATAATCAGCTGGGGTTTTTTTTTTCTTTTCTTTTAAATTGATTTTTTTTTTCTTTCAAATATGGAATAATTAATCCTTTGTATTTTTTTGTGTTCTTCCAAAAACAACACAAATAGAATGTATATTATACAGGTTGAGGACTCAAAAATTAGAATCCTCTTCGAAGCCGTCTTTCTCAGTTCTAAAAGTCTGACAATTTTGTACTTGACACCATTCGAAAGAGCTAACAAAAAGCTACAATTTGATGTTTGTTTTTGTGGGATCAAAAATGTCCGAGCAACAAGTAAAACGGTAGAGGGTATGTAATCTCCTCCGCCCACAAGTCGATCTCCGACAAGAAGATCTTCAGAGTGGACACTGTTTTGAACAGGAAAAAGGATCCCTTCTTGGCTGAATCAAGAGCTCAGATCGAGGGAACATTCAGAACCAATCATCCGGCTCAGGTTTTGGTCCTCGGTGTCGTGGCATTCGACGGCATCAAGATGCGTCCCTACTTCTTCAAGGTTAACGAGAAAGTCAACCTGGCTGTCCCTCAGAAGGTCCTCAAGTACCATGTCTTGCCGTGGTCGAAGGGGGCGTTCCCCATGGAAAACTATATTTTTACCCGTGACGGCACCCCGGCACACACGTCCAAAAAGGTGCAGTATTTCTGCAGGGAGAATATAGCTGCCTTCTGGCCTCACCCGACGTGAACCCCCTGGACTTCGCTGTTTAGTGTGTCTTGGAGGGCAAGACGAACATTACTTATCAGCCATATGTTGATATCATGAAGGCCGTGATTAAGGAGGAGTGGATCAACTTGTCCTCGGACTTAATCAAGGTCAGCTGCGATTCTGTTCGTCCCCGTATTGAAGCCATCATTCAGAATAGAAGGGAACATATTGAATAAAAAGTGTAGAAAACTATTGAATTACCCACTTTTGCTTCAAAAGTTTGACATAAAAAAGGGGGACAAAATAGAAATATGTAGATGTCAAAAAGGCTTTTAAAATTGTCAATTTTTGATTCCTTACCTGTATGTGTCCCATCAACAACAAATCAAGCTAAAATGATTTTTCTTAAAATTGATTCTGATTTAATCGCCAATTTCTAACAACAAAGTATTCTGACTAATCCTGAGGAGGTGACACAAATTGCAATTAAAGTAGCAAAAAATCGTCGTCAAAATGAAAGAATTGGTGATTGAAAAGGTCATATCGAAGCCAAAATAAGTCTCACAACAATATGACTTGTTAAAATTATAGTTAATATAATTGAACATCTTAACTCATCCCAGGAATGGGAATATAAAGCTTACAATTGATCAAACTATGTCTTTGAAGTATTCAGTGGTATGTATTTACGAAGTAAAAGAATAATTGAACATTCCTCCGTTTCGATTAAAAGTTATTATTGACTCGAAAAGATTATATGCGTTTCAACATTTAAATTGGAAGCCAATTCTGCCCAATAAAGACAAAGAACCTGTTGTCGCAAGAACATTGAACTTTTCTATAAGGCATTTACTTAACAAAGTACTTTGTGTTTTATGATAATTTATCCATGTGGCAGTAGAATTTCACAATTGACTCGACTCGTATAGTCAATCTTTCCAATCACATCCTCTCATCAAATAACAAGACGGTCGTTAGAATTCATGTCCTTTATAGACAGCAAAAATACGGGTTGGATCTCACTCTTTTGTTGAATTTTTTTTTTTTTTTTTTGTAAACACATCACATATATCTAGAATTAATACTCACTCAACCTTCTCTTTTTCTTCAATTAAGGTACCGACGTCGTATTATTTTTTATATATGAAAATAACAAAAAAAATAGCCACCTAATTATAAAAAGCCCTTTACAAAACAAACTTCTCCCCCTCCTTCAAAATACATTTTTAGCTCATCAAAAGCAGACTGAAAATCAATTTGTCTAATGAGTTTTCAAAAACAACATTCCCTTGATGTCCGTATACAACATACACACATATAATTTTAATCTACATACATACACACAACTGCTCCCCCGCCTTAATTGGAACTATTCACCATAATTAAAGACACGAATAAAGAAGGGAGGAGTAGTCCCTTCTCTCTAGGGGTCAATTTCCCTTCTAATCATGAGGGTTATTTGAGACTGTACATTGTGTGTGTGAGATATGATCCCTATTCTGCACATGATTCATATTCATCCTTGTATAGTACAGATAATTAAGGACCGCAATTTTACTCAAAAAAATTTCTTTTAATAAATAGACGTAATATTTGGTTCGGTTTTTTCAATGAGTACATACGTAGGTACATTAGACTCCCTCTTAAATTTGATTTTGTTTTCAAAATGTTAGGGAAACAGTATTCAAGAGTGTTCCTTTTTATTAAAAATAATCCAAATTTTTAAAGATTTTAAATTCATCGGAAAACAAAACAATAGACCACCCATAATAATCTAAATCTACTCAGTATAAATAATTTCCCTCTTTGAGGCAATAACCTTATTAATCCTACTTTTTAAGGAAGCACGGTCCGTTTTCACAAGGCTCCTGTCAATTTTTGTCATATTTTCCTTGATTAAGTTTACCAGCGAGGCCTTAGTAATATCAGGACGCCTATTGGCCTAAGATTTATGATCACTAACATAAAATAGATTAAGATCTGGACTATTATGTAAGTGGCAATATCTTTGAACTGAATTCATCTCACCATCTCTTGAAATGCTTGTACTATCCTAACAAACTAAATATCCCTTTTGTACTGCTAAGAACCTACGCTTTATGAACGTATATAAACTAGATTTATATTATTACCTATTTAGGAGATATTATATAGTAAATCTCGCGCCAATTATGTTACCCATCACTGTACTTGTATTTACATATTACGAGGGTTAGACGAAATGGAATGTATATCCGATTATCTGTTACTGCCACAAACAGGGCAACTAACAATGGTTCTATTGAATAAAGTCATTAGGAAATATGAAAATAAGGTAGGTACTATAGAGACAAGTTCGTACTACATAATTTTGCGGTTAGAGAGGAAAACAACAAAACAACATAAGGGAAGCAGAATATAGTACGTACGAGTACAAGCCACGATATTTTTCCTGTCGTCATTTTTCCTTGATTATCTTGTTCATTAACGCGGGGTTACTTTGCAGAAAATAAAATATATAAAAGCTTCTTTTCTTTTTATAATCATTATAAATATATTATGCCTTTATAAAGGCTAATTTTCACATAGCGTCTCATCTGAATACAATTTTACAGATATAATTTATAAAAATATCGTACATATTATGATATTATAGACAGATTTAGAGATTGAGGGGAAAATAAGCGCCATTTTGCTTACAGATCATTCCGGAGCACCGGAAAGGGGAAAAAATGAATGAATTACGGATAAATTATGGAACAACGAGATCTGATAGAGTAGTTCTCAACCTTCTCATCACTCCATAACCTATATGCATTCTAGGGGGGGGCAAGAAATTGCCACCAATTATTTTGGACTTTTTTACAATATTTAAAAAAATATATCTTATTGATTACTTTTATTTTAGAAAATAAATTTTTGATGACTTTGATAACCCCCTGAAGCCCTAGACAGTGTACCGTGGAGTATGCGTGCCATAATTTATAGAGTGAGGGAGGGGGTATGACAATATAGATTTTAAATTTATTGATAACTCTATGGTTTAATTTTCATTTAATTATGATCTATATTAGTATATGCACTAATTAACAATAATGATTTTTTTACTCATAAAATAACGACTGAGCAAAAAACAGATTAACGAATGAGTGCTTTTTAGAAACTCAATAGACGAACGAGAAAAGTGAGAAGGGGTCCAAGAATGATTATAGGTGACTAGTGTTGTTTTCATTATCATCTTACTTGAAAGCAAAGCAAGAAAAGGACAAGATCAATTGATTTACTATATACATTACAAATAAAAATCGCCGCTTCAGTACCTATAAAAATGTACTATCAGGTCAACTTTCCAAAATGGAGTTGTTACTTTTGTGTTCTTATTCAGCTTATCCTGAATAGAATTTTTTTTTTTAACTTTTTTATTATGTGCTTTATCTATGTTAGACAAAATTATGTTATTTGCCAGATTTCATAATAGATTTTTATTTAATATAATAAAATAAATATTTAAGCTATACCATTCAGTTTTAAATATGTTTCTGTGTTCAGTAGTACAATTTTTTTTATCAAAGCTTTTTCTCTTATTGCTCTGCCAAACATGTTCCCTTTATTCTGTAACAAAATTTATTATGAATACAGACTGGAATTTATCAGCAATGATATTTTCTTTGTTACGAAAACTAAGACCAAATCTGGATTCTTGTTTGATGTTATATTTCTTCAGTCTTCCATCTCTACTTTCTGAGACTGTTGGTAATAAAGATTGATTTTTTTCTTAATTTATAATTAATTTTTATATGATATACGTTTTCCAAGTGTCTTTATAGAAATTCCTTACAAATAAAACTTCGATATATAACATTTCTGATGATGCAGAGAGATAATCACTAACCACTTCTATTACATATTTTAATTAATTCATCATTAGAGGTTTTTTGGTATTTCAAGTATGTATAAGTCTAATAGACCCTAATGTTTTTGATAGGCTTTATCTATCTATCTCCCCTTGAGATTCAATAGGAAATTAGAAGAACATAATATACATTCTGCATTCATACCATGCAAAAAAAGATTTTATTTTGTTTTTATCCTTCTCTTGTGTAATCTATGGATAAAAGAGATGAAAAAGTGGGAAAGGTTACGTACCTGGCAATATTTTTGATCGCAATACTTCACCACTTTGAAGATAAAAATTGTATGATGTTGTATAAGTATTTTCCTTATTAAATTCAGTCCATAAAATGACATCGCACAAATCGCATTATGAAGGAATCCATATTAAGAGACAAAAACAAATGTGAATTGATCATTGATATGTCTCTAAGTATTCACAAAAATAAGAAACACACATAATCTGAGAGAATTCCAATACCCAACTTTTTCCTATTGGCTTTAATCTTTTATTGACCATATACAAAATATATATATATATATTTGATTAGTGTTGCATAGGTTTCGGTCTGAAAATTCTATATCTGTCTGAGATAGTCATGATTTTTATGGAACAAAATAATTCAGTCCTTTAAATAAGGTTGGTTTATTTCGGACTCAAAGGAAGATTTGGCCAAGATCGATCCCTAAGAAAAATTCGGTCTGGATCAATCTCATTGAAAATTTGGTATATACCGATTCTATAGAGTAATTGTTGATGACTCATATGTGTTTCAAAATTACGGACATCGGCAAAATAACATCATATAAATTTAAATGTAAATCAAGATAAGGGAGAAAATTGATCTACATATTGAGAACCAAAAAATTGGTTTACTATTTGAAAACGATTAAATTTCGATAAAAGGGCTGAGATTGCAGTGTAGTAAAAATCCCATAAGACGAAACCGAAAAAATCTTCCCATTTGGACCAAGTCTCAACACTAGTACTTATATAATATTGTGTAAGTTCTATGAAACATCTATCAATGTTCAAAAGTGCTTGAATATACAACTAGAGAATCAAGGATAAAAAATAAATACCTTAAAATATACTAATTGTATTATTATAAGGTATTCATTTAATTGTAACATGTTTCTAACTAGTGTTGGATTCGAGTCAAAAACTTTGAGTTTAGACGAGTTTGAGTAATTGAATATTGAATCGAGTTGAGCTCAAGTTGTTGAGCATTTGGTTAAGTGTAGATTCTAGTAAAGGCATTCGGCAAAACAAAACAATTTTTCATTGAAGTTCAACAATTCAGTACATTTGACTACATCAATTTGGCAGTCAATTATCAATCAAATAATGTAAATAAATTTAAAAAAATATTTATTTGTATAGCAAGAAATTATCAAAGAGATATATCTATATAATCAAAACAATGTATAAGTTAAATTAATTTAGGCTACCATGTTGTACAGATATTAACATCCCAGCCGAATAATCACTGCCAATTATTTTTCTTCTCTTAGATTTAGTTTCCTTAGCCATAGAAAAGAGACAACTGGAAATGAGATTAATATTTACTAGAATAATTCGAGTATTGATCATTCGAAATCGAGTTAAGTAGAGTTTTTCAAATAATATTTCGGGTGAGCTCGAGTGATTTTCAGAAAATTGTCGACTTTAGTTTACTTGAGGTTGTTTTTTTTTGTTTGTTTTTTTAGTTGGAGTAATACTTGAATCTAACAATATTTGTTCACTACTGTATCTATCTAAATGAGGCATAAAAGCTGATAATTGTCTTTCTTCGTTCATGATCCATTATTAAGAGCGTTCGTTTAACAACTTTTTTATTTTTTTATTGTTAAAAAGATTTCTGGTCGGTTATTTTTATATTTTTAATTAGTCTTCATATTCATTTTTTCAATAGAAGAGGGATAAAGAATCAAATTGGAGTTTAATTTGACCATTGTTTCTAATGAGTCAGCTTCTTTTGTAATTAACAGAGGCTATAAAATATTTGTCCCATAAAAAGAATTTATCAGAGGAAAGAGGAGTTATAATTAAATATAATATTAAAAAAAAATAGTTGACAAATGGATAATTAACAACGAGAACAAATCCCAGTTGTCATCATTTAAAATTATAATTTTTTTTTTCTGATAAAAATATTATATGAAATAAATTTGAGAGCTATACTTATATATACATCAAAAATCTGAAGTGTTCCAAGGCACTTTGTTAAAATCCTTTTTAGAGAAGGATCCTATGAAGGAGGAAATTTAAAAAACAGTGGAACTTCATGAAAAAAAGACAAAAAATTTCCAACATGGTCACCCTTCAAAGTCATATGAACAACAAAACCATAACGAATTCAAATATCTTCTATTAAAATACAATCTATAAGCCTATATGGACAACTAAGGGATTTTTGTAACAAGTAATTGTTTTTTTAAGTTGTTCATATTTTAGAACAATTTCAAAATGGATAATAATCTTTTTGAATTAGATAAATCTGAGAACTATGAAAGTTTTTCCCACATGGAAATGTCTAATATTTATAATATTTTATTTCTTCTATAATTTTATTTCATTGCTTCTATTTTAAAAGATTTTTTTTGTGTGATTTTTAAATAAAAATATTATATAAAAATAGATTTGGTAATTTTTGCCTTTTAACCGATCAAATAAATAAATATAATGAATTTTTTTGATTAAAAGAAGATTTTTCGCTATGTTCTAATTTTACGAATTATTTAAGCATGTTTTATTTTGTTGGATTTAAGTATTAATGGAACTCAAAAACGATTATACTCAGTTTAAACTTATTCTTAAAATTACTTAAACTCACCCAAAATATGGTTTTTTTGAAAAAAAATTGACTTTACTTAAACTAAAATAATCAAAACTCGAAACATTCAAGTAATAAGAAGTCAAATTTCTACTATCACCCAAAAATAAATGAAAAAAACTAGTTATAGACGCTCCTTAGAAACTCGAGATTAACTGGACTCAAAAACTGTGATTCAAATCAAACATTGATATTTTTTATACCTTATTTTAATAATATTATAAGCTGAATAATAACTTTAAAAAAATGCAAATCAATAATAAAATGTTACTTATCTATAATATATTAAACTCTGTAACAATTAAAATCATGAAGAAGATGTATCAGGAAAAAGAATTAATACATTAAGAATAAATTTATCAGCAAATTTACAAAACATAATTATAAATCTTTTTTAATGTTGTATTTTAACTCCAAGGGTATTTCTTCCTCTCTATTTTATAGTTGTCTTTCAAAAAAACCATTTATATTACATAATTTTGTTTATCTACTTTAATGACACCCTAATTAATAATTAATGTTAGGAATTAAAAATCAGCTTATTAACTATTACATAACAATATAAAATATATGTCAGATCGAAATTATGATTTAATTTTATCAAAAATTATAGCAAAACTAAATACATGTTGCCCACAATTATAACTTTAATTCATATTTTAGTAAATTGCTTAATACTAATTTTTTATTAAATATTTTTTATCTTTATTTTTAAAAGTATTGTAAATCTATGTAATTAAGATCATTAAAATAAAATATTTGCATTTTTTGCTCATCAATATTTCTTTTAAAACAATAAATATTTTTTTTTAAACTTTATTATATCATTGGAGTTGGACGTAAAAATAAAACCAAAAAATTCTTCAAGTCTTCAAAATATTAAGTCCCTGCCGCTTTGCAGTGCCCTAGAAGAGGGGAGGGGGGATATGAATACATCAAACAAGTGGGTTTGTGGGACAAGGAAGTAATTTTTATGACTTATTATTGGTGTTCAACATTCTAATCAACATCTTAGTAATTATTTTTGCCGACTTTAAAAAAGATTTGAGGCACTGTGATCTGATCCTAATACTTGTAAATAAATATATATATATAATGAGTAAGCGATATTTATAGAAGAAAATAAAATGACAGCATCAATCAATAGTTAATAATTAATAAGACTGATGTAAATATGTCAGATGTTAAAATAAGACGTATACATTTTTTAATCTGCTCGTAGAAGTTACAAATTGTACTAAATATTCATAAAATTCCCATTGGATTACATATTTTTATCAATTGATAATAATTTATGTACATTTTTGTGGATATTTACATACAAAGTTCAAGAATATTGTGTGTGATTAGACTGACGTCACTCTTACCCACATAATATATTTTTTTTGCACCATGATGAAACTACTTTTTATTAGCAAATACTTACATATGTTATATATTTATATATTGTAAAAATGGCAAAAACCTCAACAACAAAAATAAAACAATAAAAACTTTTTTAAAATAAAAAGAATTTCCGGTCTGATAATTATGAAAATTATTAATTTTCTTCATACAAGGGATATTATAATGTGACATAGACATGCTAATTAATAAATTCACTATTTTATCTTATAATTAGCCAAATGAATACTATATACCATATATAAGTTTTATTAAAATTAGAAGCAAATTTAATATTGAAAGAATAATTGAATGAACCACACAGTGAAGAGGATAATACTTAACATAATTTTTTTTTATTTTCAAACTTTACCTACCATCAACGGGGAAAAAAGAGAATTAAGTGTAAAATGATATGTAGAAATGACAAAATACAAAAAAGCAGGCCAGATACCAGGATTTTTTTCTTGAATGGTGTACCGAAGATTTATATTTTTAAAATTTTCTTACTGATGCTAATATTTATCATATGCTTTTTTTAAAATATTTTATGATTCTTTTTAAATACGTTATTTTTAGAATACTCTTTATTAAAAAGTGGTAAATTTTAACTTTCCAAAAAAAACCCCTTTTTTTTAATATTTTTGACTCAAATATGAAATAATTTTTTTTTAAAGATATTTTGCAAGTTATTAACTAAATAATCAATTGTTTCATAATTCATGGGGAATGTCATTCTTTTTGTGGCACCCCTTACATCGTTTGTTGTTCTTTATACGCATTTTAATCGGTTTTGTACAATACTTATTATATTCTATATATATATTTGTCTAATTACAATGTATTCATTGTTATTTTTGGATTAGGTTATTTAAAGTCAAGAAATCTAATGACACATATTTATACTACTTATTTTATACGATTTTTTTATAATTATAAACTTCTAGGGATATTACATCTTTTAGAAAATTGGCCACTAGATTATATAACCATCCAAACTTCTGAAAAGTTCTCTCCTCCAAAAAAAAAACTGTCCTTTATTTATAAAAAACAGGAAAAGAAATTGTCTTTTATAAACAAAAAACATCATCAACCACCCAATACCCCTCCCCACCTCAAAAAGAAACCCTGCAGTCGTCTTAGGTAGTTGATGTAAATTGCACCTTACATACATTTTTAGTGCAAAAAGTTATTCAAGTATGCAATAAATGTTAGTATTGCTGCTACATAAATTTGACTTAGACTTTATTAAAAAAGAGATAATTATCATTCTTGATATGTTTTATTAAAGACAATTGTCTTTCTCAAAAATTTAGTAGCTTATGTCATGAATGAGACAATATAGTTATTTTATAACAGCCATGACTTCACTCCGGAGATCATGGGACCCTGGTTTTTCGGAATTTCAAGGAGATTCTCACATACAGAAACTTTCTATGAAATGTATTTTGACCCGGAAAATCCTGAATTTATTTTTTTCATACTATAGGCCTCATTTAATTATATACTAAAGTAAGCTTGCCCTGCGTTGCCCGGACATCAATAAATTGAGATTAATTAAAACTCTTCTGCTTAATATAAAAAAAAGTAAAGACTGTAAATTTTTAAGAATTATTCTCATGTTGGTTTTATGGGTATACTAATATTTAGGTATTATATAAGCACTCTTCTTTCACGAAATGAGGAAGTTGTTATTTAATTTTGGGTCAGACGCCGAACTCTCAGTCTCGCAATCGCTTCCTTGAGTATCAAGGCAACCTCTTAATATCCCAAAATACACCGCCGGCTCTCAGGTTATAAATTTAGTTTAAAATCTACCACCACTTTGTTTCTAGGCACCAAGGAATCATTCTAATTTGCTATAACTTACCCTAGTACAAGGGCTGTACAGGTTAACAGGTGGAACCGATTAGGTGGAACCCACCTAATATATATATTTTTTTTTTCCTTTTCTATTAATACTAACTATATATACAGGGAAAAATTGAAATGCAAATATTAGCCTTCGAGTCCAAGTGTAGTTGCAAGTCTTTGGATGTGGGAAGAAGTCAAATTTCAAGTCTTGAGTCCAAGTTTAAACCTTTAATATCTCAATTTTCTAAAATAAACTAATATATAGTATCACAATGTACATTTTTGTCACTTTGATGTTTGATTCATAGATTTGTTTCCTAATAATTTGGCTATATCTTTGACTTTTCGAGCCAATTTTTTGTCTTTTCATATTTTATTTTTAATCAAATACATTAATGTAATTTATTATTATTAATAACACACACAAGTTATTTCACGATATGTGTTAACGCACAGAGTACTAATGGCCTCACATTAAATATTATTGTACAAAATGGGTTTATATCTATAAATCTATTATTTGTATCAATTAAAAAAATACATAGAGAGACACGCTTGCCAACTAGTATATTAATTTATGTACTGATTCCCATTACGTTTTATCCACAACTGTAAAAAAATCAGTCTCTTTAAAGGTACACTTAAAAGATAAATAACACATGTGAACAAAAAAAAATTACTTTGTTGAATATGTTACACATGATATACTGATCAAGAATGTGTAATTGATTATTTTTTGTACTTTCAAGTTTTATAATATTTTTACTTTCTATAGTTTTGTGTCAATTAAGTAAGTTTTTTTTTTTTTTTTTTTTTTTTTTTTTTTGCCAAAAGAATTCATTTTGAAGTATTGAACTTTTATTCCTTTTTTATTCCGTTTATTCCAGTATTCGGACCAGTTCTATTTGTCCTTGGGAACATTTCTTCAGACTCTCAGTACTAGCAGTACTAAAACTGATTAAATGAAGTAGAAAAAAAATTGAATGACGACATCATAGATCGAAATTATAAATTTTAGGACTGATATGGAGGGCTTAACTGGACTCGACCGAGACTGAACTAGACGGAATTTGCCATCTTCATTCCTAAATAATTACCGACATGACACTATGCATGGCCAAACTATCTGGCATTATTTTTTTCAAAGGTGAATCTGGATTACATTTGTATTCTTAATCTAATCATCTTACATTTTTATTAATAAATCATCTGGATAATTTTTAAGAGGGGTCTTAAATTAAACATAATGGTCGTATAAATTCCCTTTACAGTTAGAGAAAGATGATATGATTTATTCTAGTTGAAATTTAATGTCAAAGCAAAAAAAAAAAAAGAATTAATCTATCAAATATAATCTCATAGTTGACTCAAATAAGTCAATTAAATATTAATGCGTATCTACTTTTGATATAAAACAATGGTCTGATTATTTTTCATTTTCTATATTTTTGTTTAAGATAGATTTTTATTTTGACGTATTGCATATGCTTCTGGGTTTAGCAACAATAATCCTAATTTTATTTCATTTATATAAAAACACAAACATCAATCGATGTTCATAGAATAATATTTAAAAATTCCAACTGTTTATATTCATATTTATCACTTTCTTTTTTTAAATAGAATATCTGTCATTTTCATAGAATTTTAAATTGATTATAATCTCAAAAATAACATTTTTTTTTTCAACCTATTTTCTTTCTATTGGCCATTTACAACTATAGGCTACATTATTAGATGCAGCTGCCTTTTTTCATATAATTGAATGCTGTAATGGTAAATTGCAAATAGTTACTATTTTGTTTATAACATTTTTCGGATAATAGATACAAATATGTTGGAAAGGAATTGACCCAATTTATCCACATAATGAATATTTTCGACTCAATCCGAATTTCTATAAAGAACACAGAATTTTAATATTAATTCAATCTTGTATTGGTAGTTATTAAATCTTGAATAACCCTTGGCTTATACGGCATTGAAATTTTTCTGTAAATAACAACAACAAATATATTGTCAAGAAATAGCTAATTAAGAACCTTATACATATCTAAAAAAATAATCAAAAAATATCAATTTTAGAAAATGAATAAATAAAGTAATATGTCAACTGTTATTTTCCTTTTAAAGAGCCGCAAATTGCACTAAAAATAGTAAAAATGCATCGTCACAATTAAAGAATCAGAAATTGATAAATTTTATTAGAAAAGCTATATTTGCGTAAAATTATGTCATATTAATCACTTTGAAGTTTTTAAAGTATAATCATTATTCTTGGACAGCTTAAGCCATAAAATTAAAAAATTATATTAATATATTTTCAGAAATATTATTTACCATAATATATTTTAACTGGAATACAAGAAAAGCAGTAAGTCTCTACGACAGGGGGATACATGATCCCTTCAGGTTTTTACAAAGTGGTAACCAAAACAAATAAATTACCAAATGAGATTTTTATGAAATCAAGAAAAGACAACTTGAAACCAATTTGGATATGTGTAAATATTAAATTTAGCTAAATTTTTATACAATATGTCATCCTTGACATGCAATAACTGCCTCGACACGCCGGCGAACATATTAACAGCTTTTGACGATGAAGACCGTGTCCATGTTCTACCTCACTGTCCTGATAGCAGCAAGAACAAATCCTGTGAGGCAGACATTCTTCTCCAAGACGTTCTAAACTGCAAAACCTAGATTGTTGTTGAGGTCAGGACTGGAGTAGGGCCACATAAAGGCAGACCAAAATTCGGCCGTATTGTTGCTACATAAGTTTTGATTCTTCTCGACTTATGAACTTTTTGATAATAATGGTCTCGGGATTTAAAAAAAAACTTATGTATTTTTATTTTACCAGCCGTATAAGTACGTAATACAACCTTGTTATAAAAAAAAGGGGATAAAATTATAATTAATTGGATCTTTAATTGTTGGGTCCCCTCTCTGTAAATGGGGGGGTTCTATGCAGTCATCCTTCCTCGCTTCAGAGTTAAAAATAAATTATTTGAATATTTTATTTATCACTACGATTTGATTTGGAGAGAACTCAAACTTCATCCTGTTTTGCTTATATGTAGTCTACAAGGGCTTAAGAGTTTCATTATATCAAAAGTGTGGCAAAAGATTTATGTGGATATACATCCACATATATCGCAGATTTTTTTTTTCTTTTTTTTTTTTTTTTTCTGGAAGGTTTTTCCGAATTTAGTACGCCGATGTTCTATACTAAGTTTAAGACTGACTCTCAAATGTGATTTTTAATTCTCATCTCCTTTAAAAAAGGAGGATCCTTATTTTTAAAATGATTTTATATTTGTTAGCCTTATAATTTTGGTAAACACTAGGACAAAGATTCTTAAAATGATTTTTGTTCTGAAAAATATTTTGTAGAAACTCTAAAATATCGATTACAAATTTGCATTAATTTATGACAGGTTGCATGATTTTTATATAATAATACTGAATTCAGACTTTTGGCACTCAAAAATCTTGGGAATATTATGTACCATAACAGGTTGTTTGATACTCTAAATGATCATTTGATTTGTTGGTAAAAATTTATTTCTGATTATGATATAATAGCACTTAACACGTCTCAAACTTCAAAGTAATTGTATTTTTTTTAAATAAATTATTGTATTCTTATTTATTTACATTTTTGAAACAATGACAATATTTAAAAAAAAGAATCATCCAAACTCTCCCAAGAATTAGTACAAATTCGAAATTGTCATATAAAAGTTCTGTAAAATTTTTTTTTAAAGAAAAACTATTTTAACTTTCTTTTTTCAATTGTCTAACAAAATCATGACCCTCAAAGAGAAATGATAATTTAAAAAAATAAGGATTGCCCTATTGTACTTGTATATACAAGGAATTTCTGAAAGTATACTTACATAATATTTATGTATAATATTGTTTAACACAACTAATTTACGATCTTTTAAATATATTTTATAATGCGTTTTTTAACTATATATTTTGTGCGTTATAATTTTAATACATAATATTTTTATTTTTTTTCATTTTCTTTTAAATAAAATAAGGTCAGCATATATTATTACACAATAACACTTTGTGCCTTTTTTTAATTACTTGTTTCAAATATATATGACTTAGATGTAATTATACATATATATGTAGGAACATGTAGGGGGATCCATCAAATTACTAATTACAATTTTTAATATCCTGAAAATGCAACGATATTTTTTTTTATGGATAGCTTTTAAAATATTAATAATATAATAATCATTTATGTCTAGACAAATTATATTAAAGTACTGAAATGGAGAAGGCTCATAATAAATCTCTATTTAAAACGAATGAGATCTTTTTGAAGATACACAAAATTTAATTTGTAAGTGGTTATAGTTACATTAATAAGCTCTATATGTTATCAAAATAAAGAAAAACAAAATTTTCTGCAATTTAATCTTCCATTTTTATCAGTTTCATTACATCATTTTATATTATAGTATATGGGTAACCATTAGTGATGTTCAAGGTTGGACTCGTTTAGATTTTTACATTCAACCGTTTATTTGGGACGTTCTCTTAAACATTTGTAAATTTATTTATGTTCTTCCATTTATTTTTTTATACATTCAAAGAAAATTAAGACTATTTGATAAATTTTTGAACAAATTGACTGCAATAATCACTATTGAGTTACTACAGATGACGTTATTTTGTCCTTTCTTCCCATGATGTATGTAAAAAAAAATTTATTCAGTTTTTTTATTTTTAATATTTATTGAAAACTTATGATATGCTCAGTGCCTCCTAGTGGATAAAAGAAGTATTCTTGTAACCAATTAAATTTGGGCACAAATTGATAAAGCTCTATAGTTGTTTGCCATAAAATAACTTCAAAAGACCAAATTTCTACTGTTTAATTTCTAAAAAAAATTAAATTATTGGGTAATGATAAGTGACGTTTAGATTTAATATTGTTTATACGATATAGATATTATATACAAATTAATTCCTATTCATGATTATTATGAAAATTATTCTAAGGATATTAAAGTGTGGGTAATAGATAACCTTTCAATATGTATTTACATAAAAACAAATATAAATCATTATTCATTTATTACGAACGTGTGGGACGCTTATATATTTTTATCAATTTATATGACGAAATATTCGTTTAATTGTTCGTTTGAACGAATGAAAATGTATTTAAGGATTATACAATTATCAATTTACACCAAGTATGGCCATTTCCACTTGTTTTAGTTACATTTTTAAAGTATTCATCTGCAATTTTTATACAAAGTGCACAATATATTTACAACCTTCACATAAGTAATATAATGAATGGTTTATTTTAAAATATTAATACGAGATAGAGGCGAAAAATTAGTGAGTGGAACAAAAAAAAATATTTTCTTTTAGAGAAGCCAGATGAAATAGTCTATTTTCTCAGGTAATGGTCCCTGAATTTGATAATGCTATAAAAGTAGATGGAAAACGATTGTTCCAGAACATAAATATATATCGTACTATAACATCAAAAACGAGAATAATATCAAAATTTAGAATCTTTTTATATTTCAAGAGAAAATATAATATTTTTCATCCTTAAAAAAACATGGATTTTAAGAGATTATAATTGATTTTTATCTAAAAAAAATCCCGAATTTTAAAATACATACATTGAAAAATAGGACACATTAGGCCTTTTGCATTATGCAATGCCTTGAAAAATAGGCCTCTATAGCGTAAAAGTACATCACATTGATCTTCATTGTATCTCGAAACCTTTTTTTCGAAATGAAAATTAGGCCCAAAACTAACTCAGGATTAGCCAATATTGTTATTCTACCAAATGTTGGACTATTTTTTGTTTAATTATAAGCATTTGTTCAATGCTTTACAAAATTTAATTCGAATTTAACATATCAGTGTTAACGACTTTAGTAGGAGACAAGCCTAATAGATCAATCAGAAACTGGCAAAAATTACATAAGAATCTACAAAATCACAAATCTACATAAATAATTGTATAGAAAAATAGAATATTACCACATTGGTCAAGCTGTCAGAAGATTTTCTACTGGACGGTAGTAGAGAAAGGGAAGCGAATTGATATATGTAAATTTAATTTCAATTCAATTTAGACAACGACGTAAATAAATTTAGTTTGCCACTCGAACATATTTGGTATCAAACGGAGCAATGTACGATACAGTGTTTAGAGGCAAAATGAGGAATCTATGGGGATATTATATCCGAGATTTTTTTAATGTCTCAAAATGATTAGTTTATTTAGATAGCTGTTCCAGGGAGTAAAGCTTGAAACTGGCCTATCAGAATACTAGGCGAAGATTTGAGAACCGGATCCACTCTATAATAGTCTTGTGACAATAGCAAATATTGATATTATGATAGAAAATGGTTGTAGACCATTAAATTTGTGCTATCAAAAATTAAAACCTTGTTGTATTTAAGAATAATATCGCTTAGATCCTTGGCCAGTTTTATCCTGATTCTTATGGTAAAGATAAATATGAGGGGCCTTTTCTTTCTTGTTAATAAATTTGAATTTATTAAAGAATATAATTTAGAAATAAGAGAGCCCTTTTTTATTGGAGAGGTAGCATTTAGATTATTTGTTTTTTTTACTGTGGTTAATATTTAAACCAAAATTTACTACTTTTTTAAGGATATTTTTTTGTAAAAATCCTATTTTTGGCAACTTTTTTTTAATTAAGGCATTTATTAATTTTTTTTAGAATCGTTTTATTTTAAAAAGTCCAACATATGTAGGATTGTTCCTCTATAATCAAGCAAGGAGTAAATGTAACTAATAATCTAAAAAACTAGTATTCTGCTTAGAAATACTGAAACTATGGTGTATGACTTGATTATAAATGAGGCATTCAATTCTATTGTGTAATTAAAACAATTTTCATCATTTGATGCTATCTATTTTTTTGTACATATCCTTAACACCACAGTAATTTTCACAAAGAGATGGCAATATAAATACTTTATGACGCATCTGAGTAAGTGAATGAAATAAAATTGGCACTCTGTAGCCCTAAGATTGGCCGTCCTTGTTTTAGATAATATGTGCGTATGACTGTAAGAAAATGATGATTGTCAGACGGAAGGGATTACAAGGATCAATTTCAAAATATCCTTAAAAAGAGACATTATTAAAATGTTGTTTTGTTGTAATTATAATAATTTATCCACTTTAAACAATGTAAATCTATTAGAGATAGATTTTAAAATCATGCAAAAAAATTAAATACTACAAGTTATACATATATATATAACTTTTTATTATATGTATTCATAACGGTCCTATAAAAAAAATTTAAGAGACTGTTTAAAAAAATGCAAATATATATGTATACCTTAATACTTTTTAAAAGTTTTTTTTCTTTTTTGCAGACAATACAAATATTTTTATTTATTTAAATACACATTGTTTGCTAAATTAACAATAACTAATGGGTACTGTCATTACTATAAATTATGGGCAGTTCTACCTAATAAATGCAGATTATTATTAATAACAATTGTTTTTATTACTATGCTCATAATTTATAACTTGACCAAAAGTGTTTTGTTTTTGCATATGCCTATATTTATATGTGTAAATTGTACTTGTATAATATAAACTTGTATTTAGAGGAACTTCCTTGAATTACATGTTATTATGATTATGTGTCATGGAAGCGGGTGTAAGTAGAGGAATTCAAGAGACGAAGAAATTAAATATCCTAATTATGTCCATGGTCAATTGAATTTTTGGCATTTTAAAATTGGAAAATTATTAAACAATTGAAAATAGTTATTGAAAGTAAGTTTTGTGTAAATATTAGTCTTGCTTTCGAGTATTACTCCAACGTGGAAAAAAACTAGACAATTTTATGGAAATAACTTGAACTCACACGAAATTGTTTTTTTAATTCGCCTTTACTTAAGCTATACTTGTGAATTTCAGAGTATCACTCAAAAGTAAAGTAAAAGTTAACTACAAGTGTTCCTCTTTAATTAAAGGAATGGTCGATATTAGTCCTAATTGAAGACCAAAGACCACAGCCTGGTAAAGTCTCATATGTTGGTCCTCAAGGATAACAAAAATTTGTCCTTGGTGATATCATGAAAAGTATAAATTATTTTCTCATCTTTATTGAAGTAAAAAAATTATTATTATCTAAGTAAATCTCAAATATTATTACTTCTCTATCCTTTTTTGCATTTTGATTTGATATTCAGAAGCAAACCAATACTTCGAAAATTGTATCCTTTTTTACTTCTTACATATATATATATATATTTGTTTTAATTTTAAGAACCTTTTTGTTATCAAAGATCGAAGCTCTTTGATAATAATTAGAATTCACTATGAAATTAGAAAGCTACAAACGAAATGGTAAAACTCTGTTGTTAGCTTGAGAATATTCCTTGTCAACGAAATCAACAGATGACATTACTTAATCTTTTTCCCAATAAATCATCAAAAGGGTGAGTTGAGGTAGGGTGTTTTTATTTATCATGGTACATCAATGCCTCTTGAACGAATATTGATTTTGTGGTCTTCATTCCGCCACAGTTTGAATTTTATATTGGTCCATTCTCCTCTCCCCCTCCCCCATTCCAAAAATTTTAAAACCATTTAAGCATACCGATTAAATGTCATCAATCCAAATAAGAAAAGAATGCAAAAGTATGTCCCAAGCGAGCACAATACACAAATGATATTTTTAACTAAAATTTACAAAGCCAGATTTACAAAGTATGCATACTGGTCTTAAGACCAGTTTTAAGATATACAAATTAAGACAGGCTGGATTATTTAAGATTTAAATCTTTATACAGTCCAAACAATAATTATCATACATAAAATGATTTTTACTTAACCTGATAATGTTACTTGCTTAGTTGTTTTGTATTGTAGTTTTACAAAAAAATACACCACTCTCCTTTTTAGCATTCTTAATATGCTGTAGAATATTTTCTAAAATTACTTTCATTATTTGATTAATAATTGGCTGTCTTGTTGAGGTAGTTAAACTGACTGAATATTTGAGCTTAGATTCTATTAATTCAATGAAAAAATATTTTTATTTTCTTGATGTCTTGATCGAACTAAAAGGGACTCAATGCTTAAAATATTCAATGACTTGACTGAGCTCATATAATTATAATAAGAATCCAGCACTAATAGAGAGTAATGTATTTTGTGTTTAAATAGACTAGATCGAATATTATGTGATCGACACATTACTAGGTTGAAGCAAATATAAATTCTTTGAATTTTTTTTTTTTTTTTTCGTAAGTATATTATAGCAAATTAAGTTAATGTAGCTTATAAAAAGTTTATTAAAAAGTGACATTCTAAAATATATAATAAATCTTTTATCAACATTTAATTTAAATCGTATATTTTGATATTCTTCGAAAAAATTTATGCAATTTAGTTTGTAATATTATGTACATCTGTGTGGAATGTTCACTTTTGTTACTCTATGTAGTCTATAAGATATTTTTTCACTGAGTAACTGCCAATAAACAAGGGTTTATTATTATTGTTATTGGGTAATTTATCATCCGTCATAAATGAAAAATAAAGTTTAATAATGGGGCTTTCAATCCCTAGCATAACTTTATCAAATATTTTGTATTAAGTTAAAATAGTTTCAATCTATTCCTATTTTTAATTATCACGAAATAACAGCTGTGTTATGGGTTTTTATCTATTTATTGGGTTCTATAAAAATAATCAATCTTTTTCCACTTCGTTAAATGTATTGTATCTCATAACCTTTTTTCCTAAAATTAACCAGAAGAGAAGACTCAAAATCAGTTGATTATCCTCACTACCCCAAAATTCACACTGTATTTTCTTGTCAGCTTTCGATTTTTCTGCTTCTTTTCCTCTAATCACTGTTGTAAGCTTTGATTGCTTGAACTTGAGGGAGTTCTTCATAAGATGTTAACAGTTCTCAAAAATTATTGAATAATATTTCTATAGTTGACAAGAATTGGCTAACTACAAGTTAATTTTGGACCGTTTATCTGTTTCTTTTTGGATAAAAGGTTTGTAGATAAAAAAAGAGTTAATCCATTCTTTTTTACTTTGAATTATTATTCAATAATAATAATTGGGTGGGCTTGTGGGTTCTTTTTAACTTTCAATTTTAACACCTGGCACAAAATTCAGACTTAGAACACCCATATAATCTCCAAAGTTATTCATTTATTACGAGTAACTCAATATGACGAAATAATTGCCATGCAGATTCTTATGATGGAGATGACGTTTATAAAATTAAATAAGAAAAGAAATATCATTGAGTAGAAAACATAATTTTTTTAAATATGGAATACGGAAAGTTCACCGCGCTCTTGCCGAGCAAATTGATCTCTAGACATGTTCATCACGAAGCAAAGTTCATCGCGAGGAAAGTTTTTATTTTTAATAAGTACGTCAAAACATAGAAAATCCAATCAAACTGGGACATATGACCCTTTTCTTAAATACCTGGAGAGAAGGGTTATAACTTACCCTGTAAATTTAGTATTCTGAAAAATTTCTTACTATCTTCATCAAAGAAATGACTTAAGTATAGTATCCTTTCCAATAAGTAGTAAGGGCAAAATTTGTTTTGGGAGCGAAACGCAAATGATAATTTTCTATTTGAATGCCAGAAGGTTTGTCCAATATATAAAGTCATCGGTGAACTTTTATAGGAACATTTTTTTATAAAATTAAGAAAAATGATTTTTTAGCATTTTAATCTGGTTAATTGGAGAAGTTTATTAACGCAGCTATTACAAAGACTCATTATATTTTGTATGATGTGCTTCCTAGGACTATGATATCTACAGTTTTTTATACGTTGTAAAACTTCAACTACATATTTTCAAACGGGTAGTCCTTCAGTGAACAAACTCTACCATTCAATATTTTGGACGAAGTTTTTATTTTATTTTTGCGTCACATATGTATTTTTGTTTATTCTATCCCTTTGATTAAATTTTTGCGCCTTTTATTTTAGTGAACGTATATGTATAAATTTTTCTTACCTATAAAATTGTTATTCAATAATCGTTTGGAATTGTTCATAGCTTAACATCGAGTTTAATCATGTTCAAAATACGGATTATGTTAAAAGTAGTATTAATATCGACAGCAAACTACAAAATACAATGTGTTTTTCTTATAAGTGGGATAACACTGTGATTCACAATTAAAGGAACTTTCCATATCCTTTCAAATACGCCAATTGTCAGTTATGTCAAAAGTAGAATGAGATTAAAACCTATTTGAATATTATCAATCATAGTTTTTTGTTTTTTTTTTGTAAAATTGCCACTTGAAGATGGATTGAAGTTCATTTAAAATGTTTTTCGACTTATTCTGGCTCGAATTGTGTTGTTCCCTAAAAAAGGTACATTGTAGAGTATTTACTATATATTCAGTGAAAAAAAAATAGGAAATATTGTTGGATCATTTGTTTATAAAATGGGCTCGTCCCATAAAGTCTCAAGTCAAGTCTCCAAAATATGATATCGAGTTCAAACCCCCAATCACAACCATGCAATAGACTAAATCTAGCTTTATGTTGGTGATTGGAACACTCTATAATTAATAATATTGCTTGTAATTGTTAAAAAACCAATCAATATCATTTTTTTCAAATTGCATACAGATTGCATCAAAGTACTTTGATTATGTAAGTATCAAAATAAGCCAATCGTTTATTAATAAGAGAAATTTGGTGTACATATAATGATGTAAGTAGTACCTAACCCATGAAAATCCCTTGTATTATGAATTAATTTGGTCAAATTGCTTTACATATATATTAAATTGTAATGTATAAATATATAACATCCCTAATAACAAATTTCATTAAGATATTTTAATAGATAAAAAACTCAATAATTAGTACTGTTATCTTTTACCTTGGATAGTTATAATTAGAAATCATGAGATAAATATTACCATAATCAATTAATACTTGATCTATAACCCTTAAGAGAATCAAACAAAGAGTTTAATAAAATTGATCAAATACTGTCTAGACGATATGCTAATAATTTTTAAGACAAACTGATTTTTTCGATTGAATATTTTTTTGAAAAAAAGTTTTATGATTTATTTTTTGCCCTTTCAGGGATTGACGAAATAGATTAATATTATTTGGAATTTTAAAATGTGCCCTAAATAGGCTTGGGGGAATTATACTATTAACTTATGTAAATAGATCAATATATTTACCTCTCACCATAATTACTGTTAAATAGCAGAAGTTTTATTCGGAATGAATATAAGCCACTAGAAGTATTCGTTAGTGATTACATAAAAGACGTCATATATACAGGAATGATACCTAATTTACTTAAAATTATGTACTTACGTTATATTATTTCAAACTATCGAAACAGCCTAATTGCTTATTAGTTATGAGATAAATTTAGTATTAAGATGTAAATACATAATCCCTAAAAATCATCTCAATTATAAATGTACCCAAAGCTATGAACCAAGTGAGGAAACGAAGACCACGTGATCAACGTTTGTCGAAATATGGTTGTCTACACAACTACTTTTTACTCCACTAGGGGCGTCAAGTAAACTCGCATATTACTTATAAATAACATTTAACTTATAACTAACTATGCATTCTCCATGTGTTTACCATTTTAACTAAAGTTGGATACTCGTACATTTTTTTCTTCCGTTTGCAGAATTTAACTTGTTGTTCATTCAATTAAAAGAGTGTATTCAAGGAGGTTGTGCAGTTAGTTAAAGAGTTATATCCAGGGTACATCAACGTTTCTAGTTGACAAAAATAGAATATTGCGTTGACAAATCCTTTTAATAAATACTGATCACGTGGTACCCATATTGCTTGGCCCTATTTATATATTTTTCCAAATACTTTCCACAGTTAATAGTTTTAGCTTAGAGTTTTAGCTATAGCAAGTAGATTTCAATAAACTACCTTTCCTAAGATCGGAATACTTTAGGTATATATATACTAGTACTGAGCATTAAAATGCTTTTGAATACGCTTTTTGAATGTTAATCCTTTTTCAAATGTATTGATTAATGTACTATTTATAAATATAGTAGATTTATTCATAAATCTACAACACAGTTTTATTATGAATATAATAATGTATTGTTCAATAGCCTTTGCATTAATACTTATACATAAAGAAAATTAGATTCTTACTCAATGAATGCGTAAACAAAAAAATTAGTTCAATTGGATTATAGGTTCCTCAAAGGACCGGAAGCAGCTCAAACATACATAGCATTAGTAATATTTGGGGAAGGGGGAGTAGTGAATTATTTGTAAGATTAGTCACCATTGCTGCTTATTTTTTTTTTTTTTTAAAGACTAATTGAATAATTTGACCCCTTTTTTAAGAAGTAGACGGTTGAAAATAAACCCTTTCAATTACTCAGGATGTGATTATATCCTTTCTTCTTAAACAAAATAACATTTTACAGATTTAGAATGTTCAAAACATTGAATATATTAGATTTTGTGAGTTTATCCTTTCAGCCTATTTAACCATTTGCAAATATCTAATGATTTTTAGGAATAACATTTTTCCAATGCCTATATTGTAAAACTTTTCTCAACGTGTGTATTCAATGATAAATATTATTGCCTGTCAACAGAAAAGTAAGCTGGGAATACTCCTTATTTATTCCAGAAAATAAAAGGGATTGTCGGCGTGAAGGAAATATACAGTTTGATGGCCTTTTTTTCTATAAAAGACGTTTCTGACTTTTTGAAATTTAAATATTTGAATTCCCTATTCACAGATTGTATAATGAATTTAGAAAAAAAACACAGTATTAGAATATTGTTCATCTCTATACAATACCAAAGTCGTATTCTTTTATTGATTCCAATCTCTAAAAGTTTTTATAGGGTATTTCAGTGCAACACTAGTGTGTATTAGGTAGATTTAGATTCAGAATTCAAACATAAAAACCAATTACTAAAGTATTCAAATGACGAAATTGCTCTAAAATTGTTGACTTATAAAATATATTTGACTAAGTCATCATCTTCTAATCAAACTTATAGCCCATCAAATTATTGTAAACCAACTCACCCAATCAAAATTCCTTAATATCCACGAGGTATACACGTACAACATTTATAATATAACTTAAAAGATAAAGATGAAATGGACCACACAGAGACAAAAACCTTTGAAAAGGAGCGTATATATATTGAGAGATCTTTACAAACGACGATCATCAAAAAAGAATATCTTAAGAGGTGATCATCATAACTCAGTGAAGTGGAATTAACATGTTTTAATAATATAGAAGAACTCAGTAATTGTGTCAACTGCGTCTCTGTACGTACATAAATGGATTGGGTTCTTATCTTTTTGGGATTATAATAATATAATGACTATATTTTCATTATCACAATTGTTCATCCTATTATTTTTTTCTTCATTTATTCCTCAGAAAAAGAAAACCACCGCTCATTTATATACCCATTGTATTACATATACTAATGAAAAAAACTTTATGACTACTCATCACATATTAAACTTATTTCTTCTTAATGCAGATTACAATTATGTTTTTCCAAATTGCAAAAAAAAAAACAGTTAAGAATTTCCTGTCGGTATACATAAATGATTTTTTTATAAACTACTATGTACAATAGGGGGAGTTAAGGGACAATTGAAACATGGGAGGACGGTTGCAACTTAACAAATTTCTCAAATATCAAAAAAGCTATAGCCACAAAATTTACATCACAGTTGTATAATAGGTATAAGGTAGATTATATTGGAAGGGAGGATGAATAATTTTTGTCAATTTTTCTTCGAGATATTGGATAAAAAGAGTAGCAACTTTCCTCAAATTATTTATTCATCTGTATTATTTTACTGGAGGTGGTACCCAACATTGCTTGGAGTAATTAGGTGTCGGCTAAAAGACAAAATTTGCTTTAATAATATAGTAGATAACTCCTCAAGAAATCCTCAGTGTTACTCTCCGGTTTTAATGAGCAAACTTACACGTAACTACTCAATACTTATATTAATCCATAAGGTGTCTGTTCTCAATAAGGAAATAGTAGTAATAATAAGAGTTTGAGAAGAAAAAAATGTTTGGTTAAGGGGTACTTTAGTTTTTAGACAGCTCACTAATAAAAACGAATAATTTTTTTTAATATACTAGCGTTTATATTTCATTCAAATCTTAACATGAATTATGATAAACATAAGAGACCACTAACAAAAACAAACAGAAACAGTGCTCTTTGTATACATGCACAGTGAACACACCTGCAATGTTCCATTAATACGACTATATTTTTATTTCTTATATCAAAAATATTTAAATGATTTACAACCTATATACATGTTCGATGCTATATACACACGCCTTCAATATTTCATTTATTCGACTACATTGTTATTTCTTATATCAAAATATGTTTATAATGTACAATATGGAGTACTTTATACAGTGATTCTTTTTCATACAATCACACAGAGAGCCAAACTTTGCTTTATTAATATAGATATAATTAAAATTTATAGGAAATACGTTTTTTTAGGGAGAGCAGGGCCCAGAATAAGTTTGTGAATGTGAATTTCTCTAATTTATAATACTTATCAGTATACCATAAATATTATTGTGTACATTTTAGTCTATAATACATTGAAATTTAGTAATAACATTAAAAAATCCAGTTATTTACTCATCAATAAACATTATTTTGTAAAATTTTCTTTAATTATTTGATTTTTATTTAAATACCTATATTTAGATAGCAAATAATATATATAAATTATCTACAAAATTCTGAGGCAGTTGCATTTAAGAAGAAATATAATCAAACATTATAGCTTAAATTTCCTTCAACAGATTAAGGCTCACAAACATTGACATTCATAAATACATCAAATCTAAAAATATGAACATAATCAAAAATGCACAAAATATTTACTACATAAAAATCAGTAAAAAAAAAGAACTCACATCAATTATCATACAAATTCCAGTCGACTCACGAAAAAAAATTAAAAAACAAGCCACTAAGATAGTTGAATTTTTTCGACTGTTGTAATTGTCTCTGGCTACGGAAACAGTTATAAATTTTTGACGAGTGGCATTGAATCTAATTTGTGAAAATATACTTACGTGTATAACCTTTACTAGATTCAAAGAATAGCAGACATATGCAGTAAGAGCACCAATTATTTTTGTGTGAAAAATTAACAATTTGGAGTTTTAAAAGTGTTAATTATGATTTTTTTTTTTTTTAACGATTGACAAAGTCTAAACCATTTTTAAGAATATTTAGAAGTAGTTCTATGGCATTAAAGTTTTGAAATTTTACTTTTTTTTATTGAAAAATCCACTAAAAACGTTAACAATAAAGAGTAATTAAAGTTCAATGAAAACGTTGTGTACGTGCATAAACATTTGATAGACTTTGACACAGATAAGACAATTAATATTAATAAATCATTTTCTTATTTTTTAATATTCACTATACTCTTGTATAAGTGTAATTCCCCATTAATAACATTTAGAGACGACATTTTTTTTTATGTCTGCATCAAATAATCTCATTCACTTCATGATGCAGGAGTAGCTTCTAAAATTCATTATTTCATAACATTTATTGCCTTATTCATGACAAAGTCTTTCAAATTTTATGTACATGGACAATAACTATTTAACTTTTTTCATTCAATGGTATTAGCTTTTAGAGAGCTTCGTATCAACCTTTTGCATAACAAACTTACTCAATCACCAAAAAATAAAAGTCCAACAATTTCCACCGACATGTACAATAAATGTCTGGAAAACTTCAATTATACTGAATTTCAAATACGATTATTAATAGTTGGGTATTGGATGATTTTATGGTCGTTTTATGAAGTGTCTGATGTCTTAGATAAATGGATCAAAACTTTTGTATACCATAAGCACACTTACATTCAATTCCTTCTTCTCTGTGATTTAATTGGAATTATAATTTAAAGATCTAGGGGAATACTTTCGATTTATTATAAAATTTAAAGCAATTTGCTACATTGTGATATTACTAACGAATAGAAAAAAATATACATTTGTATTTAACTTGAGGTTACCCTCGGAATCAAATGAATTGGAGGTCATTTTTTTTAACCAATTAGCACCTACTAAATTTTCACTACGCTTTTACTATTATTACATAACATAAATTTATAGTTTATTGTCGAAAATTTGGATACATAGGTTTTTTTTTTTTTTTTCAAAAAAGATCATTAAAGTTAAGGTCCTCAAAATTATCGCTTTTTTATTCATTTGAATAATTTTTTTGCAAATTTCCATATGTATCAGTAAAATTGTTTGGCTTTGATACACTAAGAAACAGACAAATGGGCAGTAGGCTACATTTTGTTTAAATACTTTTATCGTTCTTCTAGATAGATAAATACTGATTCTTCACAAAAATGTATATAAACATTTAGATAGTAATTTAATTTAACTAACTTTGTTAATTTGACTAAAAAGCTGTACTATGGATTATGTTTTAACCAAATCTAGAAAAAATACTTATTCTTTTTTCTTTCTTTTTACAAAATATTGTATATAGTTTTTATTAGTATAACAATGATATTTGTAAGTCACATCAACTCATACTAATTGAACAAAAAACAATAAGTGCAGAAATTGTCCCAGTCTACCCTACATACACTAATAAATGTAAAATTATAAGTGCATTTGTAGGTTAACCTCAAAACAAAATCAATATAATATATTATAAATGTGTCTTTGGTTAAAATAATATTTTAAAGAGCTTTTAACCAAAATATATGACGTCAATGCACACGGACAAATTCTAAACAATGCAAAACACATTTGTAATCATAGCTTAAATAACATATATACTGACTTTAATTAACATAAATAGAGGATTATGATTTCATTCATTGTAATTGTTTATAGATACCTACTATTTTGTAGCTTTTAAGAGTGTTGTATAGAGCATTATATTATATGCAAAATAAAATCTCCGCAATAACAAAATCTGACTAACTCATTCCCTCAGAAAATAAAGTACATATTTCTTAAAATTACTTCAAATCAAGAATAAAATTGTAATTACTTTTGTGTCCAAATCGAGTCCCTAGTTTTAGTTTTTGAGTCACAGTATAGCCTCAAGTCTTTCATTATGTGATCAAGTCGAATTTTAAGTCTTTAAAATATGGACTCAATTCAAATTGAGTTGCAAATCTTAAGTCCAAGCCCACACCTCTGATATATTTATAAATAAATATTCTAGATTCAATCAATCTGCGTTTTGTTGTGGTACTTTCAATTTATCCATTAAAGACTTTTTCAAAACATGTGAAATAAATACAATTTTACTTTGTATCATTGACTGTCTTAATCTGTCCAGTATATCTGTGGAACAAATTCCTTAGGGTGGCCAGTGATTCCAAACAGTGAATCATTTAAATATTGTTTTCAAAAGTCCATCACTTGATACATTTTTAAGAATGAAAAAAAATAATATTTTATAAACAGAAAGGTTGTTAAATTTCTGAGCTAGTACACTCAGAAACTCCCTTCATAATTTATCTCTATTGAGATTCTGAAATGGTATAATTGAGGTATTGAAGGTTAAAAATTCCTGTTCTATATATGTTTATTGGAATTAGGACAAAACGTCGAAAGACAGAATGTTGGAAGCCAATGCATAGAGGGACAAAACGTTGAAGGTACAAAATATCAAGCCTACAAAACGTAGAACAGACAATTTTTATGGAGACATTTCGAAACAGAAAAAAAAAATATGAAACAAAGAAAATGCAAAAACAAAGTGATCGGAGACAATGATGAATTTGCAACCAATTAATGTATATTTACCCTTATTTGATCACACAAAGGAAGTAACATAAATCAAGATCATATTGCTTTAATAATACGGAGACAAGTCTCCATCCATCAGACGGAGAAGGCCAAGCTGAGAAGAGAAATAGAAGCCAAAAACAAACGTGTTGGATAGAAAAATAAACGGTCAAGACAACAAATTTGATTAACGGTGTTAAGATCAGGATCAAAAACAACAGGAGGCTGACAAACATAGAGTTGTTTATGAACCTATTAGGAATTACACCCGAGCAACCCTTTTCAAGTTTAATTTTTAGATAACTGTTGGACGTTTTTGGGTTTCGACGTTTTATCTTTTTATCATTTTATACGTGCGACATTTTTGGATTCTACCATTTGTTTTTCGACGCTATATCAGAGTTTCATGCATATTATATCGAATACATATATATTGATTACTGTTGATCTAAATTCATGACCCAAAAACTTATACGAACTATTAAAATAAGAATTTGTAATCCATCTTACATTGATAATTGCCATTACATTTGCATACAAATTGATGTGGAATATGGAGAACTTACAACTTTTATGTTCAGACGTGGAAAGGTAATGGTCCAAACTAAAGGCCAAAATGATATCATTAGGAATGTCTAATATCTAATTATAGAAAAGAAACAATTTGCGTAGTTGCTCTGAAAAATAATTATTCATCAGATTAAAAATAAAATGATAATATAAGTTCATATGAATAAGTTATTTGGAGATATGCCTAGTTGTGTTATAACTATCGCTAATGCAAAAAAAAAAAAAGATTAATTTGTGCTGTTTGAGACACAAGGTGTGCGTCAGTACAAAAAACTATTAAAACGGAGTCATCATGTACTAAACTTTAAGTAAACCTGTCTTGTCGTGATAGTCAACCAACAACATAACAATATTTCTCTTCTCTATACTTTGATTTCATCTTGGGTTTGACATTATTATGTACTCACTCACAAATACTATTTTCTATTGATTATAGTTTTCAGTTTCAACTATGAGTTATTACCACTATACAAGCGCTGCGCATCAACTAAAAAGTCGTGCCAGTCACTAAATAGCCCTATAAAGAAGAAACAAAGTGGAACTATGATTCCGTATTTCTACTTTTCCTCTAAGCCCCATATTCAACCAAAAAAACAACCTATTGTCTACTATGTTTTAGAAACTTTATTAATTCAATTATTTCGTTAATTTTTATTCTTTGTTATTAATTTTCATTTAACAAATAGACTGTTTTTGTTGTATATATACTTTAAACCATACTGTAACATTTACATTATACGGGTATAATCATAACCAAAAGTATCATGTGAATAAATTTAAACCCATTACAGTTCTTTCGATGTCTGATTTATTGACTCTCCTATTTGAATTAGATATATCCTTTTTTTTAATAAGAAGAAGATTGAGGAAAGATGATTTATTACTTGGCTATAACTCATTTAAACCATCTTAGTAATAGAAGCGGTACTCTGAACACATGAGAGTAAATTATAGACTTATAATATAAAAAATAATATGTACTATGAATGAGCCGTTTTAAGTAACGTAATATTTTATTCAATACTATTAATTTAAATATTAGTGATATATCAGTCTTAAAATTTGGACGTTCGGTCCTGTCTCAATTTAAATTTTAAGAATACGTCCGAATGAGACGCTAGACCAATAAAACATTTTTTTTATAAATGACGTCATCATAGATATCAACCTGTGACGGTATTCTCAATCAATCTTCATCAATTTTTGTGAAATAATAAAGGCTTTAATTAAAATTAATGGCTTACTATTATCTTGCTTGAAAGATACTTAGAGTTATCTAACTTAAATGTTAAACTGAGGTAGTTTAAAATAATACTATTGAAAATAATGACTTGTAGATCGTATTTTAAAATTTAAAACACATTTCAAGAACCAACAATATGGACTGGACCAATTTTAAGGACTGATTTATCCCTATTAAATAAAATAAAATAGAACCAATGGATAGCCCAAATCACCTTCATGGCGTGACCAATCCATGTTTTAATTAAACCTTTGTATGTGAAGTACATAAACTGCCCATCTATGTAAGAAAATCAATTATCATTTATGGAAAGAGAATTTATATATATTGTTTAACCTTGAGGCAGAAACAGATCACATGGTGGCCTGAATGTGTTTTTATTTTTAATTTACAACAATATAGAGTGACATACAATGAATGCATTTGAACATTGTGTGAGACAAATGAAAATATATGTAGCAAATTATGGTATTTATTTGTTGATGCTTATATCGGATATATTGATAAATTATAATATAGACCATTCCAGGATATTTAATCATATCGAAACTGCAGATTTTGAATTCATCACTGTCCTTTTAAATGTATTTGTTTTATGTTCCGATCGATATATCTGCCGATGTATGACCGTTTAAGAAGCATTGGGGATCGGTCAAAGTTTGCAAATTAATTATTACACATATTTTTTTTCAATGCCCAGGAAAATCCATACTTTAAAAAATGAACACAATTTAATATTTTTATATTAAACAATGACTAAATCCCAGACAAGGCCTATGCAGTCATTTTTCAAAATTCTGGCCTACCTTTAATTAATATTTTTGATCTAGAAAATCCATGTAATATTGGTAAAGAAGTAAAAATGCGCGCATTTTTTATTCTATAAATATTATAAATGTTCCTTTAAATATAATAATTTTAATGATATAAGGAAAACTATATTGCCATATATTTTGAAATAACTAACAATAATATGAAGTGCTCAGTACTATAGGAGCGGTAAGATAAAAAATCCGGGATGTCTAAAATCTTAATAGATGATGAATCACTTTTTGATGGTCATAAGGGAAATTGTTTAGGAGCTATAGGGGATATACTTGAGTTTTGGTGTTATTATTTTTACTTGGTTTTTAAAATAAGAATTAAAAGGTATAAATTGACCAATAAATAGGTGATTTTCTGGTTTTCCTGGGAAGATCAGGGATTTACACATACAATAAATATATGAGAAAAATATATTTACCCGTCTGTATAAAATAAGTATAAGCCTCACTTTGATCTTTAATTGTCGTACTGACGGTCAAAAAAAGAAGAAGTGTTCAGAATTTTCGATCACCTGAGCAGAGAAAGGGTAGTATTTATTTTCCATTACGGCCTTGTTTATGTAGAATGATTAAGGGGCCATTAGAAATCAGAATCACTTTTGTCCATTAGAAGTCAATGGGTTCCTCATTAATGTTTTAGAGTCCCCATTAAAATTTAAGATCCCCAGTTAGTTATTGGGTATCTTGAATTTTCTGCATAATTTGACTTTTGTAAATGTAGATTAAAGATAATGTCTGATAAGTGATATTTTATGTGTAGATTCAAATAATGAGTAAAAAAATTTTTTATTAAGCAATTGTTGTATTAAATAGAGTAATTAAGAACTCTATTCACATAGATAGGTACACCCCCTTTCTCTCCGCTAAGTAACATACATGTCGGTCATTTATTCTAATTACTTCATACATAATTAAGTTACTTTTATTATTGCTACAAGGTATTTTAAAAATCCAATTAATATGTACCTTAAGCAAAGATAATCTTTTAAAAGATCCTAAAAAAATAAAAATATGTAATTAACAAACTGTCTAGACATGTAAAATTAAAAGAATAACAATAGTAATAAAGGTAATGTCGTACAATTATTGATTTTATTTATACTATGATGGACTTTTAAATAATGTAGCTGTTTAAGATATAGTAACTGATATATTAAGGGATTCAATTTCGCTTTATTAAAAATTTTAAGTGAGTATGACGGTATTTGAATTATTATTGTGTTTGCTTATTTACATTCACAAAGAAAGCCCAAAAACTAAGGTTGCTTAAGACAATAGTTTTCAAAGTGGGGCCATGAGGGGAGGCTTGGGAGGTGGCACAGGAAGATGAAGAATTGATGACTACTTTCAGTCTACATATACACAGTACACATGTTTTGCATGTCAGCTGAAAATTTATTTGTGAAGGGGGCCTTGTGACAGTAAATTTTGATAGAACCCTTACTTATAAAATATTATAGTAGTCATATTATAAGGCACTGAATAGCTTAATAGCGGACTCAGAAAATTGACTTATTCATGAAAGCTAATTTATTCTTTATAATATATATTATATTTTTACATTCTGTATAGGAATAAAAGCACACCAAGACCGCAATATATTGCTTAGAGATCTCGGTTCGACTTTGTCGTTCCCAATTCTAACGGTTCAAGAACCGTAGCCCCTTGAACCGATAGACCGATAAGGGCACAACCTGGGAAATAAATGATTTATAAAAAATATATTGTAGGTAGCCCTTTGTTTTTTTTGTTTTTTGTTTTTTTGTTGCCAACTGTAAATTATTATTTGGATACTATATACATTGAATTGATAATTTTATTAATATTATTAAATCAATGACTGAGTATGAAATGACAAGAATTCTAAACGAAGGTAAAACTCATAACAGCTTATCTAGCATCTTTAATTTTAAAATATTTTTTAAGTACAAAATATGAAAAGTATGCCACTTTAAATAATACCAAAGTCAACTGATGAAAACAGTTAGGAGGAAAATAGAATGAATCTTTGTTTATATCAAAAAGCGAGTCGTAACCACCTTATTATTTCTCAAAAGAGAAAGAAAAAAAGACCCAAAATCAGATGGTAGTTAACTAATTTCTCCTTTCTGGTTAATTATTCTGCATTTAATAGGAGAAAATTGTAGACAGCTTAAGAAACTACTTGGATTTCCACGAATCATCGTTCAGAACACTAATAATGGACATTAATAGTAAAAAATTAACAGTTCACAAAAAATACTAGGTGAATTTCCATGTTAGTTGGATAAAACTGTAGCACAAATGAAAATAAAATATCAGGAAACCGTTAATCTCTCTTTTGTCGATGCACCCAATGACAATTGGCTAAGGTTGAAATTGCATATTTTCAAGATCACAATCCAGGCTATTTTTAACTGATATGAAATATCACAAATTTGTAATATACTATTTACTTATGAGGTAAATAAAAACATGACTTTGATTTGTCAATTAAATTATGGATAACAATAAAATTATCTTGAAACGTTATTAGTTACGATAAAGGTAGGTTACCACATCTATCATGCGTGTACACTGTACATACAATTTAATTCTAAAAACTTTGCATTTTATAATCGTCAAAACTTAACAATTCTCCCTTTCAAAATAAAGAATTTAAAATGTTTCTTGTTTGGAGGAGAGAAAATGCCACATCAGTAATTTTTGTCCATCCAAAATTCAATTAGCCATGACATTTTTACTCAAAGATATCAAAAACATTTTAAATCACATAACTTAATTATTTTAAAATGGAAGATTATTTAGGTTAGAAGATAATAGTATACACAATTCTTATAAATAAATTATTTTATAGGTGTACGCGCACGATAGATTTGAGAGGGTGGATTGCGTAGAGCACGGGAAGAAGGTGGGAGGGAGACTTATAGTACTTCTGAATGAAGGCCATTGTTAACATTAGCTGTCTGTTATATGATTACAGATGGAGAAAATGAATTACTGCTTTAAAGAGAAAAAATTTATAGTTGAGTTACCATTAGTGCAAAGAAATATGGTAAAATTATATGTTAAACAAATATATGTTTGTTTTTTTTTAAATTAAACTAAAAGTAGGCGAGAATTCTTCACTCACAAGAGATGTAAACATCACGACAATCTGTTAAAAAAAGAAACAAAAAGAATCAAAGAACTATAACATCAACAGTGTTTCCTATTCTAATCATAAAACTCTATTTTTATCTACATTTTGCCCATTTCTATATATGTGTAAAACACCCTTTAGATAAATAAATAAATGCAATTAATTGAAAATATTTTCTGCTGGTTACTCGTAGGTAAAGAGAAATATGAGTACCTTCCGCCAATTTAGTGGTTATTTAATCCTTAAAAGGATATCTGTCATTAAAATAAAAAGCTAATTACGAAAAGTACATTGAAAGTCATTCATTTATTAGAGTTGTTCTATGTAATTGCAAAAAAAAAAAATTCAAAAGTAACCTTGTTTCTTTCAATTGGTTAAAATTTGTTATTCGTAAATATTGACATGACACATTTTTATTACAAAATTTAAGCACAATAAATGTATAAATATTTCATGTTGGTTCACTCATTTCCTTGATATTTGCTTTGTATAAGGGAATTTTTTTTTTATTCAAAAACATAATAGGGATAAAAAATATGTCAAGTCCGCTTACAATAATGAAATGGAACTTATGAAACAAAGCCAAACTTATCCCTTTACTGGACTGGCTAAAATTTTAAAGACGCTCTCTACTTACTTATCAAGATTAAAGTTATGAATTATCTTTAGAATGGGAGACACCGGGAACAAAAGCAAATATGTATATCACTGCAACACTGCAATATACCTATCTTTTGTAAACAAAACTATTTTTCTATATTTGAAAAGAAAAATACAATTCAATCTCCAAGTATTTCATTCAGATTGAGGATTGCAACGATTTCACTATCATTATTTAGAAAATTTGATCAATCTCTTACACTGGACTATTTTATCAAATACCTTAAACAAAGAAAAATCAAAATATATATGCATAGAGGAGCTTTTAATTTTTAAACTTCTAACTTCGGAAGTTGGATGTAAGCTTTATATAACAAACGTGGGTTATTCATTTTTTGCTTTATAATGGAAAATACTGACCATTTCTTGGGTAATATGCTCTTTTAAGTAGAATATATATGGATGTTCTTGCGTTTTATATAACTTTTTGACTTTTTTTTAGAGATAAAAACAGTCAAAAAGTTAATGCCGTCCTTACAAAGATAAACACTTAAAGAGTTTTAAACATCATGAAGCTATATGTGAGTGTTTTAAAATATATAAAATAGTATCTGTTTATATGATGTTCATTATGATATAGGCGATAATGGATAGATGATCATTTGCTTTTACTGTTTAATTTTGTTTTTACTTTTTGAGTTTTTTATTAAGTTTCTTAATATTTTAATACGTATGAATAACAATTAAAGGGTAGAAAAAAAAATTATTAAAAATTGGATAAATATGTCGGAATAATAAATAAGTTTAAGAAATGCACAAAAATTGTAAGGCCGTCAAAGAACTATATACTATTTCCTTTTGATCAGGATCTTCATTGAATTGAAAATTATTTATATGATAATTAGCTATAATAAAGATAATAATTTGATTATAATTGTCTTCATTTGTCATATATTACTCGCATATTTTCTTGCTCAAAGTATTTTTGACGGTTTAATTGTTGAATCATTTAGCTTTGTAATCATTTTGCATTTATACAGGTACGAAGGTCTAGTCATAAAGAACTATTTAATATAATGATAATACATATACAAGAAAAATGTAACCAGTTTTAAAAAAATAATTCACTCAACGATATGATTTAATGTCATAAATTTACTTAATCAATTATTTAAAAAACTTGCGTAATAAATCACAGTGTTACACCACTAGCACAAAAACTTCACGCAAATTTTTGTGCTAGCTCTTCTAGTCCCAAACCCCAAAAATCCTGCTGACACGCCTGTAAATACATGTCTTTAACAACATTTTTGTCTGATATTTTATTTAAAAAGTATAAAGGTTCCGATACAATAGTATTGATAGCATGACTATCAATACTATTGTATAATAATTTTAGTTTCATATCTGCGACGGAATTATATATAAAAAAGGTATATAATAATACTACCAATTTTACATTTCATTTACCAATTCCTCATAATGGTTTTTTTCCTTATTATGGAAAATGGAGATAATTTCATTCATTTTTTAGGGTTATATTGTTTTTTTAAAAATATAATTAAACTTATTTTGTAATTGTATAACTTGCCTAAAAATAAATATATATTTTTTTCTTCAATCCGCATAAGAAAAATAGAACTATATACCCTGAAATAATATAAAATATATAGTTCTATTTTTCTTATGCGGATTGAAGAAAAAAATATATATTTATTTTTAGGCAAGTTATACAATTACAAAATAAGTTTAATTATATTTTTAAAAAAACAATATAACCCTAAAAAATTAAAAGTTATAAATTTATTTATTTATGAAATTATCTCCATTTTCCATAATAAGGAAAAAAACCATTATGAGGAATTGGTAAATGAAATGTAAAATTGGTAGTATTATTATATACCTTTTTTATATATAATTCCGTCGCAGATATGAAACTAAAATTATCAAGTAATTTTATTATCTAATACTTAGCATAGTAAAACGTATTTTTTCAAATTTTGTTATCTGAATCTATAGCTGTACATATACATTGAGTAATGGGGATATGGGAGGGAGAAAAACGTTGTTTTAAGATGTTTACATATTATGTATGTATGTGTACAAGGGGAAAAAACCAAGTGCTTTTAACGCCTGTGTTCGACATTTTAATGACATTTTCCAGAGACTTAAAATGTTTGGTTTTGTATTGAAATTGGTGGTTAAAAGCAAATATAAATTTATAAGACATAAGTGTTTATTTTAAAGTTGTATTTTTTTCCACTAAATTAGAAGGAAAACAAAACAGATGATAATAAATATAAGCTGTTAATTTACTAGACAAATATTAAGTATATTATTAATTAAAGATCATATACTAATTTCGAATTTAATGAAGCTACTATAAATGTAGAACGATAGTTTATATACATTGTAAATACCGGATGGTCCACTGAAATCTGAGCACTAACTAGTTCAATAATTAATTAAGGTTGACTGATTGAAATTAATTTATGTTTTGTTATATTAAAGAAGGTGCCAGGCATTTTGCAGCCGCCTAGAAGCTATCATTGCGTTAATGGCAGTTACATTAATGATTAAGAGAGCTCAGATACACATCTATTTATAGTACTCAATTTGTTGAAATTTCATAATTAATTCACAAATTATATCTTGTTGAAGTTTAAATTTCAAAGTGTACGGATATTAATGGACCACTCAGTACATTATGAAGTAGCCTTTATTGTTAGTAATCCATTTCTTCCAGACATTTGGTGAGGTTTAGTGATAAAAATAAGCTTACGCAATAAAATATGAAATCATCCACTCAAGTCGAGTCGAACCGTGTGGATAAATGTTCGAGTCAAAACTAAGTATTATAAGTCGTTTCCTTTATCGTATCTCGGAACCTTCCCCCCCCCCAAAAAAAAACACAAAAAAAGCTCTAAATCAGTTCTTAGTAAATTTTTTCCTCACTGTGGAGTTACTATTCAGTAGTTGTTGGGAAATATTTACAGCTTAGCAAAAGAAAATTAAAATACTGGATGTTTGATGTAACGTTCTCTTGCCTATTCTTACGTAGGTATCTAAATATATATCAATGTATGTATATACATAGTTAAAATGTTTATTTGACACCAAACGTGTCAAATCAAAAAATAGTTAAACATACATTCAGACCTCATTCACACAAATCCCAAACAATGTTTCTAATTGAGAAAATTAGTCATGCAGCCTGTAAAAAAATATGAATTAAAAAGTCTCGTCTACATATAATAATAATTGAACACATAGATTAGCATCGTACCATGGTACTCTGTACAATGTCTGTTAAGGTGTTTCATACGAAAAACCATAACAAATGTTTTCCAAAGTTTATTTTACCAAAATATCACTACCTCCAAAATCTACGATCTTCCAACAAAAATCAAAAGCCCTTCAGACAAAATATTTTTTTAAATTATTTCTTTATTTTATAACTAAAAAAGGGTAAATGGCCAGAGAACATACCAAAAATTCAAAAATGTTCTACAACACAATAAAAAATACTTGCTTCCTTTATTCGTATTTATTATCAACAGTTGTAGCGCACATTGAGAAGCAGAAAGCGTTGGTTAGAACAATTTCATTAATATATGATCCATGAATCAAGGCTGCGGAGTCGAAGTCAGTACCATTTTTGGTGGAGTCAGGCGTCGTAATGTTCGTACCGACTCGGATTCTTGCTACAAAAAATATTGTAAATTATGTAAACAAAACTAATTTATTATCTAAGGCTTATACTGAGTATATTTAATGTTATTTTCTAAATGTTTATAAATTAATAGCACTATTAATATATGAAACTTACTAAGTTAACTAATTTACAAGTTTAGTTCACAAATTTTAAACATACTTCATAGTCGATGCAATCACAAGTCCTAAACACTTCTATAGTCTAAATTATTATATTGGTTAGAGCATAGCAACTAGACGTGTTGGTTAATTAACTAGAATTGTAAATAGTCAATTATGTCATCAGAGAAAAGTGTAACATTGCAGAAACATGTTGTGTGTATTATCGTTCCTCAGTTACGACTACATAAATTATGTTCAAAAACTTATGAATGTATTAGCACTAGATAGATTTTGATCCATTTCATTTCTTGTTCATCTAGTTATATCTTATATTCCAAATATTTTATTTATACAAAGCACAATTATTTACTAAATGTAACTAATAACTACCTACAGCTATAAATAACATCTCTATTTAAAGTATATCGACTCAAATGACTCAATAATGCTTATATTGGCTATAAAACATATAATAAAAAAATAAAAATGTTTGTTGGAGTCGGAATCGGCATTAATCAAAATACTGGAGTCGGTGTTGGAGTCAGAGTCGCCCAATTTATTTGCCGACTCTGCAGCCCTGCCATAAATGCTTTTAATATGTTTTTTTCTCCCATATTCTTGTTTTCTACGGATTTTCAGGATTTTCCAACTATGGCAAACCCCTGGGACATATTGCAATTAATTATTTTATAATATAAGATTCATTTGCTTATTATAAATATACGTATCCAGAGTTGACTTCTAGCCCTTGGGACGGGTTGTGGATTTCATAATTATACAACCCCCACTCCATCACAAATAAGATACTTACAATTTAAGTTCTTATTTCCTGTCAGGTCTGGACCTAAACCCAGCATTAATTTCGTCCCTCTGTATTGAAACATCCTAATGTACATATACATTATAATATGGCAAACACAGCCATACATACATAAATATGTGCCCATGTCAAGGGCTAATAATTAAAATAATGATGATGAGCCCTGTTCCTGCAACAATTTTTTAACTATGAGACATTTATGTACAACGTACATGAATCGATAAATAATTATGTACGTTGCGGAATTTGAAATGAATTTTCTGTACAATGCTCTTTTTTGTATTCTTGATTTGTATTAAAATAGATGTCAAATAGGTATTTTTTTTTTCTATTTCTTATATTTTGTTATTGTTCTCTTCTTCTTATTCTGACATATGTCAGAGAAGTCTTGAAGTAAACAAGTATGTTAAAAATGCTTCATACTTCTTCAAGAGGGAAAAATATATCTTAGTTTGGCCTTCAGATAATGATGTTGATATTTAATATATAATAAATTAGTTTATGAATTATATCTTACTGAGTAGGTTATTTGGATTTTTTGAGATGAGGACATACATTATACAAGGATCCATTTCCGTAGTTCAGATCAAACTTCTTTGACCATATTTTTTGTCCATATTTATCTAAAGAAGGATAACTATAATTAGTTAATGACCGCAAGAAATATTTTCTTTATTGTAAAAAGTAGTAAATGAATTTTTCTATCATCCAAATAGATCTTATCCTTTTTATTATTTTAATTTAAACCTTCGTCTATTTACTATACATATTTGGTCCGTCAGCACATAAGCAAGCTAGAATGATTTTTCTCAAAGTTGAGCATGGATTACATTTGTAATCTTCGCTTTTTGAAAATGTGTATCAACACATTTTCTAATGAAGCCTATAGATGTATTACATTTCACTATTTAAAGTAGTAAAATGCATTGTCACATTTAAATAATTAGAAAGTGATGGATATAATTTGAAAGAGAACATATTGGGGTAAAAAAAAGTATCATTAATCAAATGAAGGCACTAAACAATAGTAAACATTTTGGATAGCTCAACTTATCCTAGAAGTTGTAATATAAGACCTACCTATAACTTGGCGAAATATGTATATAAAATATTGACCATTTATATATGTTGTAAAAAAATAATTATTAGACATTTCTTATTTTCTTGATTCTTTTTATGTTAACTCATCAAATATATACTTAGATTCCTACATTAAAGTTACATCTGTTGAATATGTAGTAGACGTAATTTAGTACAGAAGATTAGTTACAAATTATACGTACATTAACCATTATGACGTAACCAATTATAAAGTATATTTAAGGTCAGCAATTATAAACATACAGTTTTTCATTTAGAGATCGAATGACTTAGGTTTTTTTACAAATATCAGAATAACTCCATAATTGCTTTAATTTAGTCAGACGGGCATGGACAAAAAAGGTATTTGTTAACCAAGGTATTTTTTCATGACATGTACTCTGACTAAAACAAAACTTACCTACTAATGAACAAATAAAGACAGGACGAAATTCATGCGCAGGGAATGTATGTATATGATGTGTACAAGATGTGATGTTATAGTAGTTGTAACTTTTATAAGAAAATTGTACAAGTTGTAACTCAAAAATATCAGAACGACATGTAAGCACTGTCTTGATTGACGAGGAGATCATCATTAATTCAAAAAGAAAACATGTTTAAAAAATATATTAAAAATAATGGATTTATTTTTACTATACATATTATACTAATCAAGCAAATATCGTATGTCTATCTGTCTGAAGAAGACTCATTTTTGAGTGTGCTCTTAATAAATTGGACTGCGTAACTACTTGATCTAAAAAATATCAACGAAGCAACGAGCGTGTGTGGCGCTCAGCTCGTCATATTACAAAAGAAAATAAATTTGGAGTAAACATATATGATATTAAAAGAAAGTGGGTCTTTTCGTCGATGACTAATAACTCCAAGTAATGCTGGGTACTCCCGCTAGTAATAAATAAATCTGCGATTAAAAAATTTAAATGCACGGCAATTATTAACTTGTTTAAAAAATTATCTCTTTGTAGCATTTTATCTCTGCAAAACAAGAAACATCAAAACCATGAAACATTTTCATTTTGATAAGAATAATTGTTTAGGTTTGAAGATTAATAAATGCAGAGTGCCAAATATGTTTACGTGTACACACACAATATATCTGGAAACTCACTTTAAAAATTTTGCTACATAGTGGATACCTCATATTCAACATTTGCTCATTTAAAAGGTCGTCAAAAATCATTGTTAAGATTAAAGTTTGTAATAAAAAAAGGTTAGGAAGACCCATCTTTGCTAAAATTTGTATATTATCATTTTCGAAATATTAAACAAAATAAATTTAGCCTTATACTACTAAATTTTATTATCGTGTAAACAATAGAAAAATTGACTCATATGTCATACTCAAAGTAAAAATGCCGTATTTTTTGTAGATATCTATAATTTCATGAATTTTTCCAGTGCTTTATTGTCAATGCAAACCTTTTTATACATGAATAATTTAAAATAAGACCCATAAATGCATTTGTTTAAAGATATTTAATTTCTTTAGAAATAATATGTGAACAAAAATAATAATGTATATACAATAGGTGTTTCAAGATCTTGGAAGGTCATTATTAAAGGATAAGCTTAGTCACTCTACATACCTTATGATTCGAATGTCATCATATGAAATTTTTAATTGATCAAATACCATCCACCTATATTACACATACTCTAATTAGCTTATTTAGGTCTAGCATGACTTGTGTATTTACAATAGCAAACAGGCATAGTTACATAAATCGTTGGAGCAAGTTATGATAAAATTAGGTTAGATTAACGGATATTAAAAATGAATGACAGTGTAGCAATTAATAGTTCTTTACGTGTCGTATATGTATTTAATTAAATATAAGGCGAAGAAATAAACAATGTTGGATGGATCTTTGACAGAACGTCAACAATAAGGACTTCTATAGAATGTAATTTGTGATTAAGTTGTTTAGCCGCAAGGTTTTATCTTTGGTCTTAGTTGCAAAAATTATATTTTGAGAAGAATATAATAAATTGATTTTGCCCGTTACTCATTCAAAAAAAATCACTAAAAGTATGAACGGTACTGATTTTGTACTCAATCTCCATACATCTATGGGCAAGATTCTAAAAATTTTTGAATCGTTCAATAATTGATTTTGGTATTATTATAAATTATATTCTGGAATTCAATTATATGAAAAAAATATCTTTGTTTATGCATAGATATTTATATGATTTTAACTATCAAAAATCATGAAAATCAATATAAATTTAATCAAATTCTCAAATATTAGATTTTAATTAAATACAGTGTTTATAATTTGTGAGTATCTATGTACATTGTACATACAATATAATATATAATGATTTGCATTGAGATGAAAAAACAAACAAATAAAATCACCAAATGCAATCTTCATTAAACTTTCATAATTTGATTTTACAAATGTGGCCCGTCAACACAAAAGCGTGCAAGGAAGATATTTGTCAAAACTGAACCACATTTGTTTTTTGAATTTATTTATCTTATATTTACATTAACAAATTATTTTTATAAACCATTTGGAGGAGTCTTAAATGCCACTTAAAGATCGAGTAAATAATTATAAATCATTTATAGAAAAAAGGTAACATAGATTCAATTTGAAACACCATATCGGAACTTAAGAAAGTATGGTATATCAGGTAAGTATAGCTAATGTTTCTATGTAGGTATCCAAGCCCATTCTACAAATTATAATATGAAGCCCATAAAGACAGATTTACATAAGTCAATGAAATACTAGTACATATATGTATATTTATTTATAAAAAAAAGTGAATTTGTTCAAGTTTGCTTTTGTGTTGACACACGCCAGAGGCGTGGGGGTGGGGCTGTTGCAAATTAATGAAAATTTATTTCTTACTAGATAATTTGATATTTGAAATTTAATTACACTTTTCAAAAAAAATTCTAAAAAATTTTATTGTATATGAATAGTTATGAATTTTTAAGCTTTTCTGCAAAACAATTATATTTGAAATTTAATTTAAGAAATAAAAAAAATCATTTTTTTTTTTTCAATTTTGAAATTTTTCTACGAAAAATTTTAATAATTTAATTATCTTTTCAACAAGTTTTCTTTTTGAAATTTAATATTAGTCCGAAAAATTTGATTTTTTGTGAACAGCCCTGGATTTTTGAAATTTTTCTCCCAAAAATTTAATAATTGAATTGTTTTTTCAGAAAAATTCAATTTTTAAATTTTTTTCCCCAAAATTGTAATTTTTGAATTATTTTTTCATGAAAATTCAAAAAACTAAGTTCCCTCCCCCCCCCCCCCCCACCCTAAAAAAAAAAAAAAAAGAATATATATATAATTCTACAAACGCCCCTGACCCTACATATGTTTTGAATTGATATCCTTTATCATTACAGATAGTGAGGAATTATTTAGATAAACCTCTATTAAATGGATGTTTAACTTTTAAAATTATTGAAGATTATAATTTTATTTTTAGGACAGATTCCACTAACAGGATCATAAAAATCTTTACGTTCCCCTCTAAAAAAATTTTAATATATGGGCATGTACATTAACACGCGAGTAAACTCATAAAAGATATATTCAATTAAAAAATGAGTGCATGAAGATGGGTTCTTTCTTTTGGCTTGGCTTTAAGAGTAGATATTCATGGACGTCAATAGAAAAACAATATTGAACATACAAAAATCATGAAAATGTGAAATCTACGATGTATACATTTATTTCTTTATAAATAAATATGACCCATTGACTTATCCCATAAATTATGGACTTTCGATTCTAATTTCTAGGATTGGTTGAAATACCCAGGAATGATAGTTATCGGTAGAATAGAGCATGAGTGTTAAATATGTTGGTAGAGTGAGTCTCCTACTACATAGAAAAAATAATGAATAGCTTTGATGTTACTAGAAAAACTTCCCCGTGGGAAAATTGCCCGTGGAAGATTGCCCTGGAGAAAATTGCCAGTTAGGAAAATAGCCCAGTAGAAAATTACCCGTATTTTGTTCAATCTTCATGATGAATAATAACACTTTATAAATTAACATAATATGATTTATGACAAATATCTAAACATATTTCTACAACTATGGTCCCTCATTAGTGTACTAAGCATTGATTGTTTGTTAAGCTGTGAATATTTTTTTATTATTATTGAAGAATTGCTCCGCAGTTACGATTATTTGAAAAACTATCAACTGATTTTGGGCCTTTTTACCTTTATATTACTTAATGAAAGGTTACAAGATACAGTTTAGATTACATCGTGTTATATGATCCGAATTCTAAGTAGGTAATTATCCTCCCTTCCTCTTTGCCAGGTATGAAAAGCTAACTAAGTTGCATGTAGACATCAGTGGAGCAGCATTCAAGTCATGTTTTGAACCAATATCTTCTTCTTATGTTCCAATTTTCAAACAATTTCAAGAAATAGCCTTTAATACAACAATGTAACAACCTTTGTTGTGAAAAATGGATCGACAAACGTCATGAAAAATTTGAACTAAATAGCAATGCTCAGAAATTTTATCTCAGTATAAAATAAAATAAAGTTCAATTACTTTATTGATTTATTAAAATTGGAATATGAAGACTTTTTGTATCAAGTAAAGGCCAGAAAAATATCATTGTCTTTACAATGCGTATTTATTAATATCTCAATTACGATTTATTAAATGGATTTAGCTTATAAAGTATCTTTATTCGAAAAAAAGGTCAGTAAAAAAGTGATATAAAGGGCAAATTTATTATAAATATGGATATCATTTCTTTTACGATCAGACAGATGGACATATAGCAAAAATGTAATTTATAGTAGCCTTTCTTCTTTTTGACTATTTAGCATCAATCGCTAGTAAAAAAATAATGGAATATTTTTAATTGCAAATTGATTAAATTAAATTTCTTATTTTTGAAGATTTGTTGTGAAACCAAGGGTGATATTCAGGTCAAAATACTCTTTTTTGAAAAAAATCGTAAAATTACAAAACTTTTGAGCCTCAGAGCTTAACATTTCTCAAATTTAAAAAATAAACTCCACCCTAGGCAGCGTATTGGGTTCTGTATTTCAAAATTTTACAAGCCTATCAATAATCAGATGTTTCTTTGCTCCTTATTTTAGTTGTTGTTTTTTTGTTTTGTTTTGTTTTAAGTAGGATCGGTCTACAACATTTTAAAAAAAAAGGAACTTATGGTGTCTAAAAATATCCAGCCACTCACTATTGTTAATAGTGATAAACATGAAGGAAATGAGAATTGAGAATGACATCATTTCATCTTTGTCAAAATGTATAAGACTACTTTAAAATTTATTAGTTATTCATAAAATATAAAAATATATGCAAAAATTTCACAACATTTATTATTAACTAACGGGATCACATAATTCAAATATATTTGTTACTAAAAAAAGTTTTTTCGCAGAAGTGTTCCCAAACCCCCTAATATATACTAATATTAGTTCAATTTGATTTTTTTTTGTGTTTCACAAATACGTAGAATATCAACAACGGATAATAAATTTCCAGTTATTATCAAAAAAGTTCTATTCCCTCTGTTTGCTTTCTTTTTACTAATAAGTAAATCAAACAATAATTTACTAATATTATATACAGCAGTAAAATAAACCCAAACGAACACTAATAATATTATAAATTTGTTAATGTAATAAAAAAAAATAGTGTTGACATATTTATACTAACTTGTTTGTACAATGTACATAGCTCTATAATGGAAATTATAGCACCGAATCGCTGATGAAAGTTTTTAGAATCCTGAGATTACTATTATGAAGTAGTTGATAATTATAATTAAAGTGTGTATGTAATTACATATAGGATTAGAGACAGGCTGCTAATTTTCTCCCATTATTCTTAATGATTATGTACATACACAATGGAAACTAATAGCAATAGAGATTTCACGAGTATTCACATCCCCATAATAGCCACTTGGTAAAATATGAACGTGTTACAGATGGATTTGTTTCATACCCTTACCCAAAATGTATATTAATAGACAAACTCCTTATCTTTTAGATTGTAATAATTACGTTTTCACCCCATCCCTCTTCGCACTGATTTTTTGTTTAATGAGTGCATTACTACAACATAAAATTGATACGGTTAATTTAGACAGAAAATCAGTATTTGAACATTATATTTAGTTATAAATTTTTGCAAAAATGAATAAACAAATAATTGTTGAAAATATATTTTATTTTATTATGTCTATCATTCTATTATAATTCAAATTTTATATCAATTACAGTATACCTTTTTATGACCACGTACTAAAGGCTCATACTTAAACTTCATTGTTTTACATAAGAAATTAAACATTCTAAGCAAAAAAAAATAATAATTAAAACTACGAAAATAGTAATAGTGAATAAGTTCAGTATAGATGCACTGGTCAATTTTATCTGTTGTTTATTTCAATTTTTATCCTTGTTTTCAGAAGAAGAAAAGGTATTTGGTATAGCAGAAACCTCCGCTTATGGTCATTTCTCATAAATAACTTTTAAATACACAACCCAATTAGTTGGCTAAAATTAAACTCAGTATGCATATATAATCAGAAATTTCATTGCCTTTTTCTAAACCCATTATTTACTTTGATTCCAAATCTGATTTTAATTTTTTTGTAGCACGTAGAGTTTTAGAAATACAGTGGTTTGAAATTTTATCAATTTTTTAGTGTATTTAGTATAATTTTGGGAACAAAAACAACAATGTGTTGTGAAAGTATGTTCTTGTAGTTTATTTTGCCTGAATCTTCACAATAAAGCGTACAAGAATGGTCCGCCATCATGATTTTATTCCAAAATCTTGGGAAGTGATTCATCGTTGTGCGAATATCTTGGTGAAATGCTCTCCTCACTGCACCATGGTTTCCAGAGAGAAATCTATGTGGGAATGCAGGAAGTGCATTTTCAACCACATTCGGCAATCGCCTTTATACGCAGGAGACTTGTTGATCCCAAGAAAATTATCACATATCCATTTGAAAGCTAGCCGAGCGTTCAATTCCAGTGGAAGTAAGGCTTTTTGAAATTAAGTGTCCTACAAAACATGACCTCATTTGTGGTCCTTAAAAAATTCGGTAATAGCCTATGTGAACCTCGTGCTCAAGTAGTTATTTTTTCATTTAGTGTTGAAGTAAGAAGTTCTGATTTATCTTTAGAAAGGCATAAGCCTCAAACACCTTATCCCTTCAGGATTTTTTCGTTTCATCTACTATAGAACCTGTTGAGTCATCTAGGGGGTGGGGGGGAATGGGCAATGAATCATCATGTTTTAATGTTGTACGTGCTGACTTTATGTTTGGATATTCAATCAGAAGCTTGTTCTAGGCAAGTAATCCCATTAAATTCTAAAATACAGAAAATGTACCGACATTTTTTTTTTTAAATGGACATACTTTTTTTTCAAATTATACTATATTCTAGAAGAAAAAATCAGCTCCATCATAAAAACTTTAGCTGCTAGAAGAAATAGAAAGACAGATTTGGAATCAACGTAAAAAATGCTGTAAGATACACTCAAAATTATTTCTGATTAAAATTCTATGGTGACTTATGTAATTAAATGTGGGATTTCACGTGGTGTAAAACCCCGGTAAATCACGGAAAATAAACCGTGGTATCCAGAAATTATATTATTTCCAATGAAGTGTTTTCTACATAATTTTAATTTCATATGATCTTCAGTGCAACTCCATCTAACCAATTAAAGGAACATTAAAAAAAAAATATGATCTTTATTATGTGTATTTCTAAGGGAATTTTTTTTTATTAATCATTTCTTTGCATCAGTATTGACTGACTCTTTTAGCAATAACTATTTTATAACTTCCTCTACTTATATATACATATGTATGTGCAAAAATATATGCTTATTTATTTAGTCATTTATCATTTAGAGTCATAAAATAGTTACATATAATATGGGCAAATGTTTTTTATTATTATTTAATCTCTTAGAGTATCTTTACATACAGTAGCAAATCAGAGGTCATAAAGATAAACAAATTTTCTTCATAGGGGGTCAGAGAAGTAATAAAAGGAAGAAATCTAACATTATTATAAGCTATATGGGCAGTTTCATTTTTATAGAGTAGAGCATTTTTATTTTTTCCCTTCTTCTCAAGTTAATTACAAATATGTATTTTGCATAGATATATTATTCTATGGATCATTAAACTGCTTAACAGAATACTACACATATATGACAAATGAAACCCTATTAGCCAAAAAACATGTGTGTTTTTTTTTTTTTTTCATGAGATTAAAAAATAGTGCAAATGCAATTAGAGAAAACTTTCTCTGAATTCATAAAATTACAAAGTAATTTATTTCCTTGAAAATAACTCATTATAAGTTATACTGAAGTTAAATCATCTGGAAAAAAAATGAAAAATCGAATATCGTAAATTTTCAGACTTAGTCAAACAATAATTAGTCTACGTCAAATAATTTTACAAAGCAGGCAAACTTTCGAATAGAAGGATAGGAACAAAAAAAATTATTTTCCCTGTACTGTACTTTAGATAATCACAACATTATCTTGAAGTTCTGTTTGTTCTTAAAATTTATTAAATTTTATAATTTAAATTGTGTAATAATACTAAACTGTTGTACTGCTCTGATATATAAAACAAGTTATCTGGGTTTTGAAAGAATGGAGAATATACATATTATGTTCCCATAAGTTTCCTTTAAATCTGAAGGAGTAATAATTGGATTGAACTGATTATACTCAAAAGAGAATGTTAGTTCATAATTTTTTGTACTTATTGTGGATTTTGCAAATTTTACAAAAAAAAATATTTTTTAAATTATCTTCTAAGAAAGTATTATGAAGAAAATTGACAAAAGGATGACGTGACACAAATTAAGCAGTCTTTATGTATTCAACCCATTATACTACGATTTCATAATAAATTATGTTTAGAAAATAAAGCAAATTTTTTAAATAAAATTTTATGATTTTCCCTCCTTTTCTTTTCATGCTATATTTTTTATTATAATATATACGAGAAAATGACTTTAAAAAAGAATTAAGATGTATTATGTCATCGTAAATCATAGTTTTTTCTTTAGAGGATTAAACGTAAAAATTAATGATACAATTCTTTTAAAAAATATAATATATTTTATTTTCATGCAAATATAATTAAATCAGTTGCTTGTAATAATTTATATTTTACATATAATTTAGTTATTTAAGTCAACTTGAGATACGTCATATATGTCCACATAGTTAGTAAACTGCTGAGACCTAAACTGAGAGAAGCATTGTCCTATCCATGGGGCATGTTCGCATGTATTGAGTATTATTGATAAATAATCATCGTTATAATTGAAACAACAGTTAATTAAACCCGGAGTTCTGTATATCACATAATCTAATAAATATATACTTTTACATATATTTATTTAAAAAATAAATTAAACATTCACTTATTAAACTTAAGATAACTAAAATGACATCACAAATTAATGTTTAACCATACGAGTATAATAAATTTTTATTCGGAGGTTTTTTGGCTTTGTATTTTTCCGATTTTTTATTTGTTTTCCCCCAAGTAGCTTGAATCAAACTTACCCTCCTAGAAACACTTGGACTTTAAAGTCTAATTCCTCACCAAATACTTAGCCCCTTGACATCTATAGGCTCGAGCAGGGCCAGTTTTATAGGGCACTTGCCCTGGATACTGTTCTGTTATTTAAGAAAACCTTCATTAAATTAAATATGAACACAATCTATTTTCAAAATCTACAAGTAGGATCGGCCTTTTCTAAAGAAATGTCATTCTAAAAAATTATTTTCTATTTAAAAAAAAAAAAATTATTAAATATTTGTAATAATGAAAAAAAAGTATCTCAAAAATATATTTTCTTCTAAGAAATGGGCCCATATATTTATATTGGCCCTAGAATCCATTTAAACTAAAAATATTTTACAGCCTTATTATAAAATTAGTATGACAGTAAAATATATACGTAAATTTAATTTCCGCTTTTTTTTTCTTGAATTATAAGCATAATATTTAATTTTTGCCACAAGATTGAGTTAACCCAGAATTCTGCACAATATTTACCTTAAGTCAATCTCTGTTTGTGATATAAATACTCTGGTTATGCGTTTTTATTATCGGGCATACATACATGCAAACATACACGTAATATAATATTATATTATAGTAGACTAGGAAGTACCTGTGTTATATATTTTATTACGAATTATTTTATAATGCCAAGGAAGTCTATAGCTAAGAGGAAGGGACATGTTCATTATTTTTTTTTACCTTTCAATCCCAATGGAGGTGAAGGATTGGCGTGCTATCAATGCGCGTACAAAGACATCTTTTAGTTGAGGACTTGAATGGCTCACTAAATCTATTGAACCTAGATATGAGATAATATTTGTATTACAAAATTATAGTATCAACATTTTTTAATTTCCTTGTTCTTTTTGCTCTGGGATCACGATATGCTCTTGAGAAATGTGAATGCCTTATTCAAAAAACTTAGCTCAGATTTATTTCAAAATAAGATAATAAATCTTAAATGATATAAAATTTATATCATTAGATTAATTTCAAAACGCTAAAGTTTTGAACGTTGTTTAGCTATTTTTTTTTTTTTTTTTTTTTTTTTTTTGCTCAGGTTCTCTACATCATATTATGGTTATACATGTTTTGTTAGTTTTTTTGTATGCCCTATAACAGCCTATCCACATACACAGGATTTTTCACTTTATTTCACTGTTTGTTGTTTATTTTTATCGCTTTTTTCCATTTATCAGTGTTACTCTGAACGTTGATTGGTTGAATTTGAATTAAGCTTTATTAGTGTCTATTAAACAAATTTCAACAATTATTGAATTATTGGGAAGAATTGGCTAATTAAAACTGATTTTGGGCTTTTTATTATATTTCTTTTTGATGGAAAGGTTGTGAGATAAAATAAAGTTGACGACATGCTGTTACATTATTTTGTCTGGACGGCATTTTCTATTCTATAATAGTATTGTTCGATATACCAGTACTATAGTGGACCAAGTTACTGATACATTTAAAACAGTACTATTAACTAAATTGATATTGGAACTGTTACTTGCTTCTCTGCTACATCGTAAAAAAATGACCTGCTGATGACGCAATCCCTCAAATTTCCTACTGTAGGGAACAAAATTTCCTTTGTAAAAAAAGCATTACTTAAAATTTTTATTTATACTTATGAAAATTCATCAAATCTCAGAACTAGGCCCATTCCAGAAAAAAACCCTGCGAACGTCCCAGTAAGTGCCTTTAATGACATTTATGTAATTATATATTTTTAGTCAAAGAAAGTACTGGAAAGTACCAAAATACCAATACTTATATTTGTATCGTGACAACACAATTATATACAAACTCTAATCTATTTGAATAAATTTAAAGAATTAAAACATTGATTACATAATGTGTTATTGAGATTATTCATAAAATTATAAATATTTCTGTTCAATCCCTTTTTTAGGATGTTTTATGGGCCATTACTATTAAACATAACAAAATATATCTACAGTAAAAGAACGAATCATTTCTGTTTTTGATGAAAAATGGATATATGTATGTGCTCATAGATGGACATTTACAAATGAATGCATATAATACTTACGCACATTTAAATTGGAATGAATGCATCAGCACTCCTCTTTTCAGATAATGTAGGCATATTTTGTTTTTTTATATTAAGAGTATTTAACTATAAAGAAGAAATCATCCATGTTTTACTTGTTTAATGCCTGATATATATATATATATATAATAATAGAGAGCCATAAATCAAAATAATGATAGATTTGAATATCTCCAAAATATATGTACCTACATATGTTTGAACTACATCCTTGTAATATATGTAAATTCATAGAGTTCATATGGATTTTTATGTTAATTATAGATGTATAATTAGTTAGGCAAATGTATATGAATATATTATGTAGGGGAGATCGGGGATAGTTAAAAGAGCCCCTTTACACATCAAAAACTATAGTCATAAAATGTGCATGTCATTGTTTTAATGGAATGCATTTTTTTTTTTTTTCTTTTGTGAAAAAAAAATTAATAATTTTTTTTCTTTTCTTCGACATAGCGGATAAAACTGTTTTAAGGGTGATAAGAGCAGTTTTTTTTCATGACAATTATTTTTGGTAATAATGCAGTCTTTTTAATATTGTGTTTTCTTATAACTGATGCTATTGGAATGAATAATTATTTTACTATCAGGTGATATATCTTTATTAAAATTCAATACTCACTCAGTGAGTATAAATTTAAGATATTGTAACAATCAGAAGTTTCATTCAAATGTAATTTGTGGAAAAGCTATTTGCGGGTATAAGCTTTAAATATATTAAAACATTAGGTAGTGTATTTAATTATGCTTTGTTAAAAATTGTTTTGGCAAGTTTAAATGAAAGCAGTTAGGAGTAATTGAGCCTAGCCAAAAAGTGTTGTAACTGTCGCCGGTTGTCCTTATCTATATCTTATAGTTTATAAACTATTGAAATAAAAAATAGTCCTTTTTGAACTAAGAAATAACAATGTAGTCATATACATAAAATCTCGCAGGTGTTTTGCATGTAGCATCGAGTGTTTGTAGCGCTACACAGGCAGGAGCGCTCTAGAGACTAATGTCCTCCTGCATCATCGCTAATGAGTAATCATATTATTAATTTTTACTTAAGCTGATTTTATTATTATTTCACTCATGAGGAGATAACATCTATGTATTGAATAACTACGTTTTAGTGTGTTCATGAAAAATGATGAGTAAAACTGAGGATTTCTTGGTTAGTTATCTTCTCTATTTTTTAGGCCTAACAACTCCGGTCAATGAAAGGTACTACCCCTATTATATAATAAATATTAAAATATATCAAGCACATAACATACTCTTTAAATATGAAATAACAACTCTTATGATACAGATTTGGTTTAGTCTACTTATTTATGAATATGATTATCAAAATAGCAATTATACCTTTGTTTTTGGATAATATTTGCATAAACTGAGCAGACGTGTTTTAATACATAAAATATGTCATATTCAAATTTGAATGTATAATATTCTCACTTATCTATGTACCAATAAAAATATTAATTGTATCTAACTACATTGGTTATGTAGAACATTGTTATGCTCCTAAGATGGGCTCACACTAGGATTTATCTCCAAGGATCCAATTTTGCCGGGATTTCTAGTGGTCTTAGACATATCGGAAATTCCGAGGAAATCCTACATTTAATTATTTCATAATATAGGCTTCATTTAATCAGTCGGTTTAAAGTTGACATTTCAGATGTTTCATATTTTTATCAAAGAGTTCCATAGATTTTAGTTATGTGCAAGTTAAAGCCTGCAGGTGGGATTGTGTATTTCACAACTATACAATCTCCATCACAACCAAACAATTACCTCGTTCATCGCTTACTATTTAAGTTTTTTGTTGTGAGTTACGAAATTCAAAAAAGCAGGACCCGCAGGCTTTAAAAAAACTAACTCAAGTACTATTAGTTATAATTATAAAAATAAAGAATGTGAGAATTGAGAATATAGGAGTGAGTCATACATTTATGACACCCAATTGAGTACCGATTTAAGTATTTTATAGGATGAGGGAGGGGGTATTGGATATTTTGGAGTCCCCTACATTGAGAACTGATCAACAAACCCCAATATATTATATTTTATTTACAATGTATACTACGGATACTTACATCAATATAACACACTTTTCTAAGTGGGAACCCCTGGTGTATGAAATCTATGAAAACCGAAGAATGAACAACCAGGTTCCATTTCGAAAAATTATCAAAATTAATAAAAAGCACAGTATAAAAAATTGATATAAGTGAGTAATCAAGTCTATCACCAATTAAAGATACAAAAATGTTACAAAAACACTCGGGAGGTGTCGCAACTAGTAAAGGAGTATCCTGAGGAGTACCAGAACATTATTCAATCATTTTAGGACAAGGCTACAAGAAGAACGTGCATTCAATTAATTTGGTGGGTTATTAATTATAAAAATACCATAACCAATTTAAGATAAGGTAATATCAAACATTAAAAGGGGGACCTAAAATTTAGGACGTCCAATCAAAGGGGGCTATTCAGTTTTGAACAAACACAGATAGGGCGTGTCAAAAATGATACTTTTTCCGGACGTCATAAATGTAAGGACCCCAAAGACAATTTTATGAGAAAAGAGAAGAACTTGTTTACATATTGTGTGCAAAGCACAATGTGTGTGTTTTTTAATTAATATAGACATGTTATGATCTTCAAATTCCTAACAATTTGCATTCTCAAAATAAGGAACACATAGGTTGATTGTTTATACAAGTACATAGAAGAAAATTAAAATAAAAAGAGATGATTTTTTTTTAAGTGGAGAGATGTTATGAAGTATTGTTGACTTCAAACCCACCTTACTCGAAACCAAGACTTTGGGTTGCCAAAAATTGATAAGGCCAAGATTTTGAAGGATAAACATCATGACAACCCCAGACTATAAACTTTTGAATTGACATAAAAAAAAATTATTTGATACAGTTTATAACATATATTCTATTTTTAACATTTTTGGGAAAGATTGGAGTGCTTAGAATTTTTTTGGGAGAGTTTTAGTCTCCAAATTCCCTTCGTTAAAATAACCCTTTGAATCAAGAAGAAACGAAAACCTTCAAAAATAGTCTTAAGACTACATCACAACTATAAAGATAAATATATTAAATATGTGAGCCTCTATCCTGACAATCTCCTTTTATAAATACGTGACATTTATGGACGCAAACCTTCCTTATTCTAAAATGAATATTTGGAAAGTCTTATTTTAAGTGTTAAGTCCCTAAAAAAATATATTATTGCATCGTTCACGTCATGTTATTCAGGGTTGTTGGAAGTGGAAGGGCAGCACAGTGGCTAAAGAGACTATTTTCATCAAATCATAGACTTTGTTCAAAATTTTTGTAAAAAATTCAAAAATATTAAGATAGATTTTCTGTGGCGCATCTATGAATATTCTTTATTTTCCAACATTAATTTAAGACTTTATTTTTATATTCCAGTACCTTTGTTGCAAAAGCTGTGATATTTCTTTCATTATTGAACAACTTTAGTCAATTTCCTTTACAACACAAAAACCGATATCTAAATTTCATCTATAGTTTTTACTGAATTGCCATTTTTTAGATTTAGGGCGCAAGAGTGCATATATTTAGGTTTAATTTTATGTAACTATGGATTCTAACGGAATTTTTAAAACTGCCTTTTCTCGCTCTTGCTCATATGAGTAATTCTATTATTTAGATATTTTTGGGTATATTTATATTTTTATCATAGATATATATATTTGAGCACAGTAGATTCTGATTGGAGTCTTTTTGGTATATTTTCCGAGGAGGTAGGTGTTAATGGATCGTAGCTATTTGTTGTTTGTCTCTCTAAATCACTCTCCGAAAATTCTCCTACTCCTGAATACCCGTTTCTTGGGGTTGATTTGCACAAGACCTTGTGGTGCAGTTGGAGAGTTATCTTCGGGTGTTTTATCTGACAGCATCATGTCCATCCCTGTGCACGGACTTCAGACGTAAAACTTTGGTTGTGTGTCCCAGTATTTAGAAGGTAATGACTGCCTTGGGACTTTTCCCATTACAGCTTGATCTCTTACTCTAGTAATTGCTCGAAAAGCTATTTGTCCTCTTTCTGATCCAACGACAACCTACACTGCTTTCTCACTTTCTCCATAAACTCTCCAACATTTTCAGTAGGGCAGCCTCGTGAGTCATATGAATCGAGGAGAAACTACCGCAGCTCAATGAGCTGAAACTATCACTACAAGGCATTTGAGACTTTCAAAACTTGTTTTGAATGATTTCTTCGGCTATTTCTGGCCTTTTGTAGCAATTTCCTAGCAAACTATTGGAAAAAAGTCACACATATCTTAAATATAAGTACGCTGAAATTAATTACCCACTGAGGGCAAGGGAGAGCATTTACAACTCAAATAATTGAAATTTGAAAAAAAAAAATTTTTTACTTGCCTTCTTTCATATTATTTTTCAAAAAGGAACAAATATGTTTTTTCCACACACACACTCCCCCCCTGCCCAATGTTTGAGAGCTTCTGACGGCTCTGTTATGTGAGAACCCACCTTAGTTAAGTGCATACAAAATTACAAATCTATTCCCAGCTCTCATTATGTAGATAAGGTTAATAGTGGTTTAAAAGACAAATGTGTAGTAATGTAAAATAGTGATGTGTCGACTTGAGTCGATTCGAACTCAGTCATATTGATAAATTAGAAAGAGAAAAAAAAACGAAAAACTACGAATGCCCACTGCCACTTTCCACAAATATTTATTTAGTAAATGTTACAATTCGTTCCAAAACCGTAGTATATGTATGTATAGTCTGTCTCCTCAGAGATTAGAAGAACACCTTTATTAAGCTCAAAACAATTTGATGAGGCTCAGTGACAAAAATCAAGCCGACTCTATAAAATATAAAATCGGCTTGGATTTTTCAAATTTGAAAACAACACACCATATGAGTGGAGTCAAAAACTATCGAATCCAGTCGGGCCAAACAGAATAGATCATTGTTCAAGTCGACACACCACTAATGTAATACGAGCAGCATACTCCCCATTTTTGAGTTCCTTTATTTATGTATAACTACTTCTCTAATCGATAACTAATTAATGCAGAACGAGATTAATATCTTCATATGTCAATTAATATTTTATTTTATTAGTATTATAATAAATTAAAAAGTATATATAATGAATGTATATTTGACAAATATTCGAAAATGTATTTTTGTAATGTCGCAAATATTTATCAAATTTCAAACTAATTAGACTCCTACGTCAAAAAAATAAAAATGAGTTATGAGTTTTTATTCTTCCATTTCTTTATCATGGACATAGTTACTTATTTACGAATAATACTAATTAATGATTGCTTGTAGAATGACTTGTACTATGAAAGAAAAAAAGGCAACGTTTTAATGCCGTCCTTCATTGTATAGAACTAATCATGATTAATGGCTTTATTAATTTGGCTTAATTTAGACTAAACTATAGCTAACTTCAAGTTTCCCTTATTTTGTTAAATCTCTGGTGAAAGATGCATTGGGCATCCTTACACACGGCCTTACCTCACAAAATGTAAATGTTTAGACCGGTGGTGTTTCTTCTTATCCCCCCTCCCTCTTAACTGGGCTCTGAACGTTGTTTCGTTGCTTCGAATTAGCCCTTGTTAAGCTTGGAACAGTTTCAATAATAATTTCATAGTCGAGAAGAATTGAACACCAAATGATTTTATCCATTTTTTGGGAAGGAAAGGTTACGAGATAAAATAGAGATAAGTACGGTTACTATAATTTTCATCTTTACCAGAAGAATAGCATAAATTTCAATCTATTTTTACCATTTTGTAAAATAGGATTGTTGAATTTAACAGTTGTATATTATGCGTATATTACGAATCTACAACGAGTTTTTCTATATCAGTTCACACACTCGATCATCATTATTTTATTCATTTCTTTTTTTAATTTATGTTGAATTGAAAAATATTTTTGCCTGGCTATTTTTTATAAAAAATATTTTGTATTTCCTATTATTGACTATTTTACATTTATGACAACAATTTATTGTTTGATCCTTCTTTAAACCAATCTAATTTTTGACCTAAATACTCATTATTTGTTTTTATGATTGGGGTATACCACATAAAATATAAAACAATATTAAATTAGCAAATTATTTTGTTAAGGTACTTTATATATATGCAAATTTCTTTCCTGTAACATATATCGTATAACACTTATTTTCCATTAGCAGAATAAAATAAATCAGAACGGATGATTTTGGTAAAGGCTTCTGTTATCAAATTTTATTTAAATCCTATATGAATTTGTTAGTTTACGTACATTTACAACGCTATTTATATATTTAATATTCCAATTAATTGGATTTATACTATGGAAGATCTCACATCTATAGCTAACTTTTGAATAATTAACCCTGAGTTTAGGCTGTTACCTATGTTATTATAACTACTTGTATGTACATATGGCTATAAGTTGAAACTACATATTACAAGGGATTGATACAGGTTGCAATTAAAATATGAAAATAAGTATTTTAAAGAAGAATTTACTGTACTTTTGATAGGTATAACTTAGTAATTGAAATTATGTAAGATGTTTAATATATTAATGATATATTTTTGAACTTTTTCCATGAAAATATTTCGGCACATCGTATAAATTCTAGTGCCCTATAGTTCAATACTTGTTTCTACATAACATTAAGAAATATAATTTGAATATGTAAAATATCAAAAATATGGATATCATAAATTCAGTGGCCCTTAAAATGACTCGTGTAATAATGTAAAGTAAGACATTCTGAGATGTACGATACCTTTGCATAAGTAACAACTTGTACAAAAAAAGTTATTTACAAATATATTACATATTATATATGCAGGCGGTTCATTGTGAATGTAGTTTTTGAAAGAATATCAACAAATTGATTGAAGGCTCCTACATTTTAGTGTACTTAAACTTGATCAGTTTTAAGAAGTTTCACTCAATTGGCATGAGACTCACACATATTTACCCAATCTCAAGCCCTACTTTGTATTTCTCATGTATATTTTTAAGCTTCGCAAAAATTAATTTTCTCTCTAACTAGACTAAACAAATCCAAAACAGGAAACAATACGGTACATGGTATTACTTAAATCAGCAGAAAGTTAAAATGCTTACTTTAGAACTACAATTGTTCAAATAGAAGGACTTTTTATGTTTAATCTTAATTTAAAGACTATATTTGTTTATAACCTTCATTTGTTAGACCTTATTGAACCACTTGAGATCCCGGTTGAATGATGGTTTCCGTTGTATATTTTGGCCATGTTAAAAATAGAAAGCGGAAAGTTAAAGGGTAACCCTGGAAATTTAAAGAATATTTTGGAAGAGTCATGATGTTTCATTAGATCAACTACAATCAGCTGTGACAAGGGAGGAAGGGGAGAAGGAAATAAATAAGGAAATTGGCAATAGATACTACGACCTCGATCCCCAATTATACTCTAAGTCCAACAAGGACTTAGAGTTATAACTCCGAAACATATCTTTAAGTTTACTCTCCGTCTTTTATGATCACACACGAATGTTCAATCAGGGTTTCAATATAATTCAATGAAGTTTACTACTCAGAAGTTAAATAATAATGACAACAGGAAAGGAAAATCTATTCTTCAGATTACCAATTCCAAAAAACGGGCCAGTTAAAAAATACACACGATTTACATCAATAGTTAAACAACTGGATAAGTCAGGTTATGAGATTCAAAATCTCACACTAAAAAAAAAAAAGGATCCATACAATTGTTTTTAATTAGGATTATAACTAAGTAAGGGTCATAAAACCATCAGGCTCTGTCCCCTTTACATCCCCTTCCCCCTCTAGTTTGATCATTTCCGTCCACCCGTTACTTAGTTCATTTAATTTATTTCAAACAAAACGACGACCACATCATCAAAGTTTGTAAAAATTTCGCTGCTACGACATTAGGAAGTACCACAGATCAAGTTCAAAATCAAGGAGGTTCCGAAGTTGGTTAAAGAGGAATCCATGATGCAATCAGTACTCTTAGCGGACAAAAAAGTATTATTGTTGTAAAATTGGATAAAAAATGATTATCTGGCCGTCATTTTAGGACTTGCTTATAGCTTTTTTCATGTGGTAAAAGTTCAAGAGCAATAAAATGTTTTTCCTAACGGAAGATATTACTTTTTATTATAGCACAAATGATATCACTTTATCGTTCTATGTTATTGTCTCTCATTATTTATGCAAGATTTCCGTCCCTTTGAAGAATTCACCTTGTTAATTCAGTTAAAAGGATCCTATAAGTTGTAACTTATAAATAATGGAGACTGCGTACGCAGGCAGCTATAGTGTAATTTTAAAGACTACTACTTTGTATAAATATTAATCACGTGGTCTTCATTTGCCTCTTAGTTTATAACCTTTGGCTAATACGTCGTTATCTTTATTGTATCACGCAACCTTTCTTCTAAAAAGAAACAGAGAAAGACCTGTAATCCTCTGGTAGTTAGCCAAATTAGTCAATCATACCACCGCTATTTATATCTTATATAATCGCAGACTATCACTGTCATATTATTTCTTTACCATTTTTAGAATAAACTACATATTATTAAAATTCGATACTGTAATATAATATTACTTAGTAATATTTGATTAAAAGAGTAGTTATGATAAGTTATTACACTATTTCTATAAAGAAATAGCCAAAATTTATTCATAGAAATAATAAAATGGCCGATAAATATATTATATAAACGACGAGGGATCAACAAGAAATTGTATTCCTGTTCTTTTGGAAACATCTATGTATTGAATATGTATTGAATAACAAATTACATTATTTATTTATGAAAAAGAATAAATTATGAAATAGCCATGAAGTATAAGGGAGAAGAGGGAATCGATAGCCTACAACATATTACATAGGGTATCTTTGTGTTAATGAGATAACGCCGTTCTAAATTAACACTGTTTTAATGTTTTATGTTCAAGCGTTTCAAAATGAACAGAAGAACCGAATGCATAAATAACAATTGGTATCGAGATGACTGCTCGTAACGAATATGACTTGACTCCTTCTCATCAAGATTAAAATAGGGGAAGGTTGTATATAAGATGAGAGATCAGGATTTTTAATGAAATGTATAAATTGAATTAGTGCCTGATATCTCATTAAATATCAAAATATACAAAAATATTTTTGAAGATAAAAAAAAAAATTAAATTCTACGTTCTTTAGATAATTTAATTGGCCCGACAAACAGATTAAAAGCATAGTGAAACTATAATTGAATTTCATTCCTTCTTTTCTATAATATGTATGTACAATAATATACAATATAAATAATGCATATGTATTTAAAGTGGTCTCCGTAGGATGTTTTTTTTTTTTTTTTTTGGGGGGGACTTGAATAAATACACAAGTTTACAGTTGCCTTCAGTTGATACTCCTGATTTAATAGGGTTGGATTCGAGTATTACTTAAACTCGCCTGAAATATCATTTGAAACTCTAACAAACTCAAATGATCAAAACTCGAAATATTGAAGTATAGATTAATCTCATCTCTGCAGTTGTTTCTACATTTTTATTGAGTAATTCCTTATAGATTAATTTGTCATATTTTTTTTTTGCAGGATATTTTTCTTTAGTACCACCTCGTTTTTCTGCTTTGTTAGTTTGACAAGAAAAAATATTGCCCTCATTATTAGCTTTCGTGTAATTCCACGCCAAATCGGTCAAAAAAGAGATATTTTTTACGGTACCATCTCCAATTTTTTTTGAAATTTTTCATATAGTTTAATATTGAATAGACACTCAAAAATCTAACATTTTAGTCTTCTTGGACCTCCATATCAGAAATTAGAGGCTCTTAAAGTTCGAAATACTAATAATGGGATGTACAAAACTTGGGTACAATATTAGAAAATTTAGAATTGTGGCGAGACAAATTTATAACCATTTATATATTTATTTAAATCCAACTTATATAGATTTGGTATACTACAAAAGCCTTAAGTGTTTTTAAATATATAGGGTATTATAAACCTAAACTACTACAAATTTTACTACCTAGTTCAAAAAAAAAACATATTAACTCCTATCTACCCAACCAAATTTACAATTTCAATAAAATACTGACTAATGAAAAGATCACGAGATAAATTTTTAACTTTATTTCTGTTATCAAGAATTCAAAAATAATTTATAATGGCACACAATATTTTTTTTTTTCTTACAGCCGCTGTATATTATATATAATTTCTAAATCAATACTTAACTTTTTTTTGGTGTAGTGATAACTCTTTTAACTATCGATACCTCAGAAGCAGTAAAATGTTTCACCTGTAAGGAAAATTTCGACACAGGGATAAATGAGTGAAATTTCTGAGTTACAGGTATAGTGGTGGCCCTTCTTGGTCTATCGCTTAAGAGTACCAATTCTTGATTATATTCACTACATTTAGAATATGCAAAATTTATATTCTTAATATTTTCTTCTCAAAATTTATAAAACTCCAAAGGAGTTAAAATTGGTTCCGAGTTTTTTTTCCTTCTAAACAACGCTGTAGACTTGTTTTACTCACTAACCGTTTAATTGTACCGCATAAACCATTACATAGTCCTTTTCCAGGACTTGTTGGAAAAAAATCAATTCTGTTGAGATTCCAAAATCTTCTTTGTAGTAGCAAAGGTTGAAGAAGTTCTTACAATTATTTTATTGTCCTGCATATCCGTCCGAAAAGTATTTTATGTAATATAAATGGACGCTCACAGTATCGTGAGTGCTACACTCAGATATCACTACAAAGTTAACATGTTTTAAGCAGGTGTTTATATCCAAATATCCAACCAAAGGGTGAAGTGTTACCATATAATTATTCCAATAAAAACTTTGCACCTCGTCCTGAACAACAAAAGATAAGTCACAAACTACTACAATTTCTCAATCTTCTAACTCTTTCTTCACTCTTTTAAAGCTGGAGGATTGCATTTTGGTTATAAGCTTCGAAAACTCTATTTTGTATTGTGGATATGTTTGTTTGAAGAGGTAATGAATGAGCTTCTCGTAAGTTACATAATATGAGGTGATTTTGCTCTTTGATCTTGCCTCCATTCTTATAAACACTCACAATATCTTTTTGTTCTGGCATTATCCTGCTCCCACCTTCGGATTAGTTGATCACGTCTTGAGCAACATATTCATCAATTCTGGAGCCCTCCTCCTTGAATTTGGATCCGCCAAAATTCCTTGGTCCATGGTCAACTTCATGGCAAATTGGGCAAAATGATATGTTTTTTTGAAAGTATTTTGGATTTTCCTTATAGGCCAAATATGCGAAACGATAGTCAAGACCTTAATTTTTTCGTTTTTTTTTGTTGAGTTATTAAATTTTTCTTGTAAATCTTTGATGAGTTGATCAAACTCTTGAGCTTTTAATGGGTTTTTAGTTTCTTCGTCAACATTTATATCCGAAACTAAATCTAACCCTCCATAAATATTTATTAATTTGTTTTGAATGGCTTTCAATGTTTATTGCCTTTTTTTGGACATATTTTGGAGTCATATGACTAACTCTTATTGTAAGACTTTCTCCTAATACAGATAAACATTTATTGAAGTTCAAAACTGCAAGTTTGGGATTGCTAAGTTCGTTCGAATCACTTTCGTTAGAAGAATTTAAGACTATTGTGTCGTTTTGAATGGCAGTATCTATTTGAGGAGGTTTTTCGTTTTTTAGCTTCTCCTCACATGGGATGCATATATTTCTTGATGTTAACGACCATTTTTTGAGAAGGTCCTCAGGAACTAATATAACTACAAACTTTTAATTCATTTAAATAGCTACCACGCTGATGTTCCATTTTGAAAATGGTTTGCTATGTTGAAACTAAATAAGTAACTTTCCAATTGTTTGCTAATGTATGTACGTAACTAAAGTATTCCCAATCATTTGTTTTAATAAAGTACATGCTCATTTTTATTTTCCTAACTAATTCATCTCCACCAGCTACACCCCTTCCCCCCCTTTGTATTAAACTGATACAGTATATTTGAATGTAAAAATTATTTTAGCCTATACAAATATAAGCTGATATAACCAATGCATTAGTGAGCGGCGCTCAATCGAGTGCCACTCAAAATTAAGTTCTCGACAGAGAGCGGGAGGGCGCACATTGTTTTGAATAACAAGCAAGAGCGGGAGTGCGCTTGCAATTTTAAAAGAGCAATAAAATCGACAAATAAAAATTTCTTAACTATTTCAATTAAACCAAGTATTTGGATTATTATAAGTCATTGCAAATAATGTATGGTTGTCAGAAATCGTGTGGTATACTTGAATTTGTCTCAATACACACTCTTTGGGAACTACTATCCATTAGCACTTATTTGCATGTGTTTATGTGAATTTTATCAATTTGATAATTGTTATTCAAAGACATTTGAATATTTGGCAGAATTGCCGTTCGATCTAATCAAGCCCAAATGTTACCTTTGATTTATAGACTTATCACATATACAATTAAGAACATCGTATTTTACTAAATCTATATAATAAAATATGTAAATCGGTGTAAAAATGTCTCACTACAATTCGATATTAATTATCTTTTCTAATATTGTACCCAAGTTTTGTACATCCCATTCTTAGTATTTCGCTAATAGCGTCGACCCAAATGTGAAATCACCCCCAAAACCTCTTTGAAATAAACTAATATATGTTGACACCCATATCTAATCACATTTAAATTAAATCGATATCATTAAAAACACAAGAGATATAGCTGTTTAAAAACATGGGTGCTGGCCTCGAGGCTTGAACTTCAGGAGCCTCTAACTCCTGATATGGAGGTCAAAGAAAGCTAAATTTTTGAGTTTCTATTCAATATTAAGCTATATGTATGGATGGATTTGTACAAACTTTATTATTTTTCGTCTGGAGTTTTATTTTACAATTTTCACAGAGCATGAGTAAAAAATATGTTTTTTCATTAAGAAACTTAACAGGAAATTAATATATTTTAACTACATACATACATATAGAAATATTCGTAGGAGTATGTTATTATTCTAAAAATGGTAGGAATTCGAGCTTGAGAGGCAAACTTACTTAATAATTGTACATAGTTATATTTAATCATATGTTCAAAAGTCAATTAATTTAATATTAAATGACATGTTTATCTTAAGTTTGAAGCCATTTTATTCTATTTTATTGTATTTTGACATATCTACGACCTACATAATGTGTCCATACCTATACATATATTGGATAGAAGTCGAGTTTTTTTTCTAGAGTTGCAATTTATATGCCAGATACAGTCTCATTTAGATGTGATAACACTAGTCATTTTAACTATGCCCAACTATAATTAATTGATGTTTTAATCATATTTGAATTTATTGTAAATGTTTGTACGACTGTGGTCACTTAAATTTTATAGTGTGCCGAAGAATACTTATTAAAAGAATAACATATATGACTTCTCATATAAAAATTACTAATTGAGATCAAATATCAAATAAATTCCAATTTTTGCATTTTCCAGATTATAAGTAAGTCGTAATTTTTTTATTTATCATGTATCATTTATTTTTTGGTTACAACTTGTGCGATAAGCATTTACAATATTGAGCAATTATCAAACAATGTTGTTTATTAAGTATACGGATATAGTGTTGTGTTGGGTCCTATTTTTTCGGTTCCAGTTCACTTCAGTCTGAGAACCTGTCCTATCGGTCTTTAGTACCGCTCTTTAAGACTTTCGGACCTTATGACTGTAAGTACTAGAACTGATTAGAAATAAAGTTGAGTGACATTATCTAGGAATGAGTTTTATCAGTTTTTAGGACTGAACTTGAAGGGATTCGAGTTAGAGTCTTCAGTCGTAAATAAGGACGGGAACAACACTATACATATTTGTAATAGACTGTTTGAATCCAAACTGATGAATCAGTGGCTCTCAACCAATGTTATGCACGATATTACTCACTGTACTATATAAAATGAGTTATATAAAATAATGTGATTAATATTTGTGAATGGAACAATGCAATGAATTGGTCATAAAAATACTTGCCAAAAGGATTTATACCTTTACATAATTTTGATGATGTATGGACGTAAATCTATCAATAAGTTATCGTTATTGTATCTTGCAACCTTTTCTGCAAAAAAAAAAAAAAAAAAATGCCCAAAATCAGTTGGTATTAAGGCCAATTCACAACTATGGAATTATTATTCAATCATTCTTGGAAATTGTAAACAAATTCAAAAGAGCTAGTTCGGTTTCAAGCAATAAAAGTTCAAAACGCTCATATGGGGGAAACAAAGTAACATAATCGACAGCTGACAGCAAAATACAAAGTAAATTTATATATTGTAAAGTAACATAATACTCTTTTATTGCAGCAATATATATATTTTTTCCCAATAAATTACGTACAAACTAAAATATTTCTACCAACATAACGTTGTTTGTAATCAATTACTTAGATATTCATGCCCAAGCTGTTATTAAAATTCATTGTTAGCTATCATTTGTCATATATGTTTCATTCATGATGCAGAGAATCGTTGCTTAGTTATACAGCTAAATGTTATTATAAATCACATAAACATTATGTTAATGAGTAAATTCTTTGTGAGAATAAGTGAAAAAAAAATGTTTATGAAGAATAAGGAATTGTTCTTTTATTTTCTTTCTTTCCCTCTTTGAAAATTGTTTATAAAAGCCATGCTGTGACATGCTTATTTATAATTATACTATTCGTGGGATAGAATCTGCTCAAGCATTAATAAATTATGTAATTTTATTATAGAAGAGAAGTTTCTATTAGAAAAAGAAGAAGTTCATTATGGGAAACACGTTTTTGAGTTGAAGTATTAGTATGAAGTAGTGCTGTCTCAACTTGAGTCAACTCAAGTCGATAAATTAGAAAAAAAAGAGAAAAAATTATAAATTTATAATAACTTTCAACAACTAATATATTTACTGTTTTATTTTTCCATTGATTAAAAATGACTTTATTAATAGACTGAAGATAGGCAAGGCCGATATTAGGGGCCCTTGAGGGCACGTGCCCCAGGTTTGCTCGGAAGAATTGTAAATATATAAACCAAAAATAAATTATGACAAAAAAGCCATGCATGATCATATGGAAACACCTTCAAATACGAAAGGTCATTTTAGGAAAGTAAATAAAAGTTGTTTTTCTAAAAGTAAAAAGTATTTTAATGAAATATGCACATAATGTATTGGAAAAAAAAGAGGAAAGGGCCGGCATTTATTTTTGGGGAACCTATTTTTTCAAAAATCCAATTTAAAATTGAAAGAATGGGCCGTGCATATTGATATTTTCTCAAAGGCCTGTTAATGATATGTAAAAATAAAAATGGTATAAGAGGTGGATTCCCATTGGTTAGAAAGGAGGAGGGGTACAAAATGAATAGTTATTGATCTGGGTGGTGAAAAAGTCGCAAAATTCCCCTAAAATTATTTATCTATCTTAGAAATTGCATTTTATAACGAGTGAGGGAACCATATTTATTAAAAATTTGTACAAATATCTCATAATAATAGCTTTCACGTCTATTACCTGGAATCCTTAAATTTGCAAGAAGAACCCTTATAGGAATTTGGAATAAATCTACAAAATTTCATTTGGGACCAAAATATGTTAAATTGTGATTGGTTAGAAAATCACTTTTGATAAGGTTTACTGATGAAAATCAAAAACTGGATCAATAAAAATATGAAGTTGACTTGGGTCTAGTTCGAATAAAGTATCAATCTATCATTCGAATCGAGTCCAAAAGTCATCAACTCAAGCTGAGTAGACACAACACTAGTATGAAGATTGAAGCTCAATAATAATCCCTATAATAAATCAATAAGAAATATGTATGTTACTCTTATGGGTCATATGAAATGTATTTTTTGACATTTGCTTAGCATGAGGTTTGTTTTCAATAATTAAATTCTTTTTATTATTTCATTCACCCTTCTTAAATATTATAGGTTTTTTCTTCAAGGAATATTTTCTGACACATATCACTGGGGGTCATTTTTCTCCCTTCTTATTATGACAGTTTTATTATTTCCCATTTTGACTGCAATTTTCCCTTTTTCCCCTCATATTTCTGACCAAAAGGTGAAATTATAAATGTATTTTTTTAAACAAATAAAATTTATCGCAAATGCCAATGGTTTTCAAACAAAAAGGTTATAGGTTATAGCTATTAATTACCGTGGGATTTCTATGTCAACCAAATTTAGATTTTATAGTTAATGGTGCTCTGGAATTTTATCATATTACCCCTTCCCCTCACTTAAGTATTTGTAGTATATTGTCAACACAAAAGTAATCATGATCAAAATTACAAGAAAATGAGAAATTCCAATTTTTTTTTACTTCATTAATATTTCATAGACAAAGATATTATTCTCGTCAATTATGGGCGTTATATTCAAATATCTGGGATGGGTTGAGATAAAAGAGGAATACGCCTGTCTTCATTTGATTTATGACACTTAATTGGGCTACGATTTGGCCTTATTTGTCTTTGTTTGTTACTGGGCAATCTTGAAGTGTAATTTGCTGTGCATCTAAGGAATTAATTTAAATCAGGGGTCGGCAACCTTTTTGGAGAGTAGGGGTACAACAGCTATGTCGTGTCATGAGCGAGGGCTGAACAGCTATCGCTGTAGAGTAATGGTGAAAAACCTGTTTATATTTAGATGATTGTCCTTGATAAGATGGCGGCCCGGTTAAAATTCACTCACGGGCCAATATGGACAGCGGGCTGGGATTTGCCGACCTCTGATTTAAATAATGTATTAATATATATGGAAACTCATGAATAAAACTGTAATCCAGATTCATTTTTTTGGAAAAACCATATTATCTTACTTATTTGTGGAATAAAAATGCCCTTGCAAAAAGGGTGACGTGGTACTTTGTGACAGTTGAGTCGGGCCGCCACTGATGTACACATGACTGGTTTTTTCGTGAGCGGGACATATGGCAAAGGAAAATGTGTGGCGTTCTTTTACTTTTTTTTATATTTAAATTTAGATTTTTAGATTTAATTTTAAATCTTGTTTTATATTTTTTTTTAAATTAAGAAATTTTTTTGAGTCTTATTTTGATAAGAAAATAACTTCGCATCGGGCATTTTTTTTTACAATAAAGTGGAAAGCCAAGAGCAAATGTTATCCATACTTCCCAAATTAACTTACAGTAGAGGAGGACACAGGACGACGGTCCATTTGATTTAAATTTTCTATCATAAGATTGAAATTCGGGAGATCGGAGAAAGAGCAAAATAATATTAGAATTTTTTATCTACGAAAATAGATTGCAAGATTCAATTGAAGGATTTGGAACCTAAAAATGATCAATGTTATCCAGTATTAATGATTAATTAATTATTATCTTTCAAATGAATTTTGAGTAGTAAAAGTATTTAGGCAGTCCCATAGGAAAAAGGGTAGTGACAAATGGCATTGCTAGCTTTCAACATTTAGGGGGGAGGCCTAAGTCCCAAAAGAGATAAACACAGTGATATAATTACTTATCTAAATATGTGTATATTATATGTTGTGTACAAGTTGCAACTTGTATAAAACAATTGTACAAGTTAAAATTTATTCGTTTATAAAGCATCTAATTACATTATATTAATTTTCATTTAGATCCATTAAAATTACATGGTTATTATGTAATGATACGAAATATAGGAGTAGGCAATTGAACTTTATAATGTGCCACAGAATACTTATATTTTAGTATTTTTTATTTGTGTAATAAAATGTATTATTGTATGGAATGTATTATTTTATTTTTAGAATCCCCTTTTAAAGAAAAAGCTAGGCCTTTTGATGACCTATTTGAATAAATTTTGTCCCCTTTAAAAAAAATGGCTAGGCTAATTTTATTTTTCAATTGCTGCCCAGTCATGAAAAACCCATCCCATTTTTTTCCTGTCAGTGCATAAATCATCAATAATATTTTTTTAAGGAAATAAATCCCATTTTTTCTTACTCCAATAATCCATGGGGGAGGCTTACCCTCCTATGGCGAGGGTCCTCTATGTATGAATGAATTTGGTTCAAAATGTACAATGTACTTACTTAATCCTTTAATGTTCAAGTATAATTAATTATTATTATGGTTCTTGAGCTCTTTAAAAATAAGTTCATGCCACATGGCTGATTCTATAAAAATCTTATCAGTCCGTCAGAATCATCATTAAAGGGAGGGAAATATTATTTGTGTATTCACCAATCATTATAATTCAATCTCATGAGAAGTTAATGAAGGAGAAAGATAAGGAGGCTCGTTCAATTTGAAAATTTGATTGAATTCGTCGCTGTGGCTCAACTACGTACATAGTTAATATGAATAAGTATATTTATACACGTGTGAATAAATATTCTGTATGAATTCTAAAGAAATAATTGATTATATTTAACTCATTGAGTAATTCATATCTTAGTATGATCTCAGTTTGCCTCTGGTTGATACATTTACAGATAAATAATAGTAACTAACTTTAGAATGACTCAAATAATATGTATCTAAAATATTGGGCTATGGTATATATTATATGAAGTAAATAAATAGATTGGGTTTTTTATATTTCCTTGATTTTTGTTTAAAATTGTTTTTATGTTGACGCACAGCATATACAAAATCTATTCTAACTTTTATGTTACTCATAGAATATCGCCCTGTTTCTTACAATTTACATAAATATATTGTATAGCTATTTGAAATGTTTCATGTTTACTTGACTCTAACAAATAATATTATTTTATTTATCCAATACAAATAACAATTTCTCAATTACTTACCTACATACCTTTGCCAACGTATCATTAGGATTATTATTCCTATACTCGAATATATTTATAATAACAAAAAATCAAAGAATATAATTATAATCATGCTATAGCAAAAAATTATTTCCCTTAAAGGCTAGAAAGTTATGAGTACATACATAGTTAGTTAGTTCATCGAATACGTGATGGAATAATGATTATACTCGTCAAAGGGCGATTAAATTCAATATAACGTTACTACTAATTAGCATTTATGATAGAATAAGCTAAAAAGTCACGAGTCTTGTTTCTAGTTGTCTGTAGTCCTAAGTAAACTTCTAATAAAATAGTAAATAATAATACTATGTAACAACATTTTTGAACCTGGCTTTATATTTGACTTTATGTAGACTTAGACTTGGGTGCCCGTTAAATCACTTTTTGTGAAGAAGTAAAAAAATTGTTCTTTTTAATAAAAAAATACGATTAACTAAGTTTGAACAATTTTTATGACTATTTAGAAGTAGCTCAATGGTCCTAAATTTTTGAAATTTTCCATATTTTTGGAAAAACGTGATGTTGTTTTAATATCATCCGTATACTGCACATTACAGATTGTTATTAAAAGTAACAAATTTAGTTAAGTTAAACTTCTATCAAAAGTTTTTATATCTGTTTCATTTAAATATTTTTATTTTTCATTTAGACACGTAAAATGATTTATCATAAACATTTATAAAAAACTTTTGATAGAAGTTTAACTTAACTAATTTTGTTTGTGTTACTAACAGGCTTTAATGTGTAACATACGAATGATATCAAAACAAAATCACGTTTTTTTCCTAAAGATATGTAAAATTTTAAAACTTTAGGGCTGTTGAGCTACCTCCAAACATTCATAGAAATTATTAAAATTTATCTTTGGTCTTAATTTCACACTTTATTTTAGCCTTGATCTTGCGATAAAAGATGCTCTTGGAGAACAATAAAAAGGGGAAAGAAATGAACGCACGTTCAAAGATTTTTTAAATCTATCGTTCAATTTTTTACGATCATATTAGTGCTGAAAGGGGCCGAATCGTTATTTTTAGATAAGGGTGCCCAATAGACAATTTTATTGAATGATATTTTAAAGACTTCTATTGTGTATCTTAGTGGTTGACTTTGTGCTCTGCTGTCAATCGGTATGGGCTCCACGAGATATGACATAAATAATACTGTATAACAAAATTTAGGTCTTGGAACGGTTGCAAGCTAAATCCCATTTTTATTCAAGTCATTCCAACAGTAAAACACGAAAAGAACAATTAAAATTTAAACAGGCCTTAAGAGCCTTTTTTTTTTTTTTTTTTTTTTTTTTTGTTTTAGAGTGTATTTCAACTTAAAAAATATAACATATGGTATACCTAGATGAAAATAAATGTTATTATCAATTCATAAAAACATTCCAAAATAGAAAAGATTTATTATTTAAGTACGAATTCTTGATAACAATTCATTAAAAATGTCTCTAATATCTCTTGTCAATGTGTTAGATGACCTGAGAAAGATGAGAAATGAGATGGATGAAGTACTTTATTCGAGGGAATCGGACATTCTTCAGTTTAGTGAGAAAGTTGGAGGGGAAGGATTTGTACCAAGATGGACTTCATTACAGAAATATAGGACCAATACTCCTGCTACAAATCCAAAAGAATACCTCAGAAGAACCATTTTTATTTCATTTTGGATAGTGTCATTTCAGAAATTAGTACCATGTTCGTCAAACCAGTCATTAAATGATGTCATAATGCGTCTTTTTGAACTGTTGCCCGACCTTTTCACCAAAGGGAACTACAGTGATATTCCAGATTTCATCCAAAAGTTGGGTATCTACAAAGAAGATTTGCACAGAATTCTACAGTTTGGAAATGGAGCTTCATAAGTGGAAAATTCGATTGATAACCCAATTTATATGTTATTACTTCTGAACAAGTGTGATAGAGATACCTTTCCGAATATTTGTACTCCACTGAGAATTGTCTGCATCCTACCAATTACAACCTATGATGCAGAAAGAATGCTTCTCTTAGGAGGATCAAAACTGTGCACAGATTGACCACGAAGGTATCCAGACTGACAGTACTTACCCTGATGAACTCTAATTAAAGTATTAAGATAATAAAAAAAGGTTGTGAATACGTTTATACGTTAAAATAACCTTGTTTTTCTGTTCTCCTTTTCTCCCTAACAAGAAATTCCGTCTTTGAGTTTAAAGGTTTATCAAGTATTAGTGAAGCAGGGGCTCTCACCCAAAATAATTTAAAGTTTTATTTTCTTAAAATTCAGGCTTGCAGTAATAAAAAAAAATGGTCTCTGCTAAAAAATTAAGAACCCCACTCGCCCTAATAAAATTCTACGTGCACCCTAATTGTTTATCAATTTTTTAAATTTAACTTTTTAATTTTCTTGTTGATCAATTAATAAATTAACAAGGTAAGGTGGCTAGAGATAAGTAACAAAACTAAATATAAAAGTCGCTTATATCACTAAATAAGTAATTAATACTATGAATTATTTTGGATATGAAGGATTAAATTGGAGTTAATCTCCTTGCCTGTCAAATATTGATAACTTATTTTAAAAGATACAATTAGACATATTATAAGACTCAATTATATTGAATTTTGGACCTGTACTCCCGCAACCTCACATTGCTTGTTTATTAAATATTCAATTAAAAATCATGCAGATTTTTAGCAATACACACTAGTAGATGTGTATGTACTTAAACAATGTACACATACTTAATATATTGATGTTTTACCTCGAAGTGCGTGATCAATTGAATTTCAAGTATGTTTGTATTGTAGTAACTAACATTTACCGAGTGGTCCATTAAAATCTGAACGCTGAATTTTAACAAGATATAATTTATTAATTAATAATAGAACTTCAATAAAATTAATACTATAAATAGATGTGTGTCTGAGCTCTCTTAATTATTAATGTAACCGCCCTTAGCAGCAATGATGGCTTCCAAACGGCGGCGCAAGCCCTGGCACCCGCTGCAGATGTAGTCCTCTGTCATGGCATCCCGGTGTTGGCTTACAGTGGCATTGAGAGCCTCGGTGTTTTGATGACGGATACTTCAGGCCTTTCGCTTGACATGCGCCCAAAATGTGTAGTCGAGGGGGGTGGCATCTGGGCAGTAGGGTAGCCAAAAATGTCGAAAAAAGAATTCAAAAGAGTATTGCAACGGAGGAGATGGGTTTATTTCATTACAGGTGTCAAAAGTGGCCTCTCCATCCTCAAAAGGATCATCCCGCCCCCCTTTGATAGATCTCTGGACACTTTGGTGTGAAACTCCTAGATCTCTTGCATGGCCCCTCATGCACTTGAGGGGATTGGCTTGTCAATTTTCTTTAACCCCTCTGGATCCAGTTAGGCTATTTTGACAGACCCCTTCTTCCTCTCCAACGTTTTGGGCTTGCTGACAGCGTAGAAGGTGTTCCTGGAGACCCCCAACTCCTTGGAGTGTGCAAAAGGAAATTTGTCAATCACGTTCATATATAATTTTCTCGACATGTACAGAAACTAGAGAACTCAGATTTGTTTTATTTTGTAATTAATTGCTTATGCTTTAATATATCTAATTATAAATTAATTTCAATCACCCAACCTTAATTAATTATTGAATTAGTATGTGTTCCTATTTCAATGGACCCCCCGGTACCCTTGATAAAATATTAAATTATGCCGCATTTCAATTAAGAAACTCAATCTTAGGAAGGACACTATTGATATTTTGATCTAAATCAGTGGTTCTTAATCAAGGGGATATTTAGATCTCAAAATTGTCTTTTATTTAAAAACAATCTAAGGCAATTCTGAAATGAGCTTAATGGAGGTAAAAAGGTCAAGAATAGTGAGGTATTCTAAATAAAAAGGAACAAGTCAAAGGATAGGTTTTATTCCTATTTTTGATACTAATTGTCTCTAATATATGAATTTGGTCGATGGAATAGAAAAAACGAAATGACCTTTCAAGAAAATAAAAAAGTGATGCTCATCTATAAGGTCATAAGAAAATACTATACATATATTTAAAACAACGCAACAATAAAACAAACAATATTTGAAAGGATCACATGATTTAAAAGAAACAATTATCGAGTAACTCAAGTATACCATGCTGGTACTAGTGATAACTTAGTTGTATCAATACAACGGTGAACAGATATAGTTTCATCTGACTTTGATTCTGCTTGATAATAAACTAATAGATCATTCATTGCTCTTTCTTCTATTTGAATAATGGAAAATGGTTTTGATTTGATACGCTCTGTATCAGCAGTCTTTTGTTTTTCATCATTTAATATGTTTTCAAAGCTAATATTTTCCAGTTTTACCTCATCAGGAGGGGACTGGCTCCAAGGACATATATTTGACTCACTTTCCTCATCTTTAGTAAAACTCAATTGTTTCCACGACGATTTAGAAATACGGGGTGTTTTCAATTTAGGTGGTTGTTTTAGTGGAGAACACTCTTCGGGGTAGTTTAAAATTTCAAATACTAGTTCATCATTATCCTCAAAAGTTTTCCAACCGGACCATTCAGTTCCTAACTTTGTAGCCGAATTTAAGTGTTTCCATGACGATTTGGGCACACGAGTGATTTTAGACTTTGGTATAGACTTATTAGGTGAAAAGTCTAAAGGTGAGTGATAAGAACCAGATGTAAAGTCATCAACTACTTCATATGCTGCCAAACTTGTCAATTGATCATCAACAAGTGACGGATTTTGAATCTGACTTTCTTTTTGCTTTTGAATATCCAAATTTTCAGTTTCCGCAAGTCCGATGTTATTAACTCCTTGTTCTTCATAATCGACAGAAATTTTATGACTTTTAAAATCATCTTTTACTAACTTAGAATCTAAAGCAATTTGTTTCTTTTTCTTTCTAGACGATTTTTTATTTAACGAAGATATTCTTGCTTTTTGTGATTTCCCTGTACTTGAATTATTATCTAAAGAGGCATTTATAGGTAGATCAAAAATGAATTGCTGATAGTAGTTCCAGGTATCGTCATACGATATGGTCCCAGGAAATGATTTTATGTTACGACTTATTTGTCTTTCTTTTGAAAAATATGAAGTTCTATAGTAGATACATAATGCCTCAATGTTATCCTCATCGAGTGATTGAAGCCACTCATTTTCGTAAAAATAGCCCATGTTACAACAAATAAAATACATAGCGGACTCATAAAGGCCTTGAAGCGAGAACTCTAAAGCAAATTTGAATATCTTAATTGCATTTCGTAAATTTAGAGATCGCTTCATTAGTTTTTCACAGATTAAATCTAATCTAGCAATGAAATATTGATTACTAAAACATAAAACATTAGCAATATCTTCTGCCTCTTCTAAAAACTGATTAAGTATAGTACCACTATAAATATATTCAATAATGACCTTCAAACTTTTAGAATCTACTTGTAACTTCACCTTTGCATTCTTTTTACTCTCTGACCAGACTCCATCTCTAAACATTGCACTGAAATATTCTGACTTTTGACAAAGTATAATTCGATGTACAGGGAACTCAGTCCCATCAGAGGAAATAAGATATACATCAGGGTTGACTCTGCAATATTTATTAGAAAGTAGTCTATTCTTCTTTGTCTTTTTCTCGAAAAATCCGCATTTTTTAGCCAATGATCGAAATTTTACGTTTTGAGATTGCTTGCTTGGAACGCCTTCATAGCATAATTCTATCATTTTTTCAAATAAGTTTTCTGCATCGTTTTGATCGTTCAATTCCTCTAACTTATAAATGGAGTTCGGAGAATCTAGAATTTTATTTGCAAGTGTAGGATTTTCTCGGTATAGAAGAGCTGTATGTATATTGAAGGTTTTTGAACCAACAATTATGGAACCATCTTGGAGTATTTTATGATCTTCAAGTTTTATTTGGTCACTTAAATGTATATCATTATTTATTTTTTCCTTTTTTTCTTGGTTGGAGCATGAACAACTCAAAATAAAATTAAGTCCTTTAATATCCCCCATAATAGATAACACCTTATTGGCTTTCGGAATCCGAGAAACTTTAAAACGTCGATACAACTCTTTTTTAATCTTTTTTAAAGGAGTTGTATAAATATCACAGAAGGATTTATAGAGAAAATGAGTATCTGAAGACACAATATATATGTTTTCTTGTGAAACAAAAAAATCATATACTAGAACATTTCGATCTTCTATTAGTGGCTGACATCTGAAATAAGACAGATACGAGTATGCAAAAAATTAATAATTTAAGGACTTGTGAGTAATACCTAAACAATCCAGACTCTGCACTCCATGAGTATAATATTCCTTGATTTGACAAAGTATATATTTTGAGCGGTATAATATACCTTTGTGTTTTAATACAATAGTCTTCAATAATTTGAACTTTTTTCACTGACTTACAGGGAAGCTGTAAACGCTTAATGTTCGTTTCACGAAAAATGAGTAACTTGTCGTTTTGAGTCAATATCACAATACTAGCATCGGAAGTATAAACTTGCCTTATCTTATGCTCATTAGTTAAAGTACATACAAGCCTAGGAGATTCACTATAAGGGTTATCTTCATCAAGTATGTGACCCATTTGACCCAAATTGAGACCCCATGCATATATAACACCACTAGACCAATAACAAGAATAATAATTAGATGATCCAACTCCAATTATGATTTCATCGCATGTGTTGAGGAGTAGTTTTGGAGAGTAAATTGAGTCTCCTTTTAAACCTAGTTGCTTATGCAAATTTGAGCCGGTGACATAAATAGAGTTTTTAGACTCATTTTTGATCAAAAAAATGGAATGTTCTCTTCCCAAAGCAAAATCAATAACTTTAGTGTTGGGAGAGAAAATATTTTTGGGTTCGAGTAAAGGTGTACATTTGAGTCCATTTCCTAGTCTTCCATTGGATCCATACCCAGCTAGAAACAATGTTCCATTCGAATCAAGAACACCGGAATGAAACATATTTATTTGTACTTTTTTAGGGTGAATACAATTTTTTCTATAAAATTCGTGTACTTCAGGATAGAGTATACTTTCTTTTGCGCCCAATCCAAGACTATAGTTGGTATTTGTACCCCATGCAAATATAGTGGGTACAGAAGGGGAAGTATCTAGATTATCTAGAGCCAAAAGATCCAGAGGCGTATATCCTTCCACATCCATCTAGAAAATAAAGTATGTCATAAAGAACTGGAGGTGAAAAATATTCATAAGTGATATATTAATACCTTATTATAAAATATCTTGTCTTGAAAGAGCAGAGCTGTTTTGAAGTTACCATAATAAATAGCTCTATGAAGAGGAGTCCACTTGTAGAAATCCACCTCCTCAGGACTAATTCTTTCTATCAAGCTCATACATGTCTGGGCCCTGTCATATGTTGCTGCAATGTGCAGCAAATTACGATGAAATTCGTCAGTGTAGCCCACAAATGGAGCTTTCACATTAGAGACATAAGAGAGAATGTCTTCCTCATCCCCATTTCGGCAAATCTCTATGAAGAATTCATCATCCCAACTCTCTAACATTCTACCAATAACAATCTTAAATGATTTCTAAGATTAAATGTTAAATAATAAATAATATAAGATTCTGTCAAATTCTATAAACGTAAACAGAAAACTTATGTAATTAGATATCAATTGCATTGATGTTTGTGATGACTTCATTTGAGGACAAGTATTGCGTCATTGAAAGGGTCTTAAAAGTGAGAAAAAAAAACAATGCGTTACAACGTACGTGGTAGGGTTACTTCAGATCATGGACTTTTACTTTTTGTTAACGTGGCAACCGGGTCTTTTAATAACTTTTATTTATTCCATTTTAAATCCACCAAAGTTTTAAAAGTAATTCATTAATTATATTGAATCCAAGGAATCATTTAAAATAAACTTAAACTAATTAAATATTACGTATGACTTCAGATTTACTTCGATTTTTAGTGGTTTGTTTTACTAGCTGTAATATTATAGGGTTGCGTGAAATATTATTAAAAGTAGCCATATTGAGAAAAGTCGCTACTACTCAAAAACTGACATTTTCTTCTTTTTTTTTTAATGTTTTGTTTTGGTTTTCTAACTAATAAATAGAAAAATTGAATCTCATATCTGTCTTAAGAGGGGGGATCGAGGATTGAGGACTAACTTGTAGACTACTGTGATGAGTGGCCGTCACGATCCTCTTCGTATCCCCGACCGATGGCTAGGATGTCCCCGGAAGAGTGTCAATTTGATTGCTGGGATGTTTCTTGCAATGAAGACTCCTTTGGACTCTCGTTACGAGTCAAGGATCCATGCTGCTAATATTTTTACTCCTGATATGGTTCTCAAGTCAATGGAGGGCTACAAGTGTGAGATAGGTTTGTGGATCGATTTGACAAATACATCCAGATTTTATGATAAGAAACAAATTCCTTGCTCCTACGTGAAACTTGCCTGTGGAGGTCACAAAGAGCCTCCGACGGAGGATCAAGTCAACGCTTTCATTTCCATTATATCCAAGTTTAAAGAACAAAATCCTTTGAAAGCGATCATAGTACATTGTACGCATGGGTTTAATCGGACAGGCTTTATGATTGGAGCCTATTTAGTGGAGCATGAAAGTTGGAGTCCTGAAGCTAGTATTCAAGCCTTTGCTCAATCCAGGTTCAATAATTTCCTTTGCCAACTCCTCTTAGATAAATATTGTTAGGAAAATTTTTGTCTCAATTGTAGGCCTCCTGGAATTTACAAACAGGATTATTTAACTGAGTTCTTTCGACGATACGGTGATATTGAAGATGCTCCCAATGCCCCAACTCTTCCTGACTGGTGTTTTGAAGACGATGAAAAATCGGCTGATGAAGATGGTAATTCAGTCGAGCCATCTTCATCTTCCAATTCTCAAAAGCAGGCTAAAGCGGGTAAGTTTATGGAGGGAATCTCTGGTGTTGAGCCCGTTACGGATGTCTCATTGCTAGCGAATTTGAGAAGAAAAGTTCAAAAAATGTGTCAATTCAAAAGGTGAGGAGGATATTTTGTTGTCTTTGCCTCACGAAAAAAGTATTAAAATTTCTCTTCTATCAAAGTAATGGTTTTCCTGGATGTCAGCCCGTGTCTATGGATTTAGACAATTTAAAATTTGTAGATGCTAATTACATGGTATCTTGGAAGGCCGATGGTACTCGATACATGATGCTTATTGATGGGCCCAATAATGTATACTGTATTGATCGAGATAACTGTTATTATAAAGTGGCAAATATAACTTTCTTGGAAGATAATATGCAAAAAGATTTAGAAGATACTTTAGTAGATGGAGTAATATCATTGTGATTGTAGCAAAATCGCCTTTAAATGGCTTATTTATCATTTTAATATAGGAAATGGTGATTGATGAAGACTTCCGGACAAAGCAGAAATTTCCGCGCTACCTTATTTATGATATTGTTCAAATCAGTGGACATTCTTTAATGGAAAGAGATTTTCAAAAAAGAATGGCCTATATCAATAGTAAAATCATAATGCCTAGAAGAAAAGCCCGAGAGGAGGGTCGCATAAACGCAGAAATGGAAACATTTGGTATTCGTCAAAAACAGTTTTGGAGTATAGATCATACACGAACACTATTAGGTCCTAAATTTACTAAAGAAAGTCTAGGTCACGAACCAGACGGCCTCGTATTTCAACCCGTCAAAACTGTAAGGATATTTTGATGCATGTCACGTTCAAATCACACCTTTTCAATTTTACATTTTAGCCATATAAATGTGGAAGAGATACTAGCGTTTTAAAGTGGAAACCGCATACCCATAACTCTGTCGATTTTAAACTTAGTGTTGTGAAAGAATCCCGGGAAGGGTTCGTCAAATGCGTTATTCTATTCAGTATTTTACTTAATGTGTATTTTATGTATTTTCTAGGTATATACCCTCCCTGCTTGGTCTATTATTTGTTGGAGGTCATAAAAGTGCATTCGATCAAATAAGGGTCGTTAAAGGTCTTAGTAAATACAATAATAAAATTATTGAATGCAAGTGGGACGGCGAATGGAAATTTATGAGGGAACGTACAGATAAATCATTTCCAAATGCTTATAGCACTGCGCAAGGTCTGACATACATAATCATGGAATCAAAACATCAGTTTTATTCATTATTTTTCATTTACAGGAGTTTTGAAAAGTATAACACATCCAGTGACAGAAGAAATACTTTGCAAACACATATACGAACGCAAACATTTTAATCGTCACTGATTTGCATGCTCAAGTGTTATGAAGACTATTTTGTGGGAAATGCACTTATATGATTAAAATAAAAGATATTGCAATGCGAACAATTATCAAAAGACATATTTTAATCAATAAAAGAGAACTCATATCAAAAATTCCGTTCATGTGAATATGTGTTTAGGCTTTATCTCCCTCTCTTCTTCTCTATGGTACTAAAAATTGTTTCCTTCTGTGTTTATTATTATATATAAATATACCTGTTCTATACTGATACAGTATTGATAACCCTTTATGTAATAATATGTACTTTGTGTATTCAATTATGTAAAGTTAAGAAAATGTGATTTTTTCTCTTACCTAAGGTGGGTTAGGAGTTTATCGTATAAAGAAAGTATAGCAAAATATTGAACAAATCAATATTTTAATTAAATGACGCATTTATACGACACGCACTAAGACCCCTAATTGGTAATCAATAACAAAACTTCAAAAATCTCCAGACCTACTATAATTTTATTTATATAAGACACACGTTATAGATTAGAGTAAATCGGAATTTAGTTATTATATGATGTAGATAATTAATAATATTACAAATACTCTATAAATAATACTCAAAAAAAATATTCTCTCGAATATAGTTCAAAGCAAAATATGTTTAATATTTTGCAATAAGATTATCGCATACCTACACATAGTGAAATGCATGGCGGTCAATAAATATTCGTTCATCGTCGTTCGTGGGTTTACTGTTAGAATAATTGGATTTGCCTCTTAACCATCTGTTTCTTCATTTCTTTCTTCATCTTCGCAATCTTCAGAAACTTTGGACTTTTTATAAGGTATTCCTTGAGGCGTTTCACCAATCATACTTTTAATTTTCTCATCATATGCAGCTTTTTGTTCAGTGTTCCAGGTACTATATTTGTCAGTCCTCAGAAATTCTTTATACTCTTCCAAAGTCTTTTCAGCATTATTTACGCAATTTATTGCTGTTTTAAGTTTATCTTGTTGTTCGGAAGGGTAGCTACTTAGATCATCTTTATTTAGGGTGGCTATTTTAAAATTTGTGCAAATTTTTGTAAGCTCTTGTGACATCATGTTAAAATTATTTATGAGCATTTTGAGTTTTTCTTTGTCATTTGCTGCGTCAGGGTAGGTATTGGAGAAGGGTGGTATGATTTCCTTTTCAGGAAGAGGCTTCATTTTTGTTGTAATTTTATGAGAATTATCTTTCATGACCCAACCAGCTGGGGTCCAATGTTGTTGACCTCCACAAGGATATCCAAACCCAGGTCGTTTACCCCTGCCACGATTTGAGAAATTCTGGAGCTCTCCTCCTACCTGTGTAGGAGGAATATTTGAGTACCAACTTCCTGAGGGCCCTTCTTCTCCATCTTCCTCCTCATCCTCATTAGCATTATTTGTTTCTTCAACAGGACCTGGAAATCCATATTGATGAAGCAACCACTGACAATGAAACATCACTCTTTGAATAGCAAAAGGAGGTTGAAAGTCCAACCAGGATAATATGTCATGAGGTGTTAAAGATGGAGGATAATGGGCATCTCCAGAATTCTTTTGAAAAGAATGAAAATTTCCTCGGCCACGGCCTCTTCCTCTAAAGTTTACACCTCTAGGCCATTCACCCTGCCCCCCTCCTCTGCTATTGCTACCCGTCTGAGAGCTATCCCATTGTCCTCCAATTTCTTCTTCTCCTTCCCATTCCTCTTCTTCTTCAGTACCCCCTTCATTTGAGACAGCAGGTCCGCCTCCATCCATAGGTCCACCTGGCCATCCCCATTGCCCACGACCTCTACCCGGAAAATATCCCCGGAAAGGTCTTCCACGGAAACTCATCGCACTAAAAAAAGATTAGAAATTGATTTATCTCAAATAATGTCTATAAAGAGCTAACAGAATGAAAAACAGTTTGTGTTTTATTCAATTATTTGTTCATCTCGTAATCATGAAGTAACAAGAGTTTGTTTTCATATTCTTCTCTCTTTAGTTCTGAGGTATGATGTATTTTTAATTCAACTCGTGTTACTCTCCATGGAGGAACCTCATTTTCATCAAGACGAATCACTTGAGATTTGAGTGTTCCTCTCCCTTTAGCTCCAAAAGTTGAAATTTGAAAATGTCCATCTCTTTCTCCAAAATTATTTAAGTCAGGGCGGGTTAAATCCATTTGCTTTGAGTTTAGTGGGAAAAGAAGACTCATATTTTCAATCTCAAATACTTATTAATCATATCAAGGAGACTCATAGTCTACATTGTATATACTTAACTAATACAAAAGTCATATCTTTAGTTTTGATTAATATCATATCATGCATGAATATTGACTATTGTCCATTGCATATGATACATCAATGTAATTTATACAAAAAATTAAAAAAAACATACATGAATACTCAAGTGAAAGAAATAATCAGTTAATGAGTAAGTATTAACTAATAAGTAATGATAGAAGAATATGAGTGTTTTTTCCCTTAATCGAAATAGGCTCCCCAAGAACATATACTGCCGAAGGATTGGATTTGAGTATCTCAATGGTTTCAAGCACAATAGGATGAGACATAGCTGCAATACGCTTCTGTCGAACATTTAAAAGTCCCATGACACCTCCAAGAGCTCCCAAAGGACCAATTACACCTGCTAATTTCCACAAAGACACCATAATTTGTACCTTGATAAAAATCCGGCCAATACAAAATGATGCTAATTGTAATTACTATTCCACTGAGGAGAATGATTTAAATAATATATATATTAAATATGTTTGTTATAAATTAAATAGCTAACATAATAAACAGACTCATGACGTCACATGTGAAAAGTACGTGCTTCAAGGTGTCATATATATATATATATATATCACGTCGTTACGACGCAACCTTTCCTGAAAAAAGAAACAGAAAAAAGGCCCGACATTATTTGGTAGTTAGCCAAATAAGTCAATCACACTAACTGCAATTTATCTCTTAAAAACTCCAAGACTATCCCTTTCATATTATTTATTCACCATTTTTTAAATAAATTACATATTATTAAAATTTCTATTGTATTTAATTCGATAACGTATTATTATATTGCTTATTAATATATTACATTATATAAACGTCGAGGGATCAAAAAGAAATTATTCTCCTATTCTTTTGGAAAATGAGCATAAGTAAAGAATAACTTTTTACTTTTTGTATTTATCAAAAAGAATAAATAATGAAATAGCCATGACGTATCAAGGGAGATGTGCGAATCGACAGCTGACAAAATACATAGGGTTTCTATGTGTTAGCGAGGTAACAATGTGACAATGAGTTCTTATACTATAAGACTATAAGTTATGACTTCTATAAGTTATAACTTATAACTAAGAACTCATTGCCTGTGATATATATATATCATTTATAATTTATATCAATCCATTTATGATTAAGGGACTTTACCGTCCAGCACGACTTGTCAGTTGATGTACTGCGCTAGTATCGCGGAAATGACATACACTTAAAATTAGAAACGATAGACAATATTAAATATGGAATACTAGTTAATAAATTAATAATGATAAGTGAGAAATCTAAGATGAAAACAAATTATAAAGTGGCAGATAATGTTGTGCTTTTGTTCAGACAATTCCCGAAGAACAATTAGAAGGCAACAATTAAATTTAATCCAATGAAGGTCCCCAAAAAAAATTGTTAAAGCTAAAGAGACATTTCACAGTCTTTCCAAGGATTCTGTAACATCACCTTTAAAAAAGGATGTCTTTAATCCAGCTTCACATTTTCTTAAATGTGTCTTAGTTTCTGAGCAGAAATTCCGAGTTGCTTTTGGAATAACTCTATTTTTTTTTTAAATACTGTATCCAGCAGTTGAATGAAAAGCTTTCATGCAAATCTTCTCTTAATATGGAAGAGCAGGTTGATCTATTTTGGACGAAATTGAAGACTTATCAATCATTTATCCTAATTGCACTCCAATTTGAAATAAATGTCAAGACAGTAGCAAATATTTTTCAACATGGGTTGGATGCCCAATATTAACTAACTCAATATGAGCTTTGGTGGTACACAAAGGATTTTTTTGAAATATTGAATTACTTCTATAACTCATTGATCGACAAAGTTAATATAATTATCCTTAGTATTGTACGTGTTGTTAAATATTTTCCTCCTCTTATAAAAGATGAACATGACAGTGACGATGAAAGTAATTAAACAGTTATGGAATAAATAATAATAATGCTTAGATAAATTAAATTTATTACATCTGAAATTGAAATATTTTTAGTCTGTATTGAAAGATTGATAGTATTGCAAGAAGAATTGTGAGCTGTTTAAAATTGATTGGATAGAGCATGGAATTCTAGACACATTCTAATTCTTGTGGAATTATTTTGGGACTATATAAAGGGGGACTTTCAACTTCCTTTTGGTTCACAAAAACTTTTTTACGCGTTTAGGTATGACATTGAATTCAATTGCACAACATCAGTAAATTACTTAAGGGACCCTTGTGTCCTTTACTTTATCAACAGAAATAATGAAGTGAGAGCGGAGAAGAGTTGCAACTGCGTCACTTTTGATCTCGTTAATCATTATCCCTATACATAATCTCCTCCAGATCTTCTACGGAATTATACCATAATTCTACATATAAGAACTAAGGAGTTCCATAAAACGACAGAATAATCTCCTGAAAGACTTAGTGAGGAACAGTAGGAGTTCTCATCCTCTATCCATAGCTCCTTCTTTGAAATTCTTGTACATCAACTCCGCTGTGTCCCCTTTTTTGAGGAGTAGGAAACTAAGTCTGAATTCATCTCTTAATCTAGATAGGTGGGTGAAAAAAAACAACAATTTAATTTCAAACTCATACGATTTGATTTATTTATAGAAAACTATTTCATTAATAACAGTCCTTCAGTGTCCTTGATGTATATAACGCAGTAATCACTCATTTCAATTACATTTATTAGTTGAATTTCGTGATATACGGTCTATACGGATAATTATATAACCTGGACACTTCAAGCTCGAGCCTGATTTTTTTATTACTACGGAGTCCCTTTGGTGATTGGAAATCAAGTGGAACATGATTCATGGTTCGTAAAGATAAGGTGCTTCTCTTTTCTCCATATTTTGGTCTGCATTGCATATTCTATTCTTTTATTACATATGAATAGTTATTTGGAACTGTTATATGTTTTTATAAGAATATAAGAGACCTCTTACCTTCTGTATACTTCTATATACAATATCTGAATTGTATTGCAATTCCCAAATGTATTGAATCGGGAATTCTGTTCTAAACAACTAAATTGCGTGTCACCTTATTGGAATATTACTCTAGCGAAGAACTAATATTTCCACACAAATACATTAATTACAGATAATACAGTTATTTATAACTTTTAAGTGATTAAGTGTTTTACGAAATATATAACAGACCTCTTAACTTTTGTAAACTTCTGTTAGAAAATCTAAATGCTATTGCAATTGCCAAAATTATAGAAGTCAGAATATTCTTCTTAATAGACAAATTGATTATCATCATATTGGAATATTACTCTTGCAAAAATCTAGAATCTCCACACTGACATAAATAAATAAGTTATTAAATGTTTCCATACTGCTAAGTATAAGTTCTTTAACTAAAAACAATAGTTAATATGTAAAAAAAAAATCTTTATTAAATAACAATACAATAGAAGGGGCATTCCATGTCAAGTGTACACACTTTTTCGGAATTTTGACATGGTCATCACCGATTTTGATAATTTTTGATGAGGGTGTTTCTCCCAACAAAAGAACACTATGTCTGAAATTTTAGAGTAATACAAATACTAGACCCATTTCGGAGCCCCTCAAAATTTGACCCTTTTCGAAGGATCCTCGAACTTTAGTGGAACATAACTCCGCTCAGACTAAACCAATTTCAAAAAATGTTTGCTTGAAAGTGCTTTAATTTAACTTTTATCAAAAAACAATACTTATGCAAAAAATACCATTCAATAATCATTATTGCGAAATGTTAAAATGACGCCCCCATCCAAATTTTTGATCGAATTTTGAAAATCTTAATATGCAGACCACTCAAGTCTCACGCAATTGGAAGGAGGTTTACGCAATTTTAATAACTATCACGTTACACCAAGGGAAATATAAATACATTTATATTAACTTTGCGCAACAGATTGTTTTCCAATCACATTTTTATCATGAACCAATAAGTTCAAGATGACTGATTTTGAATCACTTTGTCTCCAAATGAAAGCCACCCATTTTTGTATGTACATTACAATTCATTTATCAAAACTTATTTAAAAATTATGTATTATGGAACATAAATTACGGTATTTCTCACCGTATCTGTGGGGTTGTAGTTGTCAGCCCCCTTTGCACATTTAAATTTTCAATTTTCTTGTAACCCGTGGACTTTCAAATATTACATCTATGATTTTTAGAGCAGAATAATAATTACATGACATTTTGTTTGACTCTCACAGCAAAAAATTGTCATATTTCTGAAAAAAGTGGAACAGGCTAATCCTTCATCATCCATTGCTGGTTAGATACAGTTCACGGGCAGTTATGTCCAGCATATATCTCTCAAAAAGGAGATTTTAATTAATCACTATTAACGATCAATACATATAAAGTAATTGATAGTAGAATATTAAATGAATATTCGAATTGGCACTCGCCCTAATTAATATTTTGTCATCAAATAATACTTAGTTAAGAAATATATGATTTTTTTTCCAACTAGGTGGCTAAAAATTAATTATAACGAATTAGAGGTAGAGTTACCCTTAAAAATAATCAAACAGCAACCACTTAATTTGACATAGAACTGATTAATTAGTTATATTTGAATTACAAATTATTATGGAAAATCACTCATTGTTAAGGTTAGTTAGTCCATGGATAACTTAATAAAATTATAAGTAATCCATGGTTAGTCAGAGAATGAAGAAAGAAACAGAAACAGTGAATTAGATCCTGGTAAAAAACATAGGGAAGACGGAGTCAGATCTTATTCTTTATTTAATTATATTTCGTATATTCCACTTGAAATTTAACTCAGCTAGAGATTGTTGGTATCGATATCTTTTATATTGTTTGATGACCATATTGTCAATTTTAACTGATGTTTCAATTACGATTACTCACTTCGTCCTTTAAATGTATTCAAACAATTATAATTTAATGATATTTAGGAGTAAAAAAATTATTTATACCTCTAAACAGTGATTACTACAATATAAAAAAATCAATAAGATATCATAACGTTTTTATTATAAAGAATAAAATTATCTAAGCCCGCTTTTTAGTAATTTCATATATTTTTAATGTCCAATTTTATAAATTGTCTACTCTCAGTAAACTTTGTATTTAGTATGACTGTGAGTGACCTATTACTTTACTTTTAATATTAAATCATCTTATAATGTATTTATTATAATAATTGATATACCTTATAAATAATAAATATTAATTATCAGTTGTAAGTAATATTTTTTAAATTGAGGGTTCCTTCACATCATATCCAATCTTCCCTACTCAGTGAACTGCTCTAGCTAGCTACATTGCTTACTGAAGGAGTGTGTTGATGGTAAGGTAGAGCGTGAAGTCATGTTTTGTACAAGATATTATGAATCATAAGAAGGGGGAGTTAGAAACAGAGAGAAAGTAGATAAAATTGTACAAACAAACTTAAGGGAGGGAAAGAAGAGGTTCTTCTCAATAGAAATCGTTAGAAGATGTCGGGCTCCTCGTCCAGGATTACCTTTACCGATGACCAAATCGCGGACTTCCAGGAAACATTTGCCCTCTACGACAATAGGGGAGATGGAAAAATTCCGGTGGGGGTAGTTGGAGATGTGATGCGTGCACTATGGCAAAATCCCACCGAGTCTGAAGTCAAGAAGCTCGTGATCCAGGAACGTGCGGATGAAAGAGTTTCATTTGAGGTCTTTTTACCCATTCTCCAAGCCATTTGTTCAAGAAGAAGCTCTGATACCGCAGAGGATTTCGTTGAAGGCCTTCGTCATTTTGACAAGGATGGAAATGGATTCATTTCTACAGCTGAATTGCGGCATCTTCTCACCACACTTGGAGAAAAGCTCAGCGATGAGGAGGTACTTCATCCCTCTCTTCAATTCCGCAAATATTCCTCAATAGCCATATTTTATATTAACTTCGGTAGTTGTTGGTCTGGAGGGTTGCCCTGGCACATGCCATTGAGTGACTTATTACTCTTCCATTCTATATTTGACATTGTTTTAACTTTTATCAAACTTTATTGAGTTAACTTATTTAACTAGAATTCATTTAAGACTGGCTTGTCATGAGAACATTTTCATGTCGAGGTGAGAACAACAGTCCCTTGTGCAATGTCAAAGGGCAATGACCCTTTTTCTTCAGATGTTGCAGATATTTAAAAAAAAGTCATGATACTATTTGTAATTAAGTTCAAATGTACGTCAATAAAATAGTTTTTTATTAATATCTCAAAATTTCAGTTTAAAAATGACCGAAGGTTAATGACTACTTCATTTTAAGAAATAGAATTATTTGTATCAAATTTATCAATTAATTGTAACAAATATCTTTATTTTTGCAGGTTGAACAACTCCTTGCTGGACACGAAGATTCACAAGGTAATGTTAACTATGAAGAATTTGTTCGAACCGTCATGAAAGGGTAATACAGATGACCGCCTGCCCTATATATAGTCAAGATTTTTGGAATATCTTTTTCTTCCTCGTTGACTTAAATTTAAGATCATTTTTATATTTTTCAAATAATGTCTTTGCAGTTTTCTATATATACATAGAATTTTTTTTTTTTTTGATAATATACACGTGAGTATTTGATACGGATTGTTTTTTAAATCTTTAATGTTGATGAATATTTCCTATTTATTTAACCCTTAATCAGAACAATATTCTAAATACATATTTTATTAAGCTAACCTACTCAATTTGGCATTATAATAATTACTTTTTACATTATTATTAAATAAGAAATTATTTCTCCCATTCAATTTTGCATTTTATCCTTATGGCTCATTAAAGCTAATATCTCAAACCTTGCCCAATATGTATTTGATAAAATGTTATTTAGGGGACAATTTTTTTATTGTTGAACAAAAGTACGAGTGAAATCATGATATTGAACTTGAAAAGTTAAGTAATATTTTATTCAATTTAAACACCGGCGGTTCTACGTAGTACCTAGTAATAAAAAAAAACAATATTTTGAACATAGAAGATATAATATAAATTAATAAAACAATTCGTAATGTTTTATTTAATATTTAATAATATGCCCCTAAAACGTAATAAACTATGTTACTATATCGATATACAATCTTATTTCCGTGTTTTAGATAAAAAATTAACTATTATACTGGAAAAAATAAGCTATTTTCTCATACTACCCTACTTTTTCCGTCCCAAAACGATCAGAGTATACTTCTAGTTTTAAGAATTTTCAGTACATATCTTTGATTCAATTCAAATACCAATGTTATAAAAACCAATAAATTCATTCTCGAATAGAAATAGGCTAAGACAGAAATGTGACTGGAGGGGCTATGGATGATAAACCATAAATAGGCCGATAAATACTTCTACTGAAAACAAGATATTAATGGGAGCCCCCCGGGACTAATAGTATCCTTTGATTCGTTAATACATACATCGGGAAAAAATTGACTTTAATACAATTGATTTCATTAGGACTGTGATTAAAACTAACATATAATATCAAAATACAAAGTACTATACATTTCAAAATATTGTAGGCTCACTTAAAGCTTTTTGTGTTATACTTTATTGGAAATATCCAACTAGATACATTATTTTAAGTCCTACTATCAACATTTTGATAATACTGAGTAGAACAACAAAAACTAACATTTCTTTGTTTCAAGGAGTAGAAGGTTTTTGAAAAAAGAAAACCCTTTTATATAAGAGTGTTGGATCAGTCCTTTGAGTGATTGGGGCTTTCTTAATCATTATTTTTTTATCAGTACGACCTTTTTTACCTTTCAACGGTCCTGGGTAAGGTCCGATACCTCGGTTTTTAGTACTACGGTCATAGCTATCTTTATTTTCTTCACTCCTATCTAGGATTGAAGAATATAATAATGCGGAAAATAATGAATGATTGCTAGAACGTATAATAAATAATAATACATTCTAGTTACTCACCTACTTAAAATTTCTATTTGTAAGAGGTTATTAATCATAATTCATGATGAAACTTCAGCGACTCAAATGACCTAGTTAGTATTAACTACGTAATTTCAGCTGTTGTAGTTTCATTAAAAGACCAATAAGGAACAGTCCTAGTAGTGACAAATTTTATTAGGAACGAACTGGTAGGACTAGTTTTTTATACCGATCCAACACTATTATGTGTTTATAGTTTAAAAGAAAGAATGTGATTGACTAAAATTTTGAATTATTTGTATAATACAAGAAGTTCTTTATAAAGTAAAATAAAATAGGACTTCTTTCCGTATATATGCATGGCTTCATATATCCGGAATATATAACACCGTATATTAAAGGATGGGTTTTCGTAGAAGGTGGCAGAGAGACTTTATGGACTACTGAATTTAGAACTGCCTGTTAAATCATTTTGAGCAAAATAAAAATATATTATTGCGATAGTTAAGAGAAGCTTTAACATTTAAAATTGTACTAGCGAAATGAAAATTTTATAACATATTATCATTAGCAGTTGTACCCAGTATTGCTCGGATTTATTATACATCGACAAACAGAAAAACTTTGCTTTATTAATCAGATTTTATCCCCTTTTGTTTTTTTTTAAATGACGCATTGAGCTTTGACTATACACGCTCGATGCTACATTGTCATTTCTTAGATCAAGTATTCACGCAGTTATAAATTTTAAGATAAACATCTACCTATAATCTTTTATCCAATCAAATACTACGAAGGTAAACTAAAGATGATTGTTTATGTAAACTTATGTCTTTTCTGAAAATAAGTGCACTCTCTATGTAAATAGTTCTCCCTGTATTATGTTATGATAATAATAATTATTATTTATTACGGGATATGATGTCATTATGAGGACATAGAAATCGTAAACAATATTAAGATAATATAGTCTGTTTGCTAGTTTAGCCCCCTCAAAAAAATACCAAATTCAGATTCATATTTTTTAAATAAAAGATGGAATATTTTTCTATAATATGAGGCATGATATTCCTTATGACTATGAATGATGAATAAGTTATAACTTATAATGCTCTCAGGAAGAGTCGTTTTTCATCATTTTTCAGCCTAAAAAAGGAAATATGTTGATTTAAGTAGAGGATACAGAATCAATAAAAATACTTTTATAATAATAAAAGACCTTTTTACATCAGTTTTATTCATCTTATTTCAATTTGGGGATTGTTTTAATGAAGAAAAAAAATGTATCTCAATGATAATAGTCTCGAATTAGTAATTGCTATAATTTCAAATATTTATGAAAACTGAGATTTGTTATGGATTTTGCGCTCAAAGATGAGTTATATTCTTGGCAACTTTCATTGGTAGAAATTTGGTGTTCCTCCGTGTTATTGAATAAGTCGTGGGTGTGTTAATACTTGGACATGTAATAGGGGGACCTACTACTTGTATTTGCTGGCTACTGTTGTGGGTGGAAAAATATACTATCCCATCTATCCCTCAAGGTAACTTGAAATACGAGGTATGTCAGTTACGCATATTTGAAGAGATGTGTTTCTTCCACTACGCGTTTCCCTTTGTCAATGGGGCGTGACCTCACAGCCGAAATACTATTAAATTAATCGATTGAGTTAAACGTATAATTATAAAGTTATTGATCTTAATAATTAAGACTAAAATGCTTTTAATTTTTAAACAAACTTAACAACTTTTTAGATACAATATCTAAAAATGTTGAATTTGTTTGTTCCGATATGAAGAGCCAAATCCATTCTGCGAAAATATGAAATGATTTTTTAAGTAAATATATTAAAATAGTGTTAAGACATATCGGTTTATTAAAGTAAAGGCCTTCAATATTACACATAGAACAAACTGATTGGAATGTCAAATATATACAAAGGTGTACACAAAATAAATTGTTATAAATGTAAAAGTTAGGTACAGTTTCTTCATCATTTTCAATATATTTCATAAAATGATAACTGTATTGTTGGTTATGTAAATGCTTAGGAGTTTAGGATTGTATCACACTGATGCACTATAAATCTCGAGAGTTCTAAAATGGAACTTCTTATATGTTGACATCATCGTGGATATATAAGCTGGATATAGCTCCAAGCATGACCATACATTATTATATAAATTAATTTGTGGATTACCAAAAAAAAAAAAACATCTGTAGCGTCATCCAATTTATACAATAGCCTCTGAGATCTTAGGACTACGGTCGACTTTGTTCTGAATCTGTCTTAAGATATGGTGAATAAAAAGTCTTAAAGTATGCACCTTGATTTAGCTGCAAAATATTAGGAATTGAATATTTCTTACCACTGATATGTGAAAGGGATTCTGAGGATGATTTTAGTTTCATGATTATAACTTATCATTGTTGTAGTACCTAATTGACAAATTATTATGATTATATTTTCCATCTAAAAGAAACCTATTTCCTCCGTAGCAAGACATGTTTGAATGAGTCTTTTGAGTTCTTCTGAACTCTTTTGCCCCCCCCCCTCCCTATACCTCTGATACCAACCCCCTTGACTACACCTTTTGAGTGATGTCGAGTGGAAGGTCTGCCGTGTCCTTCATCTAAACAACAAGGCTCTCAAAGCCACTGTCAGCCAGCGGTGGGACACAATGGCAGATGACTACACGTGCAGCAGGTACCAGGCCTTCCGAGGCCGCCAGACAGTCATCATTACCCCACTAAAGGTAGATACATTAATGATTAAGAGAGCTCAGACATACATCTATTTATAGTATTAATTTTGTTGAAATTATACTGTTAATTAAATTATATTTTGTTGAAGTTTAAAATTCCAAGTGTTCAGATTTTAATGGACAAGTCGGTGCTAGTTTAAATGAAGAAGGTTCTCCTCTATATAGCATTAATTCATTTTCTCTTGAAGGCAGCTGATGTTAACATGGGTCTTAATTACCGACCTATATAATAACTAAATACTCAATAGGCAAAGAAAAGGAGAGTCAACCGTCAGCTACCATCTTAGTTACCTATAATTTGTATATGAAGATGTATAGGAGACTTCACTCTCACTTCAAACATTGGACGCACAACGATATTCTCGAATTTGTGCAAGGCTTAAGATAAGGATAAGATTCAAGTTCTTCTCCTTGCACTTTTAATCCAAATTCATTTATTTACTATGTCGTCTGTTAATGTCTATAATCGGGATCCTTCTTTTAGTTAAATCACTCTTACACTTTCAACGTTCAGCGTCTACACTCACTTACATCATGCTCCGTGACCATCTTTCTCATTTATAACAAATGTTATATAATAAAGTCAGTATTCTTTGAGAAGCCATGTTGCATCAGAACCAACAATACACTAGAATCATTTTATTACAACAATCTTTGCTATTATTTATTTTTAGAAAATATAAATATAATATACACATGATATTTAAGACCTTTGAATCATTGATTCTTAAAAAAGAATATGCTTCGAAAAAGACATTCGTATAAATTCTTTTTTAAAATGCTCAGAAATGAGACTGGTTTCGTGATGAAGCCTAATTTTAGAATATGTCAAGATAATACGTTTTGTTTTTGCCTTCGATTTAAGAATATCAAAGGAAGGTTGAGTAAACCCCGGATCATTGTCCACATTCGAATACCAGTTTCGAATGGTACTGAGACTAGGTAGGCATAAGTCAAAGGTCTTTCTTACATAACTATATGTTTTTGTCGAGTAGAATGGCAATTTCAAAGCAAATGCTCGAAGCTCAGTTGAGTAGCTACTGCGACTTCCCTTTATACCACTTCCGATTTGCATCCTTTTTAGAAGGTTTTTAGGTACGTCAGACATTGTATCAAGAATGGATAAAGCCTCTTGTGGTAGCATTCTCTTGTACCTCAGGTCTTTTAGAACGTCAAACAAGTTTCCTAACTTCTTGGAGATTGTATTCCGTTGACATCTGTATTTTTTTAGAACGGCCTGCAAGCACGTAAATCATATTCGTTTACCATTGGAGCTTCTCCTTAATGACTTGAACTGATGGGAGAGAATAGAGATGATTCAATTGCACATTTTCCGTAGCCTCAAAGTGGGAAGAATCTATCTCGAGTCCAGGAGATGGTTTGACCTTTTTAGGAGATGAGGAGGGCCTCCTTGTAGGAGACTTGCGTTTTCGAAGAGTTCTTGCAACTTCTTGAAGGCGAGGCAGAAATGCTTTGAATAGAGGAGGCACAGCATTTTTTTCTCAGCCTTACAACGTCCAGAGTCCGATTGAAGAATTCCGGAGTAAAATGTACCGAAAAAATTCCCGAAAACTTTTTGGGAGTAAAGTCATTTCGCTTGAGATTCCTTACCCATTGTCTGCACTTCTCTGGATCCTGGATCGGAAAACGATGATATGAAATTGAATTGCCAGCAGCATAATTGTTTTTGCAACCAAATGCGACACAAGACATGGTAATCCTCGACTTGTCTGCACCAATAATTTGCATTAACTTATTAATGAATAAGGAAAGTCACTTAAGAGTGTTTTGTATAAATAAGTACTCAAGATGGCTACCAACAGCAGAAGGGTAACTCACTCTTTTTATTCTATAGGTTGTGCATGCATTTATTATATAATAACTAAGGTTGATAAGTTAGGTAAGAATACAAAAGCATAGAAGGAGAAGGAAATGAATGCTTATGACATCATAGATTAAATAACATACATCTTCTTCTATCAAGAAGGTTATCATTCCCGCCATTATTAGTCAATATTAATATAATGTTAGATGCTGATAGTCGATAGAAAACTGAGTAAAAGACCTAAAATAACTTCGCCTTCTGTCTGGATTTCTGAAAATGGAGGCCCAGAAATTGGGAAAATACTTACCAGATGAGAAACAAATGGCTTGTTAGATTTGTCGATATAAATGTGCCTTTAGTAGCCTGTCTAGAATTACAAGCCACACATTATCCTCATCTCATATCAAGAGTATGGATATTCATCTATAAAATCAAGTTAACGATGAATACATCATTCAGACTTTAACTTTGATCTCACAAAGATGCTTATTCCATGTAATATAACCTTATCCATTGCCAATCATCCTAGGTTCAAAAAAATTCTGGAGAAATACACGGGTAAACCCGTTCCTTCCCCAAGAACCATCATTAATAAATGGAAGATGTTGGTAATGATGTCATTTATAGAAATACCCCCATTGTAAATTGTGAAGTTAAGATAATTTTCAGCATGTTTAGAGTCATTCACACCAAATTACGAAATGGAACTCTGAATTTTGTACCATCTAACAGTATGTATTCATTTTTTTTTAAATCTAATCATAAAATATGATGCTATTTTAGCTAAAATTATCAAGAATTATGATACACAACTCATTAAATAGTAAAAACAAGTGCTTAAATGGTCACAACAACGGGGGTAGTAGCTTTGAATGGTTCGCAACTAGTTTGTCTGACATTATTTTCTTCACTTAAAGACTTGAGTATGATCATTAGGTTTTCCAAAATCACAAAGTCAATAAATATTACTTTTTTATCACTCAAGGATTAGCTATGGTTGATAAGCTCCAAGAAAAGGTTTTCAGAAAACTCATAAAAGGCAAAAACAACTGCTTAAATGGTCACAACAACGGGGGTAGTTACATTGGGGGTTGCATTATAATTACCAATTGTGCATATCCTTCATGATAATAGTATGCGGTTATACTAGCATAAATAACAGGGGAAAAAATATTTTTTGATGCCCTTAATAAGGAGTAATATCGCCGGACATTACTACATAATTAGTTTTTGCTCTAAATCTTTAAGATGTATTTATTTGTAACATTTTTTTTATTAGTATATTTATTGTCTAATTTTATGATTTTGACATTTACTTTATTATTAATAATTATTTTGATCTCATCGATATCTATCCTGTGCACAATTTTATATATCAACTTCCACATTAAGAAAAAAGGGTGATGATCTTTTTGATGAAACTCTACGTCTGGTTTGTGTTTAGCAAAGTAAAGTTATGACATATTTAACTGAATTCATGTCAGAACAAGAAAATATTATTTGGATCAATCTATTATTTCAATATTCTGTATTTATAATTTATTGTTATTATTAGTTATATGATTACAATTGTTTAATTTTGTATATTTAACATAAATGTATGATGGTTTATTTTTTAGTATGTAGATTTTATTTAATTTCAGCCTTCTTTTTTAAAGTTGGAACTTCAAATATACTTCGAAATACTCAACTTTGTCGTTTCATTAGCTATTATTCTGAGAATATGGTTCATAATGAATCACAATTTCATGCAGTGTGACGTTTTCAAATCTACTGTAAAGGATAAAAAACGTCTAAGTCAATTATACGTAGTATATCTTCATTAAACATTTTACTAATAAATACTTTCGTCATACCCTCAAAAATCATAATTCATAATAAAGTAGGCAGTTGATAATCACATCAGTATTTTAAACAATAATACCATAAGTATTTCTCCCCCTCTTCTCCTTCCACGCGTTTTTTTTCTATAGAATTATCAACTGTAAATTAATAATAGTCTCGCTGCTGCCTTCTCCTTGTGCTTTTACTTCCCTTATAATATTGTTAAGTTGAATATTACATTAACGCTTTAAAGATAACAACAATGCTTATGTTTTTCTTTTCTATTTAACATATTATGTAATACAAGATGGGGCCATTATTGTATCTCCTTACTTTTCGTCTAAAAAGTGAAATAAATAAAAACCCAAAATCAGTAAGTAGTAAGTCAATTCTTTTCAACTGTGAGCTTATTCATCAATAATCGTAGAAAATTGTTAACAATTTTACAAGATTTAATTTAGACTTAACCAATCCATGTTCAAAAAACTACTGGATATGATTAGTAAAAAAATTCACTGCTGACATAGGAATAAATTGTACATTTTATTAGTTATTAATTTTCTGAATGTTGATTATTTAACTTGTATTAATATACTCCTAAATAAAGAAAAGTCCAACAGTTGACGCAATTCACCAGGAAGCGATTAATTTCGGAACCTTATTATTTCTCTTTTTTTAATAAAATCTTCTAATTGTGAATTTTCAAAAATGCCCACTATAAATGAATATCTGTATTTAGCATTGAAGCTAATATTGTATCTTGGTTTGGAAATGCTATATCGGTCTGAGATGGTTATAAGTAACATTCGTGACCTTTTTTATGCAGTTTGGCAATGAAAAATTTAATTTGGCCTATATTTATATTTGGTGTAAAATTGAAATACATTTGTATTTAATAGTTTTGTTTTATATTGTCCTTTTTTAAGATATTTAACTTAATAGGTTCTGTAGCCCATTATATTAAAAGACCCTGATCTAGTAAATTTTATTGTATTCAGACAGTAAAACTATAGTATAATAAATTGTCACAAGAGACTCCATTTTATTTTGCAAAATATATATCCCCAACAGGTTTTGCAGGTGGATCAAAACCTATCGCCATCACTATCCTGAATATTAAGGACCCCTTCGAATATATTATAATACACCCCGGCCAGCAGGTTACGCTAGTTAACTGCTTTTCTCGAAGATGAATTATTACTCACCGCCACCGCTTACATGACCATCAAAGACCCCTTTTACTATTCTATAATACACGCCATCCCATTGGAAATTTTATAGATTACCCGGCCATTTTGTACATTGCCGCCCTAATGGGAATTTTGAAAAATGTCCAATTTTCCACTTTGCCTGTAACATATATATTTCATAATATTAAAATCCTAAATAGTATTTTATTCGATACTGTATTATAATATTGCTTTGTAATTTTTTATTAAAAACGTAGCTATATATTTTTATTTCTATACGTTAGCCAAAATATCTTCATAGAAATAAGCAGATAGACAATATATATAATATACGAAGAGGTCTGAACAATAAATTGTCCTATTGGAAACGGAGCATAAGTTTATTACTTCGTTTATTTATCAAAAAGAATAAATTATGAAATAGCATTAACGTATCAAGTGAGACGAGGAAATCAACAGTTGATAATAAAATAAATAGGGTATTTTTGTGTTAGTGAGGTAACGCCGTGTCGTATTAAAATTCGTTCTACACAAGAACATCAGTCTTGATCGGTGCCACAAAAAATGAGAGTTTTTAGAAAAATAAATTTTATAAAATTTGTTACAATGGATCATTTTTTAAAACAATAAATTTCGGTCCACGGTTTTAGACCGTTCCAGATTATCTATAAAAAAATCCCTTCAGACCAAATAAAAAATACGAATATATATTTTAGAGTGAGTTTCGACGCTAGTTAATGTCTTAAATGGGTTCTACTGTACTTGGTAAATTTTCATGTTAGAAGGATAATACTGAGATAATAGAGACTATTGAGCAATTATTACAATCCTATCCACAGCAAGTGTAATGATACCAAGTTATTTTTAAAAAAACTATTTATTTTTCTAATTATTTTTATTAGATCGCACTCATTTCGTTAATGCATTTTTCATTTATTAAATAAACTGGAAATATATATAATTGTGTATTACAGATTCTTTAATGTAAAATCGATTTGAAATCTGAAGGTATTTAAAAAAAAAGGAAGGCTCATTCTCATTCATGAATAAGTGACTGAGTTTACCTTTAAGCTTGTCAATAGAAAATTAAGACGAAAAAAAACCATCATGAATTGAATTTTATGTATGAACAATACTGATTAATCAAGAGTTGTTACCCTAACATTATAAAAATAATGTAAAAAAATACATACATACAAGATTGAACTACAATGTTCAAGAGATTGTTAACTGTATGTAAGTATATAAAAAAGAGTTTGTGTCTGTCTGTCTGTACTGTATGGGTGTCCACATCATTGGACTTAGGAGGCTTAAATTTTTCATGGGTTCCTCTTTTGAACCTGGTAAGGCTAAGACGGCGTTGGCGATTTTTTTATACTATTTTTTTTTGTCAGGAGGTTGTTCTAAACCCAAGGAGACAAGATACGGGGTTGAATTATAAATCAAAAAGAGATTAACGTCTCAAAACACAACTTTACGAATAATGACGTTTCCTAAATTTATTCAATATCAAAAAAGTTATAGGCAAAATAAGAAATAGGAGAAAATTGCACTTTCGTTTTTTTTTTCAGGTGCAAAAATTCGTAGATAAAATAAAATTTGTCTGAAAACTCGTTTTCTTCTAAATATGACACATGCAAATTGATGTTTAATTGAAATATCTGTAATTTACTGAATATTTTTTTCATTTTGTACTCTTTTTTTTCATCTGACATCAATTTTCAATTTTTTAGAATAATGGCCACAAAACGATTCATTTTGGACATCCAATTCTAAACCCTAGTATTATATTATAATATACTTTCAATTTTCGAAATATTCTTATAAATAATTTTTGCAATATTTGAAAGAATAAACCAGTAATCGAAGCTTATTTATTTGACGACATTATTCTCCATTCCGGTGAATTTCACTTCGAAACATGGCTTTGAATCGTAATTATACTCTAAAAACGTTTTTTTTTTGTAAAAATTCTAAAGGCCAAACCTATTGCTGCAGAAGGTTTTAATGGTCATTTTTGTGTTTTATGACTTAAATAACAATAAATAATTTGGGTTTTTAGGCGGAGGGCGTTCCCAAATTTTGTTGCATAGTGTTATTAGTTCATCTATACTATAAAAGATCAGTTTTTATATCATTATTTTATTCACAAAATTATGAATTTTGTTCAATAAATATTTTTTATTTTATAATCTAAGTGAAAAAAATTTAAATAAAAACGAATAATATTTAAACAACTAAAAAAAATGCAATAATATGTATCAATCTAACAGTTGTTCTTAAACAGATAGGGATTTTTTTGTTTAAGCGTTATATGTATGTAATGTACCTAGATAGGTATGAGGTAAAATATGTATGAATAAATTATGAAAAATAAATGAAATTTTATCAGTAATTTAATTTGATTTTGGTTAAAACTCTTTTGAGTAGCGCAGGTTTATTAGTGATTATGCCATTAACACCTAAAAGCACCAATGATTCCATTTCCTCAGCAGAGTCTATTGTCCAGACAAATATATCAACGTATCGTTTCTTAGCTTTATATTGCAATTCACGATAGTGAACATTCTCTCCAGCTATTTTCTTAAGAGCCGATTCAGAGTTGACAGCGATGAGAGGCGAACCTAAATTGGCACAGCAGCCACACATTTTCATTCCAGTAATTATGCCATTATATTTTACCCATGAGGGAATGAACGGAAGCCAAGAGACGGTGTCTACTGTGACTCGACCTGATGGTAAGCCTGTTGCAGCCAGAACTTCTTGGAGTTTTAATCCCTTACTATGAGAGCTCGTTGAAAACATGATTTTATTTGTATCAATGTGATATTTATCTAGTAAAATACTCAAATGATAAATGAATTCGATTATGGAGGATTCAGAGTCTTTAAAGTCGAACCAAAATATGTCAATATTAGGATTATGAGCAAATATGCTGAGCCAATCATCAAGAGTTACGATTTTTTTGAAGCTCAGAGGTTTTTTTTGGATACTGAATGAAACCAAGTAGACGAAATCGTATAGTAACTTAAGGTGTTGGATCGTTTGCTAGAACCCATTTTAGGATAACAATGCTTTTCTCCCATTAAAAGCCCAAGTCTGTAAAGAAAATAAAAACATTAAGTTGTTAGGATAGTGTTGTCATGATAGCAATATTTTTGTATTGTTCCGATACTAAAGTTGGTATCGGGTAAAAAATAGGTAGAGGAGAGCAAGTTGGGTTGCTTCACTTTCTCGAAATTTTCTATAGTATATACATTTCTATATATAATATACATATTTATGACATTATTATATAGTATAATTTGTTGATTAAATTAAATTTTATTTCTATTATACTGATAAATTAATATTTTCGACCATTATTTATCAATGCTCACTACTGGCCTACTATTGATACAAATTACAAATTTCAATATCACTTCTACAAGCTGAGTAACATCTCAAAAATAGAAAAACTGAGCCAACTAGTCCCATTCTTCTCCTGATATATATAGAGACTAGCTAAGAAATTTGTAGATAATACAGTAATGTACAATTTTTTTAGGGGAGGGAAAGAAGGGGGTAGGGTCCTGTACCTAAATTTGGGGGTTACACCATCGGCGCTACAATAGTCTATGATGTTATACTGGTTCCGATATAAATATAGTCTGGTACTGTTTTAAATACGTCAGTACCCCGCTACCATTAAAGTACCAGAAAACCGAACAACAATAAAAAAGGTTATTGCCAACATATCAATGAATGGATTTCAAGCTCAAGTAGCCATTTATAAAGGAATATCTATGTGTTTTTTAGGCACTCTAGATTTTCAATTAATATTGCAAAAATGACAAAGCAATTGGCAAATAAAATCAACAAAATCATTACAATGTTTTATTATGCATTCCTGAAATAATTCCATCCATAAGTATGAACTTCTTAAAACAACCGTTAATCTAAAGTCGTTAAAAGGTTTATTTTGTTAGAGTAATAATATTTAACACATGGAATGATTAAAAATATATGGATTAAAATAAATACAACGCGTAATGTCACCAAGTAAGGATGATTTTTCTCGAAAATGTCTAATTTGATATAATTTGTGTAAAAGGAACTATATAGGTGTCTAAAAATGATACGATGTTGTCAAAATTTTTAATATAATGGTCAAGAATGTCTTATATAAAATTAAGCACCATGTTAAAAATACCCCTTTAAAACACTGTATAACCTTCTGTGAAAAATAGTCACATTTTAATGCCCCTCCCCCTAAAAAAATTCTTATCATGGCAGTGGTTCTTCAAATAAATTACTGTCCAACAGCAAAAATGGTACATAAGCAGTATATGTTCTATTTAATAGAACTTGGTTTCTTGATTCCAAATATGGCCTTATTATTTCTCTCATAGCCTTCAGAAAAAGGACATACATTTTTTATTATTTTGGGCTATTTTTAAGGTTCAAAACTGTTTTAAGCCCTCGGTGTTGAAGATAGGGATAAATTATGTCAATATATTTTAAAGACGAATGTTAAAAAATTCTAAAACCATTTTTAAAATGTATGTATCATACTTTTAACTCAAGTTATCTTTGTTTAAAGTGGAAAATAGGTGCTTTTTATTCAGAGACTCATAGCTTCAAGACGAATTGATTGAAAAAGTTTAAAAATGTTGTATTCGATAGCTGATAGTATGAATTTTAATTAAAAAAAAAAAGAACCTCTCCAAAAACACTCTATATCGTCGTCAATTTAAGATAAGTCCACGACAATATTTCAAGGGAAAAACTCATTTTTGAATTGATCCCATAATAAAAGTTGTTAAGTATTTGTATGCCCCAGCTAGAAGAGATAGAAACAAATACAGAGAAGAATAAAAGAGATAGAAACAAAGATAGAGAAAAAGGAAAGGATTTGTTCCGAGTACCCCCTTGAATTTCCATTTTTTTGGAATTCTTCACTCACTACGGTTATGCAACAAGTCCTCTTGTGTCCATGAAGCTTGAAATAATTTATTATTTAATTTATATCTTCTTCTAGCTGGGGCATACAAATACTTATGGATTTTTATTATGAGACCAATTCAAAAATGAGTTTAATATTGTCGTGACCTTATCTTAAATTGACGACGATATACAGTGTTTTTGGAGAGGCTTTTTAAAATAAAATAAAATTCATACTATCAGCTGTCGAATACAATATTTTAAAACATTTTGGATCTATTCGTCTTGAACCTATGTACCTCTGAATAAAAAGCACCTATTTTCCCCTTTAAACAAACATAATTTGAGTTAAAAGTATGATGCAAACATTTTAAAAATGGTTTTAGAATTTTTTAACATTCGGCTTTAAAATATATTAACATAATTTATCCCTATCTTCAACACTGAGGGCTTAAAACAGCTTTGAACCTTAAAAATAGCCAAAATAACCAAAATGTATTGCCTTTTTCTGAAGGCCACAAGGCTATGAAAAAAAAAGGCTATATTTGGAATCAAAGTATCAAATTGTACTAAGTCGAGCATATGCTGTTCTTGTGCATAAAAAAAAAGTGTGATTTTGTTGGATAGTGATAATTAATCATCTTCCATTTCTATCTTTCTTTCAAAGTTTCCTTAACTTTCGGCACTCTCAACCCTATAGCTGGACTAAAAGCTTTAAACATTGATTTTTATTCTACTCTGCGATATACAAAATAATTATGCCACCCTAAAACCACCATGAGAATGAGTTTCCATCCTTAATTTATTATGATGAATCCTTTGGAAATTCCGTAAATTGCACAGAAAAAAATCCCTATCACAATTAAAGACAAATAAATAGATTAATGGTTGAAATGTTTTGTAGCCAAATAACGTCGGACACATCAAATAAAGGCTCAAGCGGAGCCCTATAAGATCCTAAAAAATATAATATATAATCAACCAAATATTATTTATTATTTATGTATTCTTTTTCGGAGACCATAACAATGTACCGCGGAGCACAAGGTCTACGAGAAGTCACAGTTGGGAACCACTGCTCTTTGCTATGGCCAAGCTTCTTAGATATTTCAAATTATATTATAAATTGGAATATTAAGCTCATAATTGACCTGAACAATAATATTCCAATGAAAACATGGGCTGTTTACACCAATTTATTAAATATATATATTTCCTAAGTTGCGAATTTATCCTCTTCTTGATATTTATTCCAAATTGTTTTTGTGTTGATATACCACATATTATGAACTTGTGATGTGAAATTTAGAAATATAAACAACACTTTCATTCCATGCTTCAATAATAAATAATATAATTGATAATATATCAAAAGACAATAAAATATTATGGCACATAAATGATGGATTGGCACATACATACAAGAACTACTTCTAACCAATTTTCATTTCAAATTCGAACTCAAATAAGATAATAATACAAAGGAGGCATGAAGGGACACAAATTGGTAAAAAAATTTCATCAAAATATAAAATAGAACACATAAAATATGCCAAAACAGATTCAACATACAGGGTACTCGAGAATTAGAGTACCATCAAAAAAATTAACTTATATTACTATGGTTAATAGGTTTAATATTGCCCACCAATGGACCAAAATCTCATGTAATGTGCAAGGGCACCTTGTTCCCAACAACTGGGCGGAGTTGCCTTATCATTGACTCACAGTTAGTACGTTTTCGTGAACATTTCGCTCACGTGGCCTTTGCATCTATCATGAAGGAATACTCACAGATTCTGAAAACACGAAATCTCTACATACAGTACTCTTCATTTAATTTCATTAAAATTAATGGGTCTCTCATTCTGGGTCACTGTATATATATCAGAACTTGTTTTCTTTACATTTCAAAAAAGTTGTAGATTGTATGACATAATTTATTCCACAATTTCAAAAATGTAAATGATTTTTGCAATTTTTGACAATAATACGAATATCATATTTGAACCATTTCATTTATTGTAAATACATTGTACAGATAAAAAATCCTCAAATATATTGACGCAACATTTGTTTTGCTCTATTTATAGTGATTTCTTGAAGAAGTTACTGCAGCACATATATGTATTGTACAACTTAGAAACTTTAAAAAGGAAGGCAATAGAAGATAAAAAGCCAAAATAAATATATTTGAGTGTTTTCCCTTTTTTGGCAGATTTTTTTTGGGTGTAGAATAAAAATTTTTCTTATAAAAGACATAAAAACAACGCTATTTGCAAAATATTTCGTTGGATGGATGGGGGGGCAGTTATGATGTAGTGGAACTACAAGTATTGTTTCTAGTACCTATTAGTTTAGTACCGTTAAAATGAGCCAATACCTCTAAACCACAAATAGGGGTAATATATTTATATATTACAAAAATTTCATGAGGGATTTAAAATAGTATTTGTAATATCTTAAGTAAATTCAACAAAATAACCTCGACGCCAAACTCTAATATATATTTGAGTTGTCCATTTTTTGAATGATAAGTAACTTGTATAAGAAAATTGTACAAATTACAATTGGTACTTCTCATAATGCCTTATTTATTCACAATAATAACTTTCAAATGATTGTAGCAAATTGCACATAAGCCTTTCTTTATTATTACAAAATCTTTCATTCAATTACTGTTAAATATTATCTAAAAAATATGATTACGTATCTGTGAAAAAAAAATAAAGAATTCCCTCGCCCATGAACACATAGATGACTAAGAAACGCACATGTCATCTTAACGTACATGATAAAATCAATTTCGAAAAACACATTTTTCAAAGAATCATCTTGATACGAACGAAATAATCAAAGAACATAGTAGGCCGTTTCTCTAAACATACATTTGTTATTAATGATTAACAACTTTTATATAAAATGCTTAATCCCAATGACACAATAATTGATGCACCTTGGTAATTTGTACAGCTGGAAAGTTATACATATTTACAGTCAAATCCGGACAAGTACTACTTTTAATGGTATGTTTTAATTCCAAATTCATCAAATTCACAAATATGTAAATTTACGAGTATTACCAACTAATTTTGGGCATTTTTTCAGTTTCTTGCTGGAGAAAAGGTTACGAAATACAATAAAGCTAACACGTGAATATTTTACTTCTAAATTATAATTTACGTTCTTTATTGTAGTGTTCATAATCAACTCACTCAAGAATAAGAATTTGAGACAGTTCCGTAACCAAACTAACATCAAAGAGGGGCACTCCAAACTCTAGCAGGGACCAGGGCTGTGACTAGGGGTTTTCTCTGGAGTTGACCAGCTTGATATGAAATTTTTTTAATGACTTTTTATAATAGCCCTGAATTTAATATCATTATTCTTATTTTTTAGGGAAACACATCTTTTTACCGTTTTACTATCATAATACAATCAACTAAAAGATAATTTTTCTTGAATACCCCTACATTTAGTCTAAACAGATCTATCATTATAATAAGAATTCACGATTATTGCTAAAAACACGATTGAATCCCACTTCCACATAATTTTATTTTATTCATGCAAAATACATTAATTATTATATTTTTAGTTGAGAGTATTATGGTGGTTAACGGTAATTAAGTATTTTCCTTATATTAATTTGGGTTTTAAAACACTTCGGCAAAAAAATAATGAATATATTTTATGATGATTCATGCAGCAATACAATGTAATTTTGATTTCCATTCATGTTACTCCAATATTAAAAAATAAAATGTTAAGTAATATGCATGAATTGCAATCATTTAGTGTTCATTAAATTATTATCATTTAATTAATTCATTAAATACTAGCGAGGTAAGATCGTAATTAATTGGTGGATTTTTATAAATTTTATTGCAACTGTTCTATAGCGGTTAGACAGCAACTTTGGAGCATCCTCAAAAGTTAAATAAACTTTTAATAATTGCAATTCATGGCAAATAATTAATATAATAATAAGTATGATTCATCATAAAATATATTTGTTATTTTTTCCAGAAATGTGTCCGTTTGCGATGAAACTAATATTGGAATCGGTACTTTGAACTCTATTATGCATAAAAATACTGTCTTGTCAATTACGTAACAAAAAATCAGAACTGCTTCGGTATTTATCTACGTGTAAAAACGTAAAATATTATAATAATAATATTAACAACAATATTGAGATGATATCTTCTCTTTTTTTATAAAAAAATCATCCAGTTTAAATGCTAAAATAAGAAGGCGCTCCCTTCCAAGACTTTTACTCATTTTTTTAAAACCGTAAAACTTAGAAAAAAAAATAAAATAATTAATAAATAAATTATGTTAGAATTATATTACATTTGCATTTTATTTTAAAGCTTACTTAAGAATCTTATCTCCATAATTAATTATTCTGAGTGTTAATAACCAATATCAAATATAAATGAGATTAGTTGATTTGAAATTGGGTTTGTAAAAAATTACTTCGATTTTACATTAGACGTGAGTTGATAAATCGAATTGAAATTGGAAAACAGAATATATTGGACAAAATATTCAATATCCGCTTCGTATCTGTATTGAAGAAATTTCTATATTTATTTGGATATTGGATAGGATACAATCAGACATAAAGAAAGAATGGGAAAAATTTTGTTTTTAATTTTTGTAGACAGGAAATAATATATACACAGATAACTAAGACTTAACTTAATGAATTTGTTATGACTTATGTACTTCGTAAAAAAGAGTGCAACACAAAGTTTGTCCCCATGGTCATTCAAGGGTGTGCATAGGATTATATATTTTTTTTATTGAGGGGGAGGGAGTTAAAAATTCATATACCAAGCCTCCCCCAGTTTGGTATATGATTTTTTTTTTTTAATCTGAAAAATTAAATTTTTTTTGGAAAAAAATTTAAAATCCACAGCTCTTGACTCAAAATTAAATTATTTCGAAAAATCCATAGCCATTCTCAAACAATTAAATTTTCTAGAATTATTTTTCAAAAATATTCAATAAAAATGATTTTTTATGGAAAAAAAATTTATAAAATTTTTTGAAAAATTAAATTTCAAATATTTGAATTTTTTGAATAAAAAAAATTTAAGATTAAATTTTCTAATAAAAATTCCTTTTTTAGAGGGGGGGTTACTACAGCTCTCTGTTTGCTCCTTGTTTTTATCACTACTCATCATATCATCTATGAGTATAAGCCGTCTTCATTTTTTGGGCGTAAAATTACCCAAAATATTTAGTAACTCATCGTCGTAACCATACCCATATCCAAGGAAGAACCAGAGCCGTATCTAGGATTTTTATTTAGGTGTTAACTAACCTAAGATTACTTATAATATTCTTGCAATTTTTTAAATACCTTAGTTAAAAATAAAATGGGAAATTTTCATAATATATTTTTTTTATAAAGTCAATTTATTTTACCTTTATGTTATTATGTACAACAATAAAGAATGTGATCACAATTAAGCAGTTGTCATAGAACTGCATTTAAATAATGTTTCGGCTGTGGGCACGGCCTCTCATGCTGTAGTTACGGCTAAGGTATATTATAAAAATTTGATAGGTTTTGGTTCCAAATCCTAATTAATTCATACAGCCAATATATTTTATAGATCTCAATTTTTATCTTTACTTGAATTTCACGATTTAAAAAGTAAGAAGTCGTGTTCAATGCAAAAGTACAGTAATTGGCTAGTAGATACGATGCATAATTCACATCTTTAACATAGATAACGAGGAAGAAGAAGGTAAGATGCATATTTTCCAAGAGACTTAGTCTTTATTGACTAGTACAACTGGGAATAACAATAGAGTATCATTACTTCCGCAATATTATGGCTAATTCAATGAATAAATACCTGATCCTGAAAACAGCTATCATTATTAACTAATAATACATTTTGTCTAAATTTGGTTTAAAATTAAAAACTATTGAAGCAATAAAATGCCAGTAATCGAAGCATAAACTATCCATGACTAATTTTCAAATAATTATACTCCTTAAATTAGCAAATAACTTACACACACAAGACTAAATTAAAAGAAACAATTGTATTCAATTTACAAAATATTTTATTAGGATTAAGAAAATATTTAATAATTATTCATTTCCTTGATTCAATAAAACAAGGAATGCTAAAATATTGAAAATTTTACTATTGATATTAACAAAAAATAGTATTATTATGATCGGCACTGACATTGATATTAAAAATAAATAAGCATTTATTGAATGTGAAAATAAGAGGGAAAAAGAATAATTATAAATTTTATTGATCCATAATTGGATGATTAACATTAAATAGTTATTGATTGACAAAGCAAATCCATAGTTGTATCTATAACAGTTTTTTTAATCAAATAGAGATTTTAAATTTCAAAATGACTAGTGAAATAGTATATCATTATTTTTTTTTCTTCAAGAAATTAAAATAAACTTAATATTATAACTTGATTTAAACTAAAAATTGACTGCATAGTATGAAAATGAGTACTTAATTTGGTTGAATCAATTTATCACTTATGGAAATATTATTTCCATAGGTTTTTAATTAATTTAAAATTGATTTCATTTTTATTAAAACAAATAAAAACAGCAATTATTTTTGAATTTGGAATACTCAAGTCAGAAAACCTAGTCTGCCCCGAGAATTCTGAGATTAATTAAATATCAAGTGTAATTACATAAAAAAGAAACCCTATATTTTCAATACTTTTTGGCTTCATTGTACCTTCAAAGCGTGTCAAGTTTTTTAAAATTATTTTAAAGCGTAACATAAATGTTTGAGTCTGAAATCACAATAGAGTATTAACAAATTACTATAAAGAAGTGTTTACCAATATTTCTGTATCGTTATTTCCATAATTTTTCAACTGAAATATAAACCAAAATGTATCTAAGGACATGCACTTATAGGTAGCATTGTGTCAGCCCTTATTTAGGACTAAAGACTGCAGTCCCGTCCTAAAAATAAAGTTCGGTCCTTGATGATGCCACTCAGCTTTATTTCTTCTTTTTTAATCAGTTCACGTATAGACAGTGCGAAGGGCTGAAAGTCTTAATGACCAGTCCTCAGACTAGATTGAATAAATAAAGACTGACGCAATACTACTTACTGGGATGTGAGGGGTATCCACGGGGGTGGGCTGGAGTGGCTGTAGCCCCCCCCCCCAAATTAAGGAACTTTTGCTATTACATGAAAATTTTATTCATTTTTTTAATTTTTCTTCCAAAAAGTGAATAGCTATGGATTTTTGAATCTTTTTTCTACAAAATTTAATATTCGAATTTTTTTTCCAAAACATGAATTTTTTGAGAGCAGCTCTGGATTTTTGATTTTTTTTGAGAACAAGTCTGGATTTTAAAATATTTTTTCCAAAAAATTAAATATATGAAACTTTATTGAATTTTCATATATTTAAAAAAAAAATTAATATATGAAACTTAATTTATTTTTTATTTTTTTTCTAAAAAACTTAAATTTCTTTTAATAGCTATGGATTTTCAAAAAAATTTCCCAAATGATTTTATATGAAACAAGCGCTAGATTTTCGAATTTTTTTTCCAAAAATATAAATTTCCTGTAAACAGCTATAGATTTTTGATTTTTCTATCAAAAAAATTTAATATTTGAATTTTTTTTCAAAAAATATATTTGAAATTTTTCATGAACAGCTATAGATTTTTGATTTTTTTTTGTCGAAAAAATTATTTTTTTATGAATGGCTATTAATAAATAATGATTGTAGAAAAAAAAATGTTTTTAAACAGCTAACATATATTTCTTAAATATTCATTCTTAAAGAGGAGAAATCGATTTTAAAAATCATTCTTTAATAAGTAATAATAAAAGATTCTTATGGAATACATGGAAATAATTAACGAGATCAGATTAAGCAGATTTCTTCATCGCATCGACACAAAACTTTTTGAAACCGAATAAAAGAAATAAAGAAGGAGTTTGAAAACGTTCATATCAACATAGTGTTTCCTGTGGAAAAACATAAATTCTAAATTTACAGAGAATGTAAGTCAGTCTAAGAAGATTTATATGGTATGATAATAATGTGCTCGAAAAAGAAAAAGGAGATAATCCTAAGTTTGGACAAGCTACGAGTTTTTAACGAGTTCCGAGTAAATATTCGCCTTTCAAGTATACGAGCCGAGTTTTTGGTGTCTTTTTTTTTTTGTTTACTTAATAAAACTCGAGTATCATTTGACGAGTTTTGATCATCGCATATCACCAGTTCTGATATTTCATACAATATCGATATTCGTCTTTAGTACCTACATACAAGTACATAAATAAAAAAAATGCTTTATTAAGACATCATTATTACTTTTGAAGCTATTCAATTACAATGCCAACAAGTCTGTAATTCAATTAGTAAGAAACAAACAGAAGAGTAAATATGATTTTTTTTCTTATATTTTCAACTAATTAGCCAATGGTTGCTAAACAAAAAATAACCTGTTATTATTATATATCCTATTATTTATTATATAAATAAATCTTTAATTTGAGCAAACATAATCAAAATAACATCCACATTAAAGCAAAAATGGCGGAGAAAAACAAGCGGTTTTTGTTTTATTTAATAAATGGTAAAAAAATACTTCATTAGGCACCTTCCTAGTTATAACTAATAAGAAATATATTTATAGGTATGATCAAAATATCAAATTTTCAAAAATTATTTTTCATGTATAAATCAATTCATATTATTGATAGCTCTTGAAAGGCCCTTGTATCAATAAATTGACCTTACTGAAAAAAATAAATGAGTTTAAATAAGTTTTATAAAGAGTTTTAATAATTAATTAATTTGTTTAACCAAACTTGGCATTGATGGAAATATGTAATATAGACCTAGACAATAATGCCTTAAGTAAATCGAGAAACAAGGCTAAGATATTAAGCGAAAATGAGCGTCGTTCATGATTTTTGTTAATTTTTAAACAACTGAACGGGAAAAAATTGAGCCATTAAATAAATATTTGAACGGTGTTCATTTATTAACTCATTTTAAATGTTCTTCAAAGACATACCGGGAATCGAAGCTAAACCCGCAATCTATTACGCAATCTCTGTAAATTCAAAAAGTTAATTCTGGGAAAACAATTGTTTTTCATCTGTGTTACTTCAAAATGGACATCTCGAAGGAACTAAGTTTCTTCGTAGTCAACTAAAATTTAGATAAAACATATCAGTTGCCCGTTTTTTTTTACAAACCAGAAATAAATTAATTTATGAGGTCCTGAACGGGAAAAGTATGTACGGGTCTGTTTGAAATTGAAACTTTTCTTGGGAAACTTAATTATACTTAACTTTTTACTTCTTTCAAAATCTAACTTATCATTGTTTTACTTAGTATGAAGTAAAAAAGTATGATTTTATACTTCTTTTAATAGATAAAAAAACAAGTTTTTCCCATTTATCCCGAAACAGTTGAAGAATGTTTAAACTCGAATAAATAAACATTCGTAGTTTAAAAAATATGCTTATATACAAATAATAATTAATTGAAGCTAGAATCTTTCGTAAATCGATACTTACCTTCTAATTATACTATAAAAATCCCAAGGATTAGGATCGTGCCAAAGAAAAATAACTCCATCCTTGGAAATGCTAAGATCGATTTCAATTGCGTTCGCTCCCGAAGCAATAGCTGATCTTGTTGCTTCCACAGTATTTTCACAATGATTTATGGGATCCCCACCAGCATGGCCCACTATCATAAATGTGTTACCTCTCTGACTCGGAGAAGTTGAATTATAAATACACCTTTCTGAGGGTACAATGGCTCCACCGTTGACATTTGTCCATAGCATAATCAAAGACCAAAGGAAACAAAACAAGCTATTATTTCCTAGCATGATGAATAAATGTCATCAAAACGAGTTAGTTATAACGAGGAGTTGACGTCAACTTGAGAGGAAGGAAACTATAAATAAATAAAAATATATGAACATAAGTTTATAATATGTAAATACGAGTACACTCGAGATAAGACTCAATAATTGAACTTTATATAACATAGACACTAGTGCTGGGATTCGTTTCGGAATTCCTAGGCCAGTCTGATATAATTATAATTTTAACTAATGCGGTCCAACTTGGGTTAGAACCAGTATCGTATTAAAGTTAAGTCTACAAAAAAAAAAAAAAAAAAAAAAAAAAAAAAATTGGTAGTGATCCAGTCCCACGTAATTTTTTTCTTTCAGAAAATATATTGAAGGCAAAAAAGGAGTATTTTTCGATATAAATTTTGGTGAGGACCGAAATGTATGTATAGAATAAATAATTTAAGACCAAACCGTAAAAAAATTGATTTTGAACCGAGTCTCGACACTAGTTTCAATTATCATTTCTACACTAAAATGAAACAAGTTCCTTTTTAACTTGAACGTGAAATAATTATCAATCTTTACAACGAACGAATATTATATTCCTTCGTTGTAAAGATTAATTACATATTCAATATATGATTAAGTAGAGTCTGCTAACAACCCTATCATATTCTATATGTACAAATTGAATAACTTCCTACGTTTAAATTAAGTTTTAAAATGTAATGTCAGATTTTAATATTTCGTTCCTTTATAATGTAAATGTCTTGAATAATCATGGTATTTATTGGAATTCTCTTTTTCTAATTTCGTATGAAATATCATGAAACTATGTAAAAAAAATTCAATAAATGTAAATCAAAACAGATAAATCTAACTACCGATGATATCACGCACTTGGTGTAAGACTCATGCATTTCCAACCAATGTCACGCTTTCACAGCATACATGGCCATTTTTCCACATTTTTACTATATATCAATATAAATTGATGATCTATAGCCACAATGTTTCAAATTGGAGACACCTAACCTGTTATAAAGTACTCAAAATAATCAACAAATGCCATTTATTATTTGTCTACAGTCATATAACATTTTTGATTAAGTATTATTCTTCATTTGCCAGAATTAATTTAAAACACTCAGTTAAATTGTGTCACGAACTTTAGAGTTTTGCTAGTAGTATGTGATATAATGGATCGTCTAAAACGAAAATTGACAATACCCCCTCATGAGCATTTCCTAAATAATTGATTGATATTTCAAAGAGTATATTGCTGCAATTACTAAAGCAAAAAAAAAATGTTTCATATCAATTCTACGTATATCAAGGATCTTTCATAGGTCAGAGGGATTTTAAGAGTAAAAATGGAACTAAACATAAATAAAAGGAAAGAGGCAAAATGGGAGAATATTAAGACCAAGCATTCAAGAAGGTACATTTCATTTCATTGGCTAACATCGGTAATCTAGCCTCAGTGTCAAAGACAGTTGTCTGCATGGGCGTTTTTGATGGGGCTAGCCTGAAGAGCTACTTCAAGAAGTAGAAACAGGTTATCTCATCTGCTTTTAAGTCAATAAATGTAAAAACTTATCATAGTTTCAAATGGAATTACCCTGCATGAAAAAAAAAATCGATGATGTGCATTTTTATTGCAGGAATCAATTTTTATTGATATGAGTGCATCAATATTTTGTTAACAGTCTTATAACGTGTAACGTGTATTTTTTTATCTTTGATTATATATTTTTCCCAATGCCGGTATCATGGGACTAGAAAAAATATGTAAGAAGTGCTATATTATTGTTTTAAGATATTAAGGCTTTGCAATATCAAAGATTTAATAATACCGGCTGTAGAAAAAGTACTGAGACCTGCCTCTAAGTAGTCATTAAAATACTAATAATTGACCAAGATAATGTTCTACATGGAAAATTTTATTTTATAATGCACATTAATTATGAATCTGGCCCCCATCAGCTTCAATGATAGCCTCCAACCGCCTCGGGGACCCCTTGCACACATTATCAACCTAGTCCTCTTTCATGATCCTTGACTGCTGGTTAACCGAGGTCTTCAGGGCATCAATATTTGGTTGCGGACTTTGCAGTCCTTCAACTCAATTTGCCACCAAATGGAGTAATCCATTGTATACAGATCTGGGTTCTTTGCTCAGAATTTCATGTTGCTACACTACCACTCTTGTACAATATTAGCTGTATGGATTGGAGCCCCGTCCTGCTGAAATACGTACGTGGCCTTGTTGGACTTCTTCAAGGTCTTGGTGACATGGGACCACATTTTCCTTCTACACCATCAAGTAGTCGCTCACGGGTAATTGGTATCCAACAAGAAACGAAATTGGAGACATTTTTTCTCCAATTGATGTCCCAGCCCCAATCATCACAGAGGCCGGAAGTTTGGTCTAGGTGACAGTCCTGATGCTTTTGTCAGCCTTGAAAAGCATACCAACCGCTCTCTTGACGGGGTCAACTGTAATAGTCTTTTACCCGGCTGCTGTTGTGCTTCAGATCATTCAAGGGTTGTTGACATTGCTGAAGACGGAGTTCTTTTGGACATTGGAACAGGGGTAGCCTCTAAATGATTCTAAGCAACCTTCCTCCAGCCTTCAAGATGGCCTTGGCCACATAAGACCGATGTACCTTCCTCTTTTGGACGTAATCTAAAATTTTCATCATGGGTTTGAAAAGGCATCAATGACGTCATCAGGCTTCACTTTGGTGAGTCTTGCATTCTTGGGGTTGTCTTTAAGGTTGTCCCCATCAGACCCTCTAGACAGAGGCCTTGCTTAAGGCCTTCATGATGTCCGAGGTGTTCCTCTCGGCGCAGATTAAATTATCTATGATGGCTCTTCTTGTCTTGATCGTTACATATACATAATTTTTGTTTACAACAAGTGCATCAATCAAAGGCTTAGAATGTAAGCTATGCAAAAATAATCGGAATTTTAAGATTTGATCAATAACATCTATTCAAAACTGTGTTTTAAAAGGTCTCATTATTTTTTCTACAACCGGTAGCTACAGGGTGAGGACTCAAATATTATAATCATCTTTGAGGTTGTCTAGCTTCAGTTCTAAAAGTCTGACAACTTTGTACTAGGCGCCGTTTGAAAGAACTGACAAAAAGTTACAATTTCATGTTTGTTTTGTTTTTGTGTAATAAAAAAGTCCGAGCAACAAGTAAAACGGCAGAAGGTGTCTGATCTCCTCCGCGCACAAGTCGATCTCCGACAGGTAGATTTTCACAGTGGACGCTCCTCTAAACAGGAGAATTGATCGCTTCTTGGCTGAATCAAGAGCTCAGGTCAAGGGAACCTTCATGACAACGAGAAAGTCAACACGGACGTCTACTGCAAGGTTCTCAGGTACCATGTCATACCATGGTTGAATATCACGTTCCTCAGGAACAACTATATTTTTACCCAAGATTGCGCCCCGGCACACACGTCAAAGAAGGTCCAGCATTTCTGCAGGGAGAACATAGCTGTTTCTGGCCGGCAGACTTCTGGCCTTCGTCCTCACTCGACGTAAAACCCCTGGACTTCGCTTTTTGGTGCGTCTTGGAGGGTAAGACGAACAAGACTTCTCCCTGAATGTCGATGCACTCAAGGCCCCGATCACGGAGGAGTGGAAGAACTTGTCCTCGGTCTTCATCAAGGCCAGCTATGCTTCTGTTCATCCCCGTATTAAAGCTATCATTCACAATGGGGTGGGATATATTGAACAAAAAGTGTTGAAAATTGATGAATAAAAATGGCACAAAATAAAAATATGTAGAAGTGAAAACGGCTTTTAAAATTTTCTAATTTTTGAGTCTTCGCCATGTACAATGAATATATATTTACAATATATTCTGTCACTTTTTTCAATTGTAGGACTGTTTATTTAATAGTATAGAACTGTTCACAGCTTAAGAAAACATAATCAACCTTCATAACACTTATGAAAGGAGCGACACGGTGAACAAATCGGCAGCTAATGAAAATGTACATATATTTAGGTGTTTTGGATGTATGGAGTACCTAGGAGACGGGCCAGTACCATAGAGGGCGGGGTGACACCCTAATGGATTATTAGAGTAGGAAAATTTGGATTATCCATGCAATGACAACAAAAAAGTTGGAAAAAATATAAAGAAGTCCTTTTGAAAAAATTAAATATATTCTTTAAAATAATAAATAAAGTTTTTATTAATAAAGCCTTTTCTTAAAATGACAAAATAATAATTACTTTTCAAAAAATAATCATAATCATAACATATTAGGAGTCAGAAAATATGAAATTTTATTCGGAAAAATGAGATATCATTTGAAAAATTAAAAAAACAAAACAAAGTATTAAAAAAACTTTATTGAAAGTTGAACTCGGGGGTAATATCATGACCTACAAGTGTACTTTTTTCCAGAAGTATGTTTTTATCATTTAAATTAGTCCAATTGATAAAAAAACAAACCAATTTAATAATAATTGTTAAAACTTAAATATTAAAATAATTTGGGCATTTTTTGAACACCCATAAAATGAATTACAACAAGGAAGAAAACGTAAAATGGTTATAATAAAACAAATGGTGTGAGAAAGAAACATATTATTCCCGTAGGTAGGATGGTAGATAAATAATTAAAACTTAAAATGCACTACTTATTTATCTAGTTATTATTAGTATAATACATAGATCTATTATATTACGTAGATGAAGGCAATTAAGTTATGAATTTGAAATGTTAATTTCGCTCATTTTTGAACTAAATAAATTATTAATTCATGTTGTTATTCAGTAGGCATAATATTATGTATATATATACAATACATAGTCCCTTTCATGAATAAAACATACTATGTACCTACTCATGATAAATTACTTTCTTGATAGCAACATTATTTAAATAATATGACAGGAGAAAAATAACACAAGATAAATTCAAATTAAATTTCATTATTTTATATAGAAATAACTCATTATAATCTAATTAGAAAACAAATCTAACACGTAAAGGTATTGTAGTACACTTAACTGTGCAAGAGATGAAGATAGTTCCCATACAACATTTTAGATGAATCAGAATTAGAGATAAGACAAAATTGATTGATATACACGACGCATCTTTCCCTTATAGTCCCTTTAGTTATACCTAACTGGTGCAACTTCATCTAATCAATTAAACATGTCGAGTTGTCGTTAATCTCATTATTAAAGAAAACAATTACTAAAATGCAATTAAATGATTCTAAATTCTTTCTTACAGAATGTACATAAACTAGATAAGATAGTAATTGTATCATATAGGCAGAAAAAAAGAATCATATATATAAAGTTGCTTTTATGTATTTAATGTCGAAATTCACTTCAAAGCATGTTAATGGTATAAAAATCTATTGGCTTTATGTATTATATTTCGTAAAAAAATTATAAGTAAAAAGAAAATACGAATACATTTTCTTTTTCCTCCTAATAAATCTTGTAATTACTATATTATTATTATGGATGGCACTACTGGCACGTATTGAGGTTATGTTCAGTTCGTAGCATTACTTGGAAGAACACACACCAACTTCCATCCAGATCGGTATATTTCTTTCTGTTTGGAATTCGTCTGAATCGAGGAAGTGGGAGGATTTTCAAAAAATGGACGAAAAAGAATCTTGATAAACATTATGGGGACTCTGAGCCTTTGATTAGAGCAGTTTACAAGTGGTTTCAAAATTTTCGGAGTGCCCATATGGGCACAAGTGACGCTGAACGTTTTGGACACCCTGTTGAGGTTAATACTCCAGAAATCATTTATACATGATATGGTGATGAATGACAGAAGAATGAAGATGCATGAGATTGCTAGTGTAGTGGGCATCTCGAGTTGGAACACTTTTAACATTAATTTTGAGCCCACAACTTCTGAGGTGTAAGTTTCTGTATTGTCTTGATAGAAAATGACTTTTTTGTGGGCGTTTTCCTTGCAACTCAGTTTTCCGACGGTCCAATAAAAATGAATAATATGCACCTTGAATATTTTTACCCTTTTCCAGATTATTCCTACCCTATCCAAAAGACAGTCGCCATAATCTTTCCAGTTGATTCAAACGAAATCCAAACAGAAAGAAATATATCGATCTGGCTGAAAATTGGTGTGTGTTCCACTAAGAGATGCTACAAACTAAACATAACCTCGATACGCGCCAGTAATGCCATCTCCCGGACTTAGCACGGACTTTTCAAACGACCCTCGTATAACATTTTAATGTTAAAAAAATTTATAAATACATAATAAACAGCGACAGCATCTTAAACTAACAACATACTTTATCAGCTATATAGTGGAATGTTCATTTGGCCATTTTTAGAAAAGTGGATTAAGATTTGGCCTAATTTTCAAAGTTCTCATCAGAGTACCTATAAAGAGGCTTCCTTTTCTACAAGACTCGACAAGTAGTTACCTTTATTGCATAACACAAACTATCATACGAAAAGAAACAGAAAGAAAGGCCCAAAATTATTGATTGATAGCCAATACTTCACAACATTGGAATTTTTATTCAAAATTTTTTGATAAGTTTTCACTGCTTAATAATAGCTAATTCTAATTCGACCAAACAACCCTCAGAAGGGAATAAGAAGCAGAAACATAAACGGCTGACAACAAAATACAATGTATATTTTTGTGTTGGTGAAGTATCGCAGTGCCGACTATACAATATTCATGCATATGTCACGTCGTTATCTTGGTTGTATATCGAAAACTTTACTACGAAAATAAAACCGTCATAAATATATTGGTAGTTAATTATTTAATTCTTCCCAACTATGGAATTAAAATGATTCAATTATCAATTGCTGGTCACCTAAACAACAGTAAATTGTAGTTCAACCAATCAACATTCAGAGTACCACTGAAAAGAAGCGAACAAATAAACAGCTGACAAACAAATACATTGTAAATTTTTACGTATGATTTTGAAGTAATGTTTATGCAAATACTCGTAACTTTATTAAGTTTGCAAGATGAATCATCGACACCCATAAATAACATTTGCTCATAAGTTACTTATAAGTGAAATAAATATTTGTTTGTACTTGAAAACTAGTTGCATAACATTTTTTAATATACATTGTACACATATTGCAAAAATACACATAAGAATTTATTGAGATTAAGTATTGATTTTTTTTTAAATTTCTTGGATAACTTATTTTTTTAATGCAAAAAAAAAAAAAAAAAAAAAAAAAAAAAAGAAGAGAAAGAAATCAAAATAATGTAGCTTTTGAATATTATTTTATCAACCTCTGATTGATTCTTCCCTCAATTCGAGTGAAATGAAATTGCTAATGTGGCTAAATTAGACCTTTTATTAAATTAAACGCTAACTATTTATGCTTAAAAAAAAGTTTATTTGGTGCAATAACAATTTAAAAACCGAGGTGTGATTCCTTTTCAAACAAGACCCTTAAAATATAGTTGTTTTTAAACATTTAAATTGTATTTTTTCAGTATTGAATGATCATATTCAAAATTATCATAAGACTTACCTAAATCAACTAACTTTTTTGTAGATGATTGATTTTTGTCATGCTCAAAAGTTTTCTCAAGCCTACAAAAAGGGTAAAAATACTCAAAGATTTCAAATTGAAAATAATATTTGATACGAAAAAAACTAATTACAGATTCGTATTCAGCTTGCCAAATACTAGATTTGAGTATGGTATTTAAAATTGTTTAATTGTAGACTTGTGTTAGTCTGGAATGCTTTATATATATTTCTTATAATATACGAGTATGTTATACAAATAAAACTTAATACAAAACTATTTCTAAACTGTTTCTATAGCTCTAATCCTCTATCCAGTTGGAAGATTAAATTACCATCAAGGATCAGTCTTCCTGACCACTCCGATTAGTTTTGAAAGCTCAGTCGGGCTGACACTGAGTTCCTTGTGTTCCACTCTGATGCCATTCTTATTTCATAGATACAATTTAGCACGTGAATTTATAAAATCAGTGACTGAAGATATAAGAGCTTTGAAAGGGAATGAGGGTATATTTTTTAGTTTACACCCGGTATATTTAGAATATTTGAAGTACAGTTCTTTGGTTAGAATTTAAACAAAGTGTAGTTACTGTAAACAAAGAGCTCATAACCATAGCACTATATATATAAAAAATAATATTTTTAACCACAATAAAATTAAAATAAATTAAAGAAATACGTAACGACAACTTTCAACTCCTATTTATTATAATGTACAAAGCCCCCAATTACACACAAGTATAAATTAATTTGAAAGAGAGACAATATTAATGATGGAGGTACTTAAATCTCATAATCAATAAGGTATTTAATTGAAGAATTGACCAAATATTCTGAGAGGAAAAGAAACCTCTAAACAAATAATAAGTTGTTTATAAAAGGAAACAATATTGAGCCGGATAACTTTGAAAACGCTAAAGTAACAAAGAATCGAAATTGTTTTTCTATATATAAAAGTAGTATGTGAGTGTGTCCAGGAATCACGATGAAACCAATGAATGGATTTTGGTGAAATTTTTCATGTAGGTTTTTATGGCTCAATACAAAGTTATGTTGAACAATTTTTTTTTGTACTTCAAGGCAATGACGGCCTTAAAATAGCATTTTTCTGAAAACAAGAATAAGAAAAAGGATATTTGACAATAATGAAAATAATTCTTAAAATTTTACGGTCTTTATTTTTTCTTTTGTTTGAAGCATAATAATTTATAATTAATTTTAATTTTTTAATGGCACAGGGAACGGCGGGCAAACCTACATTTGTTGGACTTAAGATTGACTTACATATAAGACGCTTGGGGTTTTATTTGAATGAGTATCTCTTTAGTATAGGTTGATTTAGGAAGTAAGATTATATAAATTAAAATGTATGAATCACCATGGGAGCTGTATTCACAAATCAGGATCTTTAAAAGCAATCAAACAAGAAAATCTCATCTTTTGACGACAATAACAAATAAACAATAACGTATGTGGAAGAATAAGATGGAAGACTTTTTTAGTATTGTTTTATAATCGAATCAATACAATAGATTGAAATAGATATAAAGATAAATAGGCTATAAAAGGCTCCTATACTACCTTTTCACAAGTACCAAATTACAATTAAATAACTAAATTTTTGCTAACTACAGGAACCCCTATAATAACGGGAGAGTTGTTTCAGAGCTTTGAAGGGGATTTTTTTTTTTTACTTTAATAAGAAGGTATATCTAGTGAATTGACCTATAAACATTCCTAAATAGAAATTAAGAAAAGGAGAAATGACAAATTTCTTTTTTGACATTATACATGTCGAGTACAAGTTGCAATGTCAGTACGAGTTACAACCTGTACATGCAAATTGTACAAGTTACAATTTCTTCGTTTTAAAATGCATTAATTAATTACAACCTTGGTCATTCTAATTACAACTATTAATTGATACCATCATTTCATTTTGATCTATTAAAATTACGTGGTGTTATGAGTAATATCACTCTGGCCATTTGAACTTTATAATGTGCCACTGAATACTTATATTTCAGTATTTTTTATCAAAATAATGAAAAATTAGACCACTAATATGTCGAACATTCATAAAAATATTTAATTATTGCATTATTCTCATTCCAAATACTGTAAATTTTATTTTATTTTTTTATCAAATTTCATTATTGTGGGACCGATCAAGACTGATGTGTAAAAGTTCATCTATTGCAGGTGGGGTAATTTATGATTGAATTTATAAATTATATATTCAAAGAGTGTACCGCAATGGCAAAAGTTGGAAATTTAATATAAAACGATACTTTTTATTTTGCATAAAAAAAGGTCTTTCATGGAATCGTTTTGATTTGAAAATCTTTAAAATGTCGAAAAAAAAGAAATTTTCATGCTGAGACTTATATTTTTTATAAGTTGAATTAAGACTTCAAAATTATTATAACAGGACTTCTCTAATTTGCATCATGTTATGAGTATTTTAGTCCCAAACATGCTGCAAAAATATTTATATACTATTTTTGTACCGTGTTTTAAATTTAATAATTTCTTTATTTTTACTCCCCAATTCTAATATTTTGAGAACAAATATGTAATATATTATCATTAAATATACTTTTATTGTTCATTTATGTTAAATAAGAAACCTTACTATATATATTTATCATTTTGGACAACAACAACTTTTTTTTTTTTTAACTCTTAAAAATACAAACTCTTATGATTTGTTTATGTGTGATGTCAGCCAATTGAGTGTATATTTTTATATGGACGAATTGATTTTAAAAATGTAATTTTGTTTGATGATAATAGAAAAATATATCTTTCGAACAAAAACACATCACTTTGACGTACAAACTAAGTCACTCCAGAACGAAAAAATGCCAAATCAAAGCATAATTTTATATTTTCATTTTTAACTTAAAATAAATTGATAAAACATTCCACTATATTGGAAAAGACTACGTTGTTGTAAATACAGGTGCTCGTGGTGGTATAATGCAACTAAAAAAGAAACTTTTGAACCATAAACTTGTTTTAATAGTGCGTGAGTCTCATGTTACTGAATGATCACTATGTCACATAATAACTGAGCTCTATGTTCCAAAAAATTTAATATAATGACCAAGTTTATGCTTACCTACTGCATTACGAAAATGGTAAACTCTGATGAAGATCTTTTAAATATAAAAATTGTCCTTTTTTCGTGTTCAAGATGGCTCACAATGATAAGTCGTTTCGTCCAACTCTACCTTCAATTAAAATTTCGTTACTCTATCTATTCTCAATGCCACGAACATACACAGGAACAAACAACCCCTGGCAAAAAAATTACTATGAGAAACTGCGTATTAACATGTCTGGACTGAACAATACCTATGAAATAAACTGCAGCAGACTAAAGACTATGTTACATTCCATTTTAATGACAAAATATATAAGCAGTCAATTTCATCAGTAATTTAATAACTAATATCACATGTACATCACAAATATTTGACTAATTAGTCATTAGTTTAGATATCAAATGTATAACATTTAGTTATGATTTATTAGCGTCGAACTGTAAATTACATCATTTAAAAATCAGTACAAAGAAAAACATGTATCAAAAAAAGTTTATTCCTATATTAAATATTAAGAGTGCACACGGCGTTACCTTTATTGTATTTCGCAACCTTTCACTCAAAAAAGAAACAGGAAAAATGCACAAAAATAGTTGGTAGTTGGCCAATTCCTCATGACTATGGAATTATTATTTTATAATTGTTAGGAATTGATCTCAGCTTTATAAAACTAACTAGAATTCAACTAATTAACTTTAAGAACACAGGTTAAGAGAAAAGAAACAGAAACATACATAACTGACGACAAAATACAGCTTATTTTTTGAGTCTGTGAGGTACACTGTGTTTTATATTTAAATTTAAAGACAATTTCCATGACTTGGAGTACAATCTATCTACAATTTTTTTTTTAAATATTGAGCATGTTGAATTGAAAATTTCAATGAATTAAATCTTTATTAATAAAGCAAAGTTTGTCGGCCTGTGGAGGGCTCATTTTTGAGTGAATGCTTAATATCTTAGGACTACGTAACTAATTGAGTGTGTGTCGCTGAAACTTTGTGTTTCATATTAAATAAAGAAAAGATACATACAAACCTATATTTTAAAATAAATGTTGTCTATTTGTCTGGAGCAAAACACAAATGTATTTATATTTCCTTTATTTGTAGAGAGAATACTATGTATTAAAATTCATAATCGTGTAAAAGCTTTAATTCAGTCAAAACAAGTACTATTTTATTTGATAAAAAATGAATAGGACAGTTATTTCACAACTATAATGCTTATAAATTTAATTTTTCAGTACATTCCTTATGTTATTTGTAACAAATTACATCAACGAACGACAATTTTAATGAAAAAACCTTTGTAAAAATGTGGTGAGATTACACAAAAACAATCTTGAACAAAAATCAAGAAAGCTGAAATGTCCAATATACATGATATAGGTTTAAAAAAAAAGAAGAAATTTCTTGATGATCTTTAAATGAAAAGAAGAAGATATTTCTTGATGGTCATGACAGAGCTCTTAACGATGCACTGTGAAGCCCCAATAGGAAATCACTAGTTTAGAGCCTTCTTTTGGTTTATGATACATAATTTGTCCCCCCGTTACAATACCTTTCAAACAAAATCTATCCATTTATAATTTATTTTTTTGGTGACGATGATTTTTTCTTATATTAAGTGCAATTTGCAGATCCTCGAATAAAAGAATCAGAATAATTTGTTGATATAAATGTACAAATATAATTTGTTTCAATATACAAATTATTTTAGCTAACTTTTGTTTGATCAGGTCACAAATATGAATTATCTACTTCATAATATGTTGATGCAGTCCATTTTGTTTTTGTTTTTGAAATAACAAAAAAAAAAAAAAAAATGAGGACAAGGTCGAACACAAAATGAAATTGATGCTGCCAAAATACAATGAATATGGCGAGTATTAGAAAACGAGTATATAATCCCATGAAACCTTTTCGCAGGAATACCACTCCTTATATCTGCATACATACCTAAGCACATATTTTATGACTTATATCAACAACTTAAGTACATACATATATACTATATTTATGAATTATATTATGTACTTAATATATTATAAAAGTTGAACCATTTACTCTAATGCACTTAAAAATGAAAGTAAATTACGCTTAAAATACGGCAAATATGTAAGTTACTTAAAAAAGTTAAATGTATTCAAGTCTACTAAAAAAAATTAGTAAAAACCTTTCATGTCATTGTACCTTTTACCCTTGGTTTTATAAATGATACGCAAATATGTAGTTACAGGTGAGAGTTTCATAAGATGTAGAAAAAAAGTTACATTAATTAACATATAAATTTATATATGTAGATCAAATACTAATGACTTCAATGTGATAAAAGAAAACTCTTCGAATCCTACGAATAAATACTATTTTTTCTAGAACAAAATATGCAATAGTGGAACATGTATATTCATATTTATATTTGTGTGGTACAGATAACATAGGTTAGACCATCATGTAATCGGGCTTGCTAGAATTTTGAATTTGATGTTTCGAACCGACTGCTGGGCAGGACAGTCTGATTTTGACAAAACCCGCAACCAATCATAGTCTATGACATCACTATTGCTAGAATAAAATGTAGTGGAAGTCAAACATAAGTCGTACACGCGTTATGGTGGTATAACCTTCTACCGGTATGTAAAATAAAAGAAACCGAAAATTAATGTGATATCCTGGAAATTTGAAGTAAGTTTAGGAGGAGAGCAGCTTAGCAATCATGAGAGGAAGGAAATAAACACATAGGACATATAGGCTGGAATTACTCTATTCTACTCCAAGTCCAACAAGGACTTACACTTATAACTTCCATTGAGCAAACAATCAATGTCACTCTACGTCATTCATAAGCATACCCAATAGTGGTTTCTTTATACTTAGATGTTCGTTCTACAAGAATTAAATAATAATGATAGAAGCTTTGCAAAATCAAAATAGTCGTTCTCACTTTTTAAGACAGGTTTTATACACCTCAGAGTACCCCTAAAAACATGTTAATGTTCAAGGTATGTCAAGTTTTTGAAAGCTAGTTTATCAAGCGTTTGGGACGATAAAAGTAGGACAATAAGAGAAAATTATATCATCCCTCAAATATAAAAGTTTGTTTATTTACTGTCTAAACTAAGTAAATAAGAATAATGAGGTAATAAAATATGTTTAATACATATTAGGGAATAATATATAATGAGACTAGGCATAACAGGGATAAAATTTTTGATAGAAAGTAAGCGTTAAGTTCTTTTATTTGTTGGTCACATTTTGACAACCAGATACGAAGCAATGGTTAACTATTTTCCTTAATATTCATGAAAAAATCGTTTTTTTTCTTGTAACACTTGGTGACGTCACATAAAAAAGCTCAATGATATATACTTGCTAGTATTATAACACTGAGCGAAAAAACGACTATCCCTATGCTAATAATTTAATGGCAAACATATAAACTCCTAAACCTAGTAGTCAAAATAAGAATTAACTCAACGCCGGTAATGTTCTTAGCATCAAGGTATTGGAACCTGTGAAGATTCAGTGTATATTGGTGCATAATCAGCAGATAATTAATTATCCAGCGCTCCGTGGAAATATAGTCAAATCCGGATAAGAAAAAAATTCACATAAAAACAATTTGTTCTCGGACTCGAAAATTTTTCCAATATACACTACATAGCAGAAAAGTTAAGTGCAACTTTTGGAGCTAATTTTTCTATTATAATGTTGAAAGAAGATTCGTTCAATTGACATTCCCACCGTTGAAAAATTGAAAATAAGAATAATAATCAACCTTCTTTAGCAAATAAATAAATAACTGACTATGTGAAATATCCCTTGAAATTATTAATAAATTTTCCTATTTTATTGTTGAGGTTATGATTGTACTTAAGTAACCAAAAAATTGAATTTTGTTTCCTCTCTTCGGATCAGAGCAACATTTTTGAAGGAACTGAGGAGTTGACGGATTTGAATGTACAGCCAAATGATATGTTATTGAAGATAAAGTTCATATTTAAAGAATCGTAATTACTAACCATAAAATGGTATTCTTTCATACTTTTATTTCCTTGATCAGGGGTGTCCGCAGGACTATATATATATATTTTTTTTAAATATAAATTCTCCCTTGTTGCTTCATTAATTTTTTTTCTTTCAAAACGGAGATTAAAAAAAAATCCTTCATTTTTGGAGAGGGTAACAATCCCTCCAGCTCCCTCCCCCCTGCAGATGTATTTTAGAATACAAAAGTATATTGCACTGTATATGTATTAATACGATTTAATTGCAATTAAGAGTACTAAAATGATAAAAATAATCGTTGTAACTTAAGACAATCCCTTAAAGTTTGAATTAACCATCAGAGTAATTTGCCATGGTTCTCTAACTAAACAAGTAGATAGATATATACAATATATATAATCAATGAATGATTGAATGGATGACATTTATAAAAATAAATTTGCACAGGGTTTGGCATATATCATTACATCATTCAAAGTTCTTATTTTTAGTGCATTACGTACATTGATATAATGAGCTATATCACGTTGTTACCTGTATTTTACCACACAACCTTTCCTTGAACAAGAAAAAGAAAAAAGCCCGAAATAATCTGGTAGTTAGTATAATAAGTTGATCACACCAACTGCTATTTAAAAAAATCTGTAAAATCTAAGTAAACACTTTTACCTAAGATGTGGAATCAATGTGATATAAAAAGGAAAACTACAATCTAATTACTAGAGGATGCTAATGATGATAGCAAAATTTGAATCTCCTAGCTTTAATTTTGGCAAAGGCATAGTCACCCAAAAAATGAAAAGGTAGCCTTGACAAATTTGGAAAATGTTGGGGACAATAACAACTTAACATAGAGATTAATTATGTATATTAGCTGCAAGTAATTATGCATTAAAGGAAATAAACACAAATATCCCACCGAATCTAATAAAGTGGTAAGCAGGAATTACTTCGTTGTCGATCTTCAACTCTACTCAGAGTACTACCATAATTCACACTTATAAGTCCCCGACAAATCCTCAGTGTTCCTCTATGTCTTTAATGATTTCACACGCTTTATCAAAATCATCCAAGAACTTTTTGCGAACTATACGTAGAAATGACAAAAATATATGTATATAAAAATAAATTTTGATTAATTGATAATAATTAATCTAAGAATAGCTTTTGTTTTATACTTTAAAGTAAAAAATTTTAAAAAAACCGACAAGATTCAATTAAAAATAAAAACCCTTTTCAATTTCATTTAGGGTAGATACTTGAATTCAGAACGATAGTATTTCATTTTGAATACTACCACAAAATTGATTATTTCCAATCTATACCTACACATCAACAAAGTATTAGATTTTAGCTAATAAATTAAATATATTGACTCATAAATGAGATTATAAGTCCTATTTTAAACTTTAAAAATTTTAACATGATATAAATTTTAATTTATATTAGAAAAGAAGAATTTAAAAAATTGACAACAATTAATGATTAATTTTAAATTGTGACATCATACTTTTCAACCAAATTTTGTCTACCCATAGTCACGTCCCTGTTATCATGGTTATGTTTAATTAAATAAATATTAATGAATTATGAGTACAAAAATGATTCTAAAAAATTATATTATTGAGGGACCTAGGCCCCTGGGGTTCCTAAGCCACTATATTATAATATGGAATGATGGCATAGAATCAATGTCGAAATGAGTTCTAACTTTTAATGAACATATTTATTTAAATATTAATTAACTTACTCAATTCTTTTGTGGCGAAATAAATCGAAATCCTTCTCCTTGCTTGTTCAGTTATTATTATCTACCAATGGATGTCAGTTGTTATATTTTTATTATAATAGTTAGTAGATCAAAGAAGATTTTTCTCTTCTCATCCGAACGCTGCAGCACACCGATACACCTATGGACGAACACATGGCAAGAAACTAAGAAACAAAATCACACACGCAGACATATGTAAGAACATAATAATAATAATAACAAAAATGCAAGGTTGATAGAAATACAAGGTTATAAATACACTCAAAGACGTCTTTTACCCCTGGACATGAAAGAAAATTCGAGTGCGTGTATTTATTTTGTAAAAAGTATTTAGTAACCGTAGTTTAAAAAAAAAAATACTATTACGTACCGTTTACTAAATAAATACACACACTCGAAATTATCTTTGATGTCCTGGGGTAGAAGCAAAGACATAAGTACTTTTTACTTTTAGTAAAACATGTCTTTGGGTTATAAATTATAACTTATAATGTAATAACACTTTTCTGAATTAAGTAACATGTTTGACTTCCACCTATAGAGATCAAATACATCAAAGAGTGACAATACTGAGAAATAGCAAGAGAAATTATACGACGCCCCGACAGCAGACGAGAGAAAATTGATAGTTGACCAAAACATTCGAAAACATTGTATTTCTCGCTATAAGTTCCATCATTTTTTTTAAATCTGTGTTTTAAACATACATAACAATTACAATTTCAACGTTTTTGTCTTCTATTTCTTCTTCTTTGACGGCGTCAAATACTTCTTCATATCATCACTTTATCTGACTCTATGCTTCCACCACGCTTTTTAATAGTAACGTTAAAGAGTATATACTATTTATTACTGTTAGAGTACCTCTGTTGACTTTTATACTCTTTGACGTCAAAATTTGTCTGTTTTGCTCAGGAGTAGTTACATTACATCAAATTGAGTATAAGTCAAAACCTCACGTAAAAGATGAATTTGGGTATAAACAGTGATGAAATAAGGAGTATTTTTTAGCTGGTCTGTTTTTTGGAATTGGTAGTCTGAAGAATGAATTTTCATTTACTTAGCAATTGTCATTATTATTTAATTCCTGAGTCATGAACATCCTTTTGTAAATGGATTCAATTATATTCAAAAACTGATTGAACATTCGTGTGTTCTCACAAAACACGGAGCGTAAGCCTGAGGATTTGTTGTTGAGTTATAATTGAAAGTCCTTTTTGGACTCAGAGTAGAATTGGGGATCGGTATTGGAGTAACTGTAGCAAATGTTCTATTTTCCTTCCCCTTTGTCACAGCTGATTGTAGCAGATATAATGAAACGTTATGATCATTACTTTTTCTTTGCTCCAAAACATTATTTAAATTGTCAGTGTTACCATGTTGATTTTCGGTTGTTTTTTTAACATGCCCATACTACACTGGATTTTCATCATTAGGTATAAGTATAACCTTGTTTTTCTATTAACATTTACAGAAATGTATGTACTGCACACTTTATCATCACATGAGGGAAATTTTGGAAAACCTTAAGATATTATGTAATGTCTTGCGCACGCCTGTTTGTACTAACACTCGTTATCAATCCTGTTTTTCTCCTCAAAGCAACAAATGTGAGCTAAATTATTAAATTACTTCATGATGATTGTTGGTGCTAGTCTGATAGATATAGTCGTCATTTCTTTCTCGAGTGGTGGTAAACATTTTACTGACTACACAGTTGACAATAATATTATATGATAAACAGTTCGTTTCTATGCTCTTATTAACTGATTGACAATCCGCTTATATATTATTTCTATAGAAAGGGAAACTATTGGGCTTTTATTTACATAAAGATGCATCGTATTAGATTATTTTAATATTAGTATATTAATACGGTTAAAGAAACAATATTACGGTGTTACTTCATGAGTCATCACTAGTGGCATGACCCATCCTAAGACTGATGGCCAAAACAGTCTTTTTTTCCCCGCCCCTTTCAGTCTTTTTTTAAATTATTAGTCCGAATTTTTTACCATTCAACGGACTAGCTATATTTTTATTTTCTTCATTCATAGCAAAGATTGAAGAATGAAATAACCAAGAAGATGATGAATGATAGCTAGAACGTATAATAATACGTTTCTAGTCACACATCTCCTACAGGTATCTTTTCTCTTTCAAAAGAAGTTAAGAACTATGATGAAACTTCAGCAACTCAAAATGACGTAGTTACTATAGTAACTACGTCATTTCAGCTGTTGTAGTTTCTACAAAAGACTGATAACACGTCGTTACCTTCATTGTATCGCGCAACCTTTATTCCGAAAGGGAACAAGAAAAAAAGCCCGAAATCATCTGAAGTTAGCCAAATATGTCAATCTCACCAATTGCAATATATCTCGTATACTTCCAGACTATTATCGTCATATATTATTTATTCACCATTTTTAAAATATATTTTGTAATATTTAAATCTACATTGAATTTTATTCCTTAGATTATTATAGTACTGCTTTGTAATATTTTCTAAAAGCGTAGTTTTTATTTTGTATAACTATATGTATATAAATAATAAGAGGGCGAATATATATGGTACGGGCAATGTGGAAAATTGGTAATTTTGCAAAATGCCCGGGCAATCTATCAAATTTACAATAGAGTGGTCAATTTACTTTTATTTATATTGTCAGGTAAAATAATTTTGGAAAATTGGGTTTTTAAACAATTAATTGTAAGCAATTTGATCACTAATGATTTGATAATGGTACAATTTAATTACAAGCAATTTGATAGTCGTGTGAATTTTCATTGAAATTTATACTATATTTGGACAATCAATCTCATTTTCGATCAAAAGGTGGATTATTACTCACCGCCACTGCTTCTCTGAGCATCAAAGACCCTCGTAATGATTAAGACTAAAAAACAAAGTAAATATATGTTAAAAAGTTTTATAAAGTAACAAAAAAAAAAAATAATAATAGTAATAATAATATTTTAACCGATGAATTTGCCCTTCAAAAATTAAGTGTGATCTGTTTCTACGATATTATATAAGTTCTACAACATCTAGAAACTATTTAATCATACTCTCGAAATTACATTTAAATCAACATAGATAATTTCAATAAAACTACACACATCTACAAGGGCGTCCGCAGGGACAGAGGGGCTGTAGCCTCCCTGTCCCCCCCCAAAAAAAAAAAAAAAAAGATTTTTTTCAAAATTTAACTTTTTGTAAATAGCTATCAATTTTTTTCCAAAAGATTTCATTGTTGAGATTTCTTTATAAAAAAAATAATTTTTGGTAGTAACTTTGAAAAAATTTAGTAAAACTTAATTTATTTTGTAGAGTTTTGGATTTTTTTTTCAAAAAAGCTTTAATTAACACGTTGTTACCTCTATTTTATAACGCAACTTTCCCACCAAAAAGAAAGAGAAAGAAGGCCCAAACTCATCTAATAATTAGCCAAATAGAGAAATCATATCAAGTGTTTTTTCTTTCTTTAGTATTCCTAGACTATCATTGTCATATTATTTCTCAACAATTTTTACAATAAATTACATATATATATATTTAATAATTTTAAAATCCAAAACAGTATTATATTCCTTACTATATTATAACTATAAAAAACGTAGTTATACATTTGTATTTCTATATGATAGTTCAAATGTCTTGATGTAAAACATGAAATGTCTAATTTATATACAGTGTGCTACTTCAATATAACAACCAACACGATTCAAATAAAAAAAAAGAAGATTTTCTCCTAAACTAATCGTTCCATTTTTCATATTAGCAAATGCCAAATGAAGTGGAATAAATTGTCATTAATGAATTCAACCTTTGGTGTCGATAACGGTATCGACTCGACCTCAAAAGCTAGAGTAGGTCTTGATGGCAGTTTCCTTTGGTAGATTCCGGAATTTCCTCCAGATCCTTGACATCAGCTCATATTTTGTGTTCCAGGAGGGTCTGTTGTTGTATCGCTCTTGGAGGCAAAAACATTGGATCCAACATAACAAAAAAAAAAAAAAAAAAAAAAAAAAAAAAAAAGAGTCTGAGAACTACATCAATGTTTGATTTGCAGTAAGGCTGTTGATTCACATTAACCTCCAGATTCTTGAGAAAAGTGATTGATCCAGGTGTTTAAAATTTTTGCAATCTCAAGATCGTCCGGCGTTGATTGCAACAAGCACACTAAATTTTCCCCGATTGGGGAATAAATACCTTTTTAACCGACGCCAAACACTTCTGGCTAGCCACCACAATAACAAAAAACGTCATATCTGAACATGCACTCAATGTTCGTTGTGAAACAACTGCCGCACAATGCATATAGTAAAAGGAAATAGATTATTTTTACAATAATGTGGCTTTAGTAATGTGTATCTTGCGTTGTATAAGTGCGATTAGTTTACGCTAGATGGTCAACAAATGATAAGATTTGTATTAAAAAACTTAATAGGGAGTTTTGTAGTTGTTTGACAGAGTATTGTTTGAGTGTGCGTCTAAGATGAACACCAGCAAATAGAAAAAACTGCCCTGATTTTTAGTTTTTCTTCGATATTGGTAAAAACACCAGCCCAGTGGCTGAAAATGTGAACAGTGATTATGGTCCTGATACTGTAACAGCCACTTAAGCTCAGTTTTAGTTCCGTAGATTTCGTTCCGGTAATTTTGATGTAAAAGAAGTACCCCACTCTTTTATCCCAATTGTTGAAAATGTGGATAAAATATTGAAAATTGTTTAGTCTGACCTTCATACAATCACTGTTTCGATTTGGCATGGGGATAAATATTGATGAAAAAAAAAAAAAATTATAAATATAATTAAATTACCAATTATCGACAAAACTCAAATTACAAACAGTTGGGATAAATTATGTAATTGGCTGATTACCAAAGAATTTCTGGCCTTTTTTATTTTCTTGTTTTGAAGAAAGGTTAAGAAGTTCAAGAGTGTATTTCAATTGATGTCACAGATTGTATCATAACCCGAAGTGCTGCCAATCTACAGTTGATATATTGATTATGTAAAATAGACAAAATCTGGAATAAACTTCATCAGACGGCTTTAAAAATTAAGAAAACAAAAACATAACACATCTATTAAATACTAAAATATAAAAACTTTGATTTTTTTAAAAAACTTAATTGCACACCCACCGCCCGTAAAAATATTTGTTTGTGAGTATCAATTTAGACTATATTCACCCTCAAAAGAGATTCAGTTGTATAGAAATGATTCCAAGAAGTATATATATCGCTGATTTTATTTTCACATTAAATTCGATTATTTCTTAGTTGTAGTTCTTCTTATTTTTTTAAAAATATTTCCCAATATAATATACAGAATATTTTTGATCAATATAGTTAAAAAACTTATACTATTTGCCTTTTGGTTGAACTTCATAGGGGTTATATGGGCTTAAAGCCATTTATTTGCATAAAATGCATTCCAAATTTTAAATTGATCTCTCAATGAGAGGTGTAGGGGTTGCAAATTGTCTAGGCACATAATTTAAGGGTCGAACTAAGAAAAGTTTGGGAACCACTTTAGTAGGAGAGAAAAGTTTTTTGTACAAATTTCAAGATTAAAATAGTAATAAGTGTAAATTTCGATCATTTTAAAGGTATTATACATTTTTTTAAACTTTTTCTATACCCTGAAATATTTCAACTATCATTTGACGAAATTTTTTAAAGCTGACATTAACCATCTATGTGATATATTATGCCGAAAAATCACACTATTGAATTAAATAAAAGGAAAAAAAAGTCGTCATTTTGGTAATACTATTTTAAATCTTGAAGGTTTTTCACTTTATAGCTGTTATTTATCTTCTAAAACTTTGGACCGAAATAGAAATTGCAGACCAAAATTTCATTTTTTTTAAAAGTCATTCAACAAATTTGAGGATTTATTTCTTTAATATCGATTTTGATTGTTTATGCAGATTGAATTTTAGTACGAAACAGATCTAGATCGAACTTGGACCAAAAAACAATACTAATATATATGTATGTATTTGCAAATGGATATGATGCTTCTAATGATCAATTGGATAATTAAAGAACAAAAAAATAATACACATTTAAGTAAACATTACAATAAATCGTTAAAATACAAATTTTGTAATGATCTTTGAACAACCTTGAAAATCCATTGGTTTATTGTGTTTGTCTTTTTGTGTTTTTTTGTAAAGAAAAGAAATTTAAAAGCTCTTTATCATCAGCATAATATCAAGTTGTTGATGTTATTGTTTTATTGAAATATTATAGCAGGAATATAAACAATATCAAAAGGTAAGTTAAAGAAATAACGTATATCAAGTTAACCCAGAGTAATGTTTAAGTAACCACATATTTTATCTATATGTCAGGTGAAAACTGAAAATTTACAACATCATACAATTCAAAAATTATAAGATTATAAGTAACTGAGTTTAAAAATTATGGTCCTACGGCTGTGTCGTAATCACAGTTTATTTCTATTTTTGGGCGCCTAATTGAAGTGAATTCGGGGGGAAAATATTGCCTCCTCTCCAGGTGATCACAGCCTTGTGTGAAATATCAACTGTCAGCAAACATTTATTATTTTTTAATTGATCTAAGGATGGCATCAGAGTGGAACAAAAGAGGCTGAATAAATTCCAACTAAGATTTCAAAGCTAATAGGAGTGACAAGAGAAACTTTTTAAGTAATTTCAGGGGGATCTGCAAGGGGAGGGCTGGAGGGACAACCCCAATACAAGGGATTTTCGTTTTAATAAAAAAATGATTACTGGGATTTTTTTTTTTTAAAGATAATTTATTTTTAAAAGAAAAGGTCATGAGATTCAGGCCTGGCTCAAAAAATTTAACTTTTAAACTAAGTCCCCTGCCCCACAAAATATACTAAAAAAATCCTGGGGACACCCCTGAATTTATAAATATCTGATGACAATGAAAGCAGAATGGAACTCCTGCCCACACTGCCAAAATCACGCAATAATTTTTGGCTGAAACTATCAATGAATATGATAATTCAAATGGCAACCATCCTATAGCTCAAATACTAATCCTCTTGATTATTCCTTCAAGGTAAGCATTGAGATACGATAAATTTAAAGAGTTTTTTATATGTACATATTAATAAAAAGCATTGTCTTTACAGAATGTTATCCAACCAAAATCTCCTACAGATTTTTTTTTTCAACTGTCGTTTGTTTATTGGTTTATTTTTCTTCTTATTTCTGCTATGAAAGCTGCATATGTCAATAAAGTCCAATAATTTCACGTTGTGTTGCAGATATCCCTATTATTAAATAAAAACGACGCAACAGTTGGGAAGAGTTACGCAACTATCAACAAAAAATTTAGGGGTTTTTTGAGAAAAAGTTGAGAGATGTAATTATGAAGATTAACATTTGAAAAACAGTTGTCTATTCTTTCGACAAAGGGAATGGTCATTATATAATATTTAAAGGCATAATTTGCTAAACCTTAAGTAGGAATAACCACTGTAAACTCAACAACTTTGATATTCGTTACATTGGATGAATCTTTACTTATATAATTTTAATTTTTTTCCAAATACTTTTTTCAGGTAAGACATATTGAAAATATATTTATAAATGTAATTGACATTAATTCAAGTAATTAAGACCTACTAGAAATAACAAAATGAGACAACTTCTGCCATTGTTTCTATAGCCTTACTTGAATAGACATGTATGTACATCAGAAGATTAAAAAGTGTCATACTTAGTCTCCCATTAACAGATGTTTACAAATGAATTCAGATTTTACTTACTTAATAAATGAAAAACCGACATATCACAAAGCTGCTATGTAAAGCTACACGATCCACGATCTTAAGTGATAACTTGTGTTAAGACAGAGTGAGAAATATATGAACTATGTACATTTTAGCTTGATTATAATGATGGTTTACTATTTGCAGCTGTGCTACATACATTATTCATTTATCTCCAAGGTAACTCAATTAAACATGTGAATATATAATATAAATGTATGTCTTTGTGAGTTGCATCCAACAATCCACAACCTCATGTATTTTTTATCAATTATGTAGAGTTAATTATATACTGAATAAATAAGTCCCTAGGAGCATTCACTTAAAGATCACGAATAAAATTAACGTGGTCACCCTGATAGTTTGAAGATATTAGAGAAAAGGGCAACATATATATCAGTGCATTAAGTTAAACTAGCTGCAAGCAGCAACGAGATGAAGGAAATAAACAGTACTAAGTATTAAGCAATGATATAAAGCGGAAATTACACAATTGTTGATTATCAATTCTACTCCGAGTCTAACAAGAATTTGCATTTAAAACTCCTCAACAAATCGTCATTGTTGTTTTTGCTATCTTTTGGTAGAATTTGTGTCGTCTCTGACAGGTTAGTCAGATTAATTTATGAATATAAAGATAATGAGTTGAAGTAATGATAATTCTGTTTTTGTACCATTTTTGCTGTAGGACAGTGTAATTAATTATTTAAACAAATTTCATTAAAGCTCCGTTTTTTTTTGCTCCAAATCCTGGCATGATTACTTTCCAACGGCCCCTTAAAAAAAATATGTCGTTCCTTGGCGAGAAAAAATTATTATTTTAAGATGTTTCAGATCAAATTATGAACAACTGAAAAAAAATGGTAACTTTGTATCTCACTATTTTTCGATAAAAGTGATTTTTTTTTCAGATATTAACACTGAGAAAATATAAACACCATATTTGTAGTGGTCTTAAATGGAATATTTTGTTTCTTTTAGATGAAATATAACAATATTATTTAAGCAAGAGTATTTAACTTTTATACAAAAAAAAAAAAAAAAAAAAAAAAAAACAGTTGATGAACCCTTGAAGAATTTGTGAATAAAAAGTAAATTTCGAAATTGTTAAGACAATTAATTCATTCACTCCTTTATGAATATAATTTCTTCTTTCCTCTGACGTTCTTTTTTTTATAAATTACAACACTCAAGCTAATTATAATTCAATAGTTATATTCTTAATACACAAAACCTCGATCCGAAGGAGCCAAAAAAATGAATAATTAATATTCAAGAAAAAGCCAGAAAATCCTAGATTTCTTTTGAAGGAAGAATAAAAAAGCGTGTGAATGAGAAAATATATACGACTTTTAAACAACGGGATATCAAAACACCAAAGAAAGTATGTAAAATTTCTCAATAGTGTGGGATTCGACATTACTGTAACTCGAAAAAAAATTCGACTTTACTTAAGAAGACAATTTTTCTCCAATTACTCGAAATATTTATTTTGGAAAATCCGACTTTAATTGATCTTGAATAATCATAAAATCGAAATATTCGAGTAATGATTAGTCAAATATCAAGTATCTTTTAAAAGGAAGGTAAGAAACTACAAACTCTTTTTCTTATTAATAGATGAGGTTTTGTATTATGAAGGAGATATCACATTTCATCGACCGAACTTGCAAATGGATATATTGACAAAGCACGAACACAATTCAACTCAGAACTCCGAAACTCAAAAATTTTACTCTAATCAAAGACTAACCAACAATACCTAGCTTTTATAAATTGGAACAACATATTGTTATATCTATGTAAAAAATTGAATAGATATATCTAAATCTATTATATGCAATTAATTTCAAAACTATGAGAATCAGCGAAAATAAAAGTAAATTATCAACATTAAAAAATGAATTATAATACGTAAAATGTTAAAAGACTTAATTGGTTCTAAAAACATTCTTGAAATATTGCTTATTTTCATGGTGAAATTTCTTTTATGTGAAGTTTCTCTCCAGGAATTTTCCTGAACATAAATACTTTTTAAGGTGAAGTGAGTATGATGAAAATAGGGGTGTGAATATTCTTGGTGGCTTTAAGATTGAGAAGATTAATAGTTTTGTAAATTGCATATTTTTTATCGAATGATATTATGTGCTATTACACTTCAATGCAGCTTACTCTCACACAAACATCCTCAGTCTTCATGTCCTTGCCAGTTGCCATTTGGTACATATGTATACGCCAAATGCACTCATTTTACCTTATCTATGTTTATTTAACATGCAGTCTGTATTCTAATGAAGCGTAAATATAATTATAAACAATATGGGAACTGTTACAAAAAGTGTTACAACCCCCCTTTTTGTACTCCTTTTAATTTCTCCTGAGTATGTTAGTATTGAGCGGTAAAAAAATTATAACAACTGATTGCAAAAGAATAAATAATTCAAATTTTATAAGCTAGACCAAAAACAATGAAAAACTGACAACACTATTCAGCTTGTTTTTTTTTTTTTTTTTTTTTTTTTTTAAATCTATAATTAATTTTTTTTGGAAATTTTATTCAAAAATCTATAGCTCTTCACAATGTATTTAAAAAAATTTAAATTAAATTTACATTATTAGTTTTTGAACAATATTTGAAAAACAAATTTCAATTTACAAAATATTAAATTTTTTTTTTTTTGGAAAAAAGATTTCAAAAATTCATAGCTATTCTCAAAAAATTTAATTACAAATATATATTTTTGGATAAAATATTTTGATCCCTATTTTTTCATAATTTTTTTTCATTCTGAGCTATAAAGTTTCTAGTAAAAAGTAAAATTCCTACAGCCGCTCCAGCACACCTCCTACAAAAATATTACTTCTCTCAAAAATAGTTTGACCCCTCAAAATTAGTATCCCAAACGATAGTTAACAAAAAAAATGTCTAATTTTTTCCCAAAATACAATTATTCTATAATAGATTATACAACTACTATATTTTATATGATTCCTGTTTTACTTATTTAATCATTCTCTTTTTATATTTTATCCTTTAAAATTGATTTCGATTATGAATTGTTTTTATTTTAATTATTAAGAAAGCATATGTATATATTGCCATATTTTAAAAGGGAATAAAGAAAAAAAAAAATATATACATTTTACAACTACAGTGTGCGGCGAAAAAAGCTTAAAGCTTTCAATCTAAAACTTTATCAAGATGTATTTCAGCAACCAGTTGTACTAGGGTATGGCAATAAAATAAAAATAACTAATATCATGTCATGGCTACCCTAATCATCGATGTAGCACCAATGGTAGCAATGATGGCTTCCAGGCGGCTACGGTAGGCCATGCACCTATTGGAGATATAGTCCTCAGACATGGTATCCCAGTGCTGGTTGATGGTGTTGGACTCAAAATACACCCTAAACGTGAAGTACAATGGGTTGGCATCTGGTGAGTAGGGGGCCCATATTTTATTTGGCCAGAAAGGCAAGGTGTCCTCCAACTACTTCTGGGTCTTTTTGGACGTATGTGCAGGCGTTCCATCCTGCTGGAACCCCACGTTTATGTCCGGGTAATTGGATTGTTAACAACTTCTTCTCTGTTGGTTTCTTGCCAGCTTCCAAAAGTGTGCGCACTAAAATTCGTTGGTTACGATCAAATGCTATTTTCTCAGCTTCTAAGACACATAGGAAGATCTATTCATTTTTTTTTTGTTTATTTCATTTTTTTGTCTATTTTTAGTATTTGTTTGGAAGAAATTTTACCACATTCACAAACACCTTGATTTATGTAGCAAAAACGAAGTGTAAATATATTTTTGCCGCACCCGGTATAATGTAAATGTTGTGGATGTAGCTTTATTGGTATTCAAAAAAAAAAGGTATGTTGCAGCTGTTCCAGTTCTTCCATTATATGTATTGGAATAAGCCATAAAAATGTTTCACTTAAATCAAAAGAGACAAGGCTTATAACATGAACTTTTATAGCATCGTATGGAATTTTATTCCTTCTAAATATATATGTATTGTAAATTCTTCATTTTTATAACTATCTATCTATAAAAAAAATACTTCCTCAAGAATCCAATTGTAATTTTAAGATCGCCAATAGTTGTAAAATTACACATTATACATACTTTATTATATAGAAGATCATGATCATAGATCATCCTTCCTATTTGTAACAACATTAAACATTAGGGCTATAATATAGAGCAGAGTCGTTCGCAGGGGATGTGTTGAAGGGTCTGGAGCACTCCCCAAATGAAATAACTTTTGCTTCTTAAAAGAAAATTTAATATTTGATATTTAATTCTTTAAATTCGAATAGCTATAGATTTTTGAAATTTTTGCCGAAAAATGTTAAATAAGAAATTTAATTTTTCAATTTTTTTCTCAAATAATTAAATTTTTGGATTTGTTAAAAAAAAAAAGAAAATCCCCCCAAAAATATAATCCTGCGTACGCCTTTGTAGAATCTAAAGTGAGAGCTACCTTCAATTAAGTGTGAGTATGAAAACAAAATTTAGTTCCCTTTGGCTTAATTTCATTTTATGTTGAGTCCTTTAAAGTTCAAATTATTGCATAATTTGAAATCGTCTTCTTTCATTTCAAGCCATACATTGAAATTTATGTTTCTGTTAAATAACTAAAATGCATAATTAAATTGCAAGGCAATTAGACACAATAATTAATAATGTTTCAACAAATTCGAATATATTCAATGAACGGTTTATAGAAATTATTGGAATATCAAGTTTAATAGGATTGAAATAATGTAACTATGAGGGCATTCTACAGCTGTAAGACTTATAAGTAGACCCTCTTTTGACAAAATCATAAATATAATATGTAGGGATGTACATAAATGAAAGTTTTTCTCACATTTCTATCCTTTTCTGTCGCAGAATGAATGTTATTTCAGCCAGTACTTCTCAGACGTAAATTTGTTTATATATTGTATTCTTTTATCCACTATTTTCAACTTTTGAACTGTTTAAAAATACTAAACTTGGTTTCGGAGATCATATGTATTAAGCAATCACTTTTCAATTTCCCTTTCCTGACCGCTTTAAAAGGGTTTTACTGTTATTTGATCAGGAATAAAAAAACTATGATAAAATAGCTTATTAAATAAAGAGTTAAAAATCCTAATCTTTGTGTAATGTATGTGTATTTACAGATTCAAAACTACCTATATACAAACAATCCTATTGAATAACTTCCTTCATTAGTATAGTAGACACAATGCGTGTGGAAATATTGTAGTGACTGTAAACTCTTGAGGGAAAAGACGGAACAAACACATTGTTTGATTGATGTAACTTTAAATTGGAAGAGAGACAGATTAATTGAAGATAACAACGTAGAATTATAAAAAAACAAAAACACTTATTTCGTATTGGGATATAATTACAGGGTGATCTTGAGTTAAAATCCCATTAGCCTTAACGTCATGAAATTAATAGTTCAAATATTTTAACTCTTTCTTTATTCAACCAATTATTTGTTTATATATTACTTATTAATAACGCCGAAAAGACATAAATTGAATAGATATTCCTGTAAATACAATTATGATAATGATTCAAATAATTAGAAATGTTTTCCTTTAGATAGAGTCAAATCAAATTCATTTTTTCCCTTTCGAATTAGAACATACATATAATTACACCAAATATAGCAACTGTATTAAAAATTTCAAGATCAAAATATTTATTGTCGGTATGTCTAACTAAGTCAAATAAAACTCCTTGTCATCTCTATATATTTCCCAGCCCACACTACGAATGAAATATAAGAATATATAAGACAATTTTGAGCACTTTGGAACTATTAATTGTCTTAACTTGGTAAGTTATGGACGAGGGGAGGGCAACACAGTTTTCACACTCAGAAAGTAATCCCTGAAGTCTACATGGGTATGAATACCGGACTTTTTGCGAACTGGTTGCCAGTTAGGTGACGAGGTGTCTCATCCGAATTCTTCAGGACAAGAGCCAAAACATTAAATTATATATTGGTCAATTATAGGTTAATATTAACCACCAAAATAGTATTAATACATAGTCCATTACAAACCCTAATCTGTGAGTTAATATTTTTTTTTTATGGGACTCTAATTCTGGACCACTCTTTACAGTACAAATTATAGTATATAATATACAGGGTGCGCCCAACGTGTTTTCATTTGAATGATCCCGCTTTAGTTGTTGTAGATTTTTTTCAAAAAATTTCGGAAGTTGCAATAATAATTAAAAATTAATAACAAAATAAACAGCCCGTTTGTCACATTTACAACGACAAGAAAGTGTTCGAAACCAAAAAGTCATCAATTGTTTACGAGGAAACGTTAGAGAGGTTTTAAAAAAATAGAAAACGGCCAGTAAAATTACATTTATCATTTGTTAATTTTCTCAGCTTTGCAATGCAATAACTATTTTAAAATTCGGACTATCAAAGAGGACCATTAAAGTGCTGGAAGGTAGTCTTGGCCCTTTATTCGAGTGGTTTCGGCATTTGGGTTATATCGAAAAGTCTGTGGGATAATTTTTCAAGAACGTCTCCGAAAATTTGTTTCGGCCAATGACCGTTTTTTTGAAAATTAAGGGGGTTTGTGTCCTTTATATATATATATATATTATACAATAAGATTTTGTTCGTCATAAAAAATGTTTTGAAATTGCTCGAAAATTGAATAACTTAAAGTGATTTTAAATTTGGTGCACCCTGTAATTTAAAAAAAATTAACATCTTTATATGCCGTTTATAAATTATAGTCGTCATCGTTATATGTCTATACAATACCCATACATAAAATTATGATCAATCATGTAAATTGCTTAAAATGTATCGTAGACACGTCGTTATTTTTATTGTATCTCGCAACCTTCCACCGAAAAAGAAACAGAAAATCCTCACCTATATAAAAATATACTTTGTATTTTGTTATCAGCTGTCGATTAATTTATAATTCACAACTTGTTTTTTTAAATATACAATGCATTAACCTTTCAGCTATTTTCACGGGTTGAATCTTGTATTATTTAAAGCAGTTGAGCTTAAAAACGCTACTACAAATGATTAATAATTCTATATTAATTTGTATCTGTAAGGATAGCTGTGGCAGGTTTAAATGTTTATAAGCCTGCTGATAATATATAGTAAGTCAAAGAAATGTTAAAGGCTGGAATTACAAGATAAAGTTTTGGGGAGTCTCTCCTTGACTACAAGAAGGGTGAATATCCAATATCGAAAATTTTTTATCTAAAAAAGACAAACAACTAGAAAACGGACAGAATGACCTGAAGAAAATTATTTTCAGGAATATTGGCTCATATTTACTCTATCGTGGTGTAAAGTAAAGTAATTATATTATTTGTCAAGAGATGGAAAAACTACCATATGATTCTGGGCTATATTTTCTATTTTTTTCCGATGAAAGGAAGGATGCGAAATACATAATAACATAGTATTAATTAAAACTGGAATTGTTCTTCCTTCTGTTTCCTCTCATATGTGATTGGTTAGCCTTTTTAAAGTGAATAAAACAGGAAAATATACCACCAATATAAGACATCACCCGCTATCCAAATAGAAAATGCAAAATGTACATTATCGTACAGTATGTCCAAAAATTGATGATGGTATGTATTAAAAATATCCGTTTTATACTTGAAAATATTTTTGGTCGGAATAAAATGAAATTTGGCTGATACAATTATTAGGCAATATTGGATTTTTCTGACGCAATAATTTTCGATGATTGTATCATACATTAGTATAAAAGGACTCAGAAACCACCACAGGATGTTAGTTAAAATTCAATATCCGAAATGGTGAGAAAGCACTCTTTGGAGACCAAGGCCAAGGCTAGATGGTAGATCAAGGCAGAGAAACGTTGCTCAAAGATTACATATTTCTCTTAGGACCATTGAGAATTGGTGTAAGAAAAGAAAGGATGGACAAACCCTTGCAAATCAGAAGGGTCAAGGAAGGAAGAAAAAAATTAGCAAAGTTTCCAAACTGGTGATTTAAAAATCTTTGACCAAAAAGAGGCAATCCACAAGGAAAATTGCAGAAAGATTGACTTCAAAGGGCTATCCAATATCCAAGTCATTTATAATCAACTACCTGAGGCACTCCTTGAATGCTTTGCCATACAAACCTCGTCTGCACCCCAAACTTTCAGAAAACCAAAGGAAGGCCCGGCTTCAATTCTGTCGTGAGCGGAAATTTTGGAATGCAGATGACTGGAAATGTATCCTCTTCAGTGATGAAAGTCCATTTGAACTATTTCATGTCCCAAAATCCCCAAACAGATCGGGGTTGGGCAAGAGATAAGGGAGATGTGGAACCCACTCCAACTGGGAAATTTCCTCTGAAAATTCAGGTTTTGGCTGTTATCAGCCACCAGACAGTGTCAGATCTTCAACTGATTCCACGAAACCAAACTGTGACAGCCGAGTACAAGTTCCTCGGAGATACGGAGATCCTCAGCAAGTCTCGGATGTCAGCTTTGTCTTTTACTGATGAAACTTGACCTCCTTAGAAGGGAAAAATGTTGACTGTGATGAAGGAACTGCATTTTGTTGGAAATGCGAGTTGAAAATACACAACCTTACTCATGGGTAACCCGTGTATCACTATTTTATATGATGCATCCATTCAGTTCTCAAACCATTATCATGAAAAATCCATGATCCCTTGAGTTGGTTTTATTGTGATCATAACTTTTTTTTGACAAAGAAAAATTTTACATCCTCAAGTTTTTATATGGTTTTTTCTTTTATTCATTTGTATCTATGCTGCTATATTGTAAATAATTAAATCCCTACTTTTTTAAATAAATTATTTTTATACAAAAATACATCTTTTTTACAACTTTTTGTTTAATTATATTTTTGTCAAACTTATTAATAATGTATTTTTTTTTAATAACCTGAAACTAAGTTATATTCAAATTTACTTACAAAACATAAAATAAGTATACACTGTATGAAGGTAACATAATTAGATAGCCAATATGTCATACTTTCTCTTTCGAAATTGGAGACAGTGAAAGTTGGAATTCAGTCATTGCAACTTTTATTAATAAGGAAATAACTTTGCTACATAAAGTTAGTCTTTTTCGGACATATCTCCACGAGTATATGTGGAGAAAGTCTCTTAGGGATATTAATCCTTTTTATTAAAAAAAAAAAAAATCTCCGATACGAGGTGTTATCTTTAGGGGGACCAAAAATGTTCTTTTATAGTGTGTCTAATCAAAATACAATAAACAGCATAAAAAAAACTACGATGCAGGTTTGATATCAATTTAAGCTACTAATAGGTAATGCAGTTCCAAAAAATCTAATAATTATGTTATTGTTTTTATAATTTCTAAAATTTTTTACTGTTATAAAATTAATTTTTAATACATCTCTATTCATACAGATGTACTGAAAGGCTCTACCAATACATACGAGGTGTGTTCAAAAATGTAAGATGACTTTTCAAATTTTGCATGCAAGGTACACTTGGTATTCTCGATTATTTATTTTTTTATGTCAGTACACTCGCCAAGAACATATACTTACTGTTTCAGGTATATAATATGTTTAGTTTGTTTGTGAGAGACATGAAGTTCATAAGTATTTTGTGTGTTCGGCAATTTTTTGCTTTTGAAATACATGGATCAAAGAATTGGCATCCAATTTTTAATAACAATGAAAGTAAATGCTCCAAAAAACTTGAAATGTTGACAGTGGCATACGGTGATTCTTTTTGAAAAAAAAATATGTTTACAAGTGGTACAAACTCTTCTTAGATCTGGACGCCCCAGAACGTCAACAACAGAAGAAAAGCAGAAGTTGAAGCAGTGAAGAAAATTACTACCAGAGAAGTTACTTAAGATATTGACACATCGGTTTGCTGGTGCCATAATTTTTTTTGTCGAATGTTTTGGTCATCAGACGATTGTCAGCGAAGTTTGTTCTAAAAATGTTTAATATTTACCCATAGAATTGTTGCATGAGCATCGTTCATGAGCTGTCGACAGACGTCAATCACGATCCTAATTTTCTAAAAAGGGTCATAACTGGTGACGAATTATGATTATATTGTTAGGATATAGAAACCAAAGCCCAACTGTCTCAATGGAAGAGAGAAATGGAGATAGCAAAAATCTCCGAACACGCAAAATACTTATAACTTCTTTGAAGTTAAAAATTCAAATTGTAAAGATTTTAATGTACCACTTGATAGACTTTATTTCGTTGTCAGCTGTAGATGGTTCTGCATATTTCCCTTTATTCTTCTTATGAATGTTGATTGATTGAACTCAAATTACCTCTTGTTAAGGTGTAAAAGAAAGAGAAAAAGTAGACAGTTGACAACGAAATACATCGTACCTACAATTTTATGCTAAGAAGGTACCGCTTTGCTTAGCATGCCAAAGTTTCATATAGTTTTCCTTTTTTTTTTACATCGAGGTTGCGAGTGAACCAAATTCTATTCATATTGTGTCATATAAAGGCAATTAAACAAGGAAAAAAGAAATGATTGATGGTTCATCATGAATCAAGTATTATGATGAATTGATAAGGAAAAAGTATTCATTTTCCACATGAAAGGAAAGTCAAATGGAAATAACATTTCAACTCCAACTCATTTGTTAGAATACAATGAGACAATAGTTAAAATAAATTGAAGCAAAATGTTGAAGTTAATGTTGCTCAATAAGAAGAAGAATACTAAGAAATTATTTGATTAATTATAATGATTGGTTCAAGAATTGTATGTACAAAATATTTAGCATTTATCCTAAAATGTACTCGTTTTCAGATTCACTTAAATTCTTCAGTTATTAATCATTAAAATGTCCTGGTTATGCTCTTGTATGTGTTGATTTAAAAAATTAACTGTATATTTATCAACTACTTCTTGAAAATCAAACTATAAAATTGTAGATAATTTCTAATTAATCATGAGATCATCAACGACATTGCTAAAAGGGAGATTCTATGTAGTTTTGATCTACTCCATTGCTATGGATATAAATCGTGAGCATTTTTGGTATGTTAAAGAATATACCGAAAATCTATATGGTAACCCTGACTATTTGAAGAATGTTTTGGAGGTGAGCGGCTTAGCTGTCCTGATGTTGCATTTGATTAGCTATACAGGGTGTCCACGATAAAGTGGAACTATCTTAAAATTCAACCTGCTTAATAAAATGGAATTTGGAGTGTATTTATTAATATGAAAAAGTTAGACATGATATTAAGCAATAAATTTATTCAACATGTTCTCCCTCAGCAGTCCCCATCTTCTCCATTCTGCCCCTAAAGGATTTGCATGCCCTGATGACTTCTGCGGAATCGACAGCATTCCACTCCCTCGTAATGGAACACTTCAGGGCCGCGATGCGGTGTGGCTGACCTTGCACACCTCCCTCTTCAACTTCCTCTACCAGTAGTAATCACACGGATTGAGGTCGGGTGAGTTGGAGCCCCCCAAATTTGTGAGAGTGGAACAGGTTAGTTGTCCTCATGGCGATGTGTGCGGGTGCTGAGTCTTGTTGGAATATGAACTCCCTCCCAGCGGCGGTATCCTTCATCCAGGGGATGACAAACTCCTCCATGACTTCGCAGTACCTTATCGCGTTAACCCTTTCCTTGGGATTGAAGAAGAAAGGAGGCATCACCTCACCGGTGCTGCAGATGACACCCAGGGTCATAACGGAGGCCGGGAACTTTGGGGTAAAGACCACAGGGACCTCTTCTCTCTCCTTGGCAAGCCACCAGTCATTCTGGACGTTGTAGCTTCTGTCGACAGTCCAGTTCTTCTCGTCGGAGAAGAAGATGATTCTTCCTCCATGGCTCTTCAGGTCATTGAGGAGACGCTTACCGTTGGTGAGCCTGGTGGCCTTCATGGATGCCGTGAGGGAGGTGTTGTTTGGCAATGCACAGCCTCGGAGTCCAGCTGCTTGCTCACTCCACGGCTCTTGGCCAACCTGGATAAGGAAGTCCCCGGCGAAGCCTTGAGGGACTTCCGGAGGCCTTCAAGGAAGCGGGGAGTGCGGATTCGGTCACTTTTCATGTTGTGAGCCTTGCGGCAGACCTTCCCCTTGACCTCCCAGGTATTGAAGACCCGCTACACCGTGGTTTTGGGATAGTTAAGAAGCTTGTAGATAGCAGAGGGCTTGTACAATTCAAAGATGAAATTGGATGACTTCATACTATCCTAAACATGCACAACCTCCTATAATCAATCATATGTTTGCCTTAACAATTCATTAGTAAATATCTCATGACTATTCAGGGGCACCAGGATAGATTTATAAGGGGTAGCCTATGTATTGTTGTCAGCTGTCAATTTACTCACCTGACTCAATACTTCATCATGAACATCCAGTTTTTGGAAGAGTACGATCTTAAGCCTTAAAACAAAATAGTAAAACTTTCTAACCACTAGCTTTTCTATCCCCTCTTAACCTGAACTAACATAAGGGAAAGGAAAATAAATAAAAAAAACATATTATATGTAAAAAAACGACCTTTCCCTGTTAGCTTGAGAAAAAAAAAATGGCCGTAATGATATCTTTTTCCTTACGCAAGATGTCAGATAGCCATTTTCTCTTAGGAGCTATACATTAACGACGTCCGTAAAAATTTTTTAAACCACTCTCCCTCCTGTTAATATTTGATAATACCTTTACTTAAATTGGTTGTAGTATTTTTATAATTAATAACCCACAACTGTAATGGAATGGATTTTCTTCTTGCAGCATTGCCTTTTACGATTGACTAATATTCTGGTTCTCCTAGGTAGTCCCTTTCACTTAATTCCACTCCTCTTGAGCTTTTTTTTAACATTCTTGCTTTTTAAATTGAGATAACTTGATTATATTACCAATGTTTTATAATGTACTTCCTTATTCATTTCGATACTTTTTCGAAAAGGAATCCGGCTGAAAAGAGTCAAGATACTTAAAGTATCTTGGGAGGACAAAAAGTAAAATTGCTTATAATATAAAAAAATAACCTGAAAATCTCTTCGGTTTACATAGATTATAATTATCAAGGGTTCCCACTTAGAAAAGTGTGTTATGCATTTGTAAATAAAAAATATCGGTTAGTTGAAGATCATTGATATATTTCATATTGAAAAGATTGTCTTGATCAGTGAATCAGTTCTCAATGTAGTGGACTAATGTAATTTAGTTAAAAGTGTAAATTCATGGATGCTGGGTAGTTAGCTATGGAGTAATATTCAACGTTCCTAGTGGACAAAGAACGTACAAGGTCTTCGTATTGCCAATTTATTTTTAAGGTGAGTTTTATGTATGTAAATGACGTCACTTACCATTGATACAAAAATCACAAAACCATTCATTGTGATTGTATTTCATAATTTGGGAGGTCCGTGGTCCCTCTGTTCTAGTGTCTATAAAGATGATAGGACGATTAATCAGAATCGGAGAAAATGGTGTTTTTTCTAGAATGGGGAAAATACTGTTTAATTTGCAATTCTGATTCTTATTTATTTATTATTGGTAATTAACTATTTATTATTTTTCTAAGCTATGAAACCCCCCAGCCCAAATTAAGGAATTTTGGGTTTTTCCTAGAAAATTTAATATATGAAATTTAATTTAATTTTTTTAATTTTTTTTCCAAAAAAAAAAAAATTTTCTTTAAATAACTATAATATTTGAAACTTTTCTCCTGAAAATTTAATATTTGAATTTTTTTTTGTCAACAGCTTAAGATTTGGAAAATTTTTCTCCTTCGAAATATAATTTTTTTTTAATAACTGTGGATTTTTTAATTTTTTTCTCAAAAAAAAATAATTTTTTGTGAACAGTTGTGAATTTGTGAACAATTTATAACATCAAATTGTATATTTGAAAAAAAAAATTCCCAAATCTTAAATTTTTGGATTTTTTTTTTCAAATAAAATCCGTAAACCAAGCCCCCTCCTCCCAAAAAAAAAGTCAAAATAATAGTAATAATATTATCTTGTGTGCACCCGTGATAGCAAAATGGTATTTTTTAACTATAAATTAAAATATTGATGAATCGGAATCTGCAATTTTTAGTCTTATCGCATCAAAAATGGGATCGGATTTTTTTTTAATTGTCTCATCATTAGATCATACATTGTGTACTAATCATTATTTAGATCTATTAAAGTAAAAGAAAACTACCACAACAAGCTTTTTTGTGAGTCACCTAACCCTCATTTTGTAAATTATTTAATTATATATATTTTTGCTTATTCAAATTCAAAAGAGATTTCAATTTGAATTTCAATAAAGTCATGCTTCGAAATATATAGAACTGTTTCTATTATACTTGTACTTTGCAAATAATAACTTTGTAATAGTATTGTAACATAATTGTACAGAAATATAAGTTATTATCTTTCAACAATTAATTTATTAAGATTAAAATTACCTCATTTCCCTTTAAATTATGAACATATGAATAGTGTTTATAAGAAAAAAAGAAGAAGAACATTATGGAACGTAGATTACATTTTCATCTCAAAAACTAGAAAGCATGAAATTTATTGAATATTTCAATGTCATATAAAATTTCAAATATAAATTTTGAAGATTGAAACTTCAATATTTTTATTAACTTGATTATTGGTTCTGCAAGAGGTGGATTTGATAAGATGAAGTGTCCGAGTTTTTTACCAATAGAGACAAAGGAGTCTACAAAAACAGTATTATGAAGTTAAATTCTCCTTGACAACTAGTTATCGAACAAAACGGGCCTTATTTGGCTTGAATTGGATGATTATAACACTTCTCATACAGTATTGAATTAAAGCGAAAAACACGAAATTTATTTTTCCCCAACCTAATATATCCATAAAAAGAGTAACTATTATTAATTTTAAAAAACATTGAAAAAATATTCGGGCGACAAGCTTTAGAAAGCTTTATTGATGGGCGAAGTGGATCGGTATGTAATTCGGGCCGTAATTACCGAAGGGTCCCCAATATTTTTTTCAGTATTAATAATTATTGATATATTAATGGTGAGTAATTCATCACTCCAACCAGGCCCACATCAGTAATAAAAACATGATAATAGAACACTATTGAAAATATTATATAGATCATTTATATAACGTTTATAGATACAAAAAAGACAGATTATATTCTCACCTTAACCCAATTAATAATTATTGAGGAAGTACTTACGTAAATAGGGGATTATGCTTTATTATATTTATACATTATGTAGTCAATCTGTATGTAAAAATAGGTATGTAACATATTTCTTTGTCATCAAATTAAGGATAAAACATCTTTCTTAATTTGAAAAGTTGGTATGTACGTTATCCATATTTAGATATGCATTTTGTTCACCATTATCAATGAATTTGTTTTTTACAGACGTAAGACAAATCAGTCAAAATCTTAATTTATATTTTTGGGTGCTAAGTAATTTTGCCTTCAAGATATTTCCCCTTAATATGGCGTCAATGGCTTTAAGGCAAATGTTCCTGAGGCAAAATTGCTTAGGGCAAAATTACAGGGTTTTATATTTTTTGTAGAACTTTTTGTGAGAGGGACGAGTCCACCCCTTAGCTTATTTATAGGTTTATTGAGGGGAGGAACATACAATTGATGGAACAATTTTGTTAGTCACTTCAGTTTTTTGACAACGTACTTAGCAAGTTGAGTTAACGATATTGCTTTATAAAAAAGAAGAATAAAAGTATTATAGAGATCAATATAATTCTGCAGAATTAAGTTTCTCCATCGTATAATTTGACAGAGCATCAATATATTAAGTGTACTCTCATTGAGGTTTTTTTTTTTGTTTTTTTTTGCTATTTAAAGGCAAGCCCAACTTAGTCTTAAACTTATCAAAAAGAGAGAGTGCTTTGTATACTTTGTTCACCGGTTGCATCTCTGAATTTCCTTCTAAAAACAGTATTAGGTCATCTACACACATATCTACCAAGTGTTTGCCGTCTCCAAAATGCACTCCAAATACCTTGTATTACCTAGTCTTAGGACCTCCAACTCTGGATTGAAAAGCATTAATGAAACATTTTAAAATATCTTCCGTATTTTTATAGACTCTTCTATTAAATATTATTATATTAACTTTGCAGGCATGATAAGACTTCTTTTACATAAGGGAAGGATACTTTTCTTTTTGAATATTCATCCTCCTTTCTTGTTCAGCAATGTAAGATATTCTGTATGAATGAACTGTATCTCCCAAACTAATTCGCCAAAACGAGGATCCATTCCCCAAGATTTAATCAATCTTATTCTCTAAAACTTTTTTTTTTCAGTTCTTCTTATTCAACTTAATGCAAGAACTTAGAATTCAGTAATATACATACTACGTGGAATACATTTAGAGCTGTAAAAGTAGATTTAAACATGTCTTTATTTTATTATTAAGAAGTTTGTTAGAAGTCGTTTAAAACATTGAGATGAGAGAACATGCTTTATTTGCAACTCAATGATTTTATGATCCAAGAAAAGATTCGGACACTAAAATGATTATTTTATTTGTGAAAAAAAAAAATAGTTCACTACAAATCCCAGTTTATTTTGAAATACTGATCTCTTCATCTCTAGGAAAATAAGATTCAAAGAGCCAACAGTACCAATTAAATCAAGCTGTAAAATCAATTTTTCTAAGAAAATCCTTGTTCGTATAATTTTCGTGGAGTAAAGATCAACATAGAGATCTCCCATCAAAATGATTTGAAATTGATGACTTCTTTGTGCGTTAATAATTGCTTGAAAAAATTGTGGGTTGTATACAAATGTTACACCAATCACTGACTCCCATATATGGTTTCAAACAAACTGGATTTTTTTTTTAAACAAAAGTCGTTTTTATCGAAATAGTTCCATAATAACCTTAAGGAATGACACAGGGAGACAAAAGGAGTATGGAGGCTTACATCCTCATAATAACTTTGATTTTACATCTTGTAGGAAAGGATAAGGTGGGAAGAATGAATGTTTCATCAAAGTATGACGGGGCTTTCTATTTCTACCTCATCTTTTAGAAAAAAGGATAATAAATATTAAAGATATAATTTTACTGATTCCTAACCTTATGGATACAATACAGTTTCTAGCAGTTGTAGACTGGAATAATTCGGTGACTTTAGTTTTACCAAATCTCTGGGTGAGAAATTGGACTAGAGCCATTGCAATAAAAAGACTGTCTAGACCAGAAAGCTGATTTTTAAAGAAAACGATCATGAAGATTTTCAATTGCTTAAGGGGATTTTTTTGCTTGTCAAGACATAAGGAAGTATCAGTATTATTTCTATTTCACGAAGATCGAGAGCACAAACGTTCAGACACAATATTTTTTAATTCAATATAAAGTTTATATGTTTTTGTAATGTTTCCCCTTGTTCCCCCGCACGACGTCCAGACTCCTACATCTTTAGGAAATGGAGTAGACCTTTTCCCTCTTAGTCGCTTCAGAAGTGGTTTCATCCATAAACACTGTCTCAGTCTGATCTGCAATGTATATCCCGAAAATCCCTCCATCGTGGGAAGAATTATAATCCTCCTTATAATCTTTTTTACCACAAGAAGTGCTATTCAACTCAATTATATTAATGGAGTTACCAGTTCTCAACTCGATCCAAGTTATCAGAATTAACCTCATTATCTACAATTTATCTTGAGTTCTTCAACTTAATACTGGCTATACTGAACTTTAAAGACTTAACGTAATATTGCCATTTCACATATCTATTGTTTGGAACAAATTTTGGCAAAATACCCCCTTTTGTAACATTTTACACAAGTAATTTGTTGACTAGAGTAACTTATTATACATTCTTTCAAAAAAGTACCCGAAATGGTGAAAATAAATTAACACGCTGAAGGAATTAAAAAAAAAAAAAATTTTACGCCGAGAGTATTTTTTTTCATTATGTTGCTAAGATTGAGAGCGATCTGGACCAGCTGGATAAGTCAGTCTATCTCACTAGAGTTCGATTATTTTTACATTTTTTGGGGTTGGCTCGTTTTTCGCGCTCCATTCTGATGATTGTTGGCTTGTTTGCATGTCATACTCGTAGACCAACGTCTCATCACCAGTTATGATGCGTTCCATCGACGTTGGGTACAAATATGCACGATCAAGCAAGTCCGATTTTTTCTACACAATTTCCTTCGCTGTGTCGATGTGTCCAGAAACTTTTCTGCAGATTGCTCTCAAACTTAGCATCATAATTCAAGAGTGTTCCAAACCCAGAAAAAAAAAGTTTTTAACCCTTTTGCGCAAGCATTTTAAAATAATAATTATTTTTTTGACAGAATGTAGATTTGTAAGAAACCAGGGATTCTATACTTTAGGATCAATTAAATTTCAAAATTTTCATTATTGAGGCCCTTTAGTTTGGGGGGGGGAGTAAATCAAATTCTATTTTAGCCCAACTCTTCGTAAGCAAGATCATTTTTTAAGCACTGCAAAAAAAATAATTATCAATTTCCAGCCAAACCAAATTTTGTTTTCCTAGTGTGCTTTAGATATGCTCTCGTATTCAAAAGTTGGGATAAAATTTAATCTACTCATTCTCATAAATCAACAACACCTCCTACTTTAGCCTTCCCTCAAAAATGTTGCTTTTTTTTGCGGGTTTCATAATATTCTCAAAATTTTTGAAGGGTTAATCTATTTCATAATGTTTCACATCTACTAGAGGAGAATGTTCTGAAATTGTTTTCCAAAAATTATAAAATTTCTTTACAGATATTTACGATAACATCTTATACCTCCTATAGTTCCCTTAATTCCACCATCATGTTCACCTGCTTTTTTAATAATAAATACATCTTCTACTTTAAATAACCAAACAAAAATGGTCTAGTCTCTTTTCAGTTCCAATCTATGATATAGCGAGATCCAGGACAAATGGAAACCACTTGAAAAATGATTGAACCCAACTTCAGGGTTCCTAAGTCAAGTGTTCAATTTCTTGAACAGTTGGCCGCTTATAAATACCACAACTCTTCAATTGTTACTATATCAATAATTGTTTTGGCAAATCTTTTTTGAGTGCATTCAGATAATTATGGCATCGTAGAATCTCCTCACTCATTTTTAGCTATGAAATAACAAAGAAACTCACGCCAACCTCTTAAAGAGAATGCAAAGGCTATAAAACCTATACTGAAAGAGTCATGTAATCCACTTTTGTTCAATTATACACTAATTCAGAAACACAGTTCATTTGAAAAACTGTTTTGCAAATCACAAGGATTCAAAAATCTAAACATAGATCTAAAAATGAGATTGAAAAAATATTTAATCATAGAGACGCAACCTATATTGAAATTCTTTAATAAGTCTCACAAATTGTTTTTTATTTACCAGAAGTGATAAATTTACTTTTACTAGGCGAGTCGTCCGTCCTTGCTGAGAAGTCCAAGTCCTTGAATATTGGAAAAAGGGCAATTATTCAGATCGACAATTTTTCTAGAGCCATGAATTGCATATTGTATCTAAGATTACGTCCTTGTGGTTGCCATAAATATATCCAATGCACTTAAACATTCTTTATTTTGTTGAAATCAAATTTTTACATCTCTTAAAGTGTTTATTGGATGTGAAATATACATAGATACTCACTACATATTTTAATTTTTATCAAAGGGAATAACTAGATTAAGTTTTGTAATAAAACGAAATTCTTTATTTTTTATAGATATCGTCTCATTTATCATGATTGCTCGTTCTTATAACCCATTTACTCTTGAAAGAGTTTGATTTATGCTACTGCATATATTTTAAAGGGCTTGACATTTAGTTTTAAATCAAAAAAAGTTTTTTTAGAAAAAACTGAAGGCTTAAAAAGGACAATCGAGGTAATATCATTTTTATGATATTACCCAAATAAAAAGATTTTTCAAAAGCTACAGAAGACTGTATTCCAGTCCAGTTCCATCCTAGATATCAGTCCTTGATGATGTCACGCAATTTTATTTATTCTTTTTTTAATCAGTTCGAGTACTGACATTCCGAAGGAACGGTCCTAATAAATAAGAACTGGATGAACACTAAGTGAATGTAGTCATTATTAGAGATGTGAATATTGGTTAAATTGAGGTGAGCGTAAATTTATAAAAAAAGTATATGTTGGTAAGAGCAAAATATCTTCAGTTGGACAATCCCAGACCTCAAAATTTAAATATTCTGAAATGAATAAAGTGACTAAAAAAGAGTAATCCATGAGATATTCAATTCTATATAATGTTTGTATTAACAGGATGTTATTATTTGGTGGATAGTTAAATTTGGTATTTTAAAAAATATATCTGGAGTGCCATGGAAGGAGGGGGATAAGAAAATAAACAGGGGCATTGGCAATAATTAGTCCGATGGCGATCCCCAATTCTACACTGAGCCAACAAAGGACTACCAATTATAACTCTGCAACAAATAACAATTTAAAAAAATACTTTTGTCAAAAACAATAAAAGTATCACTTCTAAAAAAAAGTGGTTAAATACCAACAGTCTAGGAAATAATACAATACAATAAAAAGTGTCATTCGATCAATAACGAAACAAATAATTTACCCTCATATTATATTTGGAAAAAAATTGAAAGGGCTAATTTTGTTTGTTTTTTAACTTTTTAAGTCACCTCATTAGAGTCTAAAAAAATAAGATATAAGTTGGAAAATTTGAAAAAAATATTTAACAAATTATGTACCGCTTTTATCATTGCAGAGAAGCCTTGTGAGTCTTAATCTATTTGTGGGATAGCATTTTCTTGCATATCTTATATCTACTCATATATGCATCTTGGTAAATGAGAAACATGATATTAGATGTTTGACGTAATCATGGTGCATAAATCACTTCAACTATAATAAATAACATAATATTATCCTCAAATAGTATTATTGCATTTATAAAAAATCTGACAAATTCATTAAAATGAAGATAAATGCTCCTCTGCAATATTGACTGTAATTAAGTTGTTTCCTTTAAAAATCCTTCATTTGTGAGTGAACCCTAAAAAAATTTATAAGGCCATTCGAAAACTTTTTTTTTTTTTTGAGACTGTCAAATAAATCTTTATTTTCATTTTTTTTTGCTCTTTTGAAATCCTACAAGGTCTATATATTTTATATTTAGTTTTTAGTATTCATAAATACTGAAAAATGTGCAATGAATATTTTCGCAACAAAAAAGGTTTTTTATAGTCATTCGTTTCTACTTACATCAAATTATCTAAAGAGGAAAAAAAAAGACTTTCTACTTTCAAAAGGAGGTTCTATTAGAGTTTTATATGTTTACAAAGACGTTTTCTACCCCAGGTCATGAAAGAAAAATTTTAGTTCTTGTATTTATTTAGTAAACAACACGCAGTTTCATAAAATAAAAATGCGTGCCTTTTACTAAATAAATACAACAACCATAATTTTTCTTCCATGACTTTTATTTGATGTAAGCATATTGATTTCTGAAATGAATGGGTTAATTCCTAAAATTGTTGCTCAAAAAATATTATTGATTCTTATTACATTATGGTTTTGAATGAATGAATTATATTTAATGCAAAAACGTTATTTTAGTCCATGAAACTTTATATCTTATTATGTCTATGTTTTGTAAATATAATTTAACAAAATGATATTTAAATTAATACCATTATTGATCAACCAGAAGAATAAAGCATTCGTTTCTTGGATTGACAGTCTCAAATAGTCCAAATTCAAATAGTCTATTATTTATATTTGCAATATTTTTTCGTTTGTATTATACGTTATAGGCCAGGTCTTATTCTTTCAAGAATTAAACACATACAGTAACAATCTATATTCTTGAACATAAAGTGGGAAAGGAAATAAGTTCCTTTTCATATTGTGTATCTCTACCAATTTCCTTTCTTAAAAATTTGCTTAAATCTACAAACAAAAAGTGTAAAGATAATAATTCTGGAAAAATTAAAATCGAAAATCTCATTTGTTTATAAGAAAACTATGATCAGTATGTGAAAAAATAAACAAGTTTATTATATCGCCACTATAGTAGTACTGATGCATTTAAAATGGTACACACATAAGTCAATATTGGAACCAATTCATACAGAGCCATTACGTCATAAAAAAATTAATTAAATTTAAACACCTTTATAAGTGCCCTGAAGACATATTTATCTATATTTTTGAAGAAAAAGTATCCAAGTACCGAATATAAATTAATCAATAAATATGGTATTTTTAACCTAAAATCTTGTGGAAAAATAAATTTTTGTTTTGTTTGTGATATATGTACAAAAATTCAATATTGAGAAAGAAATGTAAAACTTAGGATATATTTTATTTTGAAGTCATCAAATGTGTCAAAGTATAGTCACTTTAGCCACTGTATAATTTTTCTATTACCATAGCAAAATAGTTAATATACCAAGGCTTTTGAAAAAAAAACTTTCTTCTTCTAGTTTTTTATACTAAAAATATATTCTTATATATATGTATATAACGAGAACAAAATTGTTTTAGCGTATTGTTGACCGGTGTGAACAGGTCTGTCATTTATATAAATTCTAAAAATTAAGATTGTAGCTTTTGACAAAGAATGATAGATTTACTGTTTTTTGAAATAAGTAAAAAATATTTAAATTAAAACGATTTTCAGGGTCAAACAGATTATTTAAGGTCAAGTCAAGGTTAGTTAACTTTCATAAATAACGCTACACCTAGGTTTCCAAGGTTTAAGCTATTTTAAATTCTTTGAAGCTCGTTTTTCATGGGGAGTATCGTTTAAAATCGGCAAACTTTAGACCATTGCTATCATTATAGTATTAGTATCCTTTTATTCTGTATTGGGTTGTTGATTTATCAGTAGAAATGTTTGTATGATAGTTAATGTTGTTAATTAATTCCTAAATATGCTTCCGCGAAATGTATTTTATAATTATGATCAACTTATATGATAAAAAGTTGTTCAATTTACCGTTATTATAGTCATAACCAGAGGTGTATAAAACATGTCCTAGAAATCGAGAGTGGCTTTTTTAGTTGGTAATCTGAAAAATATTTTTTTATTTTCAAAAGCTGTTAACCTTATTATATAATTCTTCAGGATTTTAAACGGTAATATACTATATTGACATTGAAACCGGTACATGGAGCACCATTATGTCATAAAAAATTGTTCCTTCGATAATGTAAAAATTTCTCGGCTATATAATTTTTTTTTTTAAACAAAGAAAAGATAAAAACTGTACTGTATAAAGTCCACAAATTTTGGAGCTAAAGCTGTTTAATTTGCCAGCATAAACCCTGCAGACGGCCAGTAAGTGCATGTCAATTTTTCTTATTTAAACAGTTTGTTTTCATATTTTTCGTCGAAAAAGTATAAAAATATCAGAATTGATTTTAGTACAACAATGAAGACAAAACTATTATTATTGTGAATACAGTATATGATCACGATTTATAGATTGTAAATTTGATGAACTTGCAAGAGGATTATATTATGTTTTTCTAGGAATACAAATGAATAAAAAACAAAAAATCATGATTAAGAATATTTGTGTGTATATATATATATGTCTTTGACATTTTTATCTCATAATCAATTATTCAAATATCTGTATGTTTCAAGAATTATTAATTAGTGAAAGAGGGAAATTCCAATGTTTACATTGTATATAAGAGACCCATTCCTGAGTTGTTGTTTATTCAAATCCCCTAGAAAATACAAATAAATCTTTTCAAAAATAGAGGCATAATATAAAAGTTCCATTCTATATGTATATAAAGTTCCAAATTCTCAAATGTGCATGTTGGAACGGCATTCTTTCTTACTACAATTACTTACACCCACCTATGTATACACACAAATGTACATCATAGGAAGATACATTAGGTTAATTAAAAAATAACTCATTGGTTTTTTTAGTGGCATTAATCAAAATGCATTGAGAGTAACTTTAACTCCTTGATAAATCAATTCCATTTATTTGAATAAACATTTTTATTGGTTTATTTACAAATGAGTAAATTTTTTGCAAAGATTTATACGCTCATGTATCAAACTCAAAATTACTTTTTCTCCGACATATTACCTACGTTTTCATTCCATTAAACTTATTAGTTTTCACAATCATTCAAACATGGAAACTAACATAATCTGATAAACCTAAGGGACATATATATTTACTCTTTATCAAAATAGGTATATATACCCCTTTGGTTAAATATGTTCAAAAACAGAGGATACAATCTTATGAAGATTATAATAATTTCTTAACACGTGATGAAAGGATTCAACGCCCTTAAAATAATCAATTACACTTAGATGGTATGATGTATTTCTATAATATACGTGTATGTGTGTAACGCCTCGGGGATTGATCAAAATATAGGGAACATTAAATTAGCAAACTCTTCCTGAAAAAACTGTGAAGAATAGACAATTAAATATATAAAAAAATATTTTTTTCTATTTGAAAAAAATGTTAATTTATTTCAAACTAACGGCGATAGTCATCGCCTGTAACGGATGAATTACAGTTAGTAGTTATAAAATATAAATTATCATTCTTAGTAAAACTAATAAATTTAAGATAGAAATATTAAATTTTTAAAATAATCAAATAAACAAAAAATCCAGAAATGGACATAATATATGTATACATAAATATATCATATACAAAAACAATTAACTAAAAATTGCTTGAGATTAGTTTCACTACCCTGAGCGGTAGAGCACTCTAGAGACTAGCCAATCTAGAATAAAAATTTATTAATTTGGTTTTGAGAGATAGATGATGTAGTAATCAGAGAGCCTAGTTTTGTATCCAGGGGATTACCTTTTTTTGTGGAGCGTCATAATATCCTTAATAACACGTCCATGATACAGGGTAATAGTTCCGAGTGTTTTGCTTTTGCAGAGATAGTTTTTGTTGTCTCCCAATGAAAGAAAGATAAAAATAAGCAAACGGTAACACACACTGTATAGTTTGTTTATTTTTATCACATAATATTACTCTGACAAAAAAAATTCCTTCCACCAGATTATGAACAAAAATATTTGATCCTATACCTTCAAGAACAATAAGAGATAGAAACTTGAAATTTTATTTAATATATCATCATATAATTAAGTTATCATTTATTCAATATGACTCCCCTTAGCTGCCACAACAGTCTTCTAACGAGTCCTAAAGATAGAAAAAGTGTTCCTGATGCAGCCCTCATCCATTTTGTCCCAGACTGCAATAATAGAAGCCTTCAATTCATCCACGTTCCTGCGGGAGGTTCTACAGTCTTACTTCTCCTCAAAAAAATCATATAAATTATACTCAAGATAATTTTGGACTTTAAGGCTCATTGGAACCAGACACCGCAAATCCGTCCCTAACTGCATACACAGTGGTGCTTGAGCTCTCCAACTGATTGGCAGGGTTCTTTGGCTTTATACACGCGCGGAGCGAAAATCAGGAGGTTGAATCCTTTGTTTATTCCATGATTTAAATTAAACCATATTATTTAAAAAATATATATTTGCTAACTTTCTTCATAAAATCATAAAAGCCTTGGTACAAATTGCTAACTTATAACTCTTCTCCTTACTCTCCATTTTAAATATTTTATGCTTGGTCAGATTTCGGTACGTGCAATGTACAACGATTTAATTAGATCACGTGGGTAACTGTTGGAAGAAGAATGCAAAGGATATAGAAAAGTTCAATAGTCAAATTGTGACAAAAAGAGCATCTCCATCTTTGTTGATGACCTCAAATAATTAATTAGGTAATGAATATCAAAGTTGTTGAGTTTACAGTGGTTATTCCTACTTAAGGTTTAGCAAATTATGCCTTTAAATATTATATAATGACCATTCCCTTTGCCAAAAGAATAGACAACTGTTTTTCAAATGTTAATCTTCATAATTGCATCTCTCAACATTTTCTCAAAAACCCCTAAATTTTTTGTTGATAGTTGCGTAACTCTTCCCAACTGTTGCGTCGTTTTTATTTAATAATAGGGATATCTGCAACACAACGTGAAATCATTGGACTTTATTGACATATGCAGCTTTCATAGCAGAAATAAGAAGAAAAATAAACCAATAAACAAACGACAGTTGAAAAAAAAAATCTGAGGAGATTTTGGTTGGATAACATTCTGTAAAGACAATGCTTTTTATTAATATGTACATATAAAAAACTCTTTAACTTTATCGTATCTCAATGCTTAACTTGAAGGAATAATCAAGAGGATTAGTATTTGAGCTATAGGATGGTTGCCATTTGAATTATCATATTGATTGATAGTTTCAGCCAAAAATTATTGCATGATTTTGGCAGTGTGGGCAGGAGTTCCATTCTGCTTTCATTGTCATCAGATATTTATAAATTCAGGGGTGTCCCCAGGATTTTTTAGTATATTTTGTGGGGCAGGGGACTTAGTTTAAAAGTTAAATTTTGGAGCCAGGCCTGAATCTCATGACCTTTTCTTTTAAAAATAAATTATCTTTAAAAAAAAAAAAAATCCCAGTAATCATTTTTTTATTAAAATGAAAATCCTTTGTATTGGGGCTGTCCCTCCAGCCCTCCCCTTGCAGATCCCCCTGAAATTACTTAAAAAGTTTATCTTGTCAATCCTATTAGCATTGAAATCTTAGTTGGAATTTAATCAGACTCTTTTGTTCCACTCTGATGCCATCCTTAGATCAATTAAAAAATAATAAATGTTTGCTGACAGTTGATATTTCACACAAGGCCGTGATCACCTGGGGAGGAGGCAATATTTTCCCCCGAATTCACTTCAATTAGGCGCCCAAAAATAGAAATAAACTGTGATTACGACACAGCCGTAGGACCATAATTTTTAAACTCAGTTACTTATAATCTTATAATTTTTGAATTGTATGATGTTGTAAATTTTCAGTTTTCACCTGACATATAGATAAAATATGTGGTTACTTAAACATTACTCTGGGTTAACTTGATATACGTTATTTCTTTAACTTACCTTTTGATATTGTTTATATTCCTGCTATAATATTTCAATAAAACAATAACATCAACAACTTGATATTATGCTGATGATAAAGAGCTTTTAAATTTCTTTTCTTTACAAAAAAACACAAAAAGACAAACACAATAAACCAATGGATTTTCAAGGTTGTTCAAAGATCATTACAAAATTTGTATTTTAACGATTTATTGTAATGTTTACTTAAATGTGTATTATTTTTTTGTTCTTTAATTATCCAATTGATCATTAGAAGCATCATATCCATTTGCAAATACATACATATATATTAGTATTGTTTTTTGGTCCAAGTTCGATCTAGATCTGTTTCGTACTAAAATTCAATCTGCATAAACAATCAAAATCGATATTAAAGAAATAAATCCTCAAATTTGTTGAATGACTTTTAAAAAAAATGAAATTTTGGTCTGCAATTTCTATTTCGGTCCAAAGTTTTAGTCAGCGTTTGGGACTAAATTAGCGGACCGAGTCTTAACACTAATAGATAAATAAAAATTAAGCACCAAACTATGTACATAATTCGACGAACAGTACATTCTTTGAAGATATTGCAATCCAGTTGATACTTATATATGTTATTTCTTTTGTCTTGTAAGCTTTTTTATATCTCTCAATCTTTCTTGATTTAGGTTGACTAATTATGTATATTGTACATCATTCTTTTTAACGAATGGGCCATTCTTTTAAAAATACTAGGGATGTGTTATTAGCTAATTCTAGTATTGTAGATAAAAATATAAAGATAATTCTAGATAGCTTGATCAACACCTGACAGAATGATGCATCAGTAATTAAAAGAGTTAACTTCTTTGTAAGGAAAAAAAGATACCGAGAATAAGGCGGGAATATGGTACTACTACTGTATTAAGACCCTTGTTAATGTGAGGTGTCTCTTATATTTTTTTTTTTTTTAGAGGACAGAGAAGATAAATAACAGCTATAAAGTGAAAAACCTTCAAGATTTAAAATAGTATTACCAAAATGACGACTTTTTTTCCCTTTTATTTAATTCAATATTGTGATTTTTCGGCATAATATATCACATAGATGGTTAATGTCAGCTTTAAAAAAATTCGTCAAATGATAGTTGAAATATTTCAGGGTATAGGAAAGTTTAAAAAAATGTATAATACCTTTAAAATGATCGAAATTTACACTTATTACTATTTTAATCTTGAAATTTGTACAAAAAACTTTTCTCTTCTACTAAAGTGGTTCCCAAACTTTTCTTAGTTCGACCCTTAAATTATGTGCCTAGACAATTTGCAACCCCTACACCTCTCATTGAGAGATCAATTTAAAATTTGGAATGCATTTTATGCAAATAGATGGCTTTAAGCCCATATAACCCCTATGAAGTTCAACCAAAAGGCAAATAGTATAAGTTTTTAAACTATATTGATCAAAAATATTCTGCATATTATATTGAAAAATATTTTTTTTTAAATAAGAAGAACTACAACTAAGAAATAATCGAATTTAATGTGAAAATAAAATCAGCGATATATATACTTCTTGGAATCATTTCTATACAACAGATTCTCTTTTGAGGATAAATATAGTCAAAATTGATACTCACAAACAAATATTATTACGGGCGGTGGATGTGCAATTAAGTTTTATTAAAAAAATCAAAGTCTCTATTTGACAGATGTACATTGAGCAAAGCAGGTATATTCTAGGTTTAATTCTGGATATGGCAACTCGAAGATCCTCCTCTACGTATAGCCGTGATCTGTATTTATTTGTGATGTATGTTAATATGGAAAAGGTCTTTTCACATAAATAAGTCGAACCAAATGGTATAAGTGAGTCTAAAGGTGCTTCAGGCAGCAGTGGGTACTAATTCATCACAGAAATTTAGAATTCATCAAGTTTTTTAGAATCAAAATATTCTTTTTGTGTTTGGCCACAGGTATGAAAATCTTGCAACAATTGAATATTCCATAGATAATCCATATATTAATGGTATAATTTTGAATATTTTAATGCAAATTACTAAAATATAATTATTCAGTGCCACATTATAAAGTTCAATTACAATCTATTACACATAAATGCATAATAACCATGCAATTTTAATATATGAAAATGAAATGATAGTTTCCAACGAAATTACAACATTTTTATATTGTATTTGAAATAAGCAACGTACGATTAAATAGTATATATTTAATTATAAGTATTTATTTAGACGTATGCATAAAATATATGTATTGGAAATGTTCTAAACAACATTACACTTCAAAATCGAACATTCATAAAGTAGTACTCGTATTTCAATGAGAAGAGTATTTTTAGTTCCCGTTTTGGATATATAACACATGGGTCAATAAGTTCCGGGCCTAACTACCAGATGGTGCCACTAACAAAATATTTTTCGAAAGTACAAACATTCAAAAGGTTATTTTCGAAATTTCATGTCGTTTGTTTTTTATTTATCGAGTGACATTGGTTTAAGTGACACTACTTTTTGATTATTAAAAACGATGGATTCAAAGCAATTTCGTGTGCTTATTTATCATTACTTTTTGATCGGGAAAAACACCGTTCAAGCCCAAGCTTGGCTTGAAAAATGTTAATTGGACTCTGCCCCAACAAAAACAACCATCAAACGATGGTAGTACGGGCACCAATGATGCTGAAAGCCCTGTTCGGACAAATGAGGCGGTTGTTTTGAAAAAAACATTGAAAAACCCCTGAAATCATCATGGGAAATTGCAAAGTGAAGTTGCAAGAGATAGATGGCACTCTGAAGTTATCAAAATTTAGTGTTTACACCATAATACACGAACATTTGTTTATGAAAAACTGTTTTCCAAATGGGTGCCGCGTTTGCTCACACTAGAACAAAAGCAACAACGAGCAGATGATTCAAAGAGCTGTTTGGAGATATTCAAGCGAAATAAGATGGAGTTTTTACGTAAGTGCATCACAATGGATGAAACATGGATTTACCACTTCACTCCAGAATCAAAATGACAGTCTACTGAGTGGTGTGCAGACAGGGAAAGTCGTCCAAAGACTCAAACATCGGCTGGGAAGGTCATGACCTCTGTATTTTGGGATTCGGATGGAATTTTATTCATTGAATACTTGGAACATAGAAAAAAAATCAACAGCAACTATTCTATTGGTTTGTTGGATCGTTTGAAGGCCGAAATTATCCTGAAAAGACCCAATTTGAAGAAGAAAAAGGTTGTATTTCACCAAGACAATTTACCGTGTCACATGTCAATAAAAACAACGGCAAAATTGTTCAAATTGGGTTTAAAATTGCTACTGCACCCACCGGATTCTCCAGATATGGCCCCAGCGACTAGTGTCTCTTCACAGAACTAAAAAAAATACTCTGTGGAAAGAGATTTGGCTCTAATGAGGAAGTGATTGTCGAAACTGAAGCATATTTGAAGGTCTCGATAAATCGTTCTACAGCCTTAGTATCGAAAAGCTACAAAACGTTGGAATGATTGTGTCGTTCTAAAAGGAGATTATATTAATGAATAAATATGAATTTTGGCAAAAAAAATATTGTTTTCCTATCTAGGCCTTGGACTTATTGACCGATCTGTTATATATATATATATATGCTTGATTGGCAATATATTTTGGAGTATTAACATCTTCTAGGATTATGTCTTCGAATAATAATTTTGTACGAGTATATAGTTATAATATTATAATGGAGAACGAAATATATTCAGATTGAATTTAAACTCCAAATAGATAAGTGCCTTATTTCTATTTTCCTACAAATATTATCAATGTATAGTTGCTAATTATAGTTACCAATTTTGTAATTAAAGAATGCATTTTCAAACGAAGAAATTGCAACTTGTACAATTTCCTTATAGAACTTGCAACTTGTACAAAAATCGCAACTTGTTTACAATATATGATAAAAAAAATTGGGGCTTCAGAAACTTTTGGGAGATTTGAGCCCCCCTCCCGAAAAAGGGGCTAGTGACGTCCCTGCCATTGGTTATAGCCAAACCTATAAACCAAGGAGCAAAACTAAGATCATGTGATAATTTGTTTTCTAATTTAATGGTTAAGGAGCCACTTTTCTAAACTATACCCAAGAAAAAAAAGTTACATACGTCATGAGAGAAAATGATAAAGTGACTGTACGAGAGAAGAAAGATTTCATGAAGACATAATCTTTTCAAGATACCAGATGTGTTTTTTTTTACTTGGTTTATAGCTTTGACTATGCCTAATTAAAAACGAGTAATGATTCTAACACAGTGGTTGGGGAACAGGGTAAATTACCGTTTGATTTGGCGGTATATAAAGGTTTCAGTCTCAATGCCATCTATTTAAATCCCTGTATTTGCTGCTACCATTTCAACACACACATTTGTGCTTAATTTTTCCACATTTTTGCAACTAAGCAATGAGTATAGGTGCATCATTAGTTTTTTCTTTATCAATATTAACCCCTTTTTCTTTTGGAAGAAGTTCTTGAATATTGTCTTTCAGTGCTAGAAAGCCACTGACATTTATGAGCATTAAATCAATCTCAATTGCAATAGAGCTTGTTATAGGAATTAGTTTACATTTTTGGGGATCTTATTAATCTATAATTCGCAAAGATTTGCAACTTGAGGATTAAAAATATCTTTATGGGCGATATACTGCAACGTAACTTTTTAATTTCTATACTCTCGAAATCTCTTATAAAAAATATTTATATTCATTATTATTTAAGTTTTGATGAACTACACTGACTGTAAACATAAATTTAAATTTTATTCTTCTTTTTTGAAAACCATTGCAAAAAGAAGGACTTTGACTTCCTAGTTTTAAATGAAATAAAAAGATAAACAGAATGCCCCTAGTTTGATGTAAATTAATTTTACTAGAAGTTATTTTTAGGGGTAACGCCAAGAAAAGTTAACAGAACCTTGCTCTAACAGAATCACGTATCAATAATTCATTTTTATTGTTTGTTCAAAGAATCTAAAAAAAATTAAAATAATAATATATTCACGTGAATTTAGAAAAATGTAGCTATAAACGATTTAAGATATATGAACGTTTTATGGAAGATCCCTAAGGAGTAGAAGGTTGAAATTTTTTATTCAATTAAGTTATTAATTTTTACAATTAAATTTCAAAATGACCCCCGTTGACCGTAACCATGGCTTCCATCCTAGGTCTGAAGCTAGAACATATCCTGGCCACATACTCCTTTGACATATTAGCCCTCACACCTTCAACGGATAACTTTAGAACTTCAACACTTGCATGATGAGTACGGCAAGCCTTTCTTTCCACATTGCTCTAGATCCATAAATCCAAAGGGAAACAATCTGGAGAAGAAGGCAGGCACATTGACCAAGGCTAAAAATCGTCCAAATTCATCTACACCACTTTTGAGTTTTAGCAGCCTTGTGGGCTGGTGCTGAATTTTGTTGCCAAACGTAACCTCTCTGAGGATAGGTTTGGTCCAGTCAAGGCTTTACGACCTCATTTATGACCTTCAAATATTCCTATATGTTGATTTTGAGACCCTTTCGGAACCAGTACGAAGGCATTGCCTAGCCATCTCTTGTAGCTTTTGAGCTCTAGTTCCCTTACAGCATCTATTGTAGTTGTCTTGGACAATCATGTGGCCTTTCTCAAGTTGGCCATTGATATTTCGGTGTTCTCATGGATCTCAGCCTACTTTAGTTCTGGCCACTTCCTATTGTCTCAACCACTACATTTTTTTCTCCTGAAGGCCATTTCCGGACTTTACCATACCCTAGACTTTTTAAATAAAAAGTTCTGAAGCATTTCTCATTGTTCATGATCTTTGAGCTTGACAAATTGGCTCCTAGAAGGGCTACAGCTCTTTTATTTTTTGCCTCCATATCTATAAAATTAAATACAAAATCCAAGTCTTAACCCGTTCTAAAATTTGAAATTAAACTTGATTTTTCTGATTATTTGAACTAAAATGGAGCTGGTAGTCATGTCAATTGGCCGAATTAGACAAAAACAGGGGGCAATGTTCAGCTAAATTCGTGCCTTCTAACATATTTAGGGAACATTACTATTGTAAACTTCATAGAGGAGTACTTATTATCCATAGGCATAACTAACACAAAAAAGTAGACTGACTTTGGACAGGAGTTCCTCGTTAACAAAGCATTCAAGCTTCAAGATAATATTCTAAAAGCTATTTTTATTTTCAGTTAGAAACACATATAAAGGTTGAACTTGTAATTCTTATGGTTCTTACGCAAGACGCACATATCCGTCAAGTATACATTTTATGCAAAATTTGCTTGACCGCTCTGTATATTGAAAAATGCATATTATGTCAATTTTATCCGTAGATGTACTTGTATGATTACATTTAAAGAATTAATGATGATTCAATTAACTTTGAAGTTATATCTTGATTTTGAATTTAAATAATTAGTCAGAAAATAAAAGAAATATGAATTACTTGGAAAGGGTTGCCCGGCGTCGCTTGGCCAAGGAGGGAGCAAGACATCCATTGACAATGTTCCAAATTGTTGAAAAATTATTCAAAAAGGAATTCTACATAGTAAGGGAGAAAAATGTGGACTGTTAATTAATGTTTGTTATATCATTACTATGAAAAGTTTTAGTGATTATTTTTTGAAATTCTGTTAGTGCTGTCTTTTTTATAGAAACAAACTATACTACTCATTTAGTCATTCATCATCATGAATGAGAAAAAAAAACAGCACATTTCAGATCTCCCAGATGCTGGAGTTGATGTTAAGAAGATTACGGACATTGTTAAGTGTTCTAGGAGCCTCATTTTTAAGTTGACCAAGGTTAAAAAAAATGTAGAAGACGTCTCCAGGATGTCAGGAAGTCGAGGGCATAATTTAAAGAGGGGTAGGAAGTTCTTCTTAAGTTTGGAAAAGAATATAGAGGAGGATCCCACTAAGTCGATGAATCGCCTCCCCGACTACTTTTCTGTGGCTTCTATGATCTTCAGGAGGGCTATAAAGCCCAACTTGGTATTCTTTTACAAGAACTCCACACTACCTTCTGGCAGAGGTCATGAAAGCGAGTACGCTCGAGAGGTGCAAGAAAATCCTCACATGGATCAAGGCAAATGGGTCAACTGTGGAAATATTCTTGGACAAGAATATTTTCACAGTTGATCAATTCCACAACCGCCAAAACAACCGCTGGCTTGTGACGACAAAAGAAAAGGTCCAATGGGTTTACCACACTAAATATCCGCCTCAAACAATAATCCTCGGCGTTGGGGTCTCTGCTGGAAAGAAAAAGCCTCCGTTCTTTTTCAAAGCTGGATAGAAAATCGGCCAGGAGGCCTACTATAAGGTGCTTAGGTACACCATCCTACCATGGCTGAAGACCAACTACCCAGAGGCTAACTACGTGTGGGCATCACCCCCTCTCACACATCCGCCAAGTATACTGTCAGAGTAAAAAAAATTATGTACAAAATGCATCGTTTTGTTGCATTTCTTCATAAAAATAGAAAATTGACATTATGAAAAAAAAAAAAAAAAGATAAAAATTGAAAAAAAAGAAAGAAAAATTATTCAGAAAATGACAAATATTTCAGTTAAATATAAATTTTTATGAGGCATTTTATATGCGAATTAATCTCCAGACAGATTTGTACAAACTATATTGAATTTACGAATCCAATTCTTCATTGATAGTTCATTTTCTTGCACCTAAAGAAAAAAATTGGAATTTTCCCCGATTTCTATATTGCCCATAACTTTTTTGATTTTGAATAAATTTAAAAAATGTTGTTATTCGGATAGTTGTTTTTTGAGACACCAATCACTTTTTGATTTATAATCCAATTAGCTATCTTGTCTCCTTGATATTGTTAAAACGGTTTTTGGGTTTTAAATATTACTTAAAATCGGTATCCCTGTTTTAGACTGACTAAGTTCAAAAGAGAAATCCATGCAAAATTTCAGCCTCCTGGGTTCAGCAATGTGGGCACACATAAATGACACACAAACATAAGCTCTATATTATATATAGTGTATTTAATTTTGATACATCGGATAGCAAATCTTCCCTGGACTATGAGTTATTTTATCACTTGTTCTGCTAAGTGCCTATTCAGATCAATTTTGGCTTCTTTATATCTCGTCGTTTACTTCATACACATCGTGAAATCTTTTTTTACTATTCTCCCTCTTTACTCCTTCTACTTTACTCTGTATCTTCTTCTAACCTAACTTGTTGATTAATTCATTTTGTAATACATTGATTCGCCTGCAACGGACAACCAAGATCTGCCAAAAGTAAAAACTCTTCCTTGCACTCACGGGGCGTGCAATCCTTCAAATCTCACTTGCAACTAACTCTAAGAACTGTCAAAAGTATTTCTTCTATATTTTTTTCACTATATATCGCTTATATCTATATAAAATCATCTTCTTATCATCATGGTCAATGGCAAGAAAAAAAGAAACAGGGAGATCTCTTATTCTCTTCAGTCTATGTATACTATTGATGCCCTAATGGGAAAATTAACATATATCGACAAGAAGTTTGAGTCTCTGAATAACAAATTAGAAGTACTCAATCATGAAATACAATCAACCAACAAGAGAGTTGATAATGTGAGTCGAAAGAGATAATTGTAGAAAAGTTCGGAATTGAAAAATGTAAAATCAAATACCCTTCTCGTATAAGGAGTAAAAAGAATGGCCCACCCCCAATTATAGTGGGGTTAGTTGATGACCTGACCAAAGAACTTATTGTAAGCAAAAACATAGAAAATGTGAATGTCAAAGAGACGCCGACCAGAAGGTCTATGAAGATTTTAGAGAAAAAAAACGTGGCAAATTCAGACCTCTTTAAGGTTGTATGGAGGTTTGGGAAGCTCAGAATAATTAAATGGAAAAACTAAAGATATTTTACATAAACATCAGAAGTTTATTCCACAAAATCTATACACTTCAAATGATCATTGACGACCACCAACCTTTCATTGATCTGTATCACCGAAACTTGGCTAAATGATCATATAAACTCCGAAATTATTATACACAACGATTTTCACATTTCTCGAGCGGATTGCAACTCATCGACCAATTCCAGAGGGGGTGGGGTTGCTATATATCATTTCATGTGATACAATGATACATTAGCTTTTAATCTCCAGGAACACTATGGTGAATTTATTGAACTGGGTATGATTCAAGTATAAAATTTGAAATGCATGTGTGTATACAGATTCCCCGACTATTATATTTTATCATGAGTCGACACTATGGGATTTTTTTTAGCCACTAGTCGAAACCAACCACATGAATAAATAAAAAAATATATACACAGATTTAAGAGCGCTGAAATTTTGTGTTCATATCTAACAATTACTAATATTTTAAACACAATCCCTTATTAAAAAAGAAAAAAGATTCAAAAATACAGGTGTAAGAACGCCTACTTTTCAATAAACAAAAGTCCTAATATTATTTCCAATTTTATTCTCCGATGAATAATTACTTGCAGGGTCAATACGGATATTTTTTCATATTGATGTTCCGTGTATGAGTTCACGGGTATTGGTGTCATCCGGACCCATCCTTGATATATTTTATTCTTTAATACCCGATCAAAAACGTCAATGATTAATTTTACAGTGACGTAAAAAATATTTGAAAACACTTGAAATAATTAATTTTTTTACGCTCAGTATGAAATGAGTCTCCAAGTCAAATATTGATCTATTAAAAAAATTGAGTTAGGTTGGGTCGGTCTGAAACAGAATCATTGTGATAAGTGAATTTTTATAGGAAAGCAACTTTTTAAAATGTTATTTTTATGTTAAAATTAATGTCTTTAAAACATTTTCATTTATTTAGTGATATTCTTTGTGGCACACTTCCAATTCAGAAAAGAAATTTTTCTGGTATCATAAACAAATACATACATCCCAATATTTTATGGACATATTCAGAGCAATTATAGGCTATATATGCTAATTTATTAAATAAGTCGAGATGCCCAAGGATGTTAACTTTACTTTAAAACCTTCATTTGATTTATGAAGTTTAGTTTAGTTCCGATATGGCTTCTTCAAAAAAGTTTTTAGAACACAGGATGTTGCCTTTTACTATACCAAGATGAGGTTAATTTATCTTTTTCTGTCATCTGCATGACGTATGTAAATTATTTTCTCTTCTTTATTTTATTTTCTAAACTTTATAATCTTCTTTTTTCAAAAGCGTAGAAAGATATAGAATGAGTAGCAAGAGTTTTACGATCTTTTGTTTTATATATAGTAGTCGTTCGTTAGTCCAAAAAATGTTACCAGAAGCGGGCTGTTTGAGTCTTAAAAATCCATGTAATAAATTTCAGCAAAATTCATTCATTGGTTTGGCCATGATTCCCATACACCCACTCACCCTCACACATAAATTCCCATTTAATATATAGATAAATATATATATATGTAGGTATATCTGAATAATAATTAACCAATGGCAGCAAAAAACAGAAATTAAGTTTTTTCTATCATTTTTTTTCTCTTTTGACAGTCGAGGTTGTGAGTGGATAAAAAAGATTAATGTTAGAGTATTTCTTGAGATAATTGCATTGAAAGAAAACAGGATATCAAAACACGTATTAACTTACATTCTATATTTTTTTGAACTCCTTTAGTTTGACCAATTCATACCATATGTAAGACGATATAATTAATATGTTTCTTGAATAATATATGTTAAATACTTACACATATAAATCCTATTAAGGTGGTTCTTATAGTTAACTTAAAAAATCAATGTTTTCATTTTCATTCCCCTACACTTTGAATGGGTTCTAATAGTGAAAGTTAATATTTGAGCCAGATTCAGAAGTGATTTTTCACTCTTTGAATTTTGACTAAAATTGTAAATTTCTCAATATATGCTAACGTTTTTACCTTAACTTACTAATGAAACGTAGGAAAAATCAAAATTTTACGACTACAAAGAAGAGAAAAATGCACCAATAATGGCTCGTTTTGTAGATAATATACTTTTGCGATAGAATAAATAATGTAATTGTTGTCCAAAAAGGATAGAATATTGAAACTACAAAAACTGTTAAACCAGTAAATTTATTGACATTGGCATACCACTTATTTATTCTTAGAGACAAAGTTGATACTCTAACTTTATCTTATTAGAAAAAATTTGGGATATCAAATTTTTTTCTAGGTAACTTTATAATATTGGGCAAACTAATAATGAGGGAGGGCTTTCATTAAATATTAATAAAGGTAAAAAAAAATTGCACCGCAAAGTATTATTACAAAGCGGACAAAATGGAAGGGTAAGACAAGTAAAAGTAAAATACTAATTTTTAAAAACCACCCTAACACATATCCACAGTATGAACCTAAATTTAATTACAATTAGACTAAAAGTATGTTCATATATTATCTATTGATAATATTACTAAAAAAATGAGTAGTCGATTTTAGGAAATGGAAAAAAAATGCCTTGTCATTTTACATGACAATTCATATTCTCCCTCTCCTAGCCAATTTTTTTATTTTATATATTTATAGTAAATGACATACATTCCAAGTATTAATAGCAAATATGTCATTAATAATTCCTTTTCCATTTTATATGGTAAATGAATGAATGAGAATTATATGAGTAGAAAATATATATTTTATCTACATTGTACATAGATCAAATATCTTAGATTTTATATTTATTTATTTACCAATCGACTGCTGGCTAAGGGTGCTCAATCATGTCAACTCTTCGTAACACATTAAAAATAATAATGAGAATCAAAAAATAAAACAAATGTCGTTTACAATAAAATAAAACTATTAGAAGAATACATTCCAAAAGTGTAAAAAAATTATATTTGATAGCTGAATGTCTGAACTATAATTTAAAGAAAAACTCATTCAACGGCTCTATATCCTTGTTAAGTCATCACAATATTTGAAGTGTACGGTTTTTTTTAATTGAAGATGAAATGAAAGATCAATTTGCTCCATTATTAAAGGGGCATTTTAAGAAAGGAAGAGAAAGAAAAAGGTAGGAAAGAGAGAGACATTGGAACTCAAAAAGTGTCAGAGTTAATTCCTTTTAAGAGTAAAATAACGAATACAGGATCCGTATTTATCAGTGGATGAGTCTACATATGCAAAATAAAATACTTTAATACTATGAAGGATTAAATTCCCCACTAAATTCCATCTGTTTATTGGATTTTATTGGAAAGGTGGAGAATCTGCTCTAAGGACTCCCGGAGAATCTAACTCAAAATATCCACATACCACTAATAAATTCCATGGTTAGAGACCATAATAATTCATTTTGATCAAAAAATGTGTGGCATGTGGATGTAGATAATATGAGTTAATTTTCAAGGATATATTTATCCTGATGATAATGGATTGAAAAAGAAAATTCGTAAAATATTGAGGACTCAAAATAAATTTAACTTCCATGAATTGGTTAAACTGAATTTATCATTTCTACTCATTGAAGACACAGGGGAACATTCCTTTTTTACAAATGAATTCAACCCAAAAAAGAAATTTATCTTTGAGCACAGAATTCAAAAGTCATCTGAGTTCTGAAATATCTGGGATTATAGTAATTTGGTATTATAATCGTTTAGAGTCAATTTTTACCCTTAAAACAACCCCTAATTTAAAATTAGAAAAAATAATACTTTTGTAATAGTGTTTTTATGATTGAAAAGTGTATTTATTGATTCTGTATCTTGTTCTGAACTCTATATATTTACAATTTTAGGGTAAAAAATGATGAAAAAAGGCACTTTTCTTTACACTCTTATTCAGATACATAGTGATGAGGAATATCATAGCTAAGATTAATATTACATTTTGTATTTTTTAAGTGATCCTATTTTGAAATATTAAAATTCTATACTCATCGTCAATGGATCACTTTATTGTTTTATCCTGTACCTCATTCCAATGTAAGGGTTCACTTCTACTCCTTTATGAGGTCTGGTAGTTTTTTCCGGATGAATTCTCTTCCTGTCCTTCCTCGTGGAATTCGAACATCTCTTGAGATGAATGATCAAGTTAGTTTTTTCTTTGATATGATGATAATGTTTACTTGGAGATTTTTTAGATAAATCTTTTTTTTTAATTAAACATTGAGTATTCATAATCCCAGATATTTCAAAGTTCAAATGACTGAGAGAAAAAGTGAGATCAGTTTTGGATTCTACTCTAATAGATAAATTCAATTATTGTCTTCAATTAATTTCTACAATTTCCCATCCCCCAATTGTTCCCTTGCGTAATAAGTTCAAATGATAATGAAATAAATCTGCATTTTTATTCAGATTTTAAGATATAACATTTGTAGAATGAATAGAAATATATTTCATTAAGTTAATATGAATCCATATGCGAAGCTTTGTCACCATCACATTTACAACTTTCTTAACAAAATATCTAATTTTAAACATAATAAACATACAATAAAAATGGTTTTAGAATCTTTCAACAAGTAGGAAGATGATTATCTTCAAAAAAATTATTATTTTTGACTTTAAATTATTATTTGCATTGAAATAACAATGATTTAGTGTATTTATTGTTTAAAAAAACCACCACTGGAAAATATTGAAAAAACATATTTTCTCTCATTTTCTAAGTGAAATTGAAATAGCTTAGGTTTCTTTTATGTTTTTGAAAATTATATTTTTTAAATCTACCTGAAAAACACAGTAAAAAAATAATACCAGCTTTTAATTTTCGAAAAAATGAAAAGTACAACCCAATTTAATATGCATCCTGGTACTTAAAATCGAAAAAATATGTTATAAATCTCTATATTTTGCAGATTAAAATCTATACCAATCTATACATTATCTTTATTTTTAATGTTTTACTTTCAATTTCATCAAGGGAGGAAATTGCTACTACAAAATCAGAATGATTTGTCATAGTTGTAATATTACAACCTCTTTTGTTGATTGAGTAGTCTTAAATCAGTTGAGGAAAAATTAATTATTGAAAGGAGAAAAATGCGTGTATTTAAAAAAAAATTATTTAATCCTTGTACTATGTTAAAAGGAAATTACATTGATTACACGAATCAACAAAAAAAATTACATTCCATGTTCAATCATTGAAGTAATTGACAAGTTGATATTGAACCTGTAATTAGTTTTGAGAATTGTCAATTTGAAATTTTTGTGCATTTTTACCCTTTTGATACACCAACTTTACCAACTTTTGAGTATGAAAAAAAATCAATATTTGACATTTTGTCTGTCGACGTTTAGACCTATACAATTTCAGAAATCTCTTCATCTACTCCTGTCACGTCCTCTTTCGCCCTGTTGCAAAATTCGTGTCCGGTTGCATTTAGCCACTTTGAGACTCGACCATAATGAAAGCGTTCGAAGGGTGTGAAGCATGTGGTCAGGTTGTGAGATTCTTTGTCTAGCTCAACTTGCCAATATCTCTTAGTGGCATCTAATCCGGCATAATATTTGAATGATGATGAATTGATAACGGGAGTTCTACTAAAGATGGGAAGAGATGAATAGGACTTTTGACGAAGGCGTTGAGATGGGGGAAATGCACAGATCCATTTAGTTTTGGTATGTTTAGGCAAGGACTAACCTTGATGTGTAGATTTACGGTAACTATAAATCTCATGCTTGAATTGTTCTTTACTTTAAGTCTATTTTGATTTTGTATCCCAATGCCAAATCGTTTTAAATTGGAGAATCAGTAGCTCCAGTATAAGGCAGAACTTTCATGGTAAATAGCTCTCCTACTTTTGGATAAACTTCATCTTCGAGATGTGTAGAAACAAGATTGATGGATGAAGTATTATTTGCTTCCCCTTTGGATTGAGATTTTGTATCAGGTAAGCACGCATTTTCTAAATAAACCTTCTTTTTACACTTCTTGCATGTCTCATTTTTAGAAAGACATTCAAAAAGTTGATCGGATGGCTTTGGCTTGCCACATCTGTAGCATTCATGTGTAAGCTTTGGTGGATGTTGAAACATCTTGCTCGATGTCTGATCGTGCGGCATTTGTTTTTGTTGGTTCCTGTAAGTAGATACAGTTTCAACATCTTCTTGTTTTTTGTCTTTTATTTTTTCTTCCACATATGAGGCTAACTCCCAGGCCATTGCTATATGATAAAGATTATGGCAGTTCGGCTCGTTTTGATGGAGTAACTCTTTGCGTATACATTTTTTATTTGTACCTGTGATCGCACATATGCTCTACAAATAGCCTTTGTCGATAGTACTAAGCTCCGCTTCTTATCTTTTGAGTCTACGACAGAGATGCCAGTCTAAGAACTTTTTTTCCATGCTTTTCAAGGCATTGAAAGAAGCGACAGCTGTAGTACTTCTTGAAGGAATATCTTGTGAATATTATTTAAATATTCTCTATGCCCGTTATTGTAGTGTAAGGAGCTGATGCGTACGATTATATGCTTTTTAAATTACATCAAAACAACTTTTAATGTACCTTTATTGCTCTGCTTTGTTGATTTTTCCATCTTATTCTTGGTATAATAGAGGTCAAAACTTCTCTGCCATAGTCTAAATTATGATAATATCGAATCTTTTTTGAGCCTATCTGGCTTCAAATCAGTTTGGACTTTGGAGATTTCACTTCTTGGACTAAGGTGGGGGAGGGAGTTCAACAGAATGTTTTTTGAACGTCTTTGACAATATTAGGGTTGATAGTCTTTTATTTTTTTAACTTTTTCGGAGATCTCTTCAGTTTTGCCTTCTCATCTTCCCATTCTATCACGGACATAAATCATTTCCTTATTTTTTGGAAGTCGCCTCTAACAATGGACATAACAAACTAGACTTCATTTCCTAATTTCTTTCCTCCATTGTCAATGACTCAACTCCTTCCATAAAAAACTTGCATGCCTTTATTTTACAAGATACATTTGCATTAATATAAATTAAGTTTTTTTATTTCTTGGCTGCACCATATTGTGCGTTCACACCTACATTTCAATCCAGGTACCTTTAAGATGCCCAAAACCAGATACATGTTTTTGATCTCTTATAAACCATGACCTCACAAAAGTGTTGTAACTTTGTACAATAGTAATTGATATGGAAAATTCGATCAATTTTATAAGAAAAAAATTTACTCTTAACAGAACACAAGGGTTAATAACATTGTCTAATAAATAGAAAATGCTAGTATGAGCAATGGCTTGTGAAATTTGAAAAGTCCCAATATAGGCATGTCTAGTTTGGAGAAGTTGTATTATATGAAAATTGAACATTTGGGGTCTAAGGGCCAAATATACTACACAAAAACTCCATACTTTTTGATCATTACTATTGAATTCCTTGCTTTGTAACAACTTTGGGATGACCCAGTTTGGGAATCAAATAATAAGACTTATCAATGCACCATTCCTTTTCAGATTTGTAACTGTATTTTTTTTATACAGCTTAAGGTTAGTGTTAAAACTCGGCCTGAGACCGATTCTTTACCGGGTCGATCTTATATGATTCTTTCTAAACCGATTTGGACCTATATATCGATCAAGATTGTATTCGTAATGAAACACTTTTCTTAATATGATGTCATGGTTCTGATGTTTACCATTTTTAAACACACATTAGCCATACAACATTTATCTATAAAATCGGTCTAGGCCAAATTTTTTGTGTGACCAACCATTTTTTCTATATTACTGATCCAGACCGAGCTTCTTCAAATTACCAAATTCGTTCGGTTCAAAAAAAGATTCTGGTCTTATACAGATCTAAGTTTTTCAAACCAACCTCTAGCACTACTTAAGCTCCTGATTTATACTTCTGAGGATTTTAATTTCAAAACACTCGTATTGTAAAAATCAAAAACATTAAAATAATGACCAATTTTCCGTTGACAAAATCGGACTTCATTATACTACTAAAAGGACCTTTCAATCAATGAAAAGATTTAACAATACATTCATTATTTTCTTACTTGAATCAATAAATTATAAACAAATATTTCACTTCCATTTCTTTTATTTCTACTATGATTATTTGCTATTTCTCGCAATAATAGAATCAAACTAAATACATTATAATCACTCACTCAATTTTTAATTAGTCAAATATTTGACATCACATTTATTTCAATCAAACATATTTGTATCCAATTTATTAAGTTTCTAAAAATAACACGTAAGTAAGGTGCTTTCCTCTGTTCTTTTTTTCATTTATATGACCTTAATTTCGGTATCAATGCCTTTTCTTATAAATATACATTAATCAATTGGATATCTTATTTTTGAGAATATGATAAATTGGTAAGAGCATATCTTGAGAAACAGATGAAATAATGATTGAAAATTGCACTATTGATTTATATATTATTTATTATGTTTTTTGGCCATGAATTGATAGACATCGTCATTTCATCTCATTTAATCTAGATGCAATAAAATTAAATCAAAGTTATCCATGTACAAAATAAATTTACCTGTACTTATATTTTCAGGGTATATGGGATATGATATCTGGAGTGAAACAGGGCCCAGTCTCTCAGCCTCATACACAGTTTTTTTCAATGACATTTGCTAAACCAACAGTTAAGATCAACAACAATAAAATTAGTCAAATATATAAAAGAATTCAAATTACCATTTGGTGGCAGTTATTTTATAGTTTTCTTAAATTTGCTATATATAGGGTATTTTTTATCAATGTCATTAAGACACATTGTCAAAAGATTATTGTTAACTTTAACAAATAAAACTATCGATCTAAACATCCTTTCCAGTTACTTTTTGAGATTGACATATAGAAAAATGTGAAGAGTAAATATGCAGCACCCTTAGATTAAAACATTTGCTCTGAAACTTATTTATTTATGATCAAAAAATTTATTAATTGTCTAAACTCAATTAAACATTTTCATTTGAATTTAAAAAAACAAAACATGTCCCAATACATTAAGCTGAGTAACTGAGACTTGTTTCACAACAGATATGAAAAGAACTCATTGGGTTATCATTATTAAGAGGGGAAAATTAGATACCTATACAAAAGAATTTTTGATTTTATCTATTAGCATTATGCCAATAAATTATTTTAATTTATTTTGATTAAGCTTTTTAATTATATGAAGTAACAATGAAGCCACATTTTGATATTAGCTCTCACTTTTTAATACCCATTTTTTTTAACTTGGAAATTTTGTGAGGTTTAAACATGAATTTATTTAAAAGTTTTGGATAGGCAAATGTTTATACAATACATAGATATTCATTACAAAAAGGCATACAAATTTTACCAATTTATTCAAAAAAAGTTTTTGAAAGTTATTATGTTTTAAATTAAATTTATCTTTTCTTCATCACACTTTTGAAAAAGTATCGGTTGATTAAATGTGATAAGTCAACACAAACTCAATTTGGAGGAAAAATCAAGAATATGATTAATTCTCAATTTATGCATATCTACATTTTCGTAAACATTTTAAAATATGTTTTATCCAAAGGTTTCAATCAATTATGGGTTTTATATTCAAAAATGTGACAATTTTTTAAAATAATCAAAAATCTTATATATAATTAATCCAGAAGGAAATCTATATCCATGGACTGACACTCTATATACTAAGTGGGGCCAAGGCCGTGAATAGGACTTTTTTTTTAAATTTGCCAGTTGTCAACTTTAAGATAACTTTTTTATTTATTTATTCTAGATATTTGTTAATGACTTTCTTTTATAAAAGCCCAAAATTTGAAACTGTTATGTTTTTTTTATATAGAAAACTTAATATTTATGTTATTTTGAAACCCTCTCAATAGGCTGGCCTTAAAAAGTTAATGTTTTACTTTTACTTGTCTCACTCTACCCTTTTGTTCCCTTCATAACAAAACTTCGCAGTGCAAAATATTTTTTAGACTTATATTAATATTTAATGGGGACATTTGTCCTTCATTTTTTGCTCTATATTGAAAAATTAGGGGAAACATATCTCTAATTTTTTCTAATGAAATAAAGTTAAAATATCAACTTTGTCTGAAAACATAAATATTTTTTATCCCAATTCTAATGGTTAAGTAGTCTTTGTAGTTTCAATATTTAATCCTTTTTAACATAAATTTGATTATTTATTGTATTATAATATGGTACTTTATCCACAAAACTACCCATTTTTGGTGCATTCTTAGTAGTAGTTGAATTTTAATTTTTCCTAGGTTTCATCTCTGTTTAAACTAAACTAATAAACAAATGATGTTAGATTCCCTATTTTAATAAAAGGGAATATATTTTCATAATAAGATTTTTTTAAGTACACAGTAAAAGCCTCCCGAGCAGGGTAGTCTTTGATCTGGATGGCGCTTTTAATGCACAATAATTTAGAAAGTAGTCAAAATTATTACAAAGTTTAAATTATGATTATATATGTATAAATACATTCATTGAATGGGTAAAGCAAAGTCCCCCGATGCCACCTTTGGCAATCTAGAGCTTTCATTTGATTTATGAGGTTTTATTTGGCTCTGATATAGGCTTTTTAATAGAATATATCACATTATTTATGTTTAATTGCTACTCGCAAATTTACAGTATTTAGAATTAGTTTCCGGGTGCACTAAAAGAAAAATCATAATCGTTTAGAATACAAATGGACGATAATTAATTTGTTGAAGAATCAAGTATAATACATATTTATTTGTTAGAAGAACCACCAATCTTTGCTTTTGTGTTGAAAAGCCACAAATATTCAAAATACATTTATTTTTTACAATTTTGGTTTTACCAGTAATCCTTATGTAATACCAAAGTTAAAATCGTTCATTTTATAATAGAGTATTTTTCAAACTTTTCCGTATAATTTTATTCCAATTTTATCAAAGCAAACAGTCTATTAATAGATATATACATGATAGAAATAAATATGATTATTATCTAATCAGTTATATTATTTTATTAATTTAGATAAGAAATAAATAATTGACACACTCACAAATAAGTTGAAAGGAAGTGATGATGTAATGTCATGTTTTATGTCATAAATATCATATAATACTAAATATATAGTTATCAAATTTAATTATATATCCTTATAACATTTGTCCACAGTATCTTTTTAAATAGTTCTTATTTCGACAAATTTTCCCTTTTAATAATAAATAATATTAAATGAATTCAAGGGTTTGACATACAATCTTGCCCATATGTTATAATTTATTTGTCTATCAGATGAATTACCATTCCCCCTGACACGCGTCAATTAGGTAATACTATTTCTACATAAGAGTTAGAGAATTTAAATTGTAGCGTATTTTTAAGCTTGCAAGGATACAATTGTACAAGTTATAACATATACTAGATTTTTTTTATTGTCCCCAGCAGAAAATGGACAAAATATTAATTAAAAAACGGAGCCGAATAAAGTATACAAAATATACTTTTTTTTGTTCAAAATTATTTTGTTATTAATGGGCTACATATATGGTATTAGTTATCCAATCTCGCCATCCTCTGCAATTTTTGGGCTTTTCTTTATCTACTATTAAGGATATGTTCACAGATTAATAAAAAAACCCTCAAATAAATGTATTGCAAATTTTAGTATTACGTGCATGCAGTAAACGTCAATATTAATTTTATTCTTAAGTAAACCCTGGCTACCCTCAATCTAATGGAGTTACATAAATATGTATCTAATATAATAGCCATTTATTTAACATTGACGTCACGATGAAAGAAATATATCTTTTCTCTTCTTCTTCTATTTTTTTTTTTTTTTTTTTTTTTTTTTTTTTTTTTGCTAACCTAAATAGAATCATTGCATTAATGTTTTCATATTTATTTGAATCTGATTTTGCAGAGTACATTTTTTATAGAGTTGAAATTAAATATACTCTGAACTTTACTTTTATTTTGTACTTTACAAAATTTTGAGAAATAATATTGTATCACGATGTGAAAAAAAAGGAAAAAGAAGATCAAAAGTCAGTTGATAGTCGTGTAAATAATATAATAATCAGTCTTCATCATCATTGGATCGTTATAAACATAACATTGTGCAGTTGGTTGGATACTGAAGATCCAGTTGACGGAAATATTCCAGAATATCTACGAAGGTTGAATTGAAAGAAGAAAATCGACGTTTGATAGAGAAAGTCAAAATGTTAGAATGAAATCTAACATCAGTCGATGAAAATAGGAAGTATGATCCGACGATGAGAATGATGATGCTGTTGATGGAAGTGCAAAATTGAGTTCCTGAAGAGTCAATCAGAAGAGATATACACAACTGTGAAGTGTAGGAAAGAATGATTAAATCATTTAAAAAAACAAATTGAAGACAACCTTCGGAGGAAGACAGTGTCACAAAAATAAATCAAGAAATAAAAATACTTCTAAAATCTCCATCTCAGATTGAGGAACAGATAGAGAAGGGAAAAATTTAGAGGAGGCTTCGGCAAGAAATCAAGTTCGATATCATGTATAAAAACATATGATAAAAAGGAGTAAATAGGAGATTTCAAAGATGTTCTTATTGTGGAATAAATTATAATAGAAATTGAGAAAAATTACCTGAATATAGACAGAAATGTAATCAATATAAAAAAAATAGGTCATTTTAAGTTAACATATAAATTAAAGAGAGTAAAAGTGAGCTGTATAAAGAAGAACATAGATGATAGAATGGTATTTTTGGATAAAATGTACAGACATAGTTAAACTAAAAGAATAAGAGCAGTGCCGTATATTAGGGCTGAAATAACTGTTGTGGGTATTGATAACTTAAGGAGGATGGGATTATGTACCGAAATGCTGGATACCAATGTTGAAGGACAATTATCAAGTGTCGATGGGTCGAAGTTGAGAATTATGAGGAATATAGAACTAACATTTCTGTTGAATAATATGCAAGTGGAAAACACTTTTATCATATGTAAGAATGTTAGCGGAGCATATTTGGCCAGAAGGGTTTGTAGAGAGCTTTGGTTAATTCCGGGAAATTTTCCCAATCATATTTGAATAGCCTCATTAAATAATTAAATGAATGAAATTGGGGAACAAATTAAAAAGCCATTGATGAGGAAATTCGATGATGTTCTTTATAATGGACAAAAGTTAGACCCAATGGATGGATAACCAATGAAAAAATTATTAAAAGATGTTTATATACCTCATGCAATTCATTCATCAAGACCTATACCATTTCCCTATAGAGGTGAAGTAAAAAAATTAATTGATTAAATGGAAAAAATGGTCATAAGTATATGGGACAAGAAAAAATTGAATGACCAAGTTTATCGACCAATTCATCGAATGAGGACTACAAGAGATGTTGTTTTGAGTTTACGTACTAAAGGTAGATTTTTAACAACAATGGATACAAAACAAGGCTACCGACAATTAGAGTAAGATGAGAAATCAAAACATTTTACTTGTTTTAATACTCCTTGGGAAATATATATATAATAGAGAACCAATGGGTCCTGTTGAGACTGGAGATGCATATTGCTTTCATGGAGCTGAAATTTTTGATAATTTACCAGACAGATTTAGAGTGGTCGGTGATGTTTTAACAGTATCAATGAATTTGAAAGATCATGTTTGTAAAGTAAGAAGGATTTTGGAAAAATACCCGGAGAAGATAATTACTTTCAATCCAATCCTGATAAATTTATATTTGCTCAAGCAACAATAAAATTTTGACGGTATTAAATATCTAAAGAAAGCACGAAAGTTAATCCTTATAAATTGAGTGCAATTACTAAATTTCCTAATCCAAAAAATACGAAGGATCTTAGGTGTTTTTTGGCATTAGTCAATCAACTGAGATCATTTTCATAAAAGATAAGTGAAGTAGGTGGACCTATATGATGATTATTATGATCAAAAAGTTGAATTTAGATGGATTACGAATCATACCTTCTCCATGGATAAATTGAAAGAAATGTTGACTTCACCACGTGTGTTACCACCATTCGATCCGAAATTAGAAACACACGTTGAGACAGATGCATCAAAAATTAATGGTTAAGGATATGTGTTACGTCAAAAGCATTAAGAGGGATAGAAATTAATACAATGTGGATCTCGATTTTTTTCTAGTGCAGAGACAAGGTATGCCCTGCTCGAATTGATCTGCTCAGGAATTTTATGGGCAATTGAGAAGTGCCATATATTTTGGGCTGGATTACCTACGTTTACAGCTAAAGCTGATCATAAACCTGTAATGTCTATTTTAAATAGTTACACAATAGATATGGTTGAAAATGAGAAATTGATCCAATATAAACTTAAGCTGTCCATGTATCAATTTAGGACAGAATGGAGATAAAAAAATTGCCAACATAAAAATTGATATTATAGTTAAAGTACCATTAACTATGTTATGAAATTCGTGTCAAATGTTGCATCATATTTCTAACAAACAAACTAAAAGCTTAATATTACTTCTACAAGCTGAGTTATATGCTCAAAAGTTAAAAGTGTCCCAACTAGCCCTGCTTTCTCCTCTATGACAATTTTCACTATATCTTTCTACTGTTATTAAAAAAAAAAAAAAAAGTCCAAAATAATATCATAGTAAACGAAATTTTCACAACTGTTGGAATATTCTTTGTTTAATAATAGGAATATGTTCACAACTTAGCAACAGTTAATTTAATTTTATACACTCAACGTTCAAACACTTTTACGGAAAAAAAAGCGTACGCGGATAATTATTTCTATAATCAGGTGCTGGAAAAAGAAATGCCCTAAATATTTTTCCTCTCTCTGAAAGACCCTTGTTTTTAGCCTAATTAATACTAATTCAAGTTGAACAAATCAACGTTTAGACCCCTAGTTAGAGTAGTGGAATAATCAAGAGCTGACAAAGGAATAATGCCTAAATTTAATGTTAGTTTTGATATTATGAGGCAGTTGTAATTTATTATCAAGGCTTATGACCTTGTTTGGTTCATTACATTTATTTTTTGATAAAGTCTAACTTTTTCAAATATCTTCTTCAATAATTTTTTTCCCATTCCATCTACCTATTTAACTTGATAATATCATATAATATATATGTAATTTTATATACCTAGTGCCAAGATTTCCCTACATCTAAAAATATAATCCGTAAAATAGTCATTTTTATACATGTATACATTTAATATACATAAGATAAATGTTATAGTCTTTACAATAAATAAATAAATGGATCTATTTATTTATTTATGTGTGTATGATAAAATAACACTTTCCATCTTATTTGTATTTTCTGTTCGTTGATGAATGTGAAGGAAATGGTACACACTCTAATACGATTTTTGAGAGTTTATTTTCTTCAATTGATATATTTCGAACATATAATAGAAAGCAAAAAACATATTTTTACAGAGTTGGACTCACCATAGCCTTGAATAGATTTATTGTAGTGTATATAATTATTTGTGGAATACATGATATATTAATATTATAAATAGATTTGGAGTTATATTTGTAGAACATTCTTGACAATTATTTTATATATTTTATACCTGAAGATACTTTAAGAAAAGTCTGAAATAAGACGGATAAAATAATAGTGAGAAAAAAAAAACATGTAACTAAATTATGTTAAACTCATTCACATATCTTCCATCTAAAAATGACTAAAGAATGCAAAAAGAATAAAACTGTAACGTTGCTCTACAAAAATACCATCCCTGACAATAGGCGAGTCCAAATATTACAATAGGTTTTTTTAAATCTATCAGAATTCAAGGGGATGACTCATCGGTCAATTTGTCCATTGAAAATCAAAATATGGCCATCCTAATTAAATAAGACTTAAAATATTTCTCAATATGCCCTCCTTTGGTGCGACAAAGTTTTGAACCTCTTAAAACACTGTAACAGTTAACAGGCTCAATTTCTCTTTGAATTTTATTCCAAGCAGCCAGTTAAGCTGACATAAGCTAATCTTTGTTTACTCTTGGAACAATATTGTCCACAATCTTATCTTATCTTAAACTCATACTTCATCTCTTTTGTAAAAATAGTGAATTTTTAATGTTTGGTATTTATTTTTACTGTGTTTTATTCATTATATTAGTTATGTATATAGTGAGACATAAATAATAATATGCATTGCTCCTATTGTTTTAATTGTAAACTTTTAATATTTCTTGAATAAATGAAGATATATATATATATCTATATAAATACTACAAAAATCATTCTCCTAACTAATTATATATGTGGTGAATTAACACAAAAACAATCTTGAATTAAAATCATGAAAAGGAGAAAGTGCAATTATTTTTTTTACATCATATATATTTACATACAGTTCAATATTTTTTAGACATACTTCAGTCAATTATAGGCTTTGCATTCTAGTTTTTAGATATGTTATGATATCAAAGAATGTTAACTATAGTTTAAAACCATCGTTTGATTTATAAAACTTTTTTGTGTCCCCAATTTGACTTTTCAAATGAAGCCTGTCAATTAATAATTATTACAGTGCGACAAGCAATTTTTGCTACTCAAAGTGCAATTTTGCAGAGTCTACAAATAATGAATTAAAGTAATTTGCAGTTAGAAATTATCCATAATTTGTTGAAGAAATATAATTCAGACTCAATTTCGAGATAATTTATTCAAACTTGATTTTATGTTGACGGGCTACATATTATTTTGTTTTCAATCCATTAAATTGACAATTTGATCATTTGTGGCTATTAAATGTTTCCCTTTTCTGTTATTTCTTTCAAACTTACTGACTCGAATTGATCTTTAATAATTATGTAGACTTGACTCAAGAACACACAATACTAAAACTAATCCTTGTCATTATAAAGGAACAAAAAATGAATCATTCCAATAAAAAGTGAATCACAAAAAACATGATGAGCTTTATATAATTATTTATGCCTTCAAAAGGCATTTACGTCATGGAAATAACCTTGAATTACTATTACTATAACTCCTTAACCCATAAATAATGTCCTAATAAAACATTCAATGATATTTTGAAAAAACTTTTTTTAAATCAAAATATATTCAAGTGATTTATGGCTCTTGGCTTCAAGAAAGGATTATATTATTATAAGTCTATATATACCTTATGAATTGCCTAAAACGTGTTTATAGACTTTTTAGAGAGAGATAATCATAAAGGAGACCAGGACAGTTAAAAAACATTTCACTTTTTGATCAATTACTCGGATATGATTCGAAATATATGATTCACAATTTTCATCTTCTTTTAAAAGTTAGGCCAATTAGTTGGAGAGACCGAGGGAAGTCGCAATAATTTTTATTTTTAGCCCAATGACTCCAAGCTAGTTTGACTTAAACTCATCAAAATTTTATCAGAACATACCTTTTAACTATTCTAATCAACAGAAGCTGTTATTTTATCATTCCGAATTTAATTGTCCTATTTTTCTTATTATGTTGGTACAAATGTCCACAGCTTATATTAACAATATCAGCCATTTTGCATTGTTATTTTGGTTTTGACATATAAAAAGTTTGACGTTTTTTAGTATGGTCCACAATATTTTAGTATTAAGAAATGGAAAAAAATTTTAGGGGAACATTCTATAAAAACTTTTTAAATATTGTTGATTCTTTTTAAATAGTTATTAGTATAGTAAATTTTGAAAAATAAACAATCTTTCAAAAGTTTTTCAAGAATTTTCTCCTAAATTGATTTTTTCTTTCGTTTATTTTTTAATAATAGAAGATCACGATGCACACCGAAAGACGTTTTACCTTTTTATCTGTGGAAAACATATTACCAATGCAAACGCCGAGTAAATATGTAGAATTATAATAAAATAATTATTTTGAGAATATAATGAGAATTTAATTTGGAAATATACCATTTTGGCTTCTTTTTGGTCAGACCTTGTATGTCTGCTGTTTTCAATATCTATTTAAAGGGTTTGCTAGTTCATAGTCTTTCTACAAATTGAATATGAAGTCGACTCGTCAAATGTTACAGCTTACCCAAGGCTTCCCTAATTTTTTCAAAGTTTTAATTGCGTAATACACGTCAAATCTTCTAACCGTTTCCTAAAACAGTGACAGCTGGAATAAATGCATATATATTCAACACAGGACTAAAAATTCGAACTCAAAAATTTTGACTCAAATCCAACGCTATAAAAATCGCATCATGCTATTATTTTGAGCGGGATATCATGTTTCAAGAATCAAGTAGCAACGTACATAATTTATTCGAAAGGTATTACATATAATATTTCTTCTTATTTGTGTGTGTTTATGAGTTACGTTATCCGCTGTACATACCGTATGATTGTCTTTCTATGTAAGTACCATGTATTTAAGTGAAAGCAATTAACATTATTTCTTTTGATTATATTTTTATTTTTTTATCCAATAGTTCGAAGCTTAACTGATGAATAGTGTTGTGTCGGTCCTTGGTTTTCCTTTTGTATATTGTCTGTTTTATAATAAAATAAATTATACAACTAAGTAAAAATATAATATGTTAGTTTGATACTAAATTATTTTTTGCAAGATATGTGCAATACGTTTAATGAGTGTTGTGTCAGTCCGTATTTATTACGTCCAGACCAGTGCACTCTTAGGACACGTTCTATCAGTCGTTGGGGCCGGTCCTTAAGACTGTTGGTACTTTGGACTGGCATTACCGGAACTAATTAATAATAAAAAAGAAATAATTTCTTGTGACGTCATCAAAGAAGGAACTTTATACGTTTTAGGACAGATATGAAGAGATGAACTGGGCTGGGCCGAGAATGAATTGGACGTTAGGTTAGTCTTCAGTTCTAAATAGGGACTGACACAACACTAATCTTAATACATATATCTTATTTACCTTTATAAAAAGCTATCGACATATTTAGGAAATATTTCATGAACAGACAATTAAGGAACGGTCCCAAAAACTCAAGGTCATAAGGACCGCTTCCAAGGAACTAAGTTCTTATGACTATACCAAAGACCAACATTCCAAAGGACCGATAGTAACGGTCCTAAGACTGGACTAGACCGAATAAATAAGAGCAGACACAACACTATTGATGAGACGTTGTTTCTTGTTGATCGTTCTATGTAAGTATGACAGTAACAATAATTCATCCCTCATTTATGATCCGCCCTCCCTCCCTCATTCTCATATTTGCTGTAATCAAAATAATGAGTGAAATAACTTGGGAAACTTTTTTTTATTCTTTTTCTGATGACGTCAAGGAACTTATTCGCTCCTCCCCCCTACATATATATATGAAGATTCAAATTTTTTAATGATTGTAGAAAAGTTATTATAAAAGGAATTTTTTATTTTTTATTCTATGTTTTCGTACTTTTTTTAAAAAAAACATCATCTGCATAAAATATATCACTGTTCTCATGACATGTTCCTTCATAACTTTTGGAAAGCAGTGAAGAATATTTCCTTCATTTTAAAAAAGGAAGTGGTTTTAAAAAGAAAGCAAATTGGAATACATAAGAAAGAAGATACCATGGCTATTGTGTTATCTTACAATCAAATGAAAAATTGATGTTTTTTAATCATTCCAAACTCGTTTCATTTAAAAAAAAGCAATACATACTTATCAATGTATCTTTTATATATACGAGTATCTTCAATTTACATATTATTGAATGATAAATTAGTGCACAAACAATTTGTCAATATATTAGTACGTAAATACATTAGTATAAATATATTTTTGTTTATATAATTTATACATTTTGTCTTAGTTCATTATCTCAAAAACTAATTTACTCATTTAATATTTACAAAATGTTTAAATACTTAGATATGTATGTATGTATATCAAATCCATGCGATAAAAAGCATTAGTTTTTCATAGAAAAACGGATCACACGTAAATCTTTAGATAACTTTGTTTATACAAGTCCTAATTAGGAATAAGCATGAATATATGTAGATATCATATTATTATGTATTAATATTGGATTAGGCAGTTAGACAAATAGACAAAAGTCAAAATTAATGAGAATCTATATATCTATCTATTTATTTCCATAAACGAGAAAGGAAAAGCCAGGGAAAAGTATGTCAGAACGAAATATAACTTTTTTAACAGTTAAATTAAAGATATAAAGATTCTAAAATTTTGACTTCTTGTACTAAATCTTAAGAATGTGTCTAAATCAGACGCTCCGTGGAACAATCTTTGCTAAATTACCTCATCATTTATAGATATAAGTGAGTAACGTCATGATCAATATACACTGACAATTTTGGAGTTGTTAGTTACATATAAGAATTATGCATACTTTAATTAAGACTTCCTATTAAAAATAGTGGCAAACTATTATCGTACATGATAAATAATTGAAATTTTACAAAACGAATTGAATTGGTAAACTTTAATTTATTATTTGTGATAATGATAAAATGTGTTTTAAAATTTATATAACGTTTTTTTGCAGATTGTAAGCCTTATATTATGGACCGATTCAATGTTAATATTACTCATATAATAGAATAGTCACATTGTTACTTTTTTTGTATCTCTTTACCTTTCCGTCCAAAAGAAACAGAAAAAAACAAAAATTACTGAGTAATAAGTCAATTCTTCCCAACTGTGGGACTATTTTTCATTAATTTTTTGAAAAAATTTCACAGTTTAATAAGTACTAATATTAAATCAATCACTCAATGTTCAAAGCATTGATATTAAGAAAAGAAACAAAAAAAATTGCAGACTGATAGAAAAATACAATGCAAATTTTTGTGCTAGTGAGGTAACGCCGCGAAATCTAATTAATGAATATAAATGTAATCATTACAACTTTGTTCTATGAAATTTATGATTCCAATTCATATATTAAATTTACCTCATCAATAAACAATATAATTCAAATTTTTAAATAATTCATTATATTGTATAATAGGCTCCAGAATGGATAGTAATAATAAAAATAAATAATTACTGAGATTATAATCAAGAAAATAAGTTGAATCTCAGCCCATCTTCATTGGTTGAATCGTGAAAATAGTAAAATTTTAATACATGTTAAAATAGGGTCCAATCATTGTAAAAACTTGAGGTCACTGATGAATAAATTATTTCTTAATGATAACTAAGAAAGGTGTCATAAACTAACATTATATTATGTAAAGTTTGGGGAACCAAATTAAAACATTTATCCCTGTTAACTTTGACAAGATGACTCACATAAACAACAAAAGTTAAGCCAATTATTATTTTTGCAAGAGGTACAAAGAGATAACTGAAAATACAAAATTTGTTTTTCTAAAGGTAGCCTACCCCTCTGCAGCCAACATGGACTCTACAATGCCCTTGAACGCCTTGCATGACGAAATAACGAGCTGTAGCTTTGAGATATGCCATATTTTAGCAAAGTGTCGCATAAGCCTCCCTCTCAACTTTGTACCACACAGCATACGAGAGGTAATGAAGAAACCACCTTTTTTAAAAAAAAGAAGTGTCCCTTTCTCCACCTTCTTCTCATTAACCTTGATGGTCAAGAGTTGACGGCGGTGCTGGACTTGGAGCTCCTTGGCAAGGCTTCGTATGCTTATTGTTGATTTGGTCTTGACTTTTGCGGATAAACCGGTCAGGAATTCATCAGTGCGTACTTTGTTGTACCCAACACTACCAAGCCTCCTGTCGAGAAGATCTGATACACTCTGCCTCTTGGACTCCATTTTGATCTTAAATGTAGATAAAACAATTTTTGAAGGATCATAACTTGTCGAGTTTGAGTTACTTATCAATCTAATACCAAAACAAAGATGTGTTAAAATAGGAACTATGAAAATATAAGTAATCCAAGAGATGTTTCCCAGTTCCTTCCTCACACTGAAGATAGACAGAAGATTTTTACACAAAGGTATTTTATAAGTTAATTTATAACTAAATGAAGAAGCAATTACCTTCTAAGACCATTTTTGTATAAACATTTCCCTTATTACAAGAATCCTTTCAAGTAATGCAGTGCGCAAAATAATAAAGCATTTATTAAATAAGAGCAATTTTCTATTTCCATTTAAAACAAACAATTATTGAATATAAAGATTGACCCACAAAACTTTTTCTTTTTGATATTGCTATAAAAAAAAGACAAATGGATATTTTTCAATAATTTTTTTTTATTTGAAAGCCTGAACATCCGGTTACTGGTGGAACACCATTGAGCTCATATGCCCACCGTGGCTGGCCTTACAGTAGCCCATTCTGTCGACCCAATTTTTCAATACATTTTCAATTGTGTGAGCTTCAATAACTGCAATGGCGACTCCAATTTCGTGTTTCAAATCGTCAATCGTCTCTGGATGGTTGGTGTAACATTTATCCTTGACGGTCCCCCACAAAAAATAGTCCAACGGAGTCAAATCGCAGCTACGATGTGGCGAGTTGACGTTGCCGTTTCGGCTTATGATGCAATTGTCGAAGGTAGTGTGCAAAAGATCCACTGTAACGTTGGATGTGTGGCACGTAGCGCCATCCTGTTGGAACCAAATGTCGTCGATGTCTTCCTTTTCCATTTGGGGAAACAAAAAATCTTCCAACATGGCCCGATAGCGCTCACTATTGACCGTAACGGCAGCTCCTTGCTCGTTTTCGAAGAAAAACGGGCTGATGATACCGCCGGTCCACATTCTGCAGCAAACAGTCGCTCGTTGAGGATGCATTGGCTTTTCCAAAGTTGCTTGCGGATTTTGTGATCCCGAAATTCGGCAGTTTTGTTTATTGACATATCTGCCGAGGTTGAAATGCGCCCCATCCGAAAAGATGATTTTTCGGTAAAAATGTTCATCTTCGATCAAGCGGTCTTCGGCCCATTGGGCGAACCGAAAACGCATCGGATGGTCGTGTGGCTTCAGTTCCTGGACCCATTTGATTTTTTATGGCTTCAAGCTGAGGTCTTTTGTCAAAATTCGTTGCAGAGACGTGCGAGAAATGTCCAATTCCTGCGAACAGTGTCGAGTTGATGTCGATGGGTTTTCCCTTACACTTTCGAAAACATTAGCAATGTTCTCGATTGAGCACACTGGACGAACATGGGAACGTGTTATTTGATCCATTAACGAGCCAGTTTCACGCACACGCTTCACAAATTTATCCACAAACTGCCTGGAAGGCGCTTTATTTCGACCGAATTTCGTGCCTAATTTTCTTGCAGTTTCGTTTGAAGACTCTCCATTTTGGAAGTAAGTCTTCAGTATTTCCCAATTTTCTTCGAGCGTAAACTTAATAATTTCGTAAACCAGAGACCTTTTACAAAATATTAGACAGAATGAGAATGTTACTACAGCTGTCAAACGTCAAAAAAGTGCAACCGCTAGGTGAGATAGTATATAAAGGGGTTTCCAATAAGAGGTGTTATTTTGAATAACCCCTATTTTGGTAGTTGTCACTTTTGAACCTCTAATTTGTTTGCATTTGAAAGGTATAAACAATACCATTACTAAAAATGTGATACACGCCTCAACAACGCATTGAAATTATAATAATTCAACATAAAAATGAGGAAAACCTGGCAGAGACGGTTTGTAAAACAAAAACATTTTTGGGTCGTCGTGAAGTACCTTATCGGACCCCAATACAGAAATTGGTGGAAAAATTCGACCTGTTGGGCAGGGGCAGGTTAGTGATTTGATGAACAAAATCCGTTCACGTCGCTCAAGAACAACTGAGAATATTGCTGCTGTAGCCCAAGTTGTTGAAGAAAGCCCAGGTTTGTCCATTCCTCGTCGTACTTTGGAATTAGCCATTAAACAAAACGTTATTACACCATACTTTGCATGAAGACATGGGTCTTAAGGCTTATAAAGTTTAGTTAACACAAGAACTCAAGCCGACCTATCATCAACAACGTCATGTCTTTGCTGATATGTCCTTTAAATGCAGGTAAATGATCCAGAATTTCATCAAAAAATCATCTTTATTAATAAGGCCCATTTCCTCCTCGATAGCTACGTCAATAAGCAAAACTGTAATATCTGGGATCAGAACATCCAATATTTATTGTTGAAAAACCTTTCCATCCTCAACGTGTAACTGTTTGGAGTCATTCGACCTTACTTTTTCGAAAAATGAGACTTGAGCAACAGTTACAGTCAATGGATTGCGCTATTGAGAGATGATTAATAATGTATTATGGCCGGAATTGGATGCTATTGATCTGGACAACATTTCCTTACAACGAGATGGCTCAATGTACTGAGATTTTGGGATTTAACACCTTGCAACTTCTTCCGTTAGGGGCACGTGGAAGATAAGGTCTACACCAACAGCCCAGTGGCAATTCAAGACCTCAAAGATGGAATTCGTGAAGCTATTGAGGGCATACATTTCATAAAAAGGATACAGTCCTGTAAGCGTAGCTGTGGAGGACATTTGGCTGTATTGTTTTCCATTATTAATGGCACACTTTTCTATTTACATTGAAATAAATATCCGATCATTTATATAAAAAAATGCAATATTTCTTTGAATATCAAAATAACATTTCTTATTAGAAGAATACTATATTAGAGAATATTACCTTAATATCATAATAAAATATTTTGTTAATATATAAAATAAATAAGAGCGAAAAGTTTTAATAAAAAAATATCTCAATTTATATCTTGGAATAGGTGTTTTGCGGAATGCTCCAATGGCTTTTTTATAAAAACATGAAGTCTCATCTCTTTTTTGCCCTTATCGAATTTGATTTAGATCTTCGAACAATTTCAAAGCAATTATTAAACAATTTAATTGACTAACTACCAAGTGCATTTAGACCCTATTTTTGTGTCTTTTTAAGGAAAGGTTTCGAGATGCAATGAAGATAAAGTCATGTTAAGTCATAAATACGAACAAAAAAGTCATTAAAAGATTAATTCCAAATATATTTTTGAAATCACAATGATGTATAAATGATCCATATATATAATTCATAGCCATATTTCGATTAGTAATGGCCTATACGTAGATTCTAAATTTTTTCTTATTTTAAGATATTTAGAAATATTATAAAAAGTGTAAATTCCAGTGGTTATTAACTGTAGTGGGGGGTATTGAGATTTGGTGTTGAATGGGAAAAAAAAAAAAAAAAAAAAAAAAGACCTTCCTAAAAACAATAAAGTCATATAATTTAGATATTTAAATAAATACATATAGTTGGCTTTTATAAAATAAGAAAAAAGACCCTAAAATGAACTAAAAAAAAGGAGGGGGGAGAGTGTTGTTGAAATTCTCAAATTGAGTGTTGGAGATAAAAGCTTACGATACCTTGATATAAAGCCTCTAATTTATATTTACAAGACTCCAATATGGCCATTTAAATAGAATCTATCAAATTTTGTGCAATTTTTAAATCTCCCCGAATGATTAATAAAAGTACTTCATTAATTTAAGTGGAATCTAATTAATTAGTTAATTAGAATACATTCTAGATTCATTTTTTGAAGAAAATTCCTAATTGTTTTTCTTAGGGTTGAGAGTCCATAAATTTAAATAAATTAGAGAAATACCTTGAGCTACGTGTAGGAAGAATCTATAATTAGAGGTAATACTCAATATTAGGTTTAAAATAAACAATTAAAGATATCATTATGTTATGTACAAGTTGTGATGTCTGTACAATTTGGTATTTGTATAATTAAATTGTACAAGTTGAATGTCTTTGTCTTTAAATAAATTATTAAATTACAAGATCAGTCATTCTAATTACCAAATATTAATTGATACTATCAATTAATTTTGATCTATTAAAATTTATAATGTGATACATAATATTTATTTTGCATTCATGTGTATAAAATAGTCAAAAATTAGACTCTTAATATATCGATTATCTATGGAATATTAAATTATTGTGTTATCCTCATCCAAAGTACTGTAAATAATTCATTTAAAACTGTTCATCTAATTTTTGGTTGAAACTTGTACAAAATTGCAAATTGCTTCTGTTTCTCCAATTGCCATAATTGATTTAGTCATGAATTTTTAATCATGTCCATTAGGATACATCAAACGCCTCATGACTTTCAAATTTTTGTGGAGTTTTTTTACTTATGATCACTATATGATAAAAACATATATGAAATAAATTAATAAAATCGAAGCTTGTTCTAGGTGTCCACAGAGCGCTTATTTATATCCTTTCATGGTCATAACATAAAAATCCCTAACTTTCTTATTATTTCCTTAAACCATATCATGTTTACTATCCTTGCATAGTATATTTATATTTTTAAAAGTTTTATTTGATAGCAAACATGACTAGGTTTAAGGACAAAATAATAATGTCTATGATATTTATGCTATGACAATGATAACATATTAGAAAAGCGCTCGTGGTCACCAAGAACCCCCTTTTGTTTTTTTAAATTATTAACAAAAATGTTTATATCAATAAATGCTACATGAAAGAGAATTGATAAGGAAATTCAAAAACATGAAGACATTTGATGCATCATACTTTTCATGCATTATAACTTTAGGCTTTAAAAAATTTAACTGGATATGAATGTAGGAAAGAATCTTAGGTTTCTTGAAAGCTGGCATTTGTCAAGAAACAGTGAGGATGTGAAGTATTGTTGGATTCCACAATTACTCCACTAAAAAATATCTTGACTTAAATTTACAATATTCTATAAATTACTCAAACTTGCCGGACCTACTTTCTTTAATAATTGAAAATTTGTTTTTACTCAAACTAAATAATCAATTACAACTCGAAACATTCGAGTAATAATTAATTCAATAGAGCTACAGACGCTCCTTTCTTGTTAATAGAAGTGTTGATACATTAAAAAGGAGAAACTACATAACATATGTAGTTTGTGGAAATTATCAAAAGCTCGAACTCAACCGAACTCGAAAATCTATATATTGTCCTAATGCGAACTCTATTCGAAGCAGAGCTTAAAGATTCAACTAAAATTTTGATTTGGATCCAACTCAGTGTCCCCGGGGTAGAGTGGGATTGTTAAAAACCACCGCCAATTCTTCTAGTACATTCAAGGACCCCTGCTAATACCACAAACTAGTTACAAGACCTGGGGTTGTGCAGGGTACTTGATGGTGACACTGGATCCTTAAAAACCAGACTGCCAAAGCATCAAATAAATCCAAGGAAACCTTCGAATATTAAGAAATAGTTCCAAGGCCTTCGTTTGCACGGGGTGGTCGAGGGTGCCCCTGAATCCTTTAAAAATACCGCCGAAGCATCACATACATCCAAGGAACCCCTTTAACACAAAAAAAGAGTAAAGCCAAACACGAAAGTAGGGTTGTTTTTAGCAATCCCACACTACCACCGGGCCCATCCGAGGGTGGAGGGCATTCAGCCATATTTTAGGAGGCTCTAAGTTATTTCCATATCCCCCCTACTTACCAATTCTGTTGATCCATTTTTTAGAAGATTGGAATTAATCAATAAAATTTCTAGTAAATTATTTTGCAATAATATTACTAACACTTGGAGGTACTCCCTTGGGGGACGGTACATACAAATTGGTTACATATTTTTCATAAATAATTAAGCAAATTTAATAATGTGTTATTTTTCATCCTGAAGTTTGAACAAAATACTGGCAATACTGGAAGTTTTCCGAGTACCGCTTGATACAGTATTTGATAAAAATTCGAGTTATTCCAAAAGCAGTATGGAATGTTTGCTCAAACTTAATCTATCTTCACATTTTCTTAAAAGTGTTTGAGAACATCATTCTTGAAAGGCGAAGTTACATAATTCTTGGTAAGATTGTAAATCTCTTCATAGATTCGTTATCTGATTTTGGAATCAGAATCTAGATTGGTTTTCAATTCATTGCTGTCTACGAACTGTTTTTCCAATTGTTCTTCAGAAACTGTTTGGGTATTGTCATCCTTTTTTAGCTAGGATTATTTCAAATTTATTGTAATTAAATTAATAATTCAGCATGTAAAATAAGTATAATTTAAAAGATTGCTGATTATATTTTAATAAAATAACAGCTTATACTATATTAGCTAACTATTATATAGCAAATCTCATGAAGAGGAACGTGACTGTTGTGGGAAGTGTGATCATGACGATATCAATCTACTTCTGTTTTTACGTTTTTGTGAGAAGTTGGGAATACCCTAGATAAATCCGGACAAAATTCAGTTGGTAATAGCACTGGTATCCTTTCACTGAGTTCACATCTGAGTGTCTCAATTAAGAGGTTGCAGTCTTGTGTATAATATTCTTTCGATTTTATCTATAAAAATAAACACTTATAGTCATAGACCAAAACCAAAAGATCCACTAAATCAAACTCGTTCGTGAAGGCCATGTAGCAGTACATATCACAAAGCTCACGGGATACGCCAGTAGCACCGTGTACAACATCTATACCAGGTTCAAAACTGAGGAAAAGGAGGAAAGATGACAATGACCGCTGATCCATCCTTGAATCTGAGAATACTGTTTAGGAGGAAGGGCGTGGCTCGCAGTACCATCCAAAAGGCATTGGAGGACCTTGGTATGACCTCCTACAAGTTGGCCGTGCGTCATTTGTTGACTGAGAAACAGAATGAGGTCAGGTTGGTGGTTGCTGCAAGGCACTGCACCCTAGGCTCAAGACGTCCCATGCAAGTAACAGCATCATTTTCTCAGATGAGAAAATATTCACTATTGAACGCAAAAGGAACTCTGAAAGCACCACTACAGCGTAGACAGCCTGAGGGCAACCATGAAAAAGAAATGGGCCGAGGATATTGGCTTCAGTAGTGGAGAATGCCTGCAAGAGCTATAGGGCAGGATCAAAAAGTGATTTCCGCTGAGGCCAGTCTCATAGAATAAAATAATACATAATTTCAAAATAATAATTGTCCTTTAATTTTAATAATTGATTTATCTCGGAAACACTGCTTAGTAGGAAGATAAACCGGATGATACTGATTATCACTGGGTTAGTTACATATAAAGTGGAAACCACATATAAGGGTATAATGTGAAGGATACTCGTCAGAAACATCTTGATTTTTCCTATTGACAGCTTTTTGCTATAATTCACCCTGCTTCAGATTGTGTATAGGAAGGGATGAGCGGCTAACATATTCACTGCCTCAGTATGATTTTATTTTGATAAATCATTGCTCAAAACCTGGCACTTCGATACATTGCTTTCAGCTAGAATTGCTCACTTTTCATTATGATGGTTTCACTCATAATTATTAATAATTGTTGTCTATTAATTATAGTTTCTAGTTTCAACTGTGAGTTAATTCCGTAATACTAGCACCATACATCAACTGACATATAATACCAGACGTTAAACATTCCCTATTCGTCATTAAATTGTTCAATTGCCCAGCTATAAACCAAGTGTTTAAATTCGTCCGTTAGCTTGAGTAGATTCCTTGTATATGTGAAATGTTTTCCCTCCGCATGATGTCTCTTTTATATTAGGTATTGATGAATTTACTACATTATATTCTTTTATGACGTATGTAATTTTTTCTTCCTTTAACAGAATTCAGCTGATTAACAAAATTAGTTATTTATAGAATAATATTCAAGTAAACTTAAGTAGATCAGTACTTTTAACAAATATTGATTCCATAGTTTTCGTTTTACGATTGTGTTATACCCTTTTATAAGTTGACAAAAATAATATAACGAATACCAACTAATTTCAGGCCCATTTTCCTTTCTCTTTCTGTAAGAAGACAGGTTACGATATAAAAAAATACAACTTTGTGTAAAGACGTGTTGGATTTCAGATGAATGACAGTAAACAACTTGTAAGTTGACTTCTTGGTTTATGTAAAATAAATGTAAGTGAGAGGGTGAAAAAACACAATTCCCATGATTCATTAGGTATACAGATACAAGGGCATTATATACCCTGAAAATAAAATAGATATATGTATTACATATAATTCAATGACAGTTTTGGAAAATTTCAGCCAAGTAAAAAAAAGAATACTTTGACTGCATCCTTTTCTTTTCTCCTTTTTTATTTGACTTAAAAGCTTTTTTTATAGAATTTCTTGCTACCTTAAGTAAAAGACGGTATTTTTTTTATCCATACGGTGTTTCCTTAAATTTAACAACAATTGTACTTTATAATACATAATACTAATCATTATTTACACGGCTTGTCCACAAAGGAACGAGAGAGAAAAAACAATAGTAAAAGTAAACAACAATAACGTAAAAGGAAGGGCATAAGAAGAAAGGGTAAATAAGTCCTCTCCTTAAAATTCCAGTTGTCCTTAAACCGTTCGAGAATATGTACCCACTGCTCCATATATTGTACAAACCCACTTTCTTCTACATTGGATCTCAAAGAGGATTGAGGGGACGCTAACAATCAAACATTCCATTTTTCTGTAACTTGAGTTCCGGATCAACTTCTTTAGGATTTTATTAAATTTCTTAATAAATATTAAAGATTAAATGATCTAGTTGGGAAGAATTGGCAAACTACCAACTGATTTTGTGCCTTTTTCTGTTTATTTTTCGAAGAAAGGTTGCGAGGTACAATAAAAGTAAGGACTTTTAAAGCTACGTCTAACTGGACCCGGTAATAGACGTTATTTATTTCACATTTATGCATAAGTTTTCCCATAGTACCGATTAGTGTATAAGTCTTGCACCACCTTGCATGCTATACTCCATTTTAATCTGAATGAACACGGACATGAAAAATATCAAAGAGAGATTTATTCAATATATATACAGGAGTCGGAAGCAAAATGTGGACTGTTGATAAAGGCTAATAACGTAATCAAAATAAAGAGGTTTTGTAATTTTTCCCTACATATTACGCATCTCCTGTTCTTTTTCCATAAGTAGCAATAATAAACATTTCTTAAATCTTTCATCATGAGTGAGAAAGAAGCAAAAAGGCAGAGGATCTCAGACCTTCTGGATGCCAAAATTGAGGCAGCAGAGATTATGGACATTGTGAAGTGCTCCAGGAGCCTCATTTTCAAGGTGTCCAAGATGAAAAAGGATGGAAAAGACCTCTCAAGGAAAGAAGGAAGTGGGGACAACAACTTGAAAAGGGATTCTGAGTTTCTGGCGGTCCTGAAGAAGAAGATCAAGGAGTACCCCCACAAACTCTATGAATCGCCTCTCTAACGAGTTTGACGTGGACGAGGGTACGATCAGGAGGGCTGTCGAGAAGGACTTGGGGTGTCCTCTTACACAAGGGCCCCAAGCCACCTGTTGATAGACACTCTAAAAGAAAGGAGGCTGTAAAAGTGCAAGAAAATTCGTGCAGGGATCACCAAAGAGGTCAAGAGGTGTTCCATACAAAACATCCAGCACAAACAATAGTCCTGGGGTTCGTGGCGTCCGACAGCAAGAAGATGCCTCCCTTCTTTTTTAAGGCTGGGGAGAAAATCAGCCAGGAAGCCTACTACAAGGTGCTGAGGTTCACCATACTGCCAAGGCTCAAGGCCACCTACCCAGAGGACAACTATATGTGGACCTAAGATGGTGCACCATCACACACATCACCCAAATGCCAGAAGTTCTACGCCGACAGCATGGCTAATTTTTGGCACAAGGACATGTGGCCATGGCCAGATTTGAACCCGTTTGACTTTGCTGTGTGGGATACACAAGAGATTGAGACTAACTGGACATCGAACGTGGACTCCCAGAAGGCTGCCATTGAGAAGGAGTGGAACAAATTATCCAGGATTTAAGCCCATTTAAAAAAAAGTCTTACACATTATCTTGATGGGTCTAACGTATAAAGTTTTATAATAGCTTGATATCATAAAATGAACAATAAACAGTTTATTAATTCATAAAATTAAAAAGCAACATCCTACATATAAGAATACTGATCATCTTTATGTTCATATTTTGTTTCTTTTCTCAGTTTTCTTTATATTCATAGTCATGAGTACTTACAAGACAAAATTTTGTAATGATTTTTATACATTTAAGTAAGATTATAGGTCTACAATTAGACCTCTTGATTCTTTTTCCACGTTAAAATATGGAGCTATTGAAGCTTTAAAACAAAGTAGAAAAACGCGACTCTTACTTTTTCTTCACGAATCCAAATACCATTAAAAAATCAACAATAACTAATTAAAAAATTTCGACAGTGTCTGTCAGATTTACTGGTTTTAGTACATTTTACTATATTTATACGTAAAAAAATAACTTTGTCTTGGTATGGACCAATGACCAAATGAAAGTAACATAGATTTGACTTCATTCAATTATATTCAATACCTAATTAAACATTCGTTTGTGCTTGTAAAATCAACGGAGTAACTTTGAGGACTTTTGTGGAGTTATAATTGTAAGTCCTTGTTGGACTCAAGATATACTTGAGGATCGATATAGATGTCATTCTTGCCAATGTCCTTGTTTATTTTGTTGTAGGCTTTAAATAAACTTTTGAAAAATGAATAAAGTTTTAATACCTCCGGTGGTTTTAAATAATCTGTAAAAATACATATTCTTTTTTGAGGTTAAAAATTGTGTCCTTTTTTTATAGTTGTTGAGTATTAAATTATCTTGAATTTTACATTTGCAAATTCAGCATTTTCAAATAGAAAGACTATGCAATGTAATAACCTATATAAATACTGCATTAATAAAGATTCTAAGATTCTCTCCGTCCTCATTGAAGGAAATGCTATAAAAACAAACGAATTTATAGATAAGTTTTGAGCATCCATATATAATATAATTATAAGTAGAGCTCGTTAAAAGTTCAAAAACTTTTAGAAAGTCTATCTGTGTATTTGTACTACCATAAGAAAAGTAATAGTCAAAGACCAATATTTCCTTTGTAGATATTTTTTTTATTAATTGTACCTACTGAATAGGAATGCTTCCGGGTGTTCCTCGTACATTAACGTAAAAAATACCCGCATTTGCATACAAAAATGGATACTCTATGTATAATTATTAATTTGAATTTAGAAAAAGTATTCGGATCTTTATTTATGAATAAGTCCTTGTTTTTATTGGGCTTTTTTTATGTATATCACTATTAATGGGTAATTTTAAATTATCTAACTTGCCAAATGATGTGGCTAATAGTTTTTGGTTTTTTTGACGTCATCATCCACTTTAAATACGCAGCAAAAAATATTTACTATTACGTCACATATATTTATTTGTATAGATTCCTTTTTTCCTCCAAAAAGAAACATGGCCCAAAATCATCCTGTAATTACCCAAATAAGTTAATCATATCTACTGTTTTTTATCTCTTAATACTTCCAGGCCATCATTTTCGTATTATTTAAAATGAATTACATATATATATTTCATAATATTAAAAACCTGATGATTTCCGACATATCAAGAAATATTCAAACTGGAATTGAGAGAGTACAAAATAAGGGAAATTTTGGGGCAATAATTGCAATTGACTTCTGGAGAGCCTTTGATATCATTATAAATGGACATATGTTGAGACCAATTTCAATGGTACGTCGACTATTGCATTAGGTGATTTGGAAAGTGATCCAATAGTTGTTTTTTTTAAAGTTATCGCTAAGGGTGTCCCTTAGCTCCACTACTTTTTGCTGCAGGGATTAAAGATCTTGAGGATGCCATAAGAAAGAAGTTTGGGGGTTTTGGAATGTCAAAAAATATTATTAATATGTATGCTGACTATACCCTTTGATATTGGAGGCAAAGTCAGAAAACCAATTAACATGGAGGATTAAAGTTTTAATGAACTACTTCCGGAAATATGAAAAGATATTCTGGTTTGAAGATTAACAACAAGAAGACAGTTATTCACCCCTGGGTAAATGGGATCCTTTTGAAGGACTTAGAATAGTTGATTGCTCTATCAAAAAGAGTATCAATATTTTAAGAATTCAGTGGGAAAGAAAGGACTCTCCTATACAAACTAAACTAATCTTTACTTTTTACTACTTCTTTAATTCACAAATGGAAGAAATTTAATCTCCAAAAAAGAATTGACCTCTTTAATTACGTAATTGTTCCTGCTACTCTTTATAGGGCAATGTTTATTCCATGGTTAGCCTAAAAGGTCATGGACGAAGATAATTACTGACTCAATAAGTTTTTTCATCGAAGCTACATAGATTCCATTAAAACACCCAAAAGTAGTTTAGGAGGAGGGTTGTCTTTGCTCTCTAGAATTACTCAGAAAGTTTATGAAAAGATTTTAATTGACCTTCCAAGAAACGAAACTCTGAGTGTGAGTGCCGTGTATCTATTTTGTTCCATTCCTGCCTACAATTGGTTAATGCTAGGAACTGATTTTATTAATGATAAAATTGATGAATTTTCTTATTCTTGGGGAGCTGTCCAGAGGCTCATTTGGAAAGGGAAACCAGTCTTTTTTATTCTCTTCTACTATTGAAATTGTGCGTCAGAATAGTCTTCCTTTAAAAACCTCATAGATCCAAAAAAGTTGGAATGGACAGCGTTATCTTATAATATAATCACAGTTCATAACCTTAACTATAATTCTTTCTTCAATAGTTGAAAATCTAGCTGCAATTATCCATCTCACTCCAATTCCGTAGCACTTAAGAATGAATTTTCTCTCCAACTCTGAAGAACAAGCGGATAAAATTTATTTAAATTGTTTGGATTTATCTAAAACATGGAAGAAGAGGATCACGAGTTCTATATATAAAATCAGGGATGGAAAGCGATTTACTGCCCAATTTCAAATATCCTCGATTTGTTTGTGTTTAAATACTCCCTGTAAGGACTGTCGCAAAAAGTTAAACACAGTTATGCATGCGTTTATGAGAGATTTTATCACACTAATAAAATGTAAACCCGAAACCCATTCCAATACTGAGGATTGAAAAATGTATATAATCTATACAGTTCTTCGATTCAAATTATAAGATTTCCTACAAGGAACGCAAAAGCTTTTCAGGGGTAATAATCTATTTACATTCAAAATACTGACAAAAAAAAACTATCCATCAAGTCATATTTTCTGAAACCTTTAAATATTATGTGAAAGCGAAGATGCTCTTATAGAAGTTTTCAATAAGGTTTTTTGATCATTCTTGAGAAAGAAATGATGCATCAACTTGCTACTAATAAATCATATAATATAAAAAAGACCAACATTTATTAGGAGGACAATTGTAAATTTTCCTATATAAAATAAATACGTAAATAGATACTCAAAGATGGATAAATTGACGTACGTTCTTTGAAATTATAAATTTAACAATTTGATGAAAAAAGTAAATAAAGCGAATAAAGTTCGAGTTAAATGGGTCGATGATTAGAAGTTGTGCAGACCCTTTGAACTGTAAATGATAGATGGAAATCTTTTATGCACCTTGCAATTTGAATTTAGCTTATTTAAGTAAGTAGCTGCCATGAACAATTTGTAGCTAAAAAATAAAACGAGATGAATAATCTATAGTATTTGTGATAAATATAACGTGATAGATAGTTACTACATTAGGGAGCGTATAAAGTTTTCAATATTTATAGGGAATGTTTTTACAATTTTGATGAGAAATATTAATTAATATGGATTCTATGACAAGATATTTTGTTCCGACACCCTAAATTAAGTTACAACTAGATACATAACAAATTATTATTTATAATATGCCAAAAAGAAATGAAAATATCAATTAATAGTTGGTAATTAAAAGAACTGATGTTATAATTGAATAAGGAGGGTCACCAAATGTATTGGGAATGTACAATAGCCTTTTCAAATAAGACTTTGTATTTCTGAATTATGCAAAAAAATTATAAATTATTCAAACTTTTATCTAAATTATGCAAACTTTTTCTAAACTATGTAAATACACCAGCTAATTTGATTTTGGACTTTGGCTACGCTGCCGCAAGAGCATTGCTGTTGACTTTTTAAAAAAATGGTTCAAAGATAATAATATAAACCCTGGTTTCATGTAGATTCTTAGATGTTGATGTTATAGCATTGAAAACGCTACAAAATTATATCTAAAATATTTTAGTAAGGCCATAAATAATTGTTTAACTTTTGACAATTTTTAATGGACAAATAATTGGGACTCAAATCAAAAATCAATTGTCAGATAGGATGTCAGATGTCTTCGAACCATGTAATTCACTTGTCAATGTTCCTTTCGTGAGAAACTTTCACATTTGTTCCTGTGTTACTCCATAACTTGTAGTAAGCAACTTTTCTGACTTGAGTCAGTTATAATACAAGCCGTGAAGTAACATTCATCATTCTGTCACCTTTTTGAACAATATCATTGGTCACTTGTACGGACCTCACAAATTTTGCACTGAATTTGAAAACCCTCACCAATAAATCTACTTGGATTTTTATGCCGATATAGCCTAGATTCAAAATTGAAGTAATATTTAATTAGTGTAGACCTTAGAGAATGCAAATAATATCCGTTTACAAACGTTGGATGTAAAAGGTAAATTTGAGCAGGTCTGGAGTACAAATATAGACGAAATATGTGCATAATAATTTATTTCTAAAAACTTTGCATATTATAATTTTCAAAGCTCAACAACTCTCCCTTTCGAAGAAAAGAGTTTATGCGATGTAAAATGGCTCTTGTTCGTAGGAGGTAAAATGCAAATATAAATTAAATTTTGGAGGCACGAAAAGGAATAGGGTGGCATTACACTAGTCATTCATAAATGGTATACCTAACCTGCTGATTGGACAGAAACAACATTTTGATAAAAAAATTTACCCAAATGAACTCTTAAATAAATGTATTCAAAAACTGAATGAAGTATTATAAAAACCTTGTGTGTAAATCTTCTTCATATGATAAGGAAACTTTACAGAATGGGGTTAATAAATCTGATTATTTTTGTGGTCATAGCTTTTCTAAACAGATTTTTAACCATACATTTTGTTGTAGCCCAATATTACTAACATACTACATGGTTTTTCAATAGGGACGCTCACATTTTACGTTGATAGGTATCGAAAACGACGTCATATTTGTTATTGTTTCTTTGACAGCTGTGCTCAAAAATAATTGTATTTTCATCATGGAGCAGTACACACTCAAGCAACACTTGCAAATTATTAAAATGTATTATATTAATAGCGTTAAGATAGAGTAGTCTCCTGTTAGAAAAGTCTGTATTTTTTTTTAAATACAGCGTTTAAAACCATAATTTTCTTTATTTTTTTTGTGATTTGCTGGTTAGAATTGTTTAGAATATAGAAAACTCATAATTTTCTGAAAATTTACGTAATCAGCTATTACTTAAAGTTGTGGTGTTGTTACAGTTGTAGTTGTAGATAATTTTCTAGATCTTTATCCAGTAAATGGGATCCGTATCTAGAAGTCTGTTGTATTGGTACAGGTGAAACAGCGCCCTTATTATAAGAGTCTTAAAAAGATACAAGCCACAAGCAATATCAAGTCGATAAAAGAATTATTTAATATTTTTATTAATTAAAGGTAATGCCATCAAAATAGTATAAAAAGTGCTTAACTTGTTCTTTCAATGATAAAAAAATATTTACCCATTAGCTTACACATAAAAAATGTACTCCATCAAAAGATGTTGAAGAAAAAAAGTACTAACATTGTAGATAGAGAAATATTGGATATGCATAAAGCACTTAAGAAGTACTTGTAATTACCATTTTAAAAGTTATAGGTAGTCAAAAAATTATTCTCATAAATTTTGGAAACATATATTTTGTCCATTTAATTTACTTTCGAGATAGTATGTTTAAAACAAAAGGATTAAATCAAATTCCAGTCCGAAACATTGAAGAGATCCAGGGTTTAGTGTCATGTTCCATACCAATTCATATCTCAGCTCTAAAACTATTATATTTTATTTTTAATAAAAAAAATTAAAAATTACATTATAATTACAACTTTTTGCAAATTAAAGGACCGTTTTCTTTAAAGTTCTCCTAAATATCGAGTTCTCTTTCTACGATTTATTTCAATATGTATTGGAATCGGAACCTGTTTTCTTCAATTTTGCTGTTAATCAATTTTACCTTTAAGGCATTCTTAGAATTGAGCCTGGTTCTTATTACCCATTAAAATTCTGTTACTTTCGCTTTCAAGTTTTCCTCTGTCTTTACTGCAGAGTTATAAATTAATACTGGTTCGTTTTGTTTTTTGGCAAAGACACATTAAGTGTGTGAAAATTTATGTAATATTTTGACAGAAGGGGTCAGCTTTGCTTCTTCCTTCAATACAAGACTTGGTAGTATATAGTGCCGATGTTGCAATTCAATAACGCTGTCACTTATATTTTGTTGTCATACACTAATTTCTAAAAATGAAATTTGGATGCAATTAATTATAATTTATTATGAAATAATCTTTAAAATTAACTTTTTTTATTAAAAAAGGTAAATTCTTTTTCTTTTTTCCTTGTCTTTTATAAAAATTTATTCATGGTATGTTATTTAATTTTTAGAAACTTTATTCCATGCAAGGCCCTAAGTCAAGAGCACGGCCTGGGGAAAGTGCACCCCTCTAAAATTGACTTGGGGAAGGAGCAATGGTTCCTTCTTACATTGTTTATTCGATAGAAGGCATATATAAAGATAAATGAATACTATATATACTTTTCAACGTATAGAATATTAACTATCTAATATTTACTGTACGAAATAAAAACTTGATACTTACTTAGATATCAAATTCAATACAGAGACCACCATTCATTCTTTATCAAATATTTTTTTGGTTTTTGGTTCAAGCAGAAATGAAAGATGTGGAGATAGTTTATTTATACATTCCAATATACTTATTTCTAAAACAATAGGAAGCTCTTGTTTTTAACCAAGGATGCAAAAATGAGTTATTTTATATTAAACTACTTATACACTATCAATCGAAAGAAAAGTGTCCCATTAGTGATGTTACATATATATTATGTATACATTTATTTTGGTTGATTAGTTTTTAATACATTATATACATTTCAGTACATACATAAATATTAGTGTGAATCAAACACCCCATGACATTTAAATTTTTGATGGACTTTCTTACCTATTCTATCCCATGTGACACTTGATGATACAAAGATGCATGCAAAAAATCAACGAAATCGGGTATGGCCCTGGTTGGCCACCAAGTGCTTGTATATATTTACTAGGGCCATTAAGATTAAAATCCTGAACTTTCTTAGGTAGCTATGTAAATTGTTTGTATTTTTTAGCTGCCCAGTATTTTTAGAATCGATAATCTGAAGAATAAATTCTCTTTTCCTTAGCTGTTATCATTTTTATTCAATTCCTGAGTAGTGAACTTCAATTTAATACTATATGCAATTATATTCAAAACCTGATTGAAAATCGTTGTGTGCTCATATAAATTTTAAAAAAGCTCCTAAATAGGACGCAATAGTTTTCCCATCCATCAATCTTTACTAAATGATGTCATCATAGATATCTGACAATTATTAGACATAATTTAAGAATAGTGACAAATTATCATCGTGCATGAAAGATACTTAAAGGCTTAATAAACTAACTAATTTCTTAAACTGAGGTTCTTTACAATAATATTAGTGAAAAAATGTCTTATAGAGGACGATCTAAAATTTGGATCATTTTTTAAAGACAATAACAGAAACAGGACGGGACAACTTTAAAATCATATATTAACCTATTAATACCTACAATTCTTTTGGAGTAGTTTTGACTCCTGAACAATTAAACTTTGTTTATCTTGATATATGTATACATTTTCAACTTTTTTCAAGACTAAGTATAGGAAGTATAGACCTGCAGGACTTCTAGCCACCTTGTAATTAATGTTTTTTTCATTAATTATTGAAATAATAAAATTACTGAATCACAATATGATATGATTAATTACCCTACTATTTACATATTTTTCTTTAAATGAAATTATTTAAAAAAATGAACACAACTTTCAGTCTTGATTTAAAGGTTTTTGCTATCGTTTCTCCTTTGCAATAAAACGGGTGTCTTAGAGAATAAAAAGCATTGTACGATTATTTATATAAGTATAAACCATCAATAGAATATTCATAAACTTGTAAGAACACTATTCCACCTTATTATTTCTCATTTTGATAGCAACAAAGTAGTTTTTATATGTGGCAAAAATTTTGCCACTCGGGATTATTGGGTTAAGGGCCGATACAATACGTATGCTCATGAATGACAAAGAGTAACAATGATAATTTGATGGGGAATTGAAAGTGTCATAATTTGTTAAATCAGAGTAGAATTGACGATCGACATCGAAGTAATTATGTCTTACTAGATACGGAGTAATATTTGGGTTTATCTTCTTAATCGTATAGCTGCTCGTAGCTAATATAATAAAACATCATGACAGCACAGTTACTCTTCTCCCAAAGATTATTTCAATTGTTAGAATTGCCATATCATTCTTCGGTTATTTTTATTTTAATATCAAATAAGTTATATTTAACAACTCTAGTTGTTGTTTTTTGGATTTTTTTAATAAGGTATTTATTTATATTGGTCATAATGCACATATAAAATTAAAACAATATAAAATATTAGTAAGAATTGCCCTTCTAAAAAACATAAATTAGCATTATGACTTAAAATTAGACTACCTAACCAAGACTTAACAACAATACAAGAATTGACTAACTAATTAATAATAACAAAGATAAAATAATGTAAAACGAGTTTAAAAATCCTCAATTTAGTGCATTGATATCTTCATAAAATGTTCATACCGTCGGACGATCCTCTTCAACGTCAAATAGTATCGGAGGGAATCAGAAAAACGATACCGAATCACCTCAAGGGCATAGACCCAGGAGCTATTATCCAAATTTGGGATTTTGAGATAAAAAGTAGAATATCTCGTGGAGGAAGATATAATTATTGACCTTACATTTTGCATGTAATAAAATTGCCTACTTGCGCTCAGTTCATCGTTTGACTCGTGTTATTATTAGACACGAGATTGTTGTAATTAAATACTCCCGTTTTATTCTGCTCGCGCTCTACGAAAGTGATGTCCATTATTATTTTTGATCGAAGGTGTGTGAATGAGTGAATATTATAATATGTCCTATTTTTTAAGAGTATCTACAATCCATATATAGGTATAATGTCCGTATGTTAATTGCTATCTTGAAAGTCACTTAAAGAAATAGACAAATGACACAAATCCATCAACTCTCCTTTATGACATTTATTTGGGTTGTATAGATCCTTAATATGGAACTTCAAAATGGTCGTGTCCTTGTAATCGGTCCTTAAAAAATGTCCCGAAATTTTAGAAGGAATCATTTATAGTTAATATAGAAAATTACATCGGTTTAACATTTTTATTAGCTTAATAAAATCTTAAATACCTTTCAAACACAAGAATAGTTTGACATTATTCTTGATTTAGACATAATTTTTAGTATTTATTTTTTTATAAAAATGAGTGAAAATTGCTCCATGATGACATCACTAGCTGAAATCTATGATAACGTCATTTAACAAAGATTTTTTTTCCATAACGCGTCCGATTCGGACGCGTTCTTAATATTTAGGACGGAACTGGGTGGGATGTCAAAATTTTGGGACCCACATAATATTTATATAGCACTTTTTTGTTTCTTGCAACTCTGCAAGCTTAGACTTAACATGGTCCCAAAGTCAAAAGACCAACGACTTGATTAAGAACTCATAACTTAAGGAACTTGTACTATAGAGAAGGAAATATATGGTGACAACAAAGGGATTTCGATTGGCAGTTCAGTTATAGTATAGTAATTAATGGTTCGGCATAGTAAGTATTAGGTTTAAATCTTCAGCCTGCAACAATAACGTCATCTATGAAAAAGGATAAAAACAAATTTTCAATAATACCTTGAGATACGAGTGCCACTACATATGAATTTTTATTAAGACACGAGCTAAACGAGAGTTGGCGACGGAACGTGAGAGTCACTTAAAGCTTAATTATTTTATAGTTATTTCTTATGGGGATATTGCTTTAACATACGAACTCTGCTACAGAAAAGAATTACACTCGTATACCAAGGTATTACTGTATATTATTTTATCTCTGGGTATTGTAATTTCAACGTCAGCTATAGGAAATAAGTTGATTGATTAACTTTTTATAACACCATCAGTGTTTCTCTAATTGGAACAGCAGAATAATTTTAAATGTAGAAAAAAAAAAAAAATGTGACGTCATATTATATTTCTTTTGTTAGCTGGTACCTTTGCTCAACGATGTCCATATATTGTCGCCTATACGTATTTATTACTCTGACTATTGAAAATGGTTCGTGTGAGCAGCTCTGTCAAAATGTATCATGATACTCGTAATTAATTATTATCGATTTGTGACTACTAGGTAGGTACTAATTGAAATAGGATACAAAATATGTATATTTTGAATGTTTCTCTAGAGCTTTCCGTAATCATATAACGTGAAGAAAGACCTTTTTGTCTCATTAATTCATTAGAAGAATCTATGGATATCTACTATCTAGTAATGTATAATTACTCAATGCGCCTCATTTGGCAACGGTATGTAGGGTATTTTTACTCATTGAGTAATATTTGTATGTATAAAGATAAATATGTATTAGGAAAAAAATTACATATTCATTATTTGAAGAAATCTAAGCATCATTCCAACCGAAATAAAGACTTTAAAACATACCTATGCATTTACAAATTTTGAAAAAGACTTAATCAAATGCTTTAATCAATATAATATGTACATTAGCGTCAGGATGGTACCCAATACATTCTTAAATTAGGACATATCAGCCTTATTTTTTATTTAATGTTTATGGCTATAATCAGGGGTAGGATTTTTGTATTGATAAAACATAGTTTAGCAATAGAAACAAAAACATGTTTGTGCATTTCTTTATAGTTCCTTCTTTAATAGATTGTTGTGATGTTAACACCTCCTTCTGAAAGAATGATTTTGGCTATCTTTGCTGTAATTTGTTTTAAAATGCATACAAAATAGATGTATATGTATTTAAATATACCTATTTATAATATTTTACCTCCACTAATGTTATTATAAATGTTTTCTTCGTTATACCAGTGACTCATTTTCTCCCAACAAACTCATAAAAATTATGATGGATCTTAATTCAGAAATACTATAAGTTTCTTTTTTGCCTTATCCGTGCATTCTCTAAAAAATCCCATCCATATTTCTAATGAACAAATTTGTACCATTTTATTGTACTATATTCATATATACCTTGAGCAGAAAGACGAGGAAATTTTTGAAAAAAAGTGACCAAAACTAAGAAAATCATACTTTTTGTTTTTTGAATGTACCAAAAAAATATTTTTTTTTGGATCAATACACATATGGTTTTTTGGAAAACTTCCAAAAAATGCATGATGTTTTCAAAAAATGTCCACATTTATGAACCTCATATGTTGTACATATATGTTTTATTTTAGAGGCGAAGTTTAAATTTTTATCTTAAATGTATTTATAGTAAAAAAAATTATTAGACACATTCAAAAACATAAAATATAATATTTATAGTTTTTGTCACATTTTCCAAAATTTCAATGTCTTTGTGCTCAAAGTAAATATGTATATATTTCAATTAAATTACAAAGATGTGTTCATTAGGTCTACCCACAGTACCAAAAACAAAGGTTAAGCCAAGATTAATAGGAATACAAGGTTATACCACAACGCGTGTACGAGTGATGTTTCACTTCCACCACGCTTTTTTAATATTGAAGTCATAGTTTATGAGTGGTTGCGTGTTTTGTCAAAATCTGACTTTCTTTCCCAACAGTCGATACAATACATCCCTTTGAAAATTCTAGCAACTTGATGGTCTAGCCTTGTATTTCTATTAAACTTGGGTTGAGCATGTTTGATTAAAGTTAGGACATCAGACTCATCCTAATATACACGTGTAGTCACAAATATAGGATATGATACCTACCTACATAGTTAAAAAATATTAGCTTCAACTTAAAATTGATTTATGATCTCTTAAGATGGAAAATACATAGCCAGATAGAATACTCCAAGACTCAAGTTCCTACTCAATTGAAAAATTATTATCTGAATGTTACATTTGTGCTAATGAGAAAGTCTGATTAAAAAAATATATTCGAATAGGGAAGGATTCTATAGTTTTTTCAGAGTACTGGATGAGGACTCAAAAATTAGAAAATTTAAAAAGCCGGTTTAATTTCTACATATTTTTCTTTTGTGCATTTTTATGGCAAACTTTTGAAACAAAAGTCGATAATTCAATAATTTTCTGCACTTTTTATTCAATATGACCCCTCCATTCAGAATGATGGTTTTAATACAGGGACGAACAGAAGCACAGCTGGCTTTGATGAAGTCTGAGGGAAAGTAATTCAACTCCTCTATAATCACAGCCTTCAAGTCATCGACATTCAGGTGGAAAGTTTTGTTCGTCTTGTCCTCCACGGCATACCAAGCAGCGGAGTCCAGCGGGTTCACGTTGGATGAGGACGAATTCCAGAAGTCTACCAGCCAGAAAGCAGCCATGTTCTACCTGGATAAATGCTGTACCTTCTTGGAGGTGTGTATCGGGGTGCTGTCTTGAGTATACACATAGTTGTCCCTGGAGAACGAGCTCTTCATCCATAGCAAGGGATGGTACCAGAGGACTTTGTCGTAGACGTCCGTGTTGACTTTCTCGTTGGCCTTAAAGAAATAGGTAGGCATCTTGCTGCCGTAGGACGCCACGACACTGATAACCAAGACCTGAGCTGGATGTTTGGTCTTTAAAGTTCCTTCGACCTGAGCTCTTGATACAGCTAAGAAGCGATCATTTATCCAGTTCATAACAGCGTCCACTTTAAAGATCGACTTATGTGCGGAGGATATTCCAAACCCTCTGCCGTTTTGCTTGTCGCTGGTCCATTTTTGATCGTCCAAAAACAAAACAAATATCAAGTTATAGCTTTTTGTCAGCTCTTTTGAATAGTGCCAAGTACAAAATTGTCAAACTTTTAAAACTGAGGCTAGATGGCCTCGGATAGGATTCTAATTTTTGAGTCCTCACCCTGTAGTTGCAAAGAAAAAATAAATCTTCATTAGAATTATTCATGAAACTTTTCAAAAAATGTTATATGCAAGGTGATAAAATATTTTTAAATCTATTATATCATTTTCAGAAAAAAAATGAAAATGACAATCTCATGTTATACATCAGGGGTTCATAACCTGTGGGTACACGAACCCAAATAGGGTCGGCTGACAATTTGACTGGAGTCGTCTAAGGTATGATGCTCAATGTCATTGTTTTGTATTCTTGTGTTAATATTAATATACTCTAAATATAGGTTAACTAAACTAAAATATATTTTGAAAAATTTATAATTGCCCATGATGAATCGAGGGACATGTATTATGAAAGAAAAAATACTGAGTAATTTTAAAGTATAGATTTACTTTCACAGTTAAAGTAGGAGCTGAAAAGCCACAATGTATCATTTTCAATGAAATTATTGTTTGCAAGTCCTATTCTGTTCTGTCTGAGATATCATTGCGCCTGATTATTCTTATTCCAAATACATACCTTTATGAAACAGGCTTTTCAAACTTGTTGGTTATCAAATTCAAATACAATTATAGAATTGGTACAGAAGATAATGTGCGCTGTGCCCTTGCAAAAACTGCTCCAAGGATTTCAAATCTGGCAAGAAAGAAGGATGTGCAGCGTTCTCAATGACACTTTTTGGTTTTCACTATTTTAACCTTTTTATTGTTAAAATAAAATAAATTGTTGTGTTGATAAAATTGTTATAATTCAATTATTGAAAATCACATATGGCACTCGTCTCCCTACCTATAACGTTTGGTCCTCGGTGATGTCACTGAACTATATTTGTTCTTTTTTAAATCATTTCTGGTACTGACACTCCGAAGTATCGGTCTAAAGACTGTACTGGACTGAGCAGAATAAATAAGGTATGCCACAACAATAATTAAAGGTATGTAAATAATTACTATTTCTGTAAATATCCTTAATAAACTGATAAACAATAGTAACAAACAGTAGGATAATACTCCATTTGCAATTCCATGTCGTATTCTTTTCCTCTTTCAGTATTTCTAAAATGAGTAAATTAAAATTGAAAGTGATCTTGTACTCCAAATATCAGTGAACGAGTGGAACATAAACTTTCTCAGTTGAAAAAAAGTCAATGGCAAAGAAACTTGAACTCAGTTGTTTATATAAATAATCTGTTCATGAATGGTGAGGATAAAAATGGAAAGCTATCAAACTTGGAATAAGGTACACAATATGTTCATAAAGTATTGAGACTGAATGTGATTTTTCTGAAGTAGGACTTTTCTCAACTAATTGTAAGTTCCACTGAATATTACTGTCAAATAAATTTAATATTGTGTTTTTGAGAAGCTATTATATAAATAACAGTCCTTAAAAGTCGATGAGTAATTTTCCTTTTATGTACAATTTAATCTGGTTACTTCTTTTAAAAATATAACTCATCTAAAAGTTGAAGTTGTAAACTTTTTTAATACTAAATTAAATTTTTTGAGAAATGTAACCAGACTTTCGAATCATCAGAGACTTGAAAAACTTGTAACCCAGACACTTTGAACAGTCGGGAAATGTATCAAGCTTGGGTGGTACAAAATACTATGTAATTATAAAAATCAGGATGGTATGATTATTCTAATATTTCTAAAATAGAAGAAGCTTGTCTTTAAATTTTATAATATTTTGGTATCTTTACAAAAAGTTCATTGTCAAATCAGGAAACTGATTTCTCTCAATTAGTTTTGTGTCCGTTCTAATTTCTTCGATGCAGTCCAGTTTAAGACCGGTCCGTAAATACAACTGAATAATATTAATTCATAGGGAAGAAACAGTGATCAAGTTTTCCTTGGACTTATAAAGTGGGACAAAACTGGACCACAGTCTCCTGTCCTATAGAAAAATCGACAACACACTACACTTAATACCCACCCTTCAACATTGAACACAATCCATATATATATATTAACCATATAATAATCAAGAATAGAATATGTAAATAATGTACATAAATTTAAAGTTAATTACATATATTAATGAAAATGTTTTAACAACTTTGAAAAGCTCAAATGTGCCTAAGTTATACCTACTATTAACTACATGTATGTAAAAATGATCGTATCAGTTTATAAAAAATTGAATGTCCTTTGTGAGGAGGGGGGTTTCTATAATTAATTAACTGGACACATTTTCATGAGAAGAGGATAAAAGTATTTTTTTTCTTCATTTTAATGGGTATTTTCTTTCTTTTTAATGTGAGTATTGTGTCGTAGTAGGATTCTTAAATTAAGGCTCCTTACAAATATACACGCTCACATTCACTCATAAATAGATAACTTTTTTTCGCGGCTCACACAAGAGAAGAAAGAACCTTATAGCTCTACATACGGTGGTGTATAGAACTTCTAGAAGACGACGAGTAGAAGCAGAAAATACGCTATTTTTGACTTTTTCTGCCTCTTTTTTTCTTCTTCCCCTTTTGAAGGTCCTGTTCCTTCTTTTACCAATAGATTCACTCTTCATAACTAACTTCATTCGACCATCCATTATCAGCCTAATCGGATATCTAACCCTTCACTTCTTTCTACATATTTTATAGATTAACTTATAAAGGTACTAATAACATTTTTTAATTATTTTATTTTGAACTTTTACTAATGTATATTAACAAGTGACGTTCAATCCAAATTTGGATATTATTCCTCTTTCTTAAATACTTCTTAATTTTTGATACAACTGCTCTATTGAATTTCTTTTAAACACTATATATACTCATTAACATAAACACAATATCGACATAAGTCAAGAAAGTAAAAAAATTATACCATAATTTTTTGCATCATTTATATGTACATACAGCCTAATATTTTATGGACACATTTTGATAAATTATAGAGTTTGTATTTAAACTTTTGGGATAAGTTGAGATACCCCAGAATATCTCAAATAGTTAACTATCTATATATAAAACATAATTTGGGTCTGATATGGTTACAAATGTAATCCAGACTCAAGTTTGAAAAATATAATTCTACTCGTAACTTGCTTTTGTGTTAACGAGGCAAAATTTTAACTTTTTTGCTACTGAGGTTTTTAGAATAATATTTTCAATCCATCAATTGATCAAGTAAGTCAATTGGATCATCTATTGAAAAAGAAAATTATTAACAAGTAGAAGCATGTTAATTGATAATTTGTAAGAATATATGAATTTTTAAGCATACGATGAAATAAATTACCTTGTACATATTATTATATCCCAGTTGTAACTTCTACAAGCAAATTGTACAATTTCATTCTTGCACACTTGAAAATGTGCGCATTTTCACATCTCTAATGATATGAAATAAAGATTTATTTAAATCAAAATGAAAGTATTTTTTAAATATGTGTCATAACGTAACTTACAAGAAAACATACTCTAATCATATTAGAAACGAATTGGCTCTCATAGGTACTTCACCAAACCAATTAGGTAATTAACTGCTATTCACGATAATTTTATATTTTTAGAAAATATAAAATCATCGTGCCTTTTTTTCCCTTCAAATTGATTGAATGAGTGATTCTTCCTTAAATATCTAAATAAATGCAGGATACGACTAACAAATAATTATTTGCTATTGAATTCATCAAAAAATGTCGTATATATGGATCTTTTCATTCTTTTTCATAGATTAAAACAGTTTTTCTCAAACAGAATTTTATCCCTGGGTGTATTTACAGTTTTACACCAAACGGGGATTGGAGCAAAGATGATTTTCGGGACTCTTTTATTCTTTCCTTTTTTGCAAAAGAAATTTAGAATATTTAAAAAATAATAATGTCAATCTTTTCTTTGAAAATAAATATAAAATATAAATTTGTATTTTTTCTGATTGACTTTTTTAAGAAATACGTATTTTTTTTAAACGACCATTTTTCATGTACCTATATTTATTATCTCAAACGGCCTTTTTTTATCAATCATGTTTATATTTTATAATAATTTTTTGCTGAAAATAATATATATTTTTTAAATGACCTTTCTATTAGAAAACCTCAATTCTCTTTATGGCCTTTTTTTGATACATAAATTGTATATATATATATATAAATTTTTTAAATCTATTCAGATATCAGCCCTTAATCAAGAGAGGAGCCTGAATGAAGTTTCTCATATGCCCTACTAAAAGCAGTTCTCCTCATGGAGAGTATTTTTCAACATTTTTTTTTGGTTTTGTTGTCTTTTACAGGATCTCGATTATTTTTTCATAATAAAATAGTTATTTTGAAACTTTATTTGAACATATTTGTAGGAATGATGAATTTTATGCAGTATTCGTTTTCATGATTTTTGTTCTGGAAACAAAAAGAAATAGAAATGAAATAAGTAAGTCTTCAGCTGCATTTCAAACTTCAAACATTAACTATTAATGTTGGATTTGAGTCAAGAATTACGAGTTCCATGTCGAGTTAGATTCGTGTTCAGACAATATATCAATTTTCGAGTTTGATTGAGTTCAAGCTATTGGTAATTTACATATGATATGTAATGTTCTCCTTTTTCTTGTAATATCTATTTTTCTTTTTTTTTAGCCCATTACAGGGGATATGTTAATTAAGTTACCACTACATATAAGCAATTTTAAAGTCTAAGTACAAAATTTATCAATTAGTTTCGGTTTATTGATCTTACTCAGCACTTTACGTAATGGGTTAATTTAGTTACATTTTTATTTCATTTTGTAATTAGGTGGTTAAAAATTAACCGTTTGCCATTAGGGTAATTTATAAAAATTTATTATCTTCATAGGAAATATATTCCTGTTGACAAATTTTAGATGTAAGTTCAAATATATTCCATTTTCTAAGGCAAGAGGGTAGAATAGAGTTGAAATAAAGTATATGAACTAGACATTTCCTAATGGCGTTTCTAAATATAGCATTAGCATAAGGGGAATTGATCCCTTGGATAAATTAACATTTGTCCGTGAAGGGATAATTATATGAAGAATAGGTTGATGGCATAAATTTCATAAGTCAGTAGTGGTTCTGCTGTTCAATCTTGTCAACTTATAAAAGCTATTATGACTACCTTTTTTATAATTTCTACGTCATATTGACAATCTCTCGATCTATTTTTGAGAGAAGCATTAAGCAAAAGCCTGAGAGGCGACAATTGCCTTCCCTTTTTTATGTTTACCCTTCAGTAAGGATGTCCAATGTGTAAGCCAAAGGCAAAATTTGGGGTTTCTAGATACAATATTGGACAACATCCACATTGCTTCTATAATTATTACAAGCAATAGCAAATATACTAGTAATTAGGATATATTTTCTTCAAATTTTGTTCATCTAAATACAAAATGAACCTATATGAATATGTTAATATAATTTTTCAAGATTTAATCTAATAATATAACAGAAAATATGTATCCACATCATTTAAATATGTATACTACTAATACTGTTGATAGGTTAATTAATTAACCGACTTCTATAGGTGCCCCAGGAATCTTTTGAGGTTTTTTTATAAATATAATTATCTTATTTGAGTCATATATATAAATTATATACCAGAATGCTTCTAACTGTCCTACATAAGTATTGCTTATAATGGGTTAGAAAACAGTATCTGTAGTTTTTTTAATATCCTTTTGAGTGATCAAAAAATTTGAATAGTTTTGATTATTCGAGTTTATCTAAAGTCATTTTTTTTATTAAATATATTTACATCGAGTTCGAGTAATTTGCAGATAATTTTTGGGTTTAGTAAAATCGTATTTTTTTTTCTTTCCGTGTGTGAAAAATATTCAAATCTAACACTAATGATTATAAATATGTAACAAGTAGAATGTCTATTTTTTAAAAATAATTATATCTGATTATTTATATAAAATATCATTTTGTCAAATACCTATTTATTTGGAAAAAATAAGTATTTATAACACTAACTACCTATTTTTTGAAGAATTTTTAAATGTTGATACCATTTAAAGTTTTTTTTTACAAACACTTTAAAATCATAATGAAAACCCCGCAAACAGAAGATATGTATTTTTCTGTTTAAACTCAATTTATTAATGAAACAGATCAATTAAGTTGATTAAATCATTTAAGATGATTAATGATGGAACATTTTTCCTCTTATCCAATTTGAATCATCAAAAGGACTTAGAAATATAAATTTTATGTTTTTTTAATCTATTATTGTTTAAAAAAAATGATTATTTTAATTTGAAGATTCAACGGTTACTCAATTAACAATAAATCCGTGCTTTCTTTTTATCTTAGTTTTTAAGAGCATATTTATAAAATATTCATTTTATCAAATTTACATATAAGTACTGTAAAAAAAAATTACATACTGTGCGAATTGTGTAATGTGTTTAATAATATATGACGAGAGTTTTCAATTATTATTGTTTTGTATGACCATTTCAATAAATACAATTATATATTTCATTAGTAAAATATATAATGTTTTTCGCACGGAAGAATTTGAAACAAATACAAACGGTATCATAAATAAAAGTTAAGGGTCATTTTTTTTCCTCACACACAAAGGAGGTATAACTTTTTATAAAAAATTAATTGCAAAAAAATATATTCTTTATTTAACTGAACATAGTTTAAACAATTAAACTTTTTTAATAACCACATGCCTATATATAAATAAATTTACCTATACATTGATATACAGTATGTCTCAATATTGCTGGGATACTTTTATTATGTAAGCAAAAAAGTAAACAACTTTCTTAAAATTTGCTAATTTTTTCTGGATATAAGAACTCCTTACTTATCAAAATTCTGATAATTTGAGATCAATACGTTCATTAGTTCCAGAGTCTAAAATAGCAAAATTAAATATATTTTCCACAAAAAAAAGGCTCCGAAATTTGAATAGACTGTTATTTCAACATCAATAACTAATTACATTCATCCTTAAATTTACAAATTACATATTCTTATATAAATTATACTTTGTGCATATATCATTAAATAAGGGATTATCTTGTTATTTGTTGGATAATTCAAGTAAATTTGTCCCGATAAATCTGCATGGGTCAATAGGTATGTAATAATGTTGTATTTTTTTGTTGATGTAATACATAAAAAAGGATATTTGATGAGAAAAGTTATAATTAATTAATTGAAGCAAACAAAAACAAGTAGCCACATAGTTTTCAATCAAATATACACTCTTGAATAAGGTTTCTGATTAGATGTGTCTTTTTCCACTTGCTCGGCTACTCAAGCTATAAGCGTTTCATTAATTTCGAACCTCTTCAGCACTCTGATGGATCTTTTGAGTAGTCTTATCCAATAATGTTCAAAATTCGTTTGCAAATTATATACGCTTTCCCTATACTTTTGGCACACTAACTTTATAGTTGAGGCTGATATTTTGGCCCAGTACTCCTCCATGAAGATCTTCAAGTTTGTGATATTTTGGTTTGTAGGTAGACTAGGCATTTTTCTTAATGGTATTTTACACATAGGAGTCAAGGAATTCAGGTTTGGGGATGACAGAGGCCAAAGTTATTTCGAACAAGATCCCCCTGAACCTAATTTTCTTTTTAAGTAGGATTGAGTCACCAAAATACTTTTGGATTGGATGTTACTCAAAATTTAATATATATTTTGCACTTGGTACCACATCTTCAGGATTCCTGGTGTTGTCCACGCAAACCAAAGTAAATATTTTCGCATCTCATTTCCAGCCCATATCTACCCGTGTAGATTTATTTTTTTTTACCTCAGATAATTTCAATATGGAATCGCCATATCTCAGTAACAACGTGCTCGGGAGATATTATTCTCTTGAACTCAATGTGAATTCGGTAACAGGTGATTCCTAGAGAAAGAAGTATATAATTCTTTATGTATGTATATCGATGATTTAACAAAAAATTTCTGGGTTAGATTGGAGTAATTGTAATACTATAATGTTTACTTATACTTAATCAGTGCAACTCCATCTAACCAATTAAAGGAACATTAAAAAAAAAAGACAATTTCATGGTAGCTTCTTTGTTTGTTGACATAGAATATCGATTGATGTAATGATTTAAGCTTTAAAGTTTTTAAGACCTGTCCAAATGGAAAATTGAAGAAGCTATTGTTTCAGAGTGATTTTGAGACATACTGTAACTAGTTATACTTTACAGTGTACCCATTTTATTCTTACTTGGGATACTGCAGGCAAAATAAATAATTTATATTTTTATTGATATCAATACATCTAAAAGATATTATTAATGTCCTGTTTCGTAAATATTTAAAATAAAATGATTTAATACCATTTTCCCCATATTTATACGTTGAAGTAAATATTGAAAAAATATCTAAGAAAACAAATTGGAAAGCTTTAAAAGATGTGTTGAGGTCGTGTGATATTCTTTTATATCCATAAAAGTTCTAAATATTACATATTGGCATAACATGATGTCGGTAATTAGAGTGTTTTCTCTTGAGGAAGGGGCGGCCTTAAGTATTGAGGGGCTCTACGCAAAATGGATCGCGAGATATCTAAACTTGGTTCTAGTTAGGGATGAAGATTATTTAAAATTATATGATTTTTTTAAATATTTATATTTCTTTTACAATAAAAATGTAGGGTTCTTTATCCCCCTTCAAATGACTTTTTTTAAACAATATTTTTCAAAGACCTTTTTTAATGTCAGTTTTGAAAACTTTAAGGAATGACGTTTTTTAGATAAGATTGCTGCCTTTTATTTCTTTATATGCTCTTTTTTTAAGGAGAGGCCAAATCTCCTGGTGTCATTTCTGAGTAAATTGTATCCATATTTAATGAAAGGTTTTTTAGAGAAGAATACATTGTTTTAAATGCCTTTTTTATGAAGACGTTATCTATTTTTCTCAAAAGAAGATAATTGTTAATCAAGCGCGAGGCCTTTTTAAAGTAATTGTTGAAATGCCCTAAGACCGGTCTAGACATAACGTCATTATTCTATAAATCAGTCATATTAAATTGAGTTTCCACATATATTGGAACATGCATCACACGTTACAACGTGTAATTATTTTTTAATGAAGCAATAGATAAAAAAGATCAACAAGTCTCCTTTTTAAAATTAAGAAGCTCTATGATATAAAATTTGTCTTATTTCAAAGAGTGAAAATGCTTGATAGATTAAATTTTGATAGAATTCCAGTTACTAACTTATTTGGGTAATTCATAAGCCCTTTTTTTAACATAATTTCACCCCCCCCCCCCTTCACGCTCCCTTGACAAATAAAAATTAGAAAATAAAATGAAGGAATATAAACTTTTTGACCTCTTTTTAAGACATAAAAATATTTTTTACCATATTTATCAAATGATGGTCTTTATTTTATTTTTAAGGCCTTCTTGTGGCATTTTTGAAAGAATTTGATCTCATGATGTTTTATTTTAGAAAAAAAATCTTTATTTATGTTCGTAAAATTAATTTTTATTTTAAAAAATGTGACCCTTTGGTCCAAAAAAAATGTTCAATCTTTATTCTATTTTCTTAAATTTTGTCCCATGTTCCTTATGGTGTCATATATCCCACCTTGGCATATTATTAAAGACTACGTGTTTTTAAGCTGATATCTCCCTAACGAGGATAGAAGTCGTTTAGGCCTTACCTACTGCCCCACTTATCCCCCTAGTTGCCACATGGTGTTTTTCCTATACATATTAATTTTTTGCCTTATTTTCTCTTTTACAGACAAAAAATATTTTAAACCACAGAAACTCTTCATTTTGGAAGGGGTAATTACTAGAAGTTTTAAAATTTTGTAATATGCAGAGCACTTAGACCAAATAGTACATTCCAAACATGTGACGTGTATGTACACATATCCAATAGATGTGGAAACTCAGCTTCAGGGCAACTACAGTTTTTAGTACAAAAATTCTGCAACAATTTATGTAGATAAAGTTTTTTTCATTCTTTGGGGGGGGAGAAATTTATTTATTCATAATATATGATTATATTACCTATACTCAAAACTATACTTTCAACATGGAATCACTTTCGGTTAATTTCACAATCTGTGACGTCAGGAAAAATGTATTATAAGTTGTGTTGTTGCCGGGATTAAAAATGCAAAACTATTTATATTTAATTTAATATAATTTTTATAATGTCAAATAGCCTTTATTAAATATTTAAACAACCGTGGCTAAAAAATAATATTTTTCAAATAAAAGCCTGATTATATTTCTCCATGTAACATATAGTTTATGTACTAAAGTTATGTATAATGTAGTTTACTCTATGTAGAAATTGTACAGTGTGTGAGGTAAAATGGGGTACTTTTTTATATCCAACAAATAGCATAAACTTTTACTAGAATGAAAAGGAGTACAACATTGAGGCTTTATCCCAGACTTCTTTATTGATATATCCTTCTATTTTTCAAAATGATTTCCTTTGGATACTATCATGGCCTCCAACCTGGGTCTAAAGGTACCACAACACTTCTTTATGAAGGCCCCATCCATGGCCACCCACTGCTGCTCTAAGGAGGCCTTGACTCCATCCAAATTTCCGTGAGTGGTAGAACAGGCTCTTTTTCTTGGACTACGCCCCAAATGGCATAGTTGATGTGATAACAGTCTGGGGAGGAGAGTGGACAAACTAACGCTTATCCTTTAACCAAGTCAACAGTTTCTGGCCTCTCCACACCCGCGGCTCTTTGGTTATGTTGAGAGCAGTTTCTGATGTCTTCGTGCATAAGAGGCACTCTAAAAATCCTTCACATACATCTTCAAAGTTTAATCAATGACTTTGAGTGCCTTTCCATGCTGTTTCATCAACATGGTGAGACTTCTAGTGATCAGTGTCTACGTCCTCCCTGATTCTGATTTTCTGGCGCCTCCTACGGTCAGGGGACATTTAAAGGCTCTAACCTGAATCCCCTTTTCTTTAAATCTGGTAAACAAGACTCTTGAAGCACCCTATGACCTTCATGATCTCCCCGACCCTCACTTGGATGTGGAGCAAATTAGACACACTTTGGCTTTTCGCCTCCATTCTGACAACTGTTGATTTTTGAAAGTTAAATTTTTTATTGCTTATTAACTGGAATTGTCTTACTTTTAATAACTTAATCTAGTATTTTGAAATATTAACCCTAAAGTAATCCACATTGATTTAAATTGAAGTCCACGATTTTACATCGCACTCAGTATATTATAAATATTTATACTATAAATGGTAAGATAATTCATATTAGCCACCAGACACAAAGGAGTTCTCTCTCAGATCCTGTTTGCCCAAGATTTTTCGAAGTTTTACACCTTAGGGAAATTCCGTGGAAATTCTATATTTAATTATTTGATAATAATTCATTAAGTGGAATGTTAATTATAAATTGAAGAAACGTTCTGTTTTATTTTTTTTATATTGTATTCCTTGCAAATAATGTAGTATATACATCGATAATAAATTATACCCAAAATGTTTCGAATGATAGAACTTTACAAGTCCAGTAATATGATAAGTTCATAGTCGTTTTTTATTGCTCCCTACATACATGTATGTTAATATAGGGGCCGCGACTTAAGTTTCACTATAGATTTGTCAATGAAGTTTTTTGTAAAAATTGTCTTTCCTAAAAAAAAGTTTTTTTTTGTTTTTGTCACTTTTCTAAAATTTATTTCTCAAATTGGGAATTTATAAAAAGATTAATATTCTGTCAAAAAAAAACCAACCTCAAAGAAGAAAAAAATAATAGTAACGATCCTTTATTAAAACATACATACAAATGCACGTTTGATACTTGGAAAAAAGACTAAGAATTTACCAAAAAAAATTATTATTTTCTATTTTTTTTTCTTCTGGGAAACGAGAAACCCTAGTACACACCATGCCTATGAAGTATGCAGAAAAATATTATCATGACACATATGGGAAATATATTTTTATTTCATTAATTGACATTTATTTTCTTTTTTTTTTTGTATCCCTACCTCATAATAATCAACGGTCAAAAATATTTATTTTACAATTTACTCGTATACGTGAATGGAAATTATGATTTTCATTATGTTGAACATAAACACTATACACACATAATGTGTCATGAATTATTGGACCTCAAAAATATATTAATATAGGCTCATATACAAATATAATATCTACCTCCTACTATGAGTAGAAAAAAATGCTTAAAAGTTAGAATCTACAAACCAAAATAGCTAATATTTGTTTAACTCATTAATATAAATTGTATAATTGGGAAGTATTGTATTGATATTAAATTACACAAATATATTTTTTAGGACATCGCTAATGAACACTTTTTACTTTTTAAACCTATTAATTAATTGCTCCATCTTTATAACTATTCAATTAGCATCCCGACGATACCATTCCAGTTGTCCAGTTCGATGTTGAGTCTTAAAGACTATTCATTACACCTCTATTTTTATAATAATTTTAATTAAACATAAAAATTTTATTTATTTTAAGCCCGGCTGAAAGTCTAGGTTCGGAAATTTTCCCCAATTCTATTTGTAATTGAATAACTTTGTCAGAGTCATGAGCTTTTATATTTTCTTTGAAATACTTATCAGCAGTAATGGCCTGGTGGGGATTGAGGGGGCAAGGAGACTGTTTGACTAATATTTCATGGGCATATGAACTCCTCAAGAATTTTGGAGCAACAACTGATACAGATGAATTTTTAAGACACTATTTTAGGAAGAGGGAAGGCAAGCTCAACGCCACTATTACAAAAATTAATCAATAATATATCCAAAAGGACTAAGAAAGACTTAAACCTTAGAGGTATCATGACCATTATTCCTTTGTATATCAAATTTATTAAAGAGATTGACAAGTTTCTTCAGTTAACTAAAGACAATGCCACTAAAATTACTTTATTTTTTATTGTTCTTTGGTTGTTTTTATATTTACCTTTATTTTCAGTTTGGATTTTTCCCATGTGTACCGTTCCTTTTAACTTGAAAAATTACTTTTGCAAAAAAAAATATATATACATATATCTTGTTTAAAAATTTTATAACTTAAAAGGGTGACAAATGTAGGTAATAATTAGTAGATATAAGGGCAGTAATTTTTACAAATGACCCCTTCTGTAAAAGTTCAACTAGGCAGCCACTGGTTCACGGCCCTCAACGAGCTACACTTTTTCAAAATTAAAACTTATGTTGTCAATGTAGAATTTAATCCGGTTTAAATAAATAAGCGAAGCTTGCAGTTATTTTTTAAAATTTAGATGCATCCCAAAAAAAAAGTTACTATAGAACTTTCCAATAAGTTTTTTGTCTCTTCCAAAAAATTAATCCCCTCCCCCTGAAATTCAATCCTGCAGATGTCCCTGAACGGCCCCCATGGTTCTAACACTAATGATGTACAATATCAGGACCCGTGCGCTGTTCTTAGCATGGAGAGGCTAGAGATAACTAAATAAAGTAACACATTCTTTAATGTATTTAAAGTACTACAACAGTAACGAAATCGAACCATATCCTACGGTGTTGTGCTTATATAATGATCATTAATGAATAAAAAAATATTATTCTATTAATTTACCTATATATGAGAAGAAACATATTAATTGTTCCATTGCAAATTAATATAACCTAAGAGAGTATAAACAAAACCTATTTATCATAATATCATTTAAAATTGAATTAAAATACAGATATATTAATAAAATATTAAAATATTACATATATCAATATTAGTGTTGGGGTTCGGTATGAAAATCTTTGACCAATCAGAGACTGTTATGATTTTTATTAAACCGAACTAACTGGGCTAGGACATGTCTCATTTAAAATTCTGTTTAGATCGATTCCATAGATAAATTGTTTATGACGCGCCAGAAGCTCCAAGAGCTTGGATGGGAAGTGCACCCTATGCATCCACCCTACGGTCCGGACTTGGCACCAAGGGACTACTACTACTTGTTCCTGTACACTTTAGACCAATATAGAGGCCTCTAAAAATTGGTTGTCCAATTTTTTTCCTAATAGGAACAAGGGCTTCTACTATAAGGGAATTATGAAGTTGAATTCTTGTTGATAACAAGTTATCCGACTGAACATTTCTTATAAAGCATTTAAATAAGGCAAAATATAGGAAATTACTTTTCTCCCCAACCTATTATTATGGACCTGTAATCCTTATTTTGTAGTTAAACGTATAAAATGTTACATTTTAACTCATATATACTCGTAATTATATTTTGAATAATGTATGACTAAAGGGAAGATATAATGGGATTTTAGCATACATCATAAAAAGTACTAATGTATCAATAAAAGAGAGATATCGAAATTAGGAACATTTTATTTTGAAATTATATATTTCAATGTTCCTTGTAGCACAACATAAGTAGCTATACGTAGACAAGTTTGTTTTTTATTCTAACCTTTTCAATTGAATAAATAAATCACGTTCAATCAATCATAAATATTTATTCATTTGTTGAAGCTTTCAAATCAATTAATTATAAATTTTGGATGTCTCCTAATTCAACATTCATTGATTAAATGGGAAATGTAGTTATAATTAAGGTCAAAAGGGTCTGAAGCAGTAAATAAAGGGAGATTCAGTGGGAAGTGTAACACATAGGGATAGGTTCAGGCAGTGATCAAGCTCTGTGCTACTAGGATTTTTTTTTTTTTTTTAGGAGGGGGGAGGGAGAGCAGAAGGCTTTAAATATTTTCTTTCGAATTATAAATTTGGATTCATTTGAAAATCACTAAGGGACAGGGGCACAAAACTCAAGAAATTATTCGATGAGGTTTAGTGATAAAAATCAAGTACATTCAATAAAATAATATAAATAGTGATGTAAATCGTGTGTATTTTTTAGTTAGCCTGTATTTTTTTTTATAATTTGTTAATCTGAAGAAGGAGTTTTCTTTTCCTAAGTTGTTGCCATTATTATTACTCCTGAGTTGTGAACTTCCTTTCTTACTACATTCAATTATATTCAACCCCTGATTGAAAATTTGAGGGTATACTCTTAAAAGAGTTAAAGTTTTGTTGAGAAGTTAGAGTTGTAAGCCATTGTTGGACTCAGAATAGAATTGAAGATCGATATCGGAGTAATTCTTGCAAATGTCCTTATTTATTTCATTATCTTTCTCCTCCCTTGTCACAACTGATTGTAGCTCATCAAATAAAATATCATGACAGCTAAGCTACTCTCCTTCAAAAAATTATTAAAATTGTCAAGCTTTCTGCAAACCAAATTATACACGATTTTCATCACTTAATATGAAATTGACTCGGGGTTTTTTGAGCATTTGAATTGACTCGAAAAATCATTGGCTCAAATTGAGTCGATGATTGTTTGATTCGACACAACAATAAACCCAATATTATATTTACTCTGTATAAACGCTCGATTCATAATTTTATTTATGAATTATATTCATCTCAAAATCAGTTATATTAATACCATTTACGTATTTAGGTCCGGGCTTATATATATTTAATACACATGTGTTCGAGTTTATTCTTTTCTTTTCTTATGAGATAATAACAAAATTGTGATTATGGTACTGTTAATTAACTATAAAAATGTATTTTTTCATATTGTAAAAAGGTCAATTATTAAAACCAGTGGGTGTTTTTGACATTTCTTGTAGTTATTTTTTAAACCATAGAATAAAGTTTTGTTACCCAAAGACAATTTTATAATGTGAGAAAAAATATATTTTATTATATCTATGAATAATTATACCCAAAATAAGATTTAAACAATTATTTACAAATTATAATTATTTTAAAGAAAATTAAAAAACATTTTCTGTAAAATTATTCAAAATTGTAAACACATATACGAAAGTACTTCTTTTTAAACCATATTTTTAGTATTTCTGCCTTGTATTCAGATAAATAAAACCATTTTCTCATCAAATCTTTAGCATCCAAGTGACCATGATTTTATTTTTAATATTTATTTTAAATATGAGGCGCTCACTTTTAGCTTTTTGCTGCATTGTTATTTCTTATAGCAAGTAGTCATTCAGTTCTAAGATATTAAGCACACATTCAAAATGAAGCGTCTGTAGACAGAAAAACTTTGATTTACTAATATTATTTAATCTGTATATAATAGGCTGCATTTATTTTCTAATGTATCAAATGCCAAGACACTACCTTACCAGTCATTAATAAATTTAAACTCATTTGTGAAACATTTGTCAACATTTTAAAAATGACAATAGTTATCCATGGAATAGATGGCATCATATTGCAGAACTGGGTCCAATATCAGGGGCATCCACAGGATTTTATTTTGGGAGGGGCTTGATTGGAATGACTTTTTTTAGAAAAAGGTCATTCGTTTATAAATTATAGTAATTCAACGAATTGATGTACCGTGTGTATGTTCCTTCCACTATTTGGTCTCAAATAATGTGAGATCCTTTATCTCTGGGATTGCCAAATAATAAGGGATTCCCCTGCGTACAAGAGTAGGTACGTTGTATTTTGAATTTTGCCACCAAGAAATAAATATTCAAACAGCATTTGCAATCGTATGTATATTTCCTTCCTATATTTTGGCTATTTCATTGTGTCCAAGATTAAGAAACATGAATAACGTCCGAAATTATGATTCGAAACTTGTCGGAATTTATTAATTTTGGAGATTTTTTTATCGTGTTTTTAATTCTTTAATACCCTCTTTATTCAATGGTTTAATAAAAATATTCTGATACAAACTTATTACTTACATATTTTTTAATTTGTTTATTTAGAAAAATCTCAAATATAACGCACAATGTCTAAATAAAGTACAGAAACGTAAAAAACACTTCGATGTTTCCGGTGATGCTTAACTTACCCTAGTATATAAGAATATTTTTTACCCGGATTTTAATGGTTGTTTTATATATACTTTAATCTCAAATAAAACCAAAATAACTTTGTTTTTTGTTTTCTTCCGATTGATTTTTGATTTTGTTAGTTTTAACTAAAGATTAAAACTCATTATTCATCAAGAAGAAAATTAGTTAATCAAAAAAATAAAAATATAGAAACATTTAAAAAAAAGTGTTTTCAACATTTCTGTTTCTTGTTCTGAGGAATTGTCGAACAATTGAATTTTTATAAAGAGCACATTAATAAATGCTAGGGAATATTTAGTAATAAAAAAAACTAAAATTTAATTCATAAAAATATTTAGGTTTTGTAGAATAAGAAATAAAATAATTCCAGATTAAAAGGGATTGTAATTTTTAATATGTGTTAATAATTATGTAAAGTTAATGAATGTACATAATTAATTACCTCAACAGCATAAATAGCAATGAATATTTTCAAAAATTATCGATTTTTTATCTTTAAAAATATCTCCTTATTATTTTTATTCACAGATTATTCTTACATTTTAAGTCCACCAAACCTCAATATTCCCGCAATAAGATGAAGAAAAAAATTCTAAGAACATTAATAACAAACTTTAAGCGAAATCTTTAATATGTAATAATAATTTAAAAATCAAAGAGCAAAAGCAAAAATATGAATTTCCGATTTCATATTATTATTTATTGGTCATAAAAGCAAATATAAAATAAATTAAAAAAATCTGAGTACAAAATAAGTTAATAAAATTATGGATTCAAATAATAAATCGTTTTTTGGATTTTTCCCTCGAATAATTCGGTATTAGCCTCAAATAATACACATTATAATAACAAAATTTTAGTCAATGGCCTAATTTACTTATCAGAAAATAAACGCTCATGATGGATAATGCAAAGGAGGGGGGATTGGGACTGAGGTAATTTTTGGAAGACGATTTACAGACTCATATTTTTGGAATGCTAAATAGTACTAAGAATGTCTCTTCTGTTACATCTATTCTTGTTGTTCTCACGAACGTCACCTATAAACTGGATCTAATTATAAAAGTTAGTAGACAACTACGTGTAGGCGGCAATTTGGACTAACACTTTGTTTTAGAGATCTAATTCGAGTATCAAAAAGTCGACTTTTAAGGAGTTCAAGCTTAGAGATTCTAATGTATGCATACCTAACGCATAAGTTATTAAAGGGTATCCTATTCGAGATTTTTCTCAAAAGCTCATGATTCCTGATAAGTTTTTGTCTGCACACTTCAGATGAGAAAGATTCCACTACTGACAAAAGAGTCATTAGCAGGGCTGACTTAGGGAACTTTGTAAAAAAGTGCACTAGAACCCACTCTTGATTGGGGCTCCGCACTTGCTAGAATTTTAAATATATACACCGAAAATAAATTTTTACAATAAGATCATAAATAATAATAGTTTGTCGTAAAAAAAGTACGGTGATTTAAAAAAAGTAAATAAAAATTGTTTTTCAAAAAAACCGAAATTCAATAAAATATACACAAAATTTATTAAAAAGGCCATAAAAATAACAAAGTATTGATCCTTTAAATAAAAAATCAATTGGAAAAAAGGACCCACATTAATTTTCTAAAACAGGAAATTAGTATTTTTTATATATAATTTAAATAATGAAAATGGCGTCACACATTTAACTCGGACCCAGATCTCTGATTACAGGGTATGTAGGCCCCCTGACTAAAATCTTGGCAAATTTGTCGAATGGACAACTATTTTGTCAGAAAATGAATGTACGAGTATATTGTCAAAATTTGAAATGAACATTATTTAATTCTGTTAATTTTTTTAAACATTCTGTAAAAAAAATTATCAACTACCTCCTCCCCAGATTAATTCTAGTAACAGCCTTTGCAGGTCTCGCTTACACTAAAACCGATATTGTCCATTAGAAAAGAATAAATATCCATTTAAAAACTCACAAAATACAGACTAAAAATGTCTCTTGAACCAGTAGTTGTACGATTATTATTATCAAGTTATTTCAATTCATTGAAAGGAGCAACTTTTCATTAAATTTGGAAGGGAAAAATAAAAAAACCTGCGAAATCGTGAATTGTGATCATGATTTCACCTGGTCCGTCACTACGAGAGGGGGGAGGGTTAGACTTAGCTGACTAAAAAATTTGTTGTCAACTTTGTCAAAAAGAAAAAGTTTTATGACATTTATTTTTCGTTGTTGTCAAATTTTTGAAGTTAATAATTTTCTATATTCAAAATAGTGCCCTTTTATAAAAAGTTTTGTTTTTGTCGTTAAGAAAAAAGTTATTGTCTACCCTAAAACAACATAAATTGTCGAAAGTTTCAAAAAGTTTGATCATTTGGTTAAATTTTCTCTCTTCTAAAAAAAAATTGAAATTTTTACAAAAAAGTTTTTTTGTCAAATTTTCTCTCTTAACACTTTTCTAAAACTTATTTGTCAAATGTGGTATTTATGAGAAAAATTGTTAAAATGTCAAAGATTTGTCAAAAGACCAAATAAAAAAATCTTAGTTACAGCCTTGAATTTCACAATCGTGATCACGATTTAGTAAATCACTAGTGTAGACTCTTTGCAAGTGGCAGGTTTACATTTTTAAATATATTATTACTACTCACATAGAGTAGGTATAAAAATTCAGTAAAAAATGCTGCTTTAGTATTTTATAAAGATGCCTAGATTTTAAGTGGTCTAATATAATTTATTACACATAATTATGTGTTTAATACTCTTTCAAGTATTATATTATAAACAGATCAGGATTATAATGACTATATCCTTCCATTAATTTTGTACATATATTAAAGATAGTTATTTATCTGTCTTGATGGTACTTGAATAAGCAGTGTACCATCTTTTATTTTTATGATTTTTATAAAATTTATATTTTCAGAAAGAAAATTATGTCTCAACGTTTATGTTCATCGACATTTTCTTCCTCGTTTTCTTGGTCTAATTCAGTTGCACGAGTTGGAATTTTCAGCGTGCTCTTTGCCTTGATTATTCTCCAGTTTACTACAACGGTCTCTGGCTCTAATTATGAAGGGAGTCTTCGTCCTGGACCTCGAATAAATCGAAGAGGATTTAAGTCCTCCCTTCTCTCCACAGCTCGAGGATTCGGAAAAAGAGCTGAATATATTAAACCGTGAGTATTCATAGTATGAATCTTCGCTAATTAAGTTATACATATTCATGCTGTCTCTTGCTGAGGGATCCTGAAACATCATCCTATTTTTAGATGAAAAAATAGTTTTCAAAAGATCAGATATCTTATTCAGTCACACCTAAAAAGAGAAATTTCTCTGAATATATCTATATTTACATTGATATGAGGCTCCTACAACGAATAAATACATTTGCCGCAAAGTACATTTTATGTTTTCTAACTGTAAAAAATAGGACACATCTAAAGAATATACTTTGTTATAGCCTATAACTAGAGGATAGTCCAGAGTGTCTACAAGGGTTGTTGGAGGGCTCCAAAATCCCCCAAGAAGAATTTTTGCAGTGGATCAAGAATTTTAATTTTGAAATAAAATAGAACCCCCGGCCCCCTCCAAAAAAAAGAGTATTCTTTGTAATAACTAAATAGCAAGGATTACTCAATACAATGAACCAGGTGCGCCGAAACAATGGGCGCACCTGGGCGGAATTTTTATAAATCTCATAATAGAAAAAATCCTCTTGTATAAAAAAATTTAGAATTTTCAAGAAAAAAAATCAATTTTCCTTCTATTAAAAAAGTTGATATTCCTTTACATTTAGTATCTTCTGATAGTTTTTAAGTTTAAGGAAGTTTTTTGTCTCTTCTAAAAAAATTGAATTTCTAATCTGTCATTAATATAAAAACATAAAACTTTTCTGCCAAAAATTGTCAAAAGCCAACCATTAAATAAAAAAAAATAAAAAAATCTGCAGACGTCCCTGATGACTTCACCATTATAAAATGTGGTTCCCAACTTGAAAATACATTCTGACACCGGTACATGAAACGAACACTCATTTAACTATTCTACTAATAGAAAAATAGAAATTGTATACATTTTCTTGACTAACTATAGGCTATGTACGTAAATTCCTAAAACGTTCTTTTCCACAAATAAATACTTTTTAGTGGATTGTAGCTAATACACCCAAGGCGGCCACTAGATTATTTCTTTGAGATGTTGAATTTATTTATAGGAAAGATTGAAGTTATCTCCTTTTTTCCCCTGTCATTATACAAATAATCAAACAACTTTCCGACTCAAATAGTCCAGAGGGGACCCTGAATGTACATTTTTGTAGAAGATGCTTGCTTCATTTATGTATTTGCACTATCTTAAAAATTATTCAAATCGAAATTATTTTATTTTTTAGATCAGAACCAGAGCCAGAATATGAAGATAAAAACGTCAAACTCTTCAACTTATTTTTGAAAAACTTGGACAACAATAAAGATGGATCCATATCTCCGGAAGAAATAAATCAAGTCTATCCTCCTCCAAGATATATTTATGACTACCCCAATCATTATGCATAAGGAGAATATGAGAATGGAAATTATAGAGAGAAAGGCCTCCAAATTACTTTGATCTAATAAACAAAATACATTACTATCAAAATATTTGTAAAGTCACATAAATATTGAATTAAAAATACTTTTTGAATTACATATAATATATTTTAAGTATCTTAATCTACTACCTACAAGCTACATATTATATGGAAATCTATATTATAATAAGTTATTCGCCCTTTCTTGACTCTTTTCAGTCATTAATATAATAATTATCATTATTGACTATTATTATTTAATTTTATAAATATTAAGAGAAAACAAATTTTATCAGCCTCTCTGTTTGTCTTTATCTTTATTTAAATATAAGTCAGGAGCCGAAATGCAGTTATCATTATTCCTTAATATTATGCATGAATCTATGTAGTACAATCAATAGTTGTACAATAGTCAAGTTACCTATTACCTTTGCCAACACTTCAAGTATATAATAATATACAACATTAATAAAGAAAGATAAAATACATTTTAATGCATTCTTAAGTTTTATAGTGGAGATTTATTAAAATAATTACAAATAAAATCACCTGTCCCACAATAATCTAATACGACAACAATCAAATTTTTCACTACATAATATTATATTCTTATTGTTCCACTCAGGAAAGAGAAAGAAATGTTAAAATACGAAATGGGAGAAATTAAATAATCAGTAAAAATACATTTTTACTTTTAAATACCTATGGCCTGGTTGATATGTATTATATATGTAAAAAAAATGCATCATGAGTATAAAACATATTTTCAAGAAAGAAAACTATATGTATTTATTCAATTAAAAGATTTAATTCGTAATCACATGTCATATAACAAAAGGAACCCTTTCCATCTAGAAAACGGTCAAAATAATTTAGGCTGTAGAGTTCATTTCTAAATAAATATATAATATATATATATAAATATAAATACATATGAATTGAATATGAAAATCATAACATTTTATCCCAGTATAGTATTTATACTAGAGAGAAAAAAGAATCCCACGTGACTTGGTCATTAAAATCTTTTGTTTTAAAAAAAATCAGTTCCCGTAGTAGAGTTATTATGATTAATATCAAAAGCTAAAAACTTTTTTTCTATTTTTTTTAAATATGTTTTTCTTTACAAATTTTTATCTTCAAGATCACAGAGGAATATGAAAGTAATAAATTCTAAGAAATTATTTTTGAACTAGGCGGTGACTTCAATATGAGCAGGGTTATTTTTAGACGATCCACTGTTGGAGCCGCTCGACGAAGAATTTATAGAATTTGATCCCCTTTCACGCTCTTTACGACGAATTTTTTTCCTTCTCCTTTCAATGAGAGCAAGATCCGACTTAATGTTCAAATATGTTTTCCGTAGTTCTTCAAGGTTTTGTTGAATAAGTGATATTCTTTCCGAAGAATCCATGGCTGGATCTATAAGTGAAAAAAATGTAGGATTATAATTAATATAGAAGGTAATAATAAATCTTTTCCTTACACTAAATTTTGAATTAATTTTTAAAAGTTTAAAAAAGAAACAAAAGCACAATGCAAAAAACAAATTGTTCTCTAAGACATTTCATCATTCTTATTATCATAATTATTAGCAGCTGCAGTTGCCACGACTTTCACAATCATACATAACCATAGAACATATGTCAACTGTGGCCACTTCTTTTGACTCACTAATGGCTAAAAGAGGAAACTCTATAGACAATTTAGTGTGATCAAATAGGCTTTTTAAGTGATAAGACTTCGCCGAAGAGTATTTTTTCCCATCTCGAAGCTTGACAATCAAACTCATACTTGTATCTAAAATATCATTTAGTCTAAAAACGATTCCTTCGTTAATTATACTGACGTGTGTTTTAATAAGAGGAATCAGAGTCTCTTTCCTCTCTATCTCAACTTCTCCACGCATGAGACTCACAACAACAATAGGTTTAAATTTGAAACGAGATTCAACTTTACCAACATACAAACACAACACACCAGAATTAGAAATGCATTTACACGCATCAAGGGTCAGAGGTATCCAACGAAAAAGCAACAATATTCTTCCTTCATAAATTTCGAGGTTATACCAAGAGCTAATTTTTTGCAAGAATTTAATATTCTCAATATTTTCAGAGACTTTTCCTAGAAATAAAGAACTTCCATAGTCATTAAATATTTTATCCTTTCGTTTTCCAGGATTGTGAAGAACATTAATGTCAATGGATCTTCCCTGATAATATTCTACTGGGAATTCAAATGTTTCATTGAAAACAGGATTGTTTGTCTTTGACATTGACTGAGTTTCATGACTACAACCTCCCAAATAAACTTGAACATAAGGAGAAGGATTATGATTATCAGCGCATAAAGTGTTTCCACTATCATTCATTTTCTTTCTAACTCGTTTACACTTGGAAAAGTCGAAACCAATTGAACGTAAGCATTCTGCCCTTTTTATTTGGACACATATTATTCCATCAGGTCGAGGAATATTCACCTCATTATCCGCAAAAGGATAAATTGGCAGGAATGATATTTTATCTGGAAGTGTAAAGTCTTCTAGATATGTATTCAATGATATAGATAACTTGTTAGGCCAAACAAAACGATACACTAGCCGATCTATCAATTGTTTCTTAATAAAACTATCCAGTCCAGGCAAGTTTATGACTGAAGCAGCATCTGAATAAGCCCAATCAAATTTTGGGATTTCTAATATAAAAAATTGAATGCCACCAATAAAAGGTAAATAAGGTTTAACTTCCTTTAAAACAATCCTAATCTTGATGTTACGAAGTTTTATGTTATACAATGTTATAGGAACTCTAAAGAAGTCCTCCGTATCAAATAAAACACAAATTCGAGCATTTCCGTCATAATCAATTTCAATGTCCAAGAATATATCAGAATTATTTTTAAAAACGTAAATTACTTTAAAGTTAGGAGTTTGGTCACCTAAACATTAGTAATAAGAAAATTGAATTTTCCAAAAAAAAAAAAAAAAAAAACAAAGACATATTTTTAAGAAAAATTGTGTTTTGATATTCTTTTTAGAAAATTCGATTTTTGGTTTGCCTAATTGAAAATCGTCAAATTTTAAATTGACGAGAGCGTTGTTGTCACCTTGACTCTGAATTTTAGGCCAAATTATTTTAGTTAGAGTAAAAGTTGTAAAAGCTGAATAATTTAACCAAAAAGTTCGAATCAATCCATTTAACCAATCAAACGTTGGGCGCTGACCTTTAACAAAAAAGTTGACCAAATCATCAGATGGAAGTTGAAACCCTTTATCGCCCAACGAAGAATGGTGTTTTGTTATCAGAACAGTTTTAGGGCCAGGAAATAACTTCTCTCTTTTTATCACCATGCATTTAAAAATATAAATTGGTAGTACAAAATACAGAAAAACAAACCATGTTACCAAGAATCGCCCTAAGTAAAAGGCAAAAAGATATGTCCAAAGATCAAATACCTTGCTAAGTATAAGAAAATATGGATCTGGAAGATTATTCAACCAATCTAAAATTGACTTTTCGAGACTTTTGAAATCAAGTTTGGTCATCCTATCACACACACTGTCTCACAGAATACTTTAATATATTAACATACAATCAACACATAATATTATTTTCGTGTAATGCTTTAACGGAATAATTTATAAAATAAAGTTTAATACTTTACCTAAGTCAACGTAAAAATTATATCTAGATGATTTGGGAGATCTTTGAGACAAGGCAACAAGAGCTTGATCATCTAAAGAACTAAGAGAATTGAGAGTAGAATCTTTGGGTTCCTCAGATTCATCTGTTTCGTCATCAAGATTACCCCGTATACCAACGCCTCTTCCAGAACTATGTCTTCCTCTAGTAGATCCACGATATCTAGATAAGGTTGATAATGCGCTAGTTGATGCATTAGCAACATCTCGAGGACGTCTTTTTCGCTTTTGTGCAGGACTTCTGGGTGCGTCATTTAATTTTTCAACGAGCCTTCTTTTTAATCCTGTATTACGGCGATTTGAAGAAAAAACTGCAGTAGGATTCGTAGGGGCATCACCAGACGAAGACCCTTCCACATCTAAGCAGCGTGAATCCTCAACCTCTAATTTAATTTTGCCACTCATACTATCTATATCGGAAGTTGAATCACCAGTAGGAGACTTTGGCGGGAGAGGCGGTGGTGGCTCAGAAGGAGGTTCATTAGTTAAGGAGGTAGGGAGGTTATTATTGTCTTTAACAATGGAGGCAGTTGGTTGGGCTATTGAAGGCAATTTTGTTGAAGTGGAAGAAACCAGTACTGTCTCTAATTCTTTTTTTTCAGTCTTTGATGAAATCTTTTTTGTTGCTATACTACTAAGCGACGGAGTAGGAGGCTTGGGCACATCAGGAACTGCTGGACCTAAACCAGATTCGGGCACTGTGGCAAAAGGCATCTCAAGTTTTTTCACTTCAACGACTTTATTAACTTTTTCGGATTTGGATGTACGGATTTCTTCCTCTTCTTCAGTAAAATTAGAATCCGAAATACCAGGATGAACTGGAGAACCGGGAATAGTCTCGGCACATACCAAATCAACATCATCTACATCATGATCTTTTTTTATCAGTTTCTTGATAGTTACATTTTTTGTACTATTAATAGGGATGTCAATTATGTCTTTCACAATATTGATTTGTTCTTTTGGCTTAATATCTTCCTCATCACTTTCAGATTCCGATTCTATTACTAATTCAGAACTATTAAATCTACGATTGGACTTCCGTTTTTTGACATTTACATTGCTTCCCGAACTTCCAACAACTGAAGTAGAAGTAGAAGTAGTAGTAGTAATAGTAGCAGCAGTAGTAGTAGAAGTCGAAGCCGAAATCAAAGTAGTGGTTGTAGAATTGGTATTGGGAACAACTACTGGTTTTTTGGATGGGGATGTCATAACTTCAATTTTTATTTCTTGGGAGCTGGATTCATCTTTAGTCCCTTCGACGGATGAAGAGGAAATAGAGCCTAATGAAGCAGTGCGAATAGCAGAAAGAAATGGAAATAGTTCTTTTTGCTTCTCAGTCAACTGAAGCACAGGTTTCCCTGGGTCATCAGTAGGCTTGTCAAGCGATTTTTTAATCTCAATTATCACAGACGGCTGTTCAATACTTTCTTTTAATTGATCACCATGAGGCTGTATCAAATTATCCTCATTACTAATCGATTTATTCGGGGAATCTTCCAAACTATCTTTTTTTGGAGTGACAATTTCGAGTTTCCCTTCCTCATCAGAATCGTCAACGTCATCTTCCTCTTCTTCGAGCTTGGATAAAGTTATTGCTGCCCTAACAGGTGCTGGCGTTGTTGTGTTATCTTCAACTACTTTAGGTTGATCCGCTGTAATTCCCTTTTCATTGTTTTTTTCTAACAAGGAATCATCCATCAAAATACTGACTTCTTTTTTGATAGATTCTTTGCTCGGTTTCACAGATAATAAATCATTTTCTAAATTTTTTTGGGGAATGAATGCAGCAGTTGTAGTTGTATTGGTAGTAGGAGGAGTTGATACTTTCCTTGGAGGAGTCTCAAATTTGACTTCTTCGAAAGGTTCTGGTTCTTTAAAGGCATAAGGATCCTCTTCATCAATATTCTTTGTAAATTTTGATTCCTTATCAACGGATTCATCTTCCTTTTTAATTGAAGACTTTTTATCAGAGTCTTTTATTTTTGTTGAGATACTACTCCGTACACTAGGACGTTGCTCTCGAATGGGAGTGACACGATTTAAGGATCTTTTTGAGGGAGATTCATCATTAACTATTGAACTTTGAGGTTCTTCAGCCTCCTCTTTTTTAGACACTGAGCATATTGTTGAAATTATGGATGAAGCAGTAGGCACTTGAGATTCTTTTGTCGACTTTCTACCTCTTTTGGCTTTAGTTGGACTTGAAGTAATATCAACAGTTTCTTCATTCAAATCTTTCTCCACTTCAACTTCTTCATTTTCACTTTCTTCTTTTCGTTTTCTCCCTCTGCCTCTTTTTTGAGATATTGGAGTAACATTTTTCTTAGTAGTGACACGAATAGGAGTCGAACCCTTCTTGCTACTACTTTTTTCAGAATCTTCTTCTTCAGCATCACTTATATCTGATTCCATTTTTTTTACACTACGAACGCCTCTTTTGTTCGACGATGCTGGAGACTGATCACCATAGCTTTTTGCAGGAGTACTAGCACGAGAAGTTGAATCTCTCTTAACTATTTTTCTTTCCTTTCTCCCGTCAACTTTACTTTTCTCTTTCTTAAATGATTTATCTATACTACCATCTGATGAATCTTCTTTTCCATCCTTTCTAGGCCGATCCTTAGTCCATGAAAGATTCTCAGCAATGCGAGACCGATTAATCCATTCATCATATCTTGCATTCCAACCTTGATAATGGACATAATATCTTGGCCATTTGGAGTTATTCTTTTCTTGTTCCTGGCATTTGATGACTTTGGCATCATATATAATTCCCCTAATATAGAAAACTTTGATTTTGTCTCCAACACGAACATCTACATCCGGACTCAGATATTGCGGTTCTTCTTCACCCACTGAATCGGAAGAACGACTTTTGATATCTGAGGTATCTTCCGAAGAGATAATTGGCGTAGATAAATTAACTGTGGTAGACAAGTTATTTGCAGATGATGAATTCACTGATGTAATTACAGGGGTAGTAGATATTGAACTAACAGTCTTTTTACTCTCTTTATGTTTTTTCCTTCCTTTCAAAATTTTTAGAGGCTCATCTCCGGATGATTCTATTAACTTACTAGTTGAAGATGATTTTGTTGGTTTCTTACCAATATCAATTTCGGATAGCTCTTTAGTTAATGATTTCTTTGCACTAGGCCCAGGAGTTATATCATCTTTCTGAGTCTTTATTTGTATAGTTCCTGAGACTGAACTTGAGTTTGAGTCTCTCCTGTTCCTAGTACCAACAAATTTGGCTTCATCTTTACTCTTTTTAATAAGTGAATCGCTTTTTGATGCACTAGTAGAAGTCTTTTTATCTTTTATTGACTTTTTGGACGTTGAGACGGGTAGTTTTACTTCCTCAACTTCTTCAGAGTCTTCTTTAGAGCTTTCTTCACTCGAAGGTTTCTTCGGCGCCGATACAACAACTTTTTCTACAACAGTATTTTCATTCGCAGTATTTACAATAAATTTTGTTGAGCTAATGGAGGGTGTTTCCTTTGAAGAATCACTCGCAGTATCTTCGTTATGAGATGAGTTTGAAGAGTCTTTACTAGAACTTAATTGCTGTTTAAGCATTTCTCGGCTCCTTCCTCGTATTTGAACTCTACCACTAGATCCATTACCTGAACCCTGTCTCTGCTTTGAGGTCGAACCACTTTTCATTGTACAGCCCAAAGTTTTGTATAGCTCTTCAAAACTCTGCAAGTACCTTTTATAATTCACACGTACTTGATTCACACACCAAGTTGTTTCAAACCCCAACTTATGAGCTATTTGTCTCCATTTGTTGTTATTAGTCACCCTTTGATGTCCACCATATTTGTATACAATTCGAAATAGTTTATACAGATCTAGATCTTTACCAACTATATTGGGAGTTCTGTTAATTGGAGCTCCGCGATCTTCCATATGTTTGTATAACTCAGCAACCAAATGATCTTTTTCTTCACGAGATTCTTCGTCTTCATCATCTTCAATTTCTTCAGACTCTGATGATTCTGTTGTACTCTCCTCGGCTCCTCCCATGTTGAAAAGATGTTCCTTATCCCAGTGAGGTGGTAGTTCTTTGGTCTCGATGTATGAAATAGCTTTTTCCATAGCTGGAAAAATAATGTAATAATATAAAAATAATGTAAAACTAATTGCAAAGAACCATCTTGATACAAGGATAAGGGATTTGGAAAATCGTTTACAAAAATAAAAGTCCTAATCTTTAGAAAATAATTTGAAAAATATAATACCCTCTTTGATGAGTGGATTGTCAGATTTCTTAGGAGAGTCTTTTTTGAACTGATTAGTATCTTTTTTCCTCACGGTATAGTATCGTCCATCTTTAAAGGATCGAATGAGGAATTCTTCTTTTGTATTTATTTTGACCGTATCAGATGCGGATGGAGCCACAATCAAGGCTGGAAACCAAGTTTCTTTGACTTTGGACTTTTTATTTTCCGTGTTTTCAGTCCAAACAACACGGCCGATGTTGGTCAAATAACATGAGGAGACGCCTTCTTCATTGTCAGAGGAGCTACTCTCTTCATTTTCACTTTCTTTGTGCCCTCTTTTTCTTCGGCGGGAGCCCGAGACGGGTGTACTAAAGTGCTCAGGATGAGTAAGTGGAAGGTTATCAAGGGACTCACTGGCGTTGTAATGCTTCCCGCTCTTCATACAAAGAGCGTTCCTCCTCAGGCTAGTGATGTCGCCATCGTCGAACACGACTGTGTATTGACTCTGGTCCTAAATGGCAAAAAAACAACAGGAGAGTTAGGCATTCATCTCTTTCTCATTTCAACTCCTACCTGAATCTTATTAACAGTGGCTTGAAGATATTCCTGCTTCTCCGGATGGCGCGCTTCCACGACGGACCCAACGCCGAGGTTTCCCTCGTATTTCATCAACTCATCACTTAGAGTGGCGCTGCCTAGACCCAGTCCGAAGGTGACTCGGCATTTCACTTGCTTCACAACACTTTTCACTTTGGCTTCACAAAAGGCTCCCTTGTATTTAGCCGATACCTGCGTCCCGATGCTCAAAGAGGCTGGAACTTCCATTTCTCATTCTCAACTTAAATTGCATACACTCTCATAACGTCTTGTAACGTCCAAGGATCTTGTAAATCACCATCATGCACCTCTATCCACATATATAAATCACAAATCTAGAGTCTCAACTATTCCATTGACATTTGCTAAATCTATGCTATTCAGACTTGAGTCTAGGTACTAGAACTTAGATGTAGAATGTAATTGTATCAATTATCAAGATCTCAAAAATAATACACACAATAATAATAAAAATAAAAGGAAGAAAGAAATGAGTTATAAACAGCAGGAGGAACAGCAGGAGGAACAGCTAAAGCAGCGATAGTCCAAGCTCCAGCTTCTTTTTATCATCTCGCTCCCTCGCTCCCTCCCTTCCTCTCGCCCTCCTTCTTTTCTTTTTTCAATCATTTTTCATTTCCCTCCAGCTTCTTCTCTTTTCTCTTTATCCTTTTGCTACTGCATCATTTCATGCTGTACTGTAGTTGTAGTAGAAGTGCAATCCCAACCCTCTTTTTTCATTCTTCGTGTCTTCAGTCTTTTTTCATTGGCTAAAGGTCACGTGATCTTCAAGCAATGAGGTCAATTTACAAGCATTGGATTCATTCAAATCATTCAAAATAGCGAGTTATTAATTTAAAAAATAAGGATCATCCTAGCAAAATGATAGTTTTTGGATTAAAACTGCTTTTTAGTACTCACGAAAGGTTGCGATATTAGAGATGAAGGCCAATTTCAAGGCTATTAATGATAAGAGGTTTTGGCATTCGACGGGATGATGCTGCTGCTAAACAACATTGCAGATGACGTCATTCTGTCAAATTCAAGATTTTCATTTACTATATAACTCAAATGTAAAGGATTTAATTCTAAAGACATATTTATTAAGGCATTATTTTTTAAAGGAAAAAAATGAATAGAAGAACTTATCCTATTTAATATAATCCTAGCTATATCCTAATTTACAAATAGCGAGAGGCTGACAAGTTCTTATAAGTTTATGATATATAAAATTATAATTGTTTTAATCCATATATCCAAAGAGAAACAGTCTAGAAAGTAAACCTGAAGTCATTGCTTACGTCTTAGAAAAATGAATCTAAATCATAAAATAATTTTTTATTAATCTCAAATAAAATTTGCAAAACTGCACATACCATTCGATTTCACCAAATTTATTCATGGTATAATTATATAAATACAAGCCGATTACAATAATACCTTGAGACACAATTGCCCTACATTGCCTCGATTCTGAGCCAAAATGTGAATGGGCAAAAGAGTTGTTGTTTTTATATGATCTAGTAGAGTTGGGGACTGGACGCGAGAGCTGCTTCAGAATACTAGTTTTTTGACATACTTCTAGGAATGAATTAAATTTGTATGTCACGGTATTACTGTATTCAAGAACAACTTGTATATCTCATAATGTTTTATTCAATTATATCACTAGCCATTTTAATTATGAGTTATTAAAATGAGTATTAACATTTATTCATTGATGTAATAATTTCATTTTAATCCATATTAAAATTACTACATTTAATATGGAGCTGTGACTTACATATTACTTATGAGTGATCCAACATTGAGCAATGGTACTTTAATAATATGTTCCATGCAATACAAATAATTAATAACCATTTGTTAATTGTCATAATTTAGTCTGTAATTACTCAGCTGAAATTATTCTTCCAAAAAACTTAATCTAATTTTTGTGTAGCAATATCATTTCTCTATTATAATTATGATTGATAGGGATTCAGATTATAAATTGATACATATAAAATACTGGAACCCCTAACTTTTATATAAAGAGATTTAATAATAATTTTATTATAATTATTAATATGTAGTAATAATGCAAATAAATACCTACCAATGCATCTTCAAAAGCAAACCAGGAGATGCTTTAAAAATACATAAAATTGAACTTGTACTATTACTAAAAACAGCTGATTTTAACTCCTCGCTCCAATCACAAAAATTTAAATTTCCACACGCGGCAATTATCAACAACAGGATACTCTATGGATGCGATATTATTTGAATTATGATAGAAATTTGATTATGATACGCTAAAGTAATAATTACATTATAAAAATGAGTAAAATAAATCCATAAAATATATGTAAAATATGCTTCTTAAAATCATAAAGACATTTTGTTAAAGATGAGGAAATAGAAAAATCAATTCTTTGCTTCAGTTGCCGGTATAAAGAACAACGTCCAATAAGAAAAGAGCATTTTTGAAAATGCGACCAATCCTGTTTATATTTATTGTGAAGCACATTTTTCCTTCCATTCTCAAAAGGAAGCTGATATTTTACATGGTTCATAGTTATTTCTTTATTTCTTAAGTATAATCCAAAGACATGTCTGTGGTGAGTGTTTCAATGCGTTTATTAATTAATAAAGGGCAATACTAACTCATTAAATTGGACTTTTACTAGGTAACGACGGAAGAAAGGATGGAGCACTCTGATGTCTGTCCCAAAACAGAGAAGAAAATCGAGGAGTTAAGTTCCGAGGAAATGACTTCGAAGGATTACTACTTTGATTCTTATGCGCATTTTGGGATTCACGAAGAAATGTTGAAAGACGAAGTTCGAACCCTGACATACAGGAGCTCAATGTGGCACAACAAACACTTATTCAAAGTAATTATTTCAACTCGATTTTATGTTATAATTGGTGAAATAGAAAATGGTTCTTAGTCCATGAATTCCCATTATTTTGCGCGCTTAAAAGTTCGAACCTTTGTGTTGTAGAAGTGAATTATATCGAATTGGCCTCACAATTCTATTTGAGTCAGCACGTGGAGTGGAATATTTCAATATTATAGGGAGAATTTTTACGCTGAGATATTTTTTTGTTGGAAATTTCGTGTTATTAATTTTTTTATTGTTTAATATTAGGATAAGATTGTATTAGATGTGGGTTGTGGCACAGGGATCCTATCAATGTTTGCAGCAAAAGCTGGAGCCAAACATGTATATGGTGTAGATATGTCAGGAATTGTTGAACATGCCAAAGAAATTGTATCTGCTAACAAATTATCCGAGAAAATTACGGTTATTAGAGGTAAAGTTGAGGAAATAACACTTCCTGTGGACAAGGTTGATATCATCATTAGCGAATGGATGGGTTACTGTTTGTTCTACGAGTCTATGTTGGATACTGTTTTGTACGCTAGGTAATTTCATTTCATCTATTTAACTTTGGTGAATATTTTAACTCCTTTTGCATTATATGAAAATATAGGGACAAATGGTTGGATAAGTCAACAGGCCTGATGTTCCCTGACAGAGCTACTCTTTATGTGACTGCTATTGAAGATCGCCAGTATAAGGACGAAAAAATTAACTGGTGGGATGATGTCTATGGCTTTGACATGTCTTGTATAAGACAAGTTGCTATTCAAGAGCCTTTAGTTGATGTCGTTGATCGAAATCAAGTCGTTACGAATTCCTGTTTAATCAAAGAAATAGATATTCAAACTTGCACGAAGGAAGACATTCCTTTCAAGAGCCCATTTAATCTCCAAGTGAAGAGGAATGATTATATCCAGGTTGGGGTTGGTTTATTACTTATACATACTTTATTTTTTTGTATCTATATTCATAATTGAATTTAATTGTAGGCCCTGGTCACATTTTTTAATATTGAGTTTACTAAGTGTCACAAACGGACAGGATTTTCAACTGCTCCAGAAGCTCCTTACACGCATTGGAAGCAAACTGTTTTCTACCTTCAAGATTACATTACCTGTAAAAAAGGGGAAGAACTCTTCGGCGAATTCAGTATGCGTCCAAATGACAGAAACAAACGGGATATGGATTTTGAAGTCAATGTTGATTTCAAAGGTGAACTTTGCCAGGTTAAAGAAGCCAATACTTACAGGATGAGATAACACTCTAGCTCACCCTTTTCGTCGCATTCTCTGTTTTCTTATGTTTTTGTTTTCCTACCATATCTATATAAATATCTTATGAGAGGTTTACTCATAAATTTCCCTGAATTAACTTAAATTATTTTACTGTATAAATCGCCTTAAGATGTTCAATCTCTGTACATCTTGATTATGTGATAGAACAAAGAAATATTTAACAATCTGAGTCAATATTGGGAAAACAATAAACGTATGTCTCGAGTCTCAAGATCTTATACTATGTCCTATTCTTATTCAATAAGTTTACATACATGCGGATATTGAATCCTTTTTGAACCTGATTGCTTTAACCTTGGTTCTGAGCTGCTTCACACCTCTGAATAAGTGCAATCAAGTTATCCTATGATGAGCGACTTACCAGTATTAGCGTAAATAACTTTTTTTTTTTTTTTCAAATGGTAATAATTTTGAGAGGTTATCTTTTACTTGCTTTTGATTTGATTATTTCTCCGAGTTCGTGAACATGTAATTCTCATTCTTTTCTTTTTCTGAAGATTTGAAATTTATAGCTATTCTCTATTTATATATTTGTAAACAAATTGAAGCGACAATGAGATAAATATACTTTATATATGGAATATGTGTTGTTACTATTCTTTGATTTATTTATTGAACATTATAAGTAGGGAATGTTAAGGAAAGTTAATGAAATAATAATTGATTGGGAAACTTTTTGACTTGTAAGTTCAGAGAATAACTACTTTTTAGTTGTCCTAGAGGTGTTGCGGGTTGTTGAGTAACAACACCTCGTAATTGGATCGTAGATATTATGCATGGGCTGTAATCCAGCCTCAAAAGAAAATGCTCTTGGCCATTAGTAGCTAAACAATGTTGTTTCTCGTCTAACCATTGGTAGTCTACGTCAGAGCTGTAAATTTGGCAACCTGCGAATGTATAATATCTATTGTTTAAGTATTATATCATATTATACCAGGTCTCAGGTGAAAGAAAGGAAGACCAGTGGTGATAACTGTTTTAGAGAGGCTTCCTGTCGAAATAGTCCTCCAATTGGAATGTAAATCTCCTAGAGGCTATAAAAAAACTAGTGACTCAATTGTAAGATCATTAATTTTTGTACCGAAAATTAATAATTATTGAATGTATTGGCCATCAACTTCACAAAGCATTACTACTAGAATTATGTAAATAATAATTTATTAATACTGGTCAACAATAATTACTTTTATTACAAATAAATTCCATTACCTTATTTTATATTAGCTTAAGTAGAAAATACAATAAGGGTGAAAAGTGCTGAAGTATTTTTTTAACTCAATAATGATTACTTCCCAAACTTTTTAAATTTAGTTAGTCTGTTCTTTATACATTAGATAATCACTTATTATAATTCCCAAATAATAAAATAATTCCATAACTAATAACGTTTTTATTCTTCAAACGAATTAATTAATGATTTAGTACATTGTCTTATCTTTAGAAATGAATTGCAAAATTAATGAAGACTTGTGGTCAATATACAAATACTCGTTTAAATGAACCAACCTGAATAGTAATACTGAGTAGGACCGTTGAGAAAAATTTATTTAAGGCGGAAAAATGGGATGTTAGACGGAAAATTTTGATAATTTATGTAGTGACTCGAAAAAAAAGTCATTTCATATTTGAATAATAAAAATTAAGCTAGTCTTTTAAATAAAATGATTGTTTAATATTTTAGTCGAAAAAAAGGTGATAACATAATCCAGCGTATTATCCGAAATTAATATTGTTCAATATTATAGATAATTTATATTTAACTAAAAAAAATCTTAACACTATAGAGACCTTATATTATAAATTATAACGATCAACTTGAAATGAGATCAGAAGAAAACTAAGGACACGATTAAAATAGTGAAGGATTTTGACTTGTTAGCAAATACTTAAGACTCGACTAGGTCTTGCAGTAATGTAGTGTAAATAATTTGACATCCCTCTATTTTGATCATAATTCCCTTTAAGATGCACCGATTCATGAGAAAATTTGTACCTGATACATAGCTAGTATACCATTTTTGTAAAAATATGTTTTTTAGGGTGGAAGTAATATAAGACAGGTGTAATTATTACTTATTATTACATTCTGCGAATATAGCTTATAAGCAAATTAGTTATATATTTTGAATCGATTCAATTAACGTTTTTTAGGGTTTCAGGAGAAATGTAATTCCAAGATTACTTAATGCAATATTTTAAGCTTTCGTCGTCATCCAATTGCCTCCTTTAGAGAAGCTAGTCATGATAAATAGAGGTCAAGAGCCTTGCTAAATTGTATAAATTTACTTTTCGCTCTTAAAAGAGTTCGTAAAATTATCAAGATATCTATTTATTCCTTGAATCTAGAAAGAAAACTGCCCCCCCCCCCCTATAACTTCTCTTCCCAAGATGATAAAACTCGACCGGGGAATAAAGTGACACAGACTAAAAATTATGGGGATTTTCTGACAATAATGTTTTATTTATATACACTTGACTGCTTTACCATGTTTAATCGTCTGGATACTAATAATAATTTTTTGTTCAGACGAACCATGTAACGATTGATACTTCAAAATTAACCAAAGAGTGGTTGCAACGCGAAAATAATAATTTATTGAGTTGGAATTCTAAGTTTTCAGACTGGAATTTCTCCTAAAATCACGAAAAATTAATGGAATCGATATTAAAGAGGTCTACAAGGTTCATAACTGTGAGAGAATCAATGTCATTATTGAATTTTGGGATATAGCTCATAAATAAATCATCCCTGTCTTACATTTATTTCCACTCTCAAAAAGATAATCTTGCAAAAAATGTACATTGATTCAAAATGACTTAAAAAAGAGTATGCATTACGGTATAAAACTAATTTCCGTCAAACATACAAATTTTTAGAGGAATCGGTTTTATGTTAAAAGGAATTAAGATCAAATTTGAGTGTGTTTTACGACTAAGATAACTTTATAAGGACTTTTCTCCACCTTTGGTAATGATCGCGAAATTGCAAGTCTGTTCCTGACGGAGAGAAATCTCCCATCAACCAAACCCTGTTATTTTATTAATTTAAGTAAATAATAATAACTCACTTATATATGTATTAAAAAATTTAGTGATAAAAATAACAGATTTAAACTCTAAATATATATATATATATATATATACATTACATGTAAATACAATAAAGGACAAATGCATTCTTAAAATCAATAAATAATTGACTTGTGCTACAAAAAACAGTATGGACCGAATTGAGAAATTAAAATAATAAATGTATCTTTGGTATATTAATGCCTTAAACGAGAAGTCGAGCCTTATAAACTCAAAGAATATTATTGTACTAATTTCTATATAGTAAGAAATATGCATAGAGTTCTCAAAGCTTCAGTTTCTTCATTGTGTGTAATATACTCGGTAATACAATGTTTTAGATCTCCATAATGAAAATGTATTATCAAACTTTAAGAGGTAAACTCCCTGTCCAGGATATGTATGCGATCCTGCGTAAACTTCTTCATGACAGTCTCGACGATAAATTGGAACAATTATAGACATTTGCGGTCTCTTATCCAGTAAAGCGGCAGCGGAAGCCCTCTCAGGGTCACATTCATCTGGAATAGTAATGATAATGTTTCAATTAATAATGACAAATACATTTGAGTATGAAATCAACTTCGTGGTTCTTAATTAGTTGATTTTAATGTAAAATATTGATCGGTATGTTATCAATTTTACATGGGTTTTGTATTACTTATCCTTTTCTCAAATAATAATTATTGCCCAACAATATAATGGTTCGATGAATTTAGCATTAAAAAAAATCACACATTTTATATAAATTCTAAAATTTTAAAAAATTATCAATCTGAAAAAATACTATAAGACAGAACAATTATAGTGTCTCCACTTTGGGAAAAATAGAGTATAAGAAAGGGAACATGTTAGATATTTAAGTAAAAGAGTGTATATTATGTAGATATATTGATTCGTCAATAGCTGCATTTGATAACAAATGAATAATATATAAAAACAATTGAAGTAATTAAAATTGATGCTTTAAGCATCAAAAGATTTACTTTTAAAAACACAATCTTTAATATAACTAAATTTGTATCTTACTGAAGGATTCATCATCGTTTAAATCTTCATCTTCAGAGTCAGAAACATGAACGGTAACATGTTGTTCATCTTCAGATTTGGACCATTCGAAAAAAAGACCAAAAGCTATATCATAGCTATCTGTAGCAAATTCCCAAAATAACGCAGAGCCTCCATCATCTCGCGTGGGAACCCGTACAGTTGCTGTCTCTCCTTGTCCAACTTTAATAATTGAATCACCACCGCTCATTCGAATGGAATCTTTGAACAAATCGATATCTTTTTTTGTCCACATATTGGCTGGAAGAACTAAAAAAAAAAAATTATAATAGTTTGTAACTGTGACTTAAAAACAAGCATTTGTCTTACATTCTTCACAACTACAAAATCCACATTCATCTGAGCACACATGATCTTCATCATCCTCTTCGTCTTCGTCAAAGTTGTCGCTGTCATCCCGATCATCAATAGCCCCTTCTTCTTGAAAATATACTTCACTTTCAACTTGAACGCCAACCTCCTCCCCCTTTCCATCCGCAGGAGTTATATTTAAATTGGAGACCATATCACAAAGCTTATTTGGAGTTACATTTATTTGTTCTGCTATAGTAGTTGTTGTTTGACTAGAGTTTTCCATTTGATTGTGGTTCTGATACACTTGTTGCATATATTGATAATAATATTGAACTTGAAGTCTTTTAATAAGGATGGCTTGTTGATCAGGATTATTTGGATATTGTTGCTCTGCAAAGGCCTTGAATTGAGAAAAAGTTTGTTTGTTTAGCGCGTCTTGTATTTGCCTCCTCTGATCCTCTTGAAGTTGCCTTTCCCTACACTGTTGCGCTTCTTCATGAGCTTTCTTCTCTGCCTCCTCTGCTTTCAATTCTTCCTTCTCCTCATTCTCATTAGTAGTAGAAGTTTCATTTTTCTGTCTAATTTTAAACGAATAAAAATTGATTATTAATGTCTAAGACTATTTCATTTCATTTTCTTAAAATAAATTATATAATACACATATTGAATCACAAATAACATTGATAGGTACATAAAAAAAATATAACTTACTTATCTATTAGTTCGGAAATGAGGGTTTTAAACTCTGGAAATAGCTCTAAAATTGAATCAGAAAATTTTTTCATTGCCTCTTCCTTTTTCATTCCGCTTAACTTTTTCCAAGCATTCCTGAAATCAAAAGAAATAAACTAAAGTTATATTTTATGTTCATATCTGCATCATGATAAACACATAGTATACATATACTCTCCCCCCTAAAACCACGACTTAAGCACATACCAAAAATGTTATTAAGGCACTTCCATCACTGATAATAGTATATGAATATAAAAGTAATTAAAATCATGGCTGAATTGAGGGTTTATTTCTTGATATTTCTTAGTTATGTAAAATTATTGGAACCTTTGGTATATAACTTAATTTTTTTCTCAACAATAAATACAGTCGACTATAATGGTTATTCTAATCGATATCACCAGTTGTTATCTTTGTTCGTTAAGTCAGACAAAACATTAAAAAAAAATTATTCGTCACCCGTGTTTGTCTTTTATCGTCATTGAAAAAAAAAATTCGTTGGCGAATTCGTTTTATTCCTTCATGGATAACGAAATTAACACTGCAAATTACAATGTCTTCCACTATTTTTTTGAGTATCTTTTACCCACAATCCAGAATAACTCTTTAAATCTAGTAGCACTCTAATATCACGATACAAATGATGTAAACTATAGTGAATTGAGATGCTAATAGCTTTTTATATTAATCTATTATGAAGGAAAAGTAGTTTACTATAACATTTTGGTCTGAGTTTTCTTGAAGCTGATAATTATGAGGGTGCTAAAAATGAGGAATACGGGACTTTCACTGTCAGTGATACGTATGTATATATATGATATCGAGTTTTGTAAATTGATAATGAATGGTTAATGTTAATAGAATAAATCCAGCTTTTGAGTGGATATCCTATGAATGAATGACTGAGACCTTCTATCTTTTCCGATAACATCCAAGGTCCCTAGAGGAGATACTTTTTCAGGACTGAATGACCCATGCACAACTTGTTGTGTGTATGCTACAAGACGAACTTGATCCTCGTAGCTGCATTCCAAACGTCGACGTCCCTCATCAGCTACAACAAGGAAATAATGTTATTTATAGTACAAATATCAAATAGCATGAGAAGTGAGGATGAGTGAACCTTTAAAGAAGCGGAGTGCTTCCCTGTAGATTGCGCACAGTGAAGGGTCCTCCACACATGACATTGACATTCCCTCAATCTTCTCACTATCTAAGAATAATAACAGGAATACAAATCCAGTTAGTAACCAAGTTTGGAGCAAGTTGAGCTGAAACAACGTAGAAGGAGGAGTTGGAGGACTACTGAGAAAGCAGAGTTGATGATTAAGAAGAACTGAGTAAGTTTGCTCTGCTAAGTGCTAACTGCTGCCTATACGCTGGGAGTGGGACTGGTCGCACTAGGGACTGTAGGGGGGGGGCGGGGTGAGTCTAAGGAGCTTAACTCAAAAGCTAAGAGGAGGACTTTTAATTAAATAATTCACTATTATTTATAATAAATTAGGGGAAAAGAGTTCGAACCACTCTTAAAAAACACCGTTTCATCCCTTCTACTAAAAATAAAGTAAATAAAATGATTGAATAAGCTGATGTTAAAAGAAGGAAGAAAAGTTCGGAACAGATGAGGCTTTCTGATATCTACTCTAACTCTAATAAATCGTTAATAATCTCCGATCCAATAATACTTGAGTTGATCACCTAATCCATCTTGATAAAGACACTATTATTACATTCTGGGGTTTAAATCATGCCGAGTAAGAAAAAGCGCTATAATTCTCGGTTTCCTCCGGTAAGTTAGCATTTTCACAAAACACGAAGATTTTTCATGAATGATAGTAATGATGAATGTACTGTTTTGATTTTTAGGCTCGAATCAAGAAGATAATGCAAAGTGACGAGGACGTTGGAAAAGTGGCGGCTGCTGTTCCCGTCATTATATCTCGCGCACTTGAATTGTTTGTGGAAACTCTTCTGAAAAAAGTGAATGATGTCGCTCAGGACCGTGGAGCGCGTACTCTTACACCTAGTCACATGTAATTAAAGACCTCTTTGCTAATTACTGCTCTCTAGTACCTTGCACTCAATGGTCTTTGATCTATCACTCCTTAGCATTCAAATAATCCATTTCTTATTATTGTTATTCAAGGAAATTTATTATTTTGTGTTTTATAAGACAATAAGGTATTAATTAATTATCTATTAATTCAATCCTTAATAACCCATTACTGCAATGAGCAAGAGTGATTAAATTCTACAATATTAATTACACGAGTTTTCAATGAGTCTCGCATATTAAAACCATGAATTTATTTTCAGAAAAAGGTGTATACATTCTGAGACTCGATTTCATTTCTTAAAAGAATTGGTTTCTTCTGTTCCTGAACTCACTGGAGATAGAGATGATTCTCTTGCCGTTATACCTCCTCCTTCGTCTACTCAGATTGACAATAGAATGCCTCTTCGAAGAAAGCAAAGGTAAGTCATAATTTGTACATAACAGAACATAGCATTAGTAATTTCTTTACAAGTTGTAACTTGTATAAGGAGATTGTACGCGCAACACTTTATCATATTCTCATAACGCCTTATTTAACTATATATAACTCCTTTTAATCATTAACTGCTAAATGATTCTATTATTTCATTTTCATCCATTAAAATTTCTTATTTATAATGTATTTACAAGTAATAATTGTGTGGGCATTTGAATTTTACGATGTGCCACGGAATGGAATTATCAATTAGTAATTTGTATTTTTTAAAAGTCAAACAAAAACTACTGTATAATCCTCACTACAATCACTCTGAATTCTTCATTTGAAATCTCATTTTTGTAACTTGTACAATTTGTACACGACATATACACGGATCATATAATATTTTATCTGCTATTCGCCGTATTTTTTTTGTATGCATGTGTATTAAAAATCAATATTATACTTAGTCACGACGGAATTTTGCAAGTACAGTAGAACCCGGTTAAGTCGTACACGTTTAACGTAGTTCATTAATCGTTTATAGTAGACATTTATGCAAGTCCCGAATTAGTTATGATAGGTTATATAATTAATTCGATTAGGATAATTTATTTTATAGAAGACAGTTTTTGTCAATCCATTGAGATCTACCTTTAGAAGGTTCGACTGTAAATCTTAAAAAGGAGTCAGAGTAATATGCCAATTTTATGATACTGATTAAATGATAGTTATCGTTCTCTCTTGCAGAGGAGGAAAAAGGTCAAGGTCATCAAATAAATGTGATGAAGAAGAAGAAGAGGGGACAGACTCTGGTGAAGAACTTGATGGAGAAGAGGAGGAGGAGGACTCGTTACCTGAAGCTCCTTCTACATCAACCTCATCCAATATTCCTTTTACTATAGTTATACCAAAAGTTGTTGCCGAAGAAAATGGTGCAAGTATTCATCTAAATCAACAGACTTTTTTAGAGTCAGACTCCTCAGTTTCTAATTCAACATCGTCCACATCAATAAATCATAACAATGGAAATGCTCTTATATCTCCGATTTCAAATGAAGATTAAAGTTTTAGAAGATCCCATTCTTTTTTTTCTGCTTATATGTACAACAGTCTCAATAGACTCCGGTGGTTCGTTTTTAGAAAAAGAAGAAGAAAAAAAACACACACTTTTGAGACTGTTTAAAATTATCTCTTTTTCTATATTTTTATTATTTGAATGTGAGATCAAATTTAGATAATAGATTTGTTGGCTCAGTTGGTATTGAGACTTTTTTGTCAGTATTGTCTTTTGAATATACATAATGATTTATTTCCAAACAATTCTTTTTAGTTAATCAATAATATTAATATTTTTAAAATCTAAAGTGCATTGTATAATATATATATATATATATGTTCGAATATAGTAGAAAAGTTTTCTCCGTTTCGGTAGTCCTATTTTGTGATTAGTAGTATTTTTACTAAAAAAATTATAATATTTACCAAAAATCTATGTATAGATGTTTCGTTTCTCGGATTGAAGATAATATCCTTTCCATTAATTAAAAGCCAATTTCCATGCATAAAATATAGTAAAATTATCTTGTAAAACTTGTTTCCATTGTGTCATAATAAATTTTCTCATAATTAGTATCTTTAGAGAAAGATACTAATTGTATGGGTTAATGATTTTATTCATTTGACGTTTTTAATTTCATACTCTACAAAAATGTAAGTTTAATGTTGTACTTAATGCATTTCTGTATATGCTCTAAACAAATGAATTTAGAGTTGGTAATCTTGTAAAAATATATAACTATTTACTCAAATTGAAATCAAAAATTGTTAAATCCTTGTTCCACGAATATGATTCTAACATTGGAGTTACTGGTTACTACATTAACATATTCTGTCAAAATTTGCTAAGTTCATATAAAGTTAAATATGAGAATGGATTAATTATGCATGAAAATGTATTAAAGATAAATCGTATTTGAGGATCTAGCAAATATATAATAGTAAATAAAAAAAGTGTTAGTCATATTTTAGGGATTATTTCCAAGTTTTATATATATTATATCAATCGATATTTATAATGTTTAGGGAATCGTGAGAAACTTCAATCGAGTTGTAATTTAGAGATTCAATTTTTTATAACATATCTTTTGAAAATTAAATATAATATTTTTACAATTTTAATTAAACGTAGATATACCATTTTTGTTGGGGGACTTTTTTAAAAGTAAAGATAGATCCAACTATAGGTTGGATTAATGTTTCATTAAATTATAAAAAGTAAATAACTACACTATCCGTCTATTGTTGTCAAAATTTCGAACGGTTACGAATAATGAAATAACTGTTTTTTTTTTGTTTGTAAAAATTTATGCAAATTAGTAGATATTTTATACCACTAAACGCAAAGTATTGAATTAAAAAGAGTCTTTCATTGACAGACTTATTAATGAATGAGTTGATCAGTTGCAGCTGAATGTTTGTAACCTACGAAATGCTAAATAGTTGAACACTTAACAAATACATAGGGTGCAATAATAAAAAAAAACACTTTAAGTAACTAAAAGCGAGGCCGGTTTTATGGGATTTTCTCCATTCCCAATGGCGGGGTGTGCAATAATTCCACCCTACCTATGAACCATAAAATAAACATAAAGTTTTGTATAAGCTATGACTATACCGTATAGCCTTAGTCTAAATAGGACTATAATACGGTACCGTAGTACAGAGCTTCTCAAACTGTAGGGGACATCTTATAATGATGGCGTGAAAAATGTTACCTGAGTGGGATGCAAGACAAAAGGTATGAAAAACATTGTTGTAGGTACTGTATTCATTAATTATTATGTCCATTGTATTGTAAAACATGGTACTATTGAACAAAATTATACTTGAAATACAAGTTTAATCCGTTTCGTGACCAAGCTAGTCTATCAAAACAGCTGTTGCGTATAGTTGCGTCACTGATTGAAGCCTACGTACTTAGCGGCTCCAGTATCTATTAATAAAATAGTTAACATAAAGTATCTAACACTGGGTTTAGCGCAGAGATAAAATACAAATTTTTATCTCAATGGTACAGGGCTTTCCCTAAGATTTTTCTTTTAGGGGATAGGTAAAAATTTTATAATTGAGGATTTTTTTGGATGACCTTTCATTTTATATAATCCTGGAACAATGCTACTATAAATGTTGAAGTTTTTCATCTCTATAGGAGAAGCCAGTATTATATATTATCCCCCCCCCCAAAAAAAAAAAATCGTATAACAAACAGCTGATGATAACGAGGGTATTAATTTGATAGTTCCATAAGTGTCACTTCCACCCTTTCCTCGTGCTCTACGAAATAGCCATCCCTAATCATGCCCTATTTTGACAACACAAGGACGGCGCAACATTATGCAGAATGACTTTCCGCATTTTTTGACATTTTTATAAGGAAAAAAGATCGCGATGAGGCATATGATACTTCTGAATTAAGACCCTATTAATTAATGATCAAAAAAGAAGAAAAAGCACACACAACAACCGTTTTTCCTTATCTGAATTTTAAAAATAGTTCTTTTATTACTAACATATAGACCCTACTCATCAGTCTTCACTGATCAGTGATGCATTCAAGCATAATAATTATCCTTAGGATTTGAGTGAGTTTTTTGGGCAAAATGAGCAAAAAAAGAGAGCTAAATTTTGAAAATGAGCACGAAAAATATCAAAATTGAGAAATTTGAATTAAAAGAAAAATACAGTTATATAAGAATAATTTAAAGTAACTTGTGTTATTTTTTATTCATCATAAATTTTGCTATAATATATAGACAAATCAAGATTTTAGCAAGATTTTCTTCTGTTAATTTTTGCCTTTGATCAGTATTGGTAGCTGTAAATATACTAAATGATCTTTGAACGCCCACATTAGTAGTTGGAGTAAATTTGGAATTGTGTGATCATCAGGACTCTTGTTAAATGAAGGCAGCTCATTATCACTACAACTGATTATATGTCCAAACTTTTGCCTCAATTGAAGATCAGGATTTCTTAATTTGGTGCAAGCATATTTATTCTTTAATGTAAGATTCAAAGGGGATTATTCAACTGTAAGTATTGCACTAACTTTCCCATTCCTCTGATTTACTATTGTCGGAAATTCCCTCACTCACATATCCGATCATCTCATAGCATCATATACATATTTTTACCCCAAAAAAGAGTGCCTAATATAAGAGGGTTTATGACGTTGAATTTTTCCTCGAAAAATATCATCAACAAATTATCAAAAGCTGTTGCGTAATCTAACTAGAACCCAAATTTTCTCTATTTATTTCATACTTGCGTAGAAAAATCTCAAAAAAGGTCAAAGTGAGCTTTAGTCTAATAATAAGAAAATAAGAAGGAGCCAGTACCAGCCAATCTAGTCATTAGGATAAATAAATATCAATTTTCTACTCCTCCCCTGTTATCAACGTTCTAAACATTGCTTATTTGCATTCGAATTAGCTCTTGTTCTGTTAAAAATCCCCAATAACTATTGAACAATTATTCTATAGTTGAGAAGAATTGGGTAACTCCTACCAAGTGATTTTGTGCCGTTTTTTTGTTTCTTTTTAGAGGAAGAAAGGTGACAAGATAAAATAAAGACTAGTGTTGATACTCCATCCAGCAACAATTTTTTTTTTTCGGTTCGGTCTTAAGTGATTTTTTCTATACCAATATTTCGGTCCAGACAGTGGACCGATTTTTTCAGTCTCACTTTATGGACCGAAAAAAAAATCGGTATATATTTAAAGACCAATTTTTTTTTTTTCTAGATCAACCGTAATTGATTTGTTCAAAAAAATCTCAAAAGCACAAGATATTTTCTTGAACAAATAATATAAATTTATTCATTTCGATTATACAAGCAGTTATGTAATAATAAATAATAAGAATTAAGAATCCATCCATCCCTCCCCCCCCCTGGGTTGTTTTATTATTTTATTAAGTGGACTTCTATGTTTTCCAAGAGTTAGGACCAAATACAGAAAAAGGAATCGACGAAAGATATTTCTAATTTGATCCTCCATCGCAAGAGATGCTCGAATTTAGAATTCTGTATTCCACGAGAAACGACGTGATTAAAATTCTTCCGAGCTATATCTGTTTAAACTTTGTATCACGTCATTGTACTTGGAAATACATATCATATCATGTTATAAACATCTATGAATCTATATTTATAAAAATCTATAAAATCGGTCTAGACCGATTTTTTTGGGGTCCAGACTAGACCAAATTTTACCTTTGGACCGATCTAGACCGAACTCTTCCTTTAGACCGATCTAGACCGAATTTTTCTCTGAGACCGGTTTAGACAGAGCTTTTTTTGTTAGATCGAATTAGTTTAGTCAAAAAAAAAAAAAATGTAACGGTCTCAAACTGGTATAGGATTTCCAATATATTGAATTAAGGACTACCAATAATTGGTTGTACTTAATCTGAGAAATATTATTATATGTCCCATACTAATGAATAAAACCTTGTTCACACTTTAACGTTTTTAAAAGGATTTTATATTTATTTTATTTGGATAACCTTATTATTTATTAGACAAGGGAAAATGAACGCATTCGGCGTGTAAAAGTGAACTCCTTTTCTTCACTTGAACAATTTGTTTATACAAGTTGGAACTTGTTTAAGTAGATTTGACAAGTTATTTTAGGTATAAACGGAGTTGTCAAATTCTATTACTTTTTAAGTGTATTTCCAAAAATATTGTTATGGGTAAAACAGAACACTGGCCTCATGTGGATATAAATATAAAACTGATAAATATTTTACAATTTCGTGGGGATGGATAAGTGTACCAAGTTTTTGCTTCTATCCAAATTTGACTGGGACAACAGAAGATACCTTACTTTGAAGCTTATTTTAGTCTGGGAATTTTGTTTCTAATCGTTGTCATTACTTGATACAATTTTTTTTACGACATACAAATAAGGGTAATAAAAGTGTTGTAATGTTAATGTTCTATTGATTATCAACAAATAGTACAAACCTCTAAGATATATACATAAATACACATGTATATCGCATATTCAAATTCTGCAGTAATAATTCGAATTTTTTAAATGAACACTTTTTTTTCTCCTCTTACTTAGACTAAAATAATTAGTGTGTTTATTTGTAGCTATTGTTCACTGTATTACTGGATTTGTTGGTAGGGCAAATTTGTAATTGTTTCATATAATCTTTCATACAAAAATAAACAAAGAATAAAATCACTTGATAGTTAGCTAATTCTGCGGCAATTCTTCCTAACTACGGAATTATTATTCAATAATTATTTAAAAGTGTTCAGAGCTTTATAAGGTATATATATCAAATTTATCCTAGACCTGATACATATTTTAAAATAAGTCATTAAATAAAGAACCAGTTATTTTTTTAAAGGCAGAGCTCTTCTTTAGAATATAGGACTAAAATTAGTATCTACATTGCGTTCCTAGATGGGCCTAGTAAAAGAATTGCACCCTTTTAGGGTTATTTCTTTTGTCTATGAATTATATATTAGGCTACAGAATGAATATAGTTTTAAAATGGGAGAAATTTGTTACTTATTCATTATTAGGGATGAATAATTTAAATACTTTACAACACCTATTAACCTTGATATTATTGTAAACAAACAGCCTGACTTGTCCATCAAATAAATTAGTTTATATATAGACAAAAACAAGGAATTGAAGTACATGATCCACTTTTACCCCCTTACTCATTAACCAGGGAGTGCTTTAGAGAAGGATTATGCACTCTTTTTGATATTTTATAAGTTGTCATACAAAAAACATTATTCCATTTAGTTCAATGTATTTCAATTATATGGGACTGAATAAAAGTAGATAATATTATGAATATATATTCATATAATTATACTTCGATAAATTATCAATTAAGGCACCTTAAATTTTAAAATGATAGGGGGGGGAATATTCAGGTTTCCCACAGTCCATATTTTCAAAAATTTCTAGAATAATTTGACCAAGCTTGTGAACGGAACCCAAAATTGAACGGCATTCCATGGAACGTGCGTTCAATGAACTGAAAAGATTTTTTTTTAACGCTGAACGCTAAAAAGGAGATTTTAGCGTTCCGTTCCTATAGGTGATAGTAATTTTGGAAGGAGTGTAGTTGTCCACGGGATAAGTATCCTAGAAATACGACAATACAAATTCAGAGGGAATTTTTGAAATTGGAGGCACCTAAAGCATCTATCCCTGCAGACAAAATATCTTGTTAGCGCAACAGTTCATCCAATGAAACATTTCAAACTGCAATTTACACAGTCAAAGGGTCGCCCTAGAAGTTATCTCCTACATATTAAACATGTTAAGTTTATTTTACTCAGAAAATTATGACCCCATTGAAAGGAGATTCGGGTGCTATCGTCAAATTGGTGGTGTTAATTAATTTTTGAGTTGCAGACATTTTTTAGAGAGTGAAAAAATAAATAGGATTAGGTATTTATTGAAAATGAACATATGGTCCTTAAGTTAATTAAAATAAATTTTCCCTTTCAACTCTTCTTTAGAAAACGTTGAAGATGATTCAAAAACATTTTTGTGAATGATTTCTCATATAGATATCACAGACTTAGATGAAATTATCAGAATATAAAATGTAATTTATTACGTCAGTGGATTTATAGCATTTAGTATAATGAAATGTTTACAATGAAAATGTTGTGTTGAATTGGTCTGTTCATCAGAAAAGGATCTTATTTATGTCTATGAAACTGGGACACATAATATCCTTAATTTATTTTTGGATGACATGGATAGAAGTGGGCTCAAAAGACCAGCAGATGTCATGTACTTGACTGCAATTCATCTTTATCAAATACTACAGATAATTTTTCAAGTAGATACTATAAGAAACACATTTTTTAGATTTCAGAATCCAAAACATGTATTTGCTGTTTCTGTAAATACTTTAATTAAAAAAGAAGAACATATGTCTTGGATAATGACAGCAAAATGTAAAATAATTTCACAAATTTAATAACTTTTTAGATGAAATATCTTGTATAATTTGTAAGATTTTTTTTTCCTTATGAAATGAACAGCCAAAATCATTCTGCTAGAAAAAGAAAAAAAAAATTCTCAGATTAACATAAGTCTGCTAAATAAATTAATAAGATTTGATCTTTAAATTCATAAATTTTGATTGAGTTCCTATTTATAAATAAATAAATATGCCAAATAAAGTTGTAAACAATCATAATTTTAATTTTTTTAAAGTTTTATATAAATCATACAATTTAATTAATTAAAGAACTATTATAAATATTCACATAAGATAACATATTATCGATTAATAGTTATGTTCTCCGATTCATTCAAGAAATGTTAAGCTGCTTTGTTGATTATATAAATATTCAGAAGTTGATGATTGAATCACAACCATATTTAATTAATCACTTGGGTTCTAAAATTGAAACAATTTTTATAAGATTAGTATATAATAATATAATGTAATACTAAAAGTAATACAATACCGCATTCATTGACATCGTCGTGGATAGATAATCATAATCTGGACGCAGCTCAAACATGATCCAATGACCGTTGAAAGTTAAATACTATGGCATTGACGTTATCCGTCTCTGTTAAATATTATATTTAATAAACAATTATGCATTATGATAATTATTGAAAAACGACCTTACGGAGGAGAAACTAAGTATTTGATGGCTTGCCGATTTTGTAAGTGTACCCACTGACAAAAAAAATTGATGGTAGGTTTATTTTAACAGTGAGGAACATTTGAATATATGAACAAAACAAAAGTGTTTGGAGGAAGAAAAATCCCCAACGTTAAGTATGGCGGTGGAAACATTTTGTTTTGGAAGTGTTTCTCTGCAAAAGGGAGATGACAACTTCACCACATCCAAGGGAGGATGGACCATCCTCGGGGAAATCTTGGGTAATTTTGCAAAAAATTAGAAAAACCCATTTATTTGGATTTAAAAGAGAAACACAACCTTAACAAGATCCTTTCGCAATTCCAAAAACAAAAAAGGTATGGAGAATAATGCCGTCAAAAAAATAACCCTTGGTAACTGATTCATTTTTGCAAATATTCCAAAAATTATATTATAAAATGTACTTGAATTTGGAAGTACTATTTTTAATGTTTCAATTTAAATTATATGTTCAAAATGTATCGTTTTGTGGCATTTCTTCTTTTAAATTGAAAACTGACGTTTGATAAAAAAAATTTAAAAAAATGTTAAGAAAATGACAGATATTTCTGTTAAACACCAATTTTTATATATGCAAACGAATCCCTAGACAAACTTCTACTTACTTTATTTTATCTACACATCTAATATCCGATTGTAAATCCATTTTTTGTACATGGAAAAAACGAAAGTGCAATTTTTACCGATTTTTCTTCTTTTTTTTTGCCCATAACTTTGTTTATTTTGAATTAATTTAGAAAACGTCCTTATAAGTATTGTTGTTTTTTGAGACGACAATCATTTTTTATTTAAAATCGAACTACTTATCTAGTTTCCTTGAGCTCCAAAAAGCAGTATTTGTATTTTGGGTATAGAATAACCCCCTTGGATTACCCTTCCCCAAATTGGCACCACGTCTTAGCCTGACGAGGATCAAAAGAGGTAGCCATCCAAATTTTCAGGTTCCTAGTTCCAACGATGTTGGTACTCATAAAGGACACACACACATAAACTTTATTATATATATTTACAGATTTACAAAAGTAAAACTCCTGAAATGAAATTTGTGCTTTGTAAGCTTACTAAGAGAAATTCTCTCACTCTACATACATATAGAGGATGAACAAAAAATTACATTTTGGGACAATATTTTTTTTTCCTACCTCCCCATCTCAAATTCATGAATATTTCATAATCACTTCATGAATAATCTCATTTTTTCTTTTTTAAAGACGCTTTACGTCTGCTGAAGTCATTCCAAATTTATCACTTAAGTATCTCAACAAATTAATGGGAGCATTCCATGTGATGTGTAAACACTTTTTTGAAATTTAAGACATCATCATCTGGGATGATTGTTGATGATCCAGAATATTTATTAAAAATAAAAAACTATGCCTAAAATTTGGGACCTCGAAGGTCCGTTTAAGAGTTCCTCAATATTTGACTTCAATCGAAAGATATACAAACTTCAGTAGGTCATAACCCAAGAATAAAAATTGGTATAACTATTCTGACACTTTTCAATACTTTTTCGACAAAAAAGTCGTTAAGGACAATTTGCATAAATTTTGTATTTGAATGACTCTTTTTTTTTTATAAGAGACTATTTTGATCTTGCTTTGTTGCAAAAGATTATTTTCTATCTTGGAAATTTGAGAGATTACGCCATCGATAGGCAAATTAATTTATGATATAATTGTATTACTGAATTAAAACCCCTGTAAATATCATATGTTTATTGTATACATTGTTTTACTGCTGTAAGGAGGAGAATCTTCTACATTTAAAATAGCATCAGTGTTGGGACAACATTCTAATTATTTTTAAAGACATACTCCTATATACTTATTTTATTATGCATTTTTAAAACAATTTACACCAAATATATGCAGAAATTCTTCTTTCATAGTGAGATGTTAAGAACAGACAAATTATTAAATAATGCCCAATAATGGAAAAAGGGCAGACACACTAAACGTTTTTCCTTTTGTAATCTGTAAACTGTGCTTTTTTTACTACAAAAATTAAATTTTTATGCTTAAAGATCCTGGTATTGAAATAGTAGCGGTATACCGAACCACAATACTATACTACGAACTAAAAAAAATCTTCTTTCTATTTAATATATCAACAACTTGGCAAACTATTAAATAATGACCAATAATAAAAAAAGAGCACACGCAACAAACTTTTTTCCATTTATAATCTATAAATTGTGTTTTTTACTACAAGAATCCAATTCTTATGCATTAGTATCCCGGTACTACAATAGTAGCGGTATACCGAACCACAATTCTATATTACGAACTGATTTTAAGGCTTTTTTTCATTCTTTTTTGAGAAGAAGAAATTCTAAGAGATAGAATGAAGAGTACTGAATGAATAAAAATAGTTTTCCATTTCAAATTTATCTTATCTGTTCAATCATATCACCCTCCATAATAAGATTTTGATGAATAATTAGGCATGGGTAAAAGCTTTCATCCAAAGATTTTTGTTGTTATTATGTATAAAAATACATTAATATGGTAGAAATGTCTAAAAAATCATCTATTCAAATGGAAATTAGTGGAAAATCTAATTTATAGTTTGATTGATTTCCATGCTTGTAAATAACAAAATATTGTACATATAAGATATTATTCATGATTTTTTAATAAGAAGGAATATTCTGACAAACAAACAGGGTCGGTTTTAGTGTGGACATTGTTAATATAGTAAAAATGGGATTTTAGATGAGAGCGATACTTTTTGTAGTTGCAAACTGAAAGGTTTTTTAAAACTTTCTTAAGCAGTTATCAATATTCTTTAATTCTGATGGAGGGATAATCTAAGTACAAAGTGCAACAGTTCCTGGATAATGGAGAGTAACACTCACGATTTGGGTTTTTCCCCTTCCTCTCATGGTTAATTGCAGATAATACAATAAAACGTCGTGATATCTAAGCTGCTTTCCTCCTAAATATTCTTGAAATTGCCAGAGTGGATCCCCCATACCCCCAAACGGACACTTTATTTTTCATTTTTTTTACATAGCGACAGGTCATATTTTTTACAACATCTATTAAGGCCTATCTAAATCTGGTCCTACATATATTCCTATAATACTATATTAATTTGAAATGATTTCATTTTTCGAATGTTTATGAAAATGTTTTATTGCACCATTTTCCACAAATGTTCTAATAAATATTTATAATACAATCACTATCATTGCGAGCATTTGTACTGGCCAAGAGCTTGAAAGTAAAAGATAGAGGCTCATATGTTACTATGTAATAAATGTAATTATCCAGTTTTAAATAGAATAAAAAGGTCATTTAAAAAATAACAACATAAATATCAATTTGACAATAAAAAAGGGGCATCGTATTTTATTTATAAAAAAAAACAAAAAAAAACGAGGATTTGAAAGTGTTTTCTTAGTAAAAAAGGTTCAAAATTTATTTTCTAAAAAAAATAATCAAAATTAAATTTACACTTCAAATATAGGATCCTCGGCCTTATTTTTGAAAGTAGAGGGCCATATTGTGTTTCCATTTTTATTGTATTTTTAATACTCATCAATTCAATTACATCTACATATAATATGATATATATAATTATATCTTAATCTGCTATAAAATATAAATTGAAACCTAATTAATAATTAGTAAAAAGGGATGAAACAACAGGGGTGCAACGTCACTATTTTTGTATTCTTCAATTGTGTTCATCGTTGGACGTCTTTAGTCATAAAAAGTGTTGTGCGGTCCTTATTTAGCACGGAAGACTGCAGTCCCGTCTTGTTCAGTCTCCGTACGGTTCAGTTTAGTCTTGCATATCGGTCCTAAAACTTATAAAATTCGGTCCTTGATGACATCCCTCAACTTTATTTCTTCTTTTTTAATCAGTTTTAATATTGACAGTCAGAAGGACCTGTTCCAAGTAATGATAGGACCGGTCCCAAGACTGAGATGGACTGAACCGAATAAAGAAGGACTGTCACAACACTAGCCATAAATCTTGATATAGTAAAAACTATTTTTATGGTTTTATCATCTTAAAGAGTTAAATTTGATTTGATTTGAATATCTATTTTCGAAAGTGCTTGTGATGCTCTGATAGGATTATTTAGTGTTTATTAGGATAATCCTTGTAAACACATTTGTGAAATTGATATTTACAACCATGAAAGACCTCCAAGACTGTTCTGAAGCCCCTTATAAAAATCAAAGCATTGAACTTCTAAATAATCCCTTATGTAAATATAATTTACCAAATATTACTTAGAACCAGAGATCCTGGGGTATCTGATATGCAGGCTTAAATCTTCAACACTTTATGTAAAAAATTTAGTGTAAACTCAGATAATATAGTAAGATACCACTTTTGATCTTAAAATAATAAATTTAAATGAGTACGCATTTAAATTAGGTTTGATCAAAATTATGTGTACGAAAAACATGTGTCTCAGTAATGTTCGGTACTTAAAAAAAAAAATCTTCGAGTCATATCGCCTTTATATAATTCAAGTTGATATTCCTCTTAAATTGTTTAATCAAGATATATGAGTAAAGTTAATTACTAAAAAAACTAATCTGTTTATTCCTTTTGTAAAAGTAAAAGAAAAAAGGCAAAATAAATTTTTTATTTGTTTTTAAATTTCTAATGCCCGCCCCCCCCCCCACTTCTGACAGCCCTGAAACTAGAGTACCTTGGAGAATTATCTATGGAAAGTGTATTGTACAAATCTCTATAAATTGACATTTGCTTATGGTCACGAGCACACCAACTTGCACCTTGGACAGATAGACCCTTTTTACCCCTCCCAACAAAATATTATAGAATTTTAATAAGATTTTTGTAAATATTTATTCATGATGATGATTATTTTTTTTTACATAAATTGTGTATCAATTTGGAATGGGGTTTTCAGATGAAGAGCGTCCCAATAAAACAAAAGAATCAGATTACAAATGAAACTATCAAATATATCGCTGAATTAAAATAAATGAAAAATGGTTTTTTATTAGAATAAATAAACATGTATGTTTAACTAATTTGTCGAAATACATGGACATATTTTGTTTCTGAAAATAAAAATGTTTGATGGTGTATTAAGCGTAAATTGGAGGTGATGTTCTAAGGACTTGAGCAGGGGCTGGAACTAGTGGACCATAACCGCCTGGAGAAGGGGTTGGGGGAGGAGCTAAAGCGGGTGCTGGAGCAGAGGCATAACCAGGGAGGGGAGCAGGGGAGGAGCTGGTGCAGGAGACGGAGCTGGAGCAGGTGCGCCATAAATCCCCGGAGCAGGAGTACCATAACCACCTGGAGTAGATGCAGAAGCTGGAGCATTGGCATAACCAGGGAGAAGGACAGGAGCTGGTGCACCATAGCCACCTGGAGCTGGCACAGGCCCTTGTGCAGGAGATGGAGTAGGTGAAGGGGCACCATTACCCCCCGGAGCAGGTGTGGGAGCAGTAGCTGGTATACTGTATTCACTTTGAGCAGGTGCAGGAGCTGTATCAGTAGCATAACCAGGGAGGGGATCAGAAACAGGAGCTGGTGCAGGAAGTGGAGCAGGTGCAGGTGTGCCATAATCCCCCGGAGCAGGAACTGGTGTACCGTATTCACTTTGAGCAGGAGCAGGCTTTGGTGCAGGAGCTGGTGCACCATAACTACCTGGAGCTGGTGCAGGAGACGGAGCAGGTGCGCCATACCCCTCTAGAGCAGGTGCGGGAGCACGAGCTGGTGTACCATATTCACTTTGAGCAGGTGCAGGAGCTGAATTAGTAGAATAACCAGGGAGGGGATCAGGAAAAGGAGCTGATGCACCACAACTACCTAGAGCTGGATCAGGAGCAAGCCCTGGTGCGGGAAATGGAGCAGGGGCTGGTGAAGGAAATGGAGTGGGTGCAGGGGCTGGAGCAGTAGCATAACCAGGGAGGGGATCAGGGGCTGGTGAACCATAACCACTTGGGGCAGTAGCAGGGCCTGGTGCTAGAACTGGAGAGGGTGCAGGAGAAGGAACGGGGCGTGGTGGTGAAGTTCTTTGAGTAAGAGCTTCTCTAATATATTCTTGAAGAGCCTCTCTTGTAATTGGAGCGGGAGTTCCCGCTAGATATAATGAATTGCAAAGGCATCTTCCAACCAATGTGAGTACTAATATTCCCGTTATGGACTTCATTTTTTGACTACTCTGATTCAAATGATGACCTCCCTTGTTTTTCTCACTCTTTTTATAGTTATAGTTATCCCTTGAACTTTTTTTAATTTACCACTCAATTTCATTTGTACCCCCTAGTAACCAACGTTAATGAATAAGGGGGTGAAAAGTGGATCATGTACTTTTACTCCTTGTTATATATAAAGAAACTAGTTTATTTGATGGAGTAGTCAGGGTTATTTCTTAACTTGTATTTTCGTCTTTAAATAATGACATTGTTCATTTTGATTCAAGTGTTGTATGCTATTTAAATTATTCAACCCTAATAATGAGTAAGTAACAAATTTATCCCCTTCTAAAACTATCCTCAGTCAGCCCTTATAACTCCTAAACAGAAGAAATAAAATTTAGGATGCAATTCTTCTACCAGGTTTATCTATGAACGTATTGTATGGACTTAAGTCCTATACTCCAATGAAGAGCTCTGGCTTCAAGAAAAAATTAACTGAGCATGTATATGTAGACATATGTTGTACCTATATTTAGTGACTTGCTTTAGAAATAATATCAAGTTTACGATCGCTTAACATTCCTTTCTTAATTAATAGTTTGTGTACATTATGATAGCTAGCACAAAACCGGCATTATTTTTACTGACAGTTTGAAAAAATTTCTTTGTCACTCTAGTTAAAGTAAAATGAGATAAGAAAGTATAAATCTTTTTTTTTTCTATAAAAACTTTGCATCTACATATTTATAGCTGAATTTATAGAACTTATTCAATAAACGATTCTAAAGCCACTATTGCATCTTGCTTTTGTAAAACAAAAAACAAAAAAAATTACAAAGAATAAGGGTCAAATCCCTGATTTTCTTAAAACAGTACATTGAAGAAGTTGCCCATCACGGAATGTAAAATCTAGAACAGTGTTTCTCAAAGTGTGCTGAAGTACACTAGGCTGCACCCTGGCAGTCTCGTGAGTAATGCAAAAAAAAAAGAAAGAAGTATTTTGTCATCTAATTTGAAAAATTAATAAATCTGACATTGTATAATTATGTAAAGATAAAGAGAAATAAAGGAAATTGGAGATAACATGGTTGAAATAAAAGTTCATTTTCATGATTGACGTAACCTCGATCAAAAAATATAGAATATAAATATCCTTTGTAGATAATTAGGATTGTGTACTTTTGTTTTAAAATAACTTTTATAATTTTGTAGAGCATAATTATGATTCAGATACTATGAGCTCTGGTTTTAATTAATAGTTTATGTTTCTGGATTATTCTAGAGAAAAATACATCAACCTGTCCAAAAAGTTGACTTGTATGAAATTAACATTAGATGAATATTTGTCAAAAGACATGATATAACAATGAACTCTGCAAGAGATGAAAAAGCGCATTTACAGAGTTTTAGAAGAATCAGAATTAGAGATAAAAAATAAACATTCGTTATAAATATTCATTACGCCTCTTTCCCTTATAGTTTCTTTCTGTAAATATATTTCAATACATAAATACATTATTTTTACATATGAAAGGATACAATTTTAAATTCATTTTAGATAAATAAATATATATGATTAAACCTAAAAAAACTGTCTCATCTACATATTATAAACAATGTGCCATGTCAATAGCCTACCAGATTCAGTGGGACTGCAGTGCGTAGCAAATTGTTTTATTATTGTTCATATGTGTAACATACCAAAAAAATGTTAATTAAATATAATATTCGGCAAAAATATGTTAATCTAAAACTATTTACAGATGTACAACGAACATGTTCGTAAGCGTGAGTAGGTATTATTATTATATTTCATTAACAGGCCTGCTTAAAAGGTAATCAATATAATTGATACCACGAGCGAATGAGTGAGTGTTATTTGATTAGTTCAGGAATCACATACATTTTATGGTAAATGAATTGATAAAAATAAGGCGCTATTTTCAGTTCACTAGAAACCAAAATGACATTTAACCCTTTGATGAAAATCATGACAGATTATATAAAATCTACCCAGTTGCTAAAACATTGTATTGCACCAAAACAAAGAAGACCTTTTGGTGATACTGAACTCATGTTAGATGTAAAGAAGCAAAGATATTCAAATTCTCATTTTCCTATGAAAGAAGTGAGGCTAGACGGGCTTGAGTACTTCATGAATTGAATGAAGAAGATAAAAAGATTCAAGATATGGGGATAACATGTACAATGCAGAAAATATGGCAGGGCTCTTTGTTTTAATAAAAATCATAATTGTTTTCTTACATTCCATACGAAATAATTAAAAATATATTCTGATATTACATGAACAATAAGATATTTTCTTTTCATGTATGCATTGTAAAATATATATATAATTTTTTGGCTTATGTTTTGATATTACGGTCTAAGACAATAAATATCTTTTTGTTTTATATTTTATATAAATATATATTTTGTAACAAATATGTAATTTCTTGAACATTTGCAACATTATTTATTTTTGTTCTATTATTATAATTTTTTTTTTTCCAAAAATCATTTTTTCTACTTTTATAATCCTATTATTTGTTTTTATACGATAATTTTTTTTTTTCAGAACAAAAAGAAAAAAAATAAAGCATATAAGAGATAAGCATGAACATATCAAACGGATTTGACATGGCCAACCCTTGGGCCAGGGTATATCATACCATGTTAGAAGGGTTTATTGGTACTAAGAAACGCGGCGGGAGTGAGTTTAAACTGTCTTGGGTCCAGCACTTCACCTGTACAACCTTCGGTACGGGGTGTATTTTGGGATATTAGAAGGTTATCTTAATGCTCAGGGAAGTGGCGGTGGATAAATTCAACTTGCCTTGGGGTCCAGCAGTTAACCTACACAACTTGTTGGCCAGGGTATATTATAGCATGTTAGAAGTGTTCCTTGGTGCTTAGAAACGCGGCGGAGGTGGAGAAAATTGCCTCTGGGCCCAGGAGTTCACCTACACAACCTGTGGGCCGGGGTGCGCTATAAATTTGAAGGGCTCCATCCTGGCATGTTTTTTCATCATTCAATACTTTTATCGTCCGAATATAATATAAATTGCAACGAAATTGTACACGATGATATTGTCTTGCAATGAAATTCTCACAATCATATTGCTTCACGGTGATATTACCCACAACGCTTTTGTATCAAAATGATTATGTACACAGCAATATTACTGCACAAGGATACCCCAACCTCGACCGTAACCTTTTTATCACAATCCTTTTACAGTGAACCATAAACAAGACACATGGAACATTGATTGCCAATAACATCACGGGACACAATTTATCTTACTGAAAGGATGAAGTTTTTCTAAAGTTGTGTTTTTATGGTGATTAATGGTAGAATAGTGCAGGTTGTACTGCAAGAACAATTTTCAAAAGTCTTGATCCCAATCGATAACCAGACTTCGATTAGGTCAACAAAAAAAAAAAAATCTTGTGTCAACATGCCTGACTTCCTCGAAGTCTTCGGTGTAGATACGGTACCCCTGAACTATTTCTAATGAAATATTAATGACAGTAAATTGGACTATAAGATGTATAGTTCGTCAACACACAAAAAAGCTATCAATTAAGACTGAAATAAATTTGTATTTTTTGACGAATAATGATTGTCAATTTATATCACGAATTCTTCTGCTTTAGCTCTTTGAGACACTGCAAATTAAACTAACATTAGCAAAGATTCATTGTCACAAAAAAAAAAAGGGCATATATATATATACACAAATTGATAGATTAAATTTGAAAGGGGACATATCAGAACCATATTATAAATATCTATTACATATAATGTTATAGTACGTGTTTGTCCGTCGATCAAAAGGTATTTTGCAAGGATATCCGGAGGGAAAAATATAAACTCCGAGGAAAAATAGATGGATGGAGATCCAATTAAATGTAATCCAGGCGGAAAGGGGAGCTTTTTTTAAGGCATTTGACTAAAAAAATTAATTATATTCAATATTGCACTTAGATAAGTGGCATATAGTCTTTCTTAGAGGGAAATGTTGTAGGTAGTAGAATTATTAATAAATAATGAAGATACAAACAAGGGAAAAGAAAAAGAAACACAATAACCGTTTTCCTTTTAAAATCTTAAATAAAGTAATCTATTTTATCAAACGCGCCCATGTAATATTATATATTTTATTTCGAATTATTTCATTAATACATAACAAGATAAACTCGCTAACCCTCTTCCTGTTTCCGTTTTTTTAATTCATATTCAATCGATAAGTTCTCCCTTTTTTCCGTTACTACAGTAATTCGGTTTTTGGATTTTTTATTTTTTTTGATGCACTTTTGAATCTACTAACCATACTAAAAAAACTTGGAGACACGTGGAATCGATCTTGTTTTATGAAAAAAAAAAATAAAAAAAAAATAGACTTATTGGCGAAAAAACAAAACTTAACCTCCAGAGCCCCATGAATTTCGTCTGTCCAGAATAAAACATAGTCTTAGGTACGTAACTCAGAATTTAAAAAAACTTTTATTTTATGTCTTTGGGCTATATTGGTCTCCGTTCGTGAAATAAATGGCCTGGTTATGCGTTTTTATTAGCGGACGGACGGACAGACATGTATTATATTATAGTGGATATATGATAAAAATAATATATATATTATTATATCATAAATCATTTGAAGGCTATAAACCATAGTTAAAATTGGGATTTTCTCCTTTTCATGATTTTTGTTTGATATTGTTTTCTTTTTCGTATGTTCACATTTATATTTATAAAAAAAATATCAAATGTAAAACAAAGAAAATTACAACTTTTTATATGAAAGCTTTTTAAACTCTGATTGGACCTAAACATAACAACATATAACAATGATTTTTTAATTAAAATTATACCTGCTTTATTTTGATCAAGTAGTTTTTTTCCTCTAGTTTGTGTCCTTTTTTTTTCTATTCTCACATTAATTATATAAACAAGTTTGGTGTTACAATGGCTTCTTTTTATTTTTATTGATATATTTTTAAATATAGCTATATTGAATTGATATTTTACTGTTGAGATAATGAAGGAATTATTTTATAGAAGAAAATAAAGAGGTGAATTGTAATACAACAATGCATTATGGCAGTTGTGGAAGATTGTTCAATAAAACATTTTTTATAAGCATTCAAATAATGATGTAATTTCATATTTTTGTATTATTTAAAATTAATATAGTATTGTAGGAATATGGGCAGGATCGGTTTTAGGTAGGTATATACATAGTATAATTGAGAAGAATATGACTTGGTGGTATGTTAGAAAAATAAACTGAAAATTAACGTGGTTGCACTCCCAAGTTGAATAATATTTTGGAAGAAGAACAGCTTAGAGACTCTGACCCTTATATTAGATTAGCTGCAATCAAACGCGAGAGAAATCAAAAACTCATATCCCACTTCGTATCTATCAAAGATAAAGGGAGGAATTACTCCAATGTCGATCATCCATTCTTCCCATTAGGTGGTCCAACAAGAACTTACCTATATAACTTCGCAACCAATCCAGCATTACTCTCCATTATCCATGAACTCATATACTTAATATTTAGATTATCCCTCCTAAAGAATTAAATAAGAATGGTTACAGCTTTTTTGAATAAAATACCCTGCTCACGTTACAAACACAAAATGTATCATGTCTAACATCATATTTTTTTTACAACTATAGGCATTTGCCCCAGATCCTGTTCTTGTATGGGACTTCGTGCTGAATTTATTTTTGTAAAATTTAAATAGATATAATAAGAAGAATACATTTTAAAAGAAGACCACACAAAATGAAAAATGATCGGTTATTTTAAAAATAGATCGAAATATCTCTTACTAATTTAAGAAAAAAGATGTAACAAGCAGTTAATTAGACATACAGTACTGAAACATATGATCAAGTCTAAGAAGAAAAATAAAATTATATATTCGACAATAGAAAACTACTTGATTTACGCGTAACTCATCCCAAAAAGCCTTGGACGCCCACAAAAAATCTTCACAGCTTCTGCTCTAGGTACTAAGACAAGGGTATCCAATATTTTTTCTGCCACAAACCGGTTTGATAATATAATTTTTTTATTGTGTTCTAATAATTAATGGTGCAATGAGGCATGAATGTTTTTACTTATATTATTCCAAAACAGAGCGACATGGAGTTGCGCTATAGAAAAATATTCAATATATAATGTATAAATAGATATATTTAAAAAATATGCATCTCCAAGGATTTCTGTTCCATTTTGTATTTTTTAAGAGATCCCATTTTGAAATATTAAAATTCTCTACTCATCGTGAATGGATCGCTTTATTGTTATCCTGGTATCTCAGTCCCAAGTAAGGAGTCCACTCTACTCCCTTATGAGATCTGGTAGTTTTCCTTGGATGAATTATCCTCCCGTCGTCCATCTGATTTCGAACAACTCTTGAGATGGATGATCAAATTAGAAGTATCTTCCTTTCAAATGCTTCAATCTTCATTTTACAAAGCATGACGTCATGGAATTGGAAATAAAGTGGAAAAATATGATGATAACGTTGACTATTTGCTAGTAAACCCCCCTAAAAATAGGATCACTACAAAATGGAACTAAAATCCTCGGAAATGCATATTTTTAAATTATATATTGAATGCTTTTCTGTAATATAATATATATATTACTCATCACTATTTATTATGAAAAAGTTATAAGGATATAAAGAAGAGTGTTGCTTTTCATCATTTCTCAGCCTAAAAATGTTCAAAACAAGATACTAAATCAAAAACGCTTTTTAATCATAAAAACACTTTTACATGAGTTTAATATTATATATATAATAATATAATACGATAATATTCCCAAGTTACTATACTCCTATATATTTTAAAATTCAGATGCCTGAGAGAAAAACTGGGATTAGTTTTGGATTCTGCTTTCATTTAATTATTGTCGTCAATTCGTTTGTACAAAATTCCCCCCTTATGTTATTCGCAAACAGGTTCCTAGAGTTTGAGGACCATTGTCATAGGGGACACCAGTATGAAGTTTGAAAAACGCTGTTTTAGAAGGAAATGTTTTCATCTCAACGATCTACAAGACATTAATATTAATTGAAAAACAACAATATTACCAACCGTTTTTCCTTTTCTAGTCGTAAAATTGTATTTAAAAAAAAATCCTTTAATTTGTCAGAAGGCGCTGGACTAATTAAGTATAAGCAAGCATTATAGTATTAAAATTATTCTATCTGACCTAGGAATGGTATTTGAAGTCAATATAGGTTGCATGGTAATTTTATTCCCAATTTTTTAATAATAAGAATTTTGTAGGGATTATGGATAACCTTAGGCGGAGTTTGATTAGGAGTGGGTCTAGCAGTTTTTAGTTTCTCTTTTCACATACTTAAGGAGTAGGTATTGAGTCGGTATAATTACTAGCGAGCGCGTTGTTCACTGAACTACGTCGATTCATGGTTGCATATATACATATTTTGATAAATTGTTTAGTTCTAGGACTGATCCATAGATAACTATAGATTGCTTAAGGGTGCTGTCCTCGCAGAGTTTCATATCAGCTATTGTCGGGGGCAGTAAATCAATCAAATTTATTATTATAAGGAAATAAAACATGAAGTGATCATACAATACTTTATACTTTCATAATAGTACTATGATTTTATGAATGACGTAGATATGAGTTATTACATATTATAATTTTGAATGAGAAGGTGGTGGCGGCAGTTATTATTTATGTTAACTATTATTATCTATTCACTTACTATTTAATTTTGTATTACCCAGATAATATAAAAGAAGTCCTTTATCCATCCGTGATTTAATTAAATAATTCAAATAAGTGTCCAAAATGGCTCATAGTTGTGCTGCTTTTGGTTTTTTTTTCCAAAACAAGAGTGATATTTTTCAATGTTAAAATAACTAATAAGTATACAATTCACTGTTTTAAAAAAAAAATATTTAAGCATACAATACTAAACCAAAAGATTTCATATTTCATTTGACGAAATTGTATAAAGCTAGCATTAACCATCTATGCGAAATTTAATCCTTTATTTCTATAGGTATAATAATAGCATCTTTTTTAATTCAAACAAATCATAAATTTATGCCTAGGACTGGGTAAAAATATTTTTATTTATTTTAAATTGTAATTTTATGAATGTGTTACAACTTCTATTAATTAATGTTGTAGTTTTTTTCTATTTATTTTCTGAAATACAAAAATAAATAATATTGAGTATACATTATTCAATTCTCGAATAACCGTATTCATTCTTGGAACTGTACTTTTAGCGCTTGTTTGAAACGTAAATTATTCAGCCAAAATGTTTCATACATCATTTGACGAAATTGCATAAGTATGGCATTAACCATCTATGCGATATTTGAACATTGATTTGTTACTGATAACTAATAAGCGGTAAGTATTAATAGCTAACAAGATTCAATTCATAACATAACTATGCCCCTGACAACACCTGCCTCATATTCCATTACTGTAGCTAAAACTTCATCTCTCTATATATTCTCTATGGACTGATCCAACTTTACTCTTGCTCTTACAAATGTTCATCTGCAAAACTTAAATATTTTGTTGTTGATAAGTAGTTGACATATCTCTAAATTATACTTACTGACTTCATCATTATTTAATTTAGTTTCTCATGTCCTAAAATTAACCCCAAAGTCTTTTAATTAATTTATATAAAAAATAATTTTTCTGAGGGATTTATAAATATTAAACATATACATATATATTTCAAAAATTAGATAAAAATAAATAGTAATAAATAGAACGAATGAAATTTTTTTTTTTAAATAAGACTTCTCTAATTTTTGAAAAAAGACCTATTTTAACTACAAACTAGAAAATAATTTTCAATTACACCCTCAGATATGATGTACCTCATAATGAACTTCAGTTGAAGGAGCTGGAACTTATGCTGGAACTGGAGATAAAATTATTCTGATGCTGAGACTGTCGGTAGCTGGAGGATCAATGTTCAAATAAGAATATACTACTAATTAATTAATAATTAATCAATTATTAATGTGAGCATATTAATATATTATAAGTATGTATGTACATTGTACTGTATACATTTATAAGTACATAAATCACAAGTCTGGAGCATTATCCAACGATATTGTACTTGGCTTGGCTGTGGAGTTTACAAAGGATGAGATCCTACTATAATTAGTAACATTGTTGTTGAAACTATAATTTGAAGGTAAATTAGGTTCAGAACTGTCTGTAATAGTGTAAGTCTGCTCTCTTCGTGTCTCAGCTCCGATCCAAGCTATGAGAACATCACCCATGATGAAAACAACAATACACAACATAATGGATCCCGTGACAATGAGGAACCATTTGAAAAGAACAATACAAATAGGTTCCTTACGTCCATCCGGGGATGTGAGTCTAAAGCAGCTCTCCTCAGCGAGAGATACACTGTCATCCATATCAGCAATGGTTGTGCTGTGCTGATGATTATGATGGTGGGAGTGAGGCTCCGAGGGGACTTTAGGGAAACAATCTTTTGAGGAAGAATTTACTTCATCGATGACTGCAGGATATTTTTGTCGAGATGATACTTTTATGCTATTTATATGTGGCGATTCTGAAGGAGGACGAATGCGATAGGCAGTGCCTCCACAGGTCATGGGAGATACGAGATCCGTATGAACTGTTGTAATGGTTTGATTACTCTCACTAGTATCCATCACGATAGATTTATTTACATATTTACAAGGATATATTTCTGATGATAATGTTCTATTGTTTGAGTGTTGATGGTCATTCAATGACATAGCCATAGGATGTTATAAGGATCGTTAATTCTCCTTCTTGATCTGGGACACTTTTTCTTCCTCTCTTCAATCATTTTATCTAACAAGTGTATCTGAAAAGGTAAAAAAATATATTAAAAACCTTATAAAAGACAGTTTTGAAAATAAATTTTCAACTAATTCTACTACTAACAAATACCTAAAGCTAGTTATGGGGTTCTGTCTAGTACCCTAGACCGTCTGAGACAATTATAAGTTTAAGTTTTGTCTGTACCAGTCCCATGGAAAAATTTGAACCAGATTGTCCTCACAAAAAATTATGTCTAATTTAAAATTCGATCTACATCAATTTCAAAGATGAGTTATTGATGACGTAATATATATTTTCAAAATTGTGAAAATCGATAAAATAACGTTATATAAAAGCTTAAAGCGTTTCATACGTGCTCAATTAGTATATCAAGAATTGGGAGAGAATTTGTCCAAAGAGTAGGACCAGAAAAAAATCAGTCTACAGATTGTGACGGAAAAATTGACCCACGATTTGAAAATTATTAAATTTCCGTCCATGGTCCGAGACTGCGGTATGGACCCAAATATGTGTCGAGAAAAATATTTCTTTACAGCGAACCAATAAAAAAAAATTGTAAACATCATTACAATGTTTTTAATGTATACAATTCGTATATTAGAGATGTGGAGAAAATCGGTTCATGGAGTGAAATCCTAAAAAAAATCATCGGTTCATGAAGTGAAATCCTAAAAAAAATCAGTTAATAGATTACGACCAAAAAAAAAAGAAAAATGTCTAGATAAATCGATTTCAGAGCAAGTCTCAACACTACTAGAAACCCATGCCATTAAATTGTCGTTATTAGATTAATATTATTATTATTTGTACATATTTTTGAATAATGGACTTTTAGAATTAATCCTATAACGCACATTATGACGAACAAACCCCTTAAATATTTCTCATAAAAAATGATTAAATGAATATAGGATATTACATACATATGACGTAGGACATGGTTCCATGTGCTAATGTTCTAAGTATATACAGTGTAATCAGACACATTATATAGATTAAAAAGAATTATCCCAAAATAATAATGATATTCTTTTTTATTTAAAGAGAGGACATTGAATCATATTTTTATTAAAGACACAATATGTTTTTGTTATTATAAATTAAAGAATATAGAATTAATATGTGTTGCTTTATCCGGTGAATTTGTTGCATACGACTTTTTATTGTAGAATGTTTTTATCTTTCATTCACGTGTATTATACATATATAGTCCATAGTTTTAATCATATTCTATAGTATAGAGGCTTTTATAAATTACTGTCTTGTTGATTTATAGTACAATTAATTTTTTAAATGGAAATTTTTGTGCTACGTTATGATTTAATCCATATTAATTATTCAACACTTTTTTTTAAATTGTAAGGATACTTTGCTATAATCTGTGGACTACAATGCTAAGATAGCAGAGGTTTTTTCTAAATATTTTATAATTAAAATGTTCTTTATGAGATTCCAAATTTAATTCAATAAAAAAGGAAGAATATATGTTTTTTTTTCTTAATTCAATTTAGTTTTCAAATATATATGAAAATGAAGTAGTAAAAAACAAATTGGATTTGAGGAATAAAGTGATACTGTTTAGTATCAGTTATACATATATCTTTAATAACATTAATAATTATTTTGATTGTATCATCTGAATGAAATTCCATAATTTATCTAGTACACTAAATAATATTCATGTACAACTTATAGTATCCAAAGCCCCTTCTAGTATTATAACTTATAAAAATCACTCTAGGTTAAGTTATGATATTATATTAAAATAAAAGTAAAAACTAATTCAAATATTTAAAGGTAAATGATAGAATTGATAGAATGTTTATCATCCTCGAGTTATTTTTGCCTTTAAAAAAGAATTAAAGATTGTTGCTAAAACAGAGACAACTTTTATCACAGTTTCGCTCTATGCTGTAAACTAACAAATAGGTGAACTGATCCCTTGAAATTTGACAAATAAATACTTAACTGCGTCCTTTTTAACCTAGTAAAATATAATTTGCCTAAATTTTTTTGCAATAAACCCTTAAAATATCAATATAGATATGTATATATTTTTAAGTGAAACATTTTATATATTTAATAAAGGATAAAGGAGTGGATAATTAAGAATCTAATAAACCCTCTTTGTAAATCAAAATAACTACATTAAGACTGTTAGACTTAAAAATATCTTATCATTAAGAAGCCATCATATTATTTTTCATAAAAAATAAAACAGTGAAGATTTCAATCCACTTTTGTTTCTGTCAATATTTGATTAAGGTCTTTAAATGTCTTCAAATCGTGTCATAAAGTGGAATTTATTAATCAAACTTATAAAAAATCGAACAAGTTTGGGTACTTTTACTTGTTAAATATAACATAAATATATATATTACGCTTTAATTGTATGCTCTTGTTATTAAAAAAATCAAAAATCAATGTGTTATTCTTCTCAGAATAATAAAAACTTAAACAATAGTTTTTACTTCACATTAATAAATGATATTGCTTTTTCTCTGTATTAAATCGTTTTATGTAAAATAAAAACATTATTTGAAAAGAACAATAAGTTTTGCTAGGAATATATTCATATTTATATCGATTTTCAATTTTTTATATTGTTCAAAAATTGGCTCTAACATATACATAAAAGGTGTAAATACACTCCAAAATAAATCAAATCTAAAACTCTTAAAAAAACTAATATGATACAAAGATAATAATTACAGATTCATGATAATCCAATCATAAAGTAAAAGGAGTAGTTGACACGCAAATAACTTGACACACTTCAATTTTCTAGCAAATTTCAACGACCTAATAGTTAGAGCTCTTTGAATGTAGTGATCACATCCAATTCTTAGCTTTCACTTTTTTTTTTAATTTACACCGATGGAGTATTTTTCCCTTTTCATTAACATTTTTTTGAAATTCAATAATGAACTTACATTCTAAAAATCTTTTGTGAGATGTACTGTAGGCCTGGTGTACCGTGGTCACGCAAATATAGAAAGACATACAAACATTATATTCTCTAACCGCAACTATATTTTTTTAAAGCACTAAAAACTTTGGCTATTTCATTGATTTGGTGACAAAAGTCACAAATATCAATTCACATTTACAGACACTCTCTCTGCTGTGGTCAGTGTACAACCATTGGATCTGTAGCTCGAACTCTGCTATCTCCAGACAGAAACGTTTTTTCAAGCAAAGCACAACAAGAGGGAAATTTCATTTTGGAGACTTCTTCCTGAGGCATGTTTTCCACGTCTCAGATATTTTCCCTTTTCAATGGCCAGCATATTTAGGAGCACTTACATTTGTGAGAGCAGTTTTTCCACCATGAATAGCCTAACACCCAAAGAGAGAAACATACCCACAAATGATACTCTGTTTCACTTGATGCGCAATGGGACCACAAAAGTTCAAATTGATATCCAATACATTGTGAGCCAGCAGGCCAAACCACAGGTTTTTCTTTAGGTTCAGTTAATATTGCCATTATTGAATGTGAGCCATTAGTTTTTTTAAGCAAACTTTTTTATATGAACGAGTTACAATTAATTTTTGCGCTTTTTTAAGCAAATGGTTTGTCTTTGTTGCTTATTAAAGACATGTAAAAATGCATTTATATGCAGAAAATAGTTGTATGTCGGTGCAATAAACATACATATAATATGGGTTCTTATTGAGACTCACTAGTAGCGTCTGTCATATACAGTTATTTGAAGTGCGTGGTCATGTGGCTCTCCAATACTAGTACTGAACAAAATTTGGCTCTCTTCATCTTGGAATTTACCCATCCCTGATCTAGAACATGTTTTACTATAGTTATATCTATTTGGTGCATTTCCACCTGACCAACAAGGGATGAAAAAGAGCACACCTGTTTGATCCCATATTCAACAATTAATTTTTTTTTCAATGACCATATTTTAAAGTAAAAAGGTCATACATAGAACAAAAGTAAATATGGTCTTACTTTCTGCTTACTTCGACATATTTACAAATACATATGAAATATATATATGTGGGGGAATTATGTATGTTTCAATGTCATTTTTATTTCACTATTCCTCATAAGCTTATCTATTATCCAAGTTTTTTTTTCCGGGGGATATAAAAATAAAACTTTTTTATTCTATCACAAATAAATGAGCATTCAAACTTTGTACATTTATAAAATAAAACCTAAAACTTATACAAAGGATAGACAATAAAAATATATTTTATATATCACGTCATTACCTTTATTGAATCACAAAAATTTTGTATACGAAAACACACAGGAAAATAAATGCTCAAAATCAGTTGGTAGTCAGCCAATTTTCCCCAACAGTGGAGTTATTAAGATGAAAGAAACCTCGATAGCTGACAAGAAAATAAAGTGAAATTTTTTGTCGTAATGAGTTAATATTGTGACAATTAGTTCCCAGATAGTAGTTTTATATCATCATGTTGTTAGATATCTAACATATATACAGGGTGTCCACGATAAATTGGAACTACTTTAAACTTCATCCAGATCCAAAAAGTGGATATTCGGGTTTAAATCATACTAATATAAAAGGCTGCATGAACAATACACTATAACTTCCACCACAATTGTTTTGACAACAAACAATAGCCATCATGGAACAGGCAAGGAGAGACACTATCCTCGAATTGGCTCACTTGGGACACAAGCCCTATGCTTTCTACAAGCTTCTTAACTACCCCAAGACCACGGTGTACCGGGTCTTCAATGCCTGGGAGGTTGAGGGAAGGTCTGCTGCAGGGCCAACAAAATAAGAAGTGACCGAATCCGTACTCCCCGCTTCCTTGAAGGCCTCCGGAAGTCCATCAAGGCTTCGCCGGGGGCTTCCTTGTCCAGGTTGGCCAACAACCGTGGAGTGAGCAAGCAGCTGGTCTCCAAGGCTGTGAATGAGGACTTCGGGTACAGGTCATACCGAATGGCCAAACAACACATCCTCACGGTATCCATGAAGGCCACCAGGCTCACCAACGGTAAGCGTCTCCTCAATGACCTGAAGAGCTATAGAGGAAGAATCATCTTCTACTCCGACGAGAAGAACTGGACTGTCGACAGAAGCTACAACGTCCAGAATGACAGGTGGCTTGCCAAGGAGAGAGAAGAGGTCCCTGCAGTCTTCACCACAAAGTTCCCGGCCTCTGTGATGACCCTGGGTGTCATCTGCAGCACTGGTGAAGTTATGCCTCCTTTCTTCTTCAATCCCAAGGAAAGGGTTAACGCGATAAGGTACTGCGAAGTCATGGAGGAGTTCGTCATCCCCTGGATGAAGGATACGGCCGCTGGGAGGGAGTTCATATTCCAACAAGACTCAGCTCCCGCAGACATCGCCATGAGGACAACTAACCTTTTCAACTCCCACGACATCACTTTCTGGGATCGCAACACCTGACCCTCCAACTCACCCAACATCAATCCGTATGATTACTACTGGTAGGGGAAGTTGGAGAGGGAGGTGTGCAAGTTCAGCCACAAGAGCATCGTGGCTCTGAAGGGTTCCATAACGAGGGATTGGAATGCTGTCGATTCCGCGGAAGTTATCAGGGCATGCAAATCCTTTAGGGGCAGGATGGAGAAGATGGTGGCTGCTGAGGGAGGACATGTTGAATAAATTTATTGTTTAATATCATGTCTAACTTTTTCATATTATCAAATACACTCCAAATTCCATTTTTATCAAGCAGGTTGAATTTTAAGATAGTTCCAATTAATCGTGGACACCCTGTATAGGTACCTAGGTACATTAGGGGGAATCTGCTTTTTCGAAATAATTATTTCTTTGTGAGTCAAATGTTTATTTTGATAGACATTCAAAAACAGATTGATAAAATAATGTTTGTTTCGAAAAATCTTTTGCAGAGACTTTTAAATATCGAATTATAATTTCTATGAATTTATGGCATCGGTTGCGTGATTTTAATATTACAATACTTAACTCAGACTAATGTCAAAATCAAAAATCTTTGGAATCTCATAGACATCCTTGTTTGTTTGTTGTTTTAAATTATTATTTGATTTGTTGGGTTTGAGAAATTTACATAAAAAGTCTTTTTTTAATGAAAATTTCTTTCTGGCAACAATATATTGGCACGTATCACTTGACAAACTTGAAAGTAACTTTATTTTTAATAATTATATAAAAATCTTTTTATTTCACTACATTTTAGAAACAATTAAGTAAATAAGCTTCAAAAAGTATAACTACAAGTTATTCTATTAAATGAAATTTGACATTATAACGGAAAAATAATTCTAATAAGATAAATTATGATTTATATATCTTCTCGTACATATAAAAAACAAATTATAGGTAATAGGCCTGAATATCTAATTCGGTAAGGAATTTAGAGATTTTGTTTACATATTTCCAATGATATTTGAACTAATTAAAAATATTTTTTTTAAAAGAAAAATATACTTAATGACACTCACAAATATTTAAAAGTTTTAACTTTCATAATAATCGTTGGAGTAATGTTCTGTTATGTTTTAATAACAAGTCGTCATTCAACAACTATTTAAAGCTTGATTTTTGATTGACATAAAACTACCTACAACATAAAACGGACCTATAGGAATAGATAGATAAAAAATATTTGCTTTTATAAAGTAATCATAGAACACTTACCTAAAATATTGAAAGTTATGGTCAAAAATTTCATTTACGTTGGTAAAACTATTTCATAACGATTGATTTCGCTTGTTATTGAAGTTGCTTCTGTGGCCTTGAACAATTATAATTGTTCGTGATAATGAATTATATTGTATAAAAAAGGAAATGCATAAATTCAAATATAAATGGAGTTTCTATCATTCATTATTTTATCAACCTCTTGTTGAATCTTTTCTCAATATAAACACATATTTAAAATTAACATATAATTCTACAAAAAGTATGCTAATTTTCACTTGGGTTATTGATTTTTTTTTATTAAAAAGTTGTTTCAAATCTATAAAAGGGTAAAAATACTCCAAAAAAAAATATCGAAAAATATCGAAAATCAGTTTCGATACAGAAAAAATAATTACAAATTCGTGACCAGCGTCTCAAGTACTCTTATAATTGAATATAGAGTTCAGGAGAGTTTTAAAGAAGTAAAATTTTGCTGACTTGTGCTCTCGACTCGACTCAAATGATGAATATATTTTCAAATTAGAAAAACCTCGAGTCGGCTTGATTTTTAAATTAATTTTATCAAATTATGTTTTGGGTTTCATGGTACTCTCCCTAAGGAATTTTTAGTTAATCAATTTAATCTTTAAGAAAACAGTCTTGTCATATACTACAGTTTTGTAAAAAATTGGAAGATCTCATATTTGCTATAAATATTAGGTCATTTGAGCTCAAAAAGCTAATAAAAATTCTGCGAAATAATACATGAGATGTAGGCAAATAATCTCTACTAGTTAAACATACGAGCTGTGTTCAAAAATTAATCCCCCTTAGACACAATACAGTTGTGAACACACTTTTTCCGATCCTTGAAACATTTTTTGGTATAGCCTCGAGCTCTTCCATCGATGCAGTCTTTATATCTTCAATCGCTCCGTACTTTCATAAATCTCTTCAGTTTTGGGAACAAGGAGAAGTCACATGGAGCCATATACGTTGAATAAAGTGGCCGAGGCATGATCTTTTAATAGTGATTAAAGTGTCATTTAATAGCTTTCATGAGTTACATAGATAGTAACTTACAGTCAAATGCTTGCATTTCCCAGCCTATCCTCCAAAAATATATAGAAAAGGGTCAAAACTTATATGGATTCTTCACAACTATTATACTATGACTATTCATTTTATGTAGGAGTTTGGGTTTTCATTTTCCGGGAAACTATCCTTCAGCAAGATCCCGGGATGAGATAGTGAATCATTAATACTGTAAATTTAAGTAATATATTTTATATTTGCAGAAGAAAATATAAATATTTTAGATATACTTTTCTATACATTCGTGAAAGATCAAAAATTAATTCATCTTTCATACATTAGTTGTTGATGTTTTAATTAGAGATGGGATTTTTGAAGGGGGGAAGGAGAAGGTGAGAGCGATACTTATGGTACTACTCAATTCTTTCACTTGTTAATACCAGCTGTATGCTATATGATTTTGGGATGAGAAAAATAAATTAATATTATATAGAGGATAACCTTCTTCATTTAAAATAGCATTAGTGCAGAGAGATTAGGTATTATATATATTAACTTTATTACGCATTTGCAAAATAACACCAATAGTTTTCCCTTTTTTTAATAACGAAATTGTAATTTTTCTTTACAAAAATCCAAATTATAAATACGTATTCATTGGTTGCTTTATTGAAGGTCTTCTTTTCACTATTCAAATAAAAATGAATATTTATCATAAAAATTCATCATTCTATATTTGTATTGAATTAGTATATATATTAATATTCGCAAAAAACTAAAGCTGTCCCTTCAAAAAATTATCCTTTCATTCGCCTATGATTTTCAATATCTATTAAACTTTTCAGTGACTGCATTATATGTATAAAAGGAATTTATATTATGACATAAGTCATTATATGAGATATTTCCTAGGAAATATTTTTTTCAAATATTATTACTGTTATTTGATTTTCCGTAGGGATCAAATCCTCAAAAATCCTGGGGAAATGAGATCTTAGGAGAAAAACCCTAGAAACAATAGTCACATTCAACAACAAATAACTCAAGCTCAACATATTCATATTTAAAACAGTAATACGTGGTAAGAGTAGTGGGCCAATCTACAGCTAATAACAAAATACATGGAAATTGTGTGTAGTTTCATACCTGAGTTTATGGATTTATATAGATTTTATGATATTATTAGATATTATGTAGATTAGAGTGAGGCTGGTGCATAGCAAATTCTTAAATTTTGAAAAATAAGATTTAACGTTTTTTTTGGTACAAAAATTTCATAATTAAAGGAAATGTCAAAATGGTATCTCCTTTATTATGACGTCAGTGAAAAGGCTCTATAGAAGTTGATATCGATCTTTATAAGTAAGAGCCGTTATCGGAAAATTTTCTCATCGCATATCAAGGGTATTTTAACTTTTCAAACTTCTAGCGAGGCGCAAGATTTCTCTCTTTTTTCCCCTCTTATTCTTTCTCTCTCTCACTTTCTTTTTTTCTCTTCTGGCTAGGGCATACGAATATATATGGACTTTTCTTATGAATTCAATTCAAAAATGAGTTTTATCTTTGAACTATAATATTGGATATATCTCAAATTGACAACGATATAAAGTGTTTTGGGGAGGCTCTTTTTTTATACATTAAGGTAGGTTCATACTTTCGTGGATCAATTTCTATTAAATTGAGACATGCTGTTCGTGTGTTTTAAAAAAAGTGTTGTTTTTTTTTTTAAATGGGTAATTATAGTTTTTGTTGATTTTATTAAAAATTATTTTTTTAGATTAAGAAACAAAAAACAAAAATCGCTTGATTGATAAATGTAATTGCTGTGTTGAATATTACATACGTATTCAACACTTGAAACAAAACATTATTATGAATGAAAAGAATTATAAAAATTGTGTACATATATTATTATCTTACATTACAAATGAACAACGTCAAGAAAATTACAAAAATAAAAATAGTTTTGAATCAAGAATTTTAAATTGCTATTTCCTAAATATTTTCACATGACATTTTAATGACTGATTTAAAAACAGATTATTATTTGGAGAGTTGTAAATCCTTAGCGATTTTTTGCATTCGAGTTTTGTTGTTTTTTGCAAGCTGATTAAATTTTCTAAAGCTGTGATGATCATTCTTTAATTCTTAAGGAGAGAAAAATGAAGTATATAGTAACCAACTGTGTGTGTGTGTGCTCATGAATGACGGAGAGTAACACTGGGGAATTGCTGGGAAGTTATAAGTGTAAGTTCCTTTTGAATTCAAAGTGGAATTAAGAATCTACAACGGAGTAATGACTGACAATGTCCTTGCTAGATACAGAGGGGAAGTATTGCTTATTTTTTTCCTCTCATAGCTGTTTATACATAATCCAATGAAATGTTATAACAGCTAAGCTACTCTGCTTTAGAACATTTATCAAATTATCAGGACTACCATTTTAATTTTTGGTATTTTGTATTATTTTTACATATCAAAAATGGTTATGATTTACATCTCTATATATGAATATTTTAATTCCTCCAAGAATACTCTATACATAAAATAGGCACTCTTTCTTCTCTTCCTTTTTTTTTTTTTTTGGCCAACAGATAGGCTATTTTTCATATTTTTTATTATTAAAATATTTTTGAAATGAAAGAGTAAATGTTTGACGGAATTAAAAAAAAAATCTATTTATTTCTTACTATTCTGCTAACATAAAATAAATAGATCATCCAAAAAATATTTTTTAATTTCATTAGTCTATCTTTCTACCATTGTTAATAATTCAATTCTTTTTCCATTTCATAACCCTTCTACTCTAGAAGGGTTAGTATTACATGTATTAATAACTCATACTTTTATGTAAATGGCTTCATCTTTGTTATTATGATTGAAATTGATTAGTAACTATAATTAATTATACAGGGTTCGGAAACAATACGTGGACTAAATGACTGATTTTACAAAAATGTCAATAATTTTATTTTTTTATAAATAATTTTGAAATTTTATTTAACAAAACTTTGAGAAACGACTTTTGTGAGTATGTTCACTCAATATGGCCGCCCTCAGCAGAAATCACAGTCTCCACACTTCTCTTCATAGCCCTCCTGATTATCCCCTCGTCCACGTCAAACTCGTTAGAGAGGCGATTCATGGATTCTGTGGGGTCCTCCTTGATCTTCTTCTTCAGATCCCCCAGAAACTCAGAATCCCCTTTCAAGTTGTGTCCCCCACTTCCTTCTTTCCTTAAGAGATATTTTCCATCCTTTTTCATCTTGGCCACTTTGAAAATGCAGCTAATGGAACACTTCACAAGGTCCATAATCTCTACTACCTCAATTTTGCCATCCCGAAGGTCTAAAATCCTCTACCTTTTTGCGTCTTGCTCACTCATGATAAAAGATTTGAGAAATGTTTATTATTGTTTACTTATGCAGAAAGAACAGGAGATTCGGAATATGCAGAGAAAATTACAAAACCTCTCTATTTTAATTACATAATTAGCATTTATTAACAGTCCACGTTTTGCTTCCGAACCCTGTATATGAATGTATTTACTTAAAAAAGTTTGTCGGTGAGGTTTACTGAATATTTTATGCACAATTATTTCCATGCTTAAAAATGCAGTAATTGGTTTTTCTCACGTCGTTACCTTTATTGCATGATGCAACCTTTCTATCAAAAAGAAATAGAAAAAATTCCCAAAATCTTCTTAAGTCTTATTTAACTACAATTAGTAAAATGAATTACATATATTTTTATATTTCACAATAATAAAATCCTAAATAGTATTTTATTCGATACTGTATTATAATATTCCTTAATAAAATAATAAGAAAAGCGTAGTTATACATTTGTAATTGTAAATGATAGTCAAAATTTCTTCATAGAAATAATAAAATGGTCAATATATATATATATATATATATATATTAGAGTGTACAGTAATGACAAAAATTAGGAATTTGATATCGCAGGATAATTTTTAACTTGCATTTTATTCCTCTACATAAGAAAATAATAGTCATTTTTCCTACTCAAATATTGTTTTTTGATACTTATTGTTCAATATACTTTTATCTAATATACTTTTATTTTTTATTTATGCCATATAAGACACCTAATTATGCCTATTTATAATTTTGGACTACGAAAACTGTCTTATGTAATTTTTAATACGACATTTAATGATCTACATAATTATTAATTATGTCATTTTTAAAATCCCTATTATTGATTTTTTTCATCACGTAAATAATAACCTTTGAATGATATTGCAATTAACTTTAAGACTTTTGTAATAGAAATAAAGATAAAGATCACTGGTAAAGATTTTAAAAAGTTATCATGCAAAATGTAATAAAAAATATAAAACATCAAAGAACATGTAACTTTTGAATCCAAACCACGAGATCATCTTGTTCCCGAAGGAAAAGATGGCAAATCCATGTCTAGTTCTATATATTCATTTTTATACGAACATGAAATTGATCAAACATTGCGCTAGAAAAGGGCTTTTAGGCACCAAACAATGTAAATACAAGAGGGAAGGGGGAGTACAACTTATCTTTAGTAGAATATTTATGCAATGAAAGAGAGAATTAAATTGAAACAATGTCTTAAGAAATTACTATTTTTTTTTTTTTTTGGTTCATCTATAAATTTTATCTTATCGGAATAATATTATATTAATTCTTTAAGACAATCAATACACGATTGTTGTAATACAATGATATCTTTCTTATTATAACTATTATACTGATTAAAAAACGTTATTTAGTCGTCGAAAACGAAGGGGAAAAAAGAATGCACGTTTCATGTATAGAAGTATTCCTTGGTTAAGATCAAAATACTTAGAGACAAGGTATATCAGTCTCATGTTTTTACCATGCCAGGCAGACTTGACATAAGCGAGATAAATTTAATGTATCTTCATCTCTGCCTTTTTTGTGTAGAATTGCAGATTTACTTTGATGGACCTCTTGAGCTCAGCCAGGAAGTGGTCAGTCCACTTTTGGCCTTATGTGAACCATATGATAAATGGAAAAGCTCATTATCCATCTTTAGTTGCTTGCAGACGTCATAGACAGTGATCATGGCATATTGTGTCACTTTTATGATTTCCTTAGCATCGTTGCCGGCCTTAAACAATTCTGCAATGGCTTTACTTTTGTCTTCTTTCTGCTTTATGATGAAACGGAACAGATTAAGTATTTAAAAAAGTAGTTGTGTTTGTACAGTACTTTCAAGTGAAGCTATAGCATAGCAAGATAAATGCACCAGATTAAAAAAAAACAATTATGAATATGTACAGATACTTCTACCCACCCCTGTACATTAATAAAGCAAAGTTTTTCTATTGACGTCTCATTGATGAGGGTGCACTGAATATCTTAGAACAGCATGACTATTTGAACTAAGAAATAACAATGTAGCCACGAGGGTGCGTCTACTATAGCTCAGTACGTCGTATCTAAAAGACAAGAAAAGGGGAGTATATTTTATATATTATTAAAGCAAAGTTTGTCTGTCTGTTTGTCTACTCCTCATAACTCCAAGTAATGTCGTGCGCTACAGCTAGTAACTTATAAGGTAAATCATTTAGAATGGAGATATTCCCAAAGTATATCTTACTTTCATACTTGTATATAGTCACACTCAACTTTTGACATGGAAGCTATGTATTGATCCCAACTTTTTCCATGAAATCATGTCAGTAACAACAAAGCACACAATTCCTAAGATAATGTAAATCTAACCAAAAACTAGTAAAGGGTTATCCGATGTTGCTCGGGCTAAGGAAGACGAGGGAAATCACATTGAAAATGGTCAAATTAATTGAGAAAATTAAAAAATTATTCAGAAAATTCTTCTATATACTAAAAATTATAATATTAATGTTTTGTAGTTGTAAAAAGACCCTGATAATTCTAATTATAATTCTCTTGGATTCTTTACACTAGATCAATCCATTTAAGTAAGGTAATCCATAAAGTCTCATCATAGCAACTCGCTCTCCCTCCCCCCACCTAAAAAAATCCCTCTTATTATTGCCTCTTGTAACCTTAGTAATATTATTATGAATATAAAAAAATATATTGTCTTATAAACTTCAAATAACATATCAACATACACGCATCTAAGGAATTGTATAGATAAGAAGACAATTTTTTATTTTTTTCAAAAAGTTCCAAAATCGAAATTAATTTGCGAAGATAATTGCAAAAACTTTTTATACTAATTTTGCATAAAAAGTTGAAAATAGTATATATGTATTGGAATTATAAAGAGAAACGCTAACCTATCAATATTTTTTTTGTACTTAAAAATAAAAGTTATGAAGAATAATGTTGTCGCAAAAATAACTGGTTCATTTTTGCAAATATTGCAAAAGTTATGAAATAAAATGTTCTAGAAATTGAAAATAATTCAACTAAAGATCTAAAAATTTTATTTTCATGATGTATCATTACGTGGCATTAAAAAAAATGAAAAAATACTTCTCATGTTCACAAAGCCGTGGAGTTTGCTTTATTAATTATTAAATCATTGATTGTTAAAAAGTTAACTATTGACTCTCCACTATATGTGGAAAAATTAAGAGCTATAATGATAAGCGCAGCTGCTCGATATTCAGCACTTTCTATCAAAATCCCTCTGTCATCATCTTTGTCATGGACTGGAAAAATCATCAAATTTGTTCCTTCGAGGTCCGTGCAATATTTTAATCTCATCAAGTCAATAATAAGAAGACATCGTCTTTTTTTATTAACCTTAGCTGATGTTCAGAATTTTTTATTATATCAGGTTATTTTTCTTCAGGACATTAAATATGAACTATAATGTTCAATTATGTTTTTTTAAAACGTAATTGTCCTGTTGCTTTTTATTTATATGATCTACTTTTATCTTTATGTGTATTCATTATTTACACTGTTTGTATTGTATAATATAAATAAATTATTTTAACAAAAAAAAAAAAAAAAGTTGACGTTTGATGAAAAATGGAAAAAAAGAAGAAAAAATTGAATAATTATTCAGAAAATGAGAGATATTCCAGTCAAACATCAATTTTTATTTTGGGATTTAATATTCAAACCAATCTCCAGACAAATTTCTACAAACTTTATTCAATTTACTAAACCAATATTCCATTGGAACTTCACTTTTTTGAACCTGAAATAAAGGAAATTGCAATTTTCACCGATTTCTTTTTTTGCCAATAACTTTTTTGATTTTGAATAAATTTAGAAAACGTAGTTATTCGTATAGTTTTTTTTTAAAGGGCCAATCTCTTTTTGATAAATAACTCAAACCCCTATCTAGTATCCTTGAGCTTCGAAAAACGGTTTTTGTGTTTTTCGTATAGCATAAGCCTCCCTTATATGACTTTTTGAAAAAAAAAAAAAAATTGTCATCCCTGTCACGACTGTCCAAGATCAACAGAGGGATCCATTCAAAATTTCATCCTCCTAGTTCAACAGTGTGGGAACGTATAAAGGACATCTACACATACACGCACACACTTTCTCTTTTATACCTATATAAACAAATTAAACTCTCCCGCATTTTAGTTAATATTTTTCTCCCCTTGCACAAATACTTTTACTTCAGAGAACCACTGTTAACTTCGTCAGCTATTTTCCGTTTTGTCTTGTCTTCGTCTTGTCTCGTCTCTTCTTCGTCATTCTTTACTCCTCGTCATAATTTCGTCTGCGTCATAATATAGTCTTCGTCAGATATCGTCATAGTTATATTTTATTTCATCTTCGTCAGAATTTTGTCTTCGTCTCGTCTTCGTTATGATTTTCGTCAGCCCTCCCCAAATTAAGGATTTTTTGTTTTTTATTGGAATGTTTTTTTTCTTTAATCTGGAAAATTATACAGCGGAGCAAAAAATATAATATTTTACATTTTTAGCCATTAAATTAATTCTCTATACCTAGCTATGGATTTTTAATTTTTTTTCAAAAAATGTAATATTTGAAATTTAATTTTTAAAATTTTCTTCCTAAAAATTAAATTTTATGTAAGTAGCTATGGGTTTTTGAATTTATTTTCAGAAAAAATAATAGTTGATTTTTTTTTCCAAAATAAATAATTTCTTTGTAAATATTTTTTTAAATTAAAAAATTTTTTTTTTTTTTGGATTCTTTTCAAAAAATTCCAACAACCAAGCCCTTCAAATATAATCTTGTGGGCTCTGGATTAGAAACGTTTAAGAGCCATATAGCATTTGTTGAAGTTAAAAAGTAAAATATTCAAAATCCGTTAAATTTTAGTCCAGGATGTAAATCATTCATGAATATCTGAGGCTTTTTTTTTACAGATATTCTCATTATTTGTTGCCAGGGTTTCTTTTTCTTTGTATTCGTAGTCGTAATAGGCGAATATTTACATATTTAACTTATTTGGTGTTCTATAATTTATGAATGATTTAAATTTAGTAGACTATCTTTTAAGAGGTAATGATTTTACAGAAAAGCGTACAGACAATAAAAATATCGGTGCCAGTGATTGGAAAAACTTTGTAAGAAATATTCATTTCCTTTTTTCACCTACTAATTATGAATTCACGTGCAGTTTATATAAAAACCATTACATACAAATTAATTAACTTTCCTAGTTCACGTTCTTCAAGTTCGAATCCATGAAGTGGCTAATTTGAAAAAAAATCACTATTGTTATATTCATGACTTTTTTTCAGAACCCTACCCCATTCCAAAAAAAAGGAAATAGTTGAAGAAGTTTTTAGTGCCTATTTATTTAAATAAAAGATACCTGATGCAGACTCATTACCAAATATTCTTTAGTGAATAGATCAAAATTTTATGTGGTCATAATAACAATATTGCAAAATACCTGGGCCTTCAATGAATGAATACAAATACGTTAATATTTGCCTATTACGACTAATAATACAAAGAAAAGGGAACACTGGCCATAAACAATGAGAATATATGTACAAAAAAAATATTTTTTCTCACAGATTCATGAATGATTCAAAAGGGAATTAAATTAAACGGATTTTTAATTTTTTAAATTCAACAAATGGTATTTTGCAATTAATAGTTATGGCTCTTGAACGTTTCTAAGCCTGACCCTCCATTCTTGATGCTGACCGCCTTTGCAAACATAGTAGGAAGTCAAATGGATCATATAAGTAAAAATTTTAGTTTAACTCTAGAGGTTATATAGGAAAACAGTGAATTAGGGTTGGTTTATAAGCCAACTATGTGCTCCATTGGAAAAGTAAATAGAGTCTCTTATAAGGGATTTATTCACCAATTACAATGGTTTGGGGGTGGGTAATGATCCACTTTTTGGACAAGTGGTTTCGTCTTCGTCAGTTTCGCCTTCGTCATGATTTTTGTTAGATTTTCGTCTTGTTCAAGAATTTTTTTTTGTTAACGAAATGATTTCGTCTCGTCAGCCCTGACAAAGTTAAAACTGCTGAGGACAAACAAAAAAACTGATTTTGGAAGCCTGTCAGGGTTTTTTTTATATTTCTTTAATATTCCTTTTACCAGTTAAAATTATTGCAGACCTTGTTTTTACTCATTTTTGGGTCTAAGATGTGCTCAATGATTTTTAGTTTCCCTGTTTTATCATAGATAATTATGTTCCTCATTATCTTGAACAAATATCACTCCAACTGGGGGTTAAATTTTGGTATGCTATGTTTGGTAAAACATGGAAACTGTAAATCATTGAGCACTTGAATCATTTAAATTATTAAACCAAAAATAATTTTAACATATAAACCAAATACTAAAAAAATACATAAAGTTGACTCTTACCATCATATTTGGTATGGTGGTATAAGAGGTCTAAAAATGGCGAATTTGGACCCAAATAAAACCGGATTTTACCCCACCAAAAATGCCCTAAGAGGCCTCAAATTTTACCAAGTCATTTTTTTATTACCCCCAGATAAGCTTTCTATGTAGGAGAATAAAAATATTAACCCAAAACAGAAGAGTCTAATATACATATTGTATATTTCTTCCATGCTCCGATAATTAAAGATTTTTTGTGTGTGTGTTTAAACAAAAACAAAAAAAAGAACATTTCAAAATAATATTATTTAATGTAGATTGTGAATGCCTAAAAATAAAATACTAAACAACAAATATGCATTTTTATTTATTAATGATACTAGGATGAAGAAGTTAATTCTGGTGCAATGAATAGTGCATGGTTTGTCTGTTTCTTCCCTTCACATTACACGAAAAATAATAGTGCAAGATTGAAAACATATGTCAGACTTCATATCAAAGTCTCAAAATCAGTTTAATTAAGTTATGATATCAAAACACTTTATTGATACATTAACATTCAGTATGGAGTTATTTTAAATTGAAAATTATCTATTTTAAGGTAAATATGTCATTAACTAGTGTTGAGTAAGTCCTTATTTAGGACTGAACATTGCATTTCCACCAGTTCAGTCTCGATCCGATTCAGTTCAGTCCTAAAACTTATAAAGTTTGGTCCTTTATAAAGTTTCTCATCTATATTTCTTCGTTTTAAGTCAGCTCTAGTACTGACAGTCCTAAAGACGATGGTCTTTAGGATCGGTTCAAAGACTGGACTGTACCAAATACATGAGGACTAACATATCACTAGTGTTGAAACTCAGCTTGAGATGGAATTTTTTTCCCGGTCTCGTTTTAAGGAATTTTTTCTAGAACTTTTTTATTGTGGGACTGATCACGACCGAATTTCACAACGAGGTCTCTCCAAATCGAACTTGCTACAAATTAGTTACATATTTCGATCAACTATAAAATTGAAGTATAATTTTAGATTAATTATACAGTATGTTGGTATAAAGCATGTAATGAGTCATACAAATACAGAAACATCATAAATGAAGCATTTCAATGAACCGATGTACTCTTTCAAATAAAATTATAGCCCATTCCACTTATAGTGGTTAAGGGGGAGAGGGGCGCCAATCATTCGTGCTAAGTCCTCGTCTGCATCAAAATCGAATAGCGAGGACTTGAGGTCCATGAGGGCCCATGCAAGAGATCTGTCCAGAGAGCTTCTAAAAAAGTGAGTGGAAAGACCTTTGTGAGGGTAGAAAGGCCACTTTTGACACCAGCAATGAAAAAAACTCATCCCTTCCGTTGCAAAACTCTTTCAAATGAGTCTTTTGAGTTATTTTGAACTCTTTTTTGATACTTTTTGCCCACCTTCACGACTGATGAACCCCCTGTTGACTACATCTTTAGGTTGCATATCGAGGAGAAGGCCTGCAGTGTCCGTCATCAAAACACTGAGACCATCAAACCCACTGTCAGCCAGCACTATGACACTTTGATAGAGGATTACATCTCCAGAAGGTACCAGTCCTTCCACCGCCTGACGACATCATTGTCCATAAGGACATCTCCATTAATTCTTAAGGGTGCTCAGGCACACATCTATTTATAGCTTTAATTATATTGAAATTCTAATATTAATTAATAAATTATATCTTGCTGAAATTTAAAATTCAGATTGTTCAGATTTTAATGCACCACTTAGTACGTAGGTAGGTACTTAATTTACATTTTAGCTTTTGGGAATCGGGGTACTTCTCACTGTCTATGTATTAGGATTCAATATTGTATATCATAATAAAATTAGATACGGAGACCTCTGAGATAATAATCCCTATATTTATTTATTCTTTATTGGATTTAATAATGCATTTTTTACATTTTGTAGGTTTAGACATTCAAACACATGAGTTCATGACAAATGTCGTACGATGCAGTCTTTTCAATTATACTTATTTTTTTTTTACTTGTTTATAATATTATATATGTATACAATATTCCTATGTACATTGCCAATAATACTTTTCAATTAAAGTGAACATTTTTATATCACCCTTAAGGCAATTGAATTTATTTTCTCTTCTAAAATGATTTTGTCACCTTTTCAAAGACATATGCATTAGCTACATTGAATTTGGAAATGTATTGATACTTTAAGCAAAATTAATCAATTTTCACACAACAATATAGAAATTTCTAGACTTCTAACTGTCCTTATATACTATTAAAAGTTATGATCAAAATTTATTCCTCCCGGGCTCCCAGTAAAAATCCCTACATTTCCTTACACTCAAAATCAGCTTACAATACGTCATGAAAATATTTATTTAACGATGGTGTATATATAAAATTAGCTAGCATATTTATATAAAACAATATTAATTTTTTCGAACAATGGCTGGAAATACATATATCCGAATGTTCTGTGAAAAAGATCAATCTAAATTAAACACCCAAACGACCAAGGCACTCAAATAAATGTCTACCCGGGCATTATTGTATTTTTAACCTGAGAAGTTTTGTGAAAATTCTCATTCCTAGTTGCTAAGATATTATTGGTTAAAACAATTTTCCTTTTAGAAAAAGAGTAGAAATAAAAAATCCCTATGCAGGGATAAGTTTAAGGAGTTATTTTTCTTCAATAATTATTATAATTTATTCTTACAATATATTAAATTATCTACGAGGGGCAGTATTGTACCTTTCCCAGTTTTTAAGAGGATATTTTCACCCTCTTCCTTGGCTATGAGACAAAGGGAATCTTACAAGATCAGAACCATTATGAATTAGTCATACGGAAACTCTGAAACAATGATCCCAGGCAAGATTGTCTTACCGATGGTTAAGAAAGGAAACAACAGATTGGAGAGGTGGATCCACGAAAAATGGAAATCCTTATCTTATCGAACCTGTTGTGACTATAAGGAATAAATATCATTGTAAAACATATTATATAACCTTGATTCATCTTTAAAAAAAAGAAACAATTTTATTTTGCCTTTATGAAGATCTTAGTCTTTCAAACTATGTACTGGATGGGTAACAATAATTATTTCTTCTCAAAACAAAATTGAGAGAATAATATTTGCAAATAAAGACATTCAAATGATAGAAATATCTAATTTTTTGAAGATTTATTTACTTATCAGTCTTGCTGATACACACTGAAGGTTTTGAGGGGCTATTGTCGCATATTTGCTAATATCACTTGCCTGTAGTTTAATGCTTTAATGCGGGGCACATATTTTGTATAGTTTAAACGTGGCTCCAGCTGACTTTTGTTTTTTTCAATGAAGTAAAATAGATATTGACTGGCCACTGTTTTATGTCTATGTAGGAGGCCAATAATGTCTGGGAGGAGACTTAAAGTATTAAAGCAAACGGTATATAATTAAAACTTTAGAATATGTGAAACTTGCATTAACAAGGTTCTTGAAAGAATTATATCAAAGGATATTTTTTGTTCTTCATGTCTGTATCAAAAATTAATATATACATAAGTGACCAATGTGACTGATTAATACGATTACTGATTAAACTTTGATATCCTTGCATGTTAATATTATGTATGTTGAATTGGATTTGACTTTACTAATATCTACAATTTTCTGAAAATTACTCAAACTCACAAGAAATATTATTGGAAAAATTCGAATGTAAATGATCAAACCACTCAAGTTGTTTTGCCATTTTTAGTCATAATTCTATATAAATTTTGTATTCATATTTTTGAGGGAATTTTTTCTTTAGTCTTATAGCCGGCTTATTTTCCTTTAGTCTTATAACCGGCTTATTTTCCTGATTTTTAAATTTCATAAAAAGATATCGGCCACATTTTTGGTTTTTATAATATTTTGTTACACATTAGGGATTTATAAACTACGCCCGTTGGCAAAAAATATAGCACAATGTTTTCAATCCACCTAAGAACCACCAACATTATTTTATTATTAATTAATTAACTACTTTATTGAATAAGTCAAACTGACATAATAGTTGAAGTTAGATTTCAATGAAAAAATACTTTTCTTTGCCTGATGTCTTTACTCGAACTTGACTGGACTCAATGTTCGATAGTTATAACGATAATTCAACACTAATAATATGAATGTATACTTTTACACTTCTTCACTAGATAAAATAATAATTTATAAGTAAACCATCGTACATATAATTGATGGTCTAATATTTATTTTCATTGTTGTATGTACTAGTATTAGAAAAGATTAGATCAAAGGAGAGCTGAGATAACACGAATGGGAGGGAAATAGGATTATGACGTAATGAATACCAAATCTATAAATTACAATGTATATAGACTTACTATCCTCATTGACTAAACGACAAAGGGAGGAGAAAAAGAAAAAGAAGTGCCGGGGAAATTCCCGACTAGTACTAATATAATATATTTTATTTTTACTACCATAATTGTGCTCCTAACTTTGACAAAAGAAAGCTCATAATTGGAAAGAAAGGTTCACGACAAACAAGACACCAAACCATTCGCCAAAAAAGTATTAAATACCCTTAAAATGATGCCAAAAATAGACAAATGACGTCAGTGTACATAACAATGAGATTTTTTTTGTATTATCTCACAATTCGATAAAGATATCACCTTAACTGGTCAAGAAAAGAAAAGAAAAAAGACTGGAAATTAACTGATTGTTGCTAGGCAATTACGTCACTCACCTCCAACTGCTAAACTATAGATATCCTTTAATGTTAGGTATAGTCTAGAGTCTTCATATGACTTATGTGAATTTATTTGGCTCCAATATGACCTTTCAAATAGGTAGAATATATTAGATTTTTTGACCTATTTAGACTTTCTCCGAGGGATTAATCCACATAATTTATTAATAGAAATATGCCATAATTAATGAGTTGAATAATTTAAATATAATTTATACTACTCTTTTTTCTTTTTTTTTATATTAGAATAAAATAATCCTCATTTCTTTTTTATTTAGAGGTACATTTATAATTCAATGAATAATATGATCTTAACAACACTTAGTTGAATAGGATCAAATCAACGTTTCTAACAATACTATTTATTTAGTTTTTCTCATTTTTTCAATCTCTTGTAAGACTTATTGAAAGTGCAGGGCCCACTTTGATCGCAGTAATTGCAGTGTCTTAAAGTTGGGCCTACTTTCAAAAACACTATTAAGGGATACATTGAAAGCTGAAAAAATACAATGTAAATTATGTATTGAGTACATCATTAGTTGTTCAACACTTTGTACTTCGTTGAGAAATTGAACCATTTGCAAGAAATACTCCTTGTTACAGCATTATTAATGGGAATATATTTTACTTTTTATTTTTGAAGGTTCCTCCCTTAGCGTCGATTCAAGCCTCCCCTTGATGACAGGATTGCAAGATTTATAAATCTTGGACTCCTTCATCATGGCCCATATCTTCTCATTTCAGACGAGCAGATTTAGGCTAGGATATAAGGGTGACCACATCTTCTTCTGCTAAAATCTGTTACAACCTAACATTTTGTTGATGCACGCTTAGGTGGCAGACGACGTGTGGTAGGGGGCGCCATTTTGAGTAGTATCTTCCCTCGCATATATTGTTTTGATGGGCTGGGAACATCTTTTGACCAAGGATTCATCGGTATTTGGCATCATCAAGATTTTGAGATATCTTAGACTTGACAAAACGTAACAAGGCCCTCGGATCAAACATATCTAAGTTTCCTAGATATTGTCTTTATTTTCACGTTACCAAACGCATTATACATCTCTTTCATGTTATAAAATATATCTCTAGATATGCAGAAGCGGCTGGTAATTTCAACAGGTAGGTTTTATGCTAAACCCTGCAATAGCTCTCTTTCCCACCACTTTAAAATTGTGGGTTTACTGTTTATTTTTTGGAATCATTTTATTTATAAATAAAATATGTCGAAATAGTTTATTAATGACACATAACCTCTCAATCTCCTATCAATCTATAACTTAAGATTAAGAAGTGTAATAATCCTATATCATGATATAATATGTACTTACATTAGTATGCCTCCAATCTTTGTAAAATTCAATATTCATGATTGCCAAACAGAAATGAAAACATATGAACTCTCCTCAAATGACATGGGATTTCTCCATTACAACAAAGATAAACAACTCTATTTGCGAATTGATGTACACATACAGCACAGATATAACAAATAATATATCCATAGTAATGAATTCTAATTTGCATATTTTTCATATTAAGCTTTTTCTGTAAATAATTATTATTATGATCGAAACAACATTAAATTAGCATCTATTAATACTATGATACCAATTCGAGTGACAAAGTCGCAATTCATTTATTACCAAGTGTGTTGTCAGATTGGACATATTTAAATAACAATTTTCCTTGAGAGCCTCTTCCCCCAAATGTTTTCTTTTTCTTTTCAATTCACGCAATAATCACTAGTTTCCCCTTGGATTGAGATGATGTTCTTTTGATTGCTTTTACCTTGATAAAGATGAAAAAGACATTTATAATCCAGATTTTTTGCATTTGTGGCCTCCACAGTGTAACTTATTATACACTATGAATAAATCAAGATAACTCAATAAATTTACAAAGATATTTCTTCAAGAAACAAATCTTAACTGGCTTTTAAAACATCAAGTTTTTTAGAATGCTCTTTTTTAAACATTATATCTACGTCTTCATTTTAACGAGATACTATCATTTTTTATCATTGTAATGAAAAATGATACATTTATTAGACTTTCAAAGAAAATGTCCGTTTGAGGTCATTTTTTGTATACTTACACAACAATTACTCCGATCCAGAAATAATTACAGTAATTTTTTAATCTAAAAACATGTATCTTCATATAAACTATACTTTTTGCTTTTTTTCTTTTATATCGATCATTCAACGCAAAAAATAACAACAAATAATGTAGAATTTGAAAAAATTATTTTTTTAAAAGCTCTCTATAACCCACAAAAGCAGAAATTTAGAGCTATCATTGTTTTTTTATAATAAATTTAGGGGGCAGAAAAATAATTGTCAAATCTCCCATTTTTGTAAATATATAAAGATTAAGGCAATAACATTTAAAATTTCGTTCCCTTGCAAAAAACCAAGATCAGTTTTTCTTTCCAAAAACAAAACATGATTTATATAAAATATTAATATTCGAACTAAATATTTAATATATTTCATATTTAACTAAAGTTGACTTTTACAATTATTAGCTAATTCATCCTTTTTAATTGTTACACCAATCACTACTACATCAACTCTTGTTTACATATTTGTATCAATCATGTATATCATTTGCATTGGCTATGAAAATCTATGTTAAAAAAACTTGGTTCTTTTTTGGAAAAAAGTAATAGGTATTATATAACAATGTTAAACTAGTAATTTTCTTTCATTTCTTAAATATTATCAATTTCAAAAAATCTACTCCTCGGAGCAGTTTTATGCTGTACAACATTTAGGGCTACACATAATTACTTTAACAAAAAGTACTATATTTTTTCAGATTAATATATGTATAAATAGAATATGAGCCAAATATCATTTGGGCATTTGCAAAGATAATTTCTTGATTAGATAAACTCTATGTCAATATTAAGAACGCCATAAATATTGAATTACTTTCCAATAAAACATCAAATAATGTTTCTTTCATATTCTCATAGAGAGACAAATAAATAATCAAAGTGCTAGTAAAATAGTGTGAGTTGTACAAAGTATGCCCTAAAACGTGTACGAGGTTTTGTAGTTGGAAATCAGAGCAGTGTTTTTATTTTCCAAAGCTGTTACTATTTTTTTTAATTTTTGAGAGAAATATAAAGCAATTACTTGAGCATGTGATTAGTAAAACGGAGATAAATTATTTGTTGGCGTGATATAAATATAAATCCTTGTTTGAATTTATTTTTTTGTTGGCAACCTGAACTGTGTTTTATTTTATTTCCTAAAGTTGTTATAATTATTATTTAATTCTTGAGGAGAGAACATTTAGGCATAAAGTAACCACGTGTATTCGCCCAAAAATGATGGAGAGTAAAATTTATAAATTGTTAGGCAGTTATGAGTATAAGTCCTTGTAGAACTTAGAGTAAAATTGAGTATTGACAAAAGAGTAATTACTGACTATATCCTAGTTATATTTTTGAGCAGGGTTTGTACAAATTTCCTTCCTCTCACAGCTCACTGGTCCTAATCTAATAAAACGTCATGACATCTAATCTGCTCTCCTACTAAAAATTCATCAAATTGCTTGAGTAACCAGGTTATTTCTCGTTGTTTTTTTTTTAGCATGCCGAGAGATTATATGATTTACAACTAATATAAACAATTGTTTAAATATGCGTGCAACAGTTTGTATATTTATTAAGACATATGAATGGATGAAAAAAGTGATAGTTATACCATCATTAAGATCATGAAGAGACCTCGTAAAAAATTCATAGCCCAAAAGCATTAAAACTAATGCATACAACAAAATATGAAAGTATGAATGGAAGTCAAATCTTCTATCTATGTAAAGGGCTTTCCCTACGTGAGGGTCGGGGGACATACCTCCACATGTATATGTCAGTCGACAAAAATAGGATGTGGAAGGGGGTGGGGAGGATTGAGTATTGCAATACTTTGTTGTAAAAGACAATGGTTGTTGTTAAAATCAAAAAGATTGAGCATTGTCTTTCCTAAAAAAAATAAGTCTTTTCTAAAAAGAATTTCAACAAAAATGGAAAAACGGTTAAAATACTAATAATAATCCTAGCGACAGCCCTGATCGTGGCTCTTCCCCCTCACCTGCTCACATTTAAAGTTTCTACCATGTAGGTAGAACACATTTAATATAACGTAGATATATGCATTAATTATTCACGTCTACTGAACTGGAGGAAGGATCTCATCTCAGGTATTATTGTGAGAGAGTCCTCTCTATGTGCAACACACACATGTTTATAAATATAAGGGTAAAGGTAACCTTTTCTCAGAAATGATGAATGTGTACTCTAAATCATATTCGTCAACTTTTAAATGTTAGAGTGTACCTACTTTCTATACCCTACCTACATAATATTTACTGTGTTTATTTATGAATGATGAACAAAGGAGTCAAAAGCAACCTTTTAAAAAAAAGAGTAAGTGTAACACGTGAACGACTTCTTCTCAAAAAACAAATTGATCAATAAGAGTAATAATAATTCCAATTGGATCATTAGAGTTGTAAAAAATATAATCTTAGATAAGGCGATTTTTTGTGGTAGCAACCTGAACACAATATTTTTATTTAAAGCTTTAAAATGATGCGACTCAAGACTAAAGTAAACACTTTAGTGGATTCATAATCGTTTTGATATCTTTTTTCCCATGTGAGATGTCACTTTTTATGATACTACCGACGACGTCACATCATCATTTTTTGTCATTTCCCCTTATGCCGTATGCAACTTTTTCTTACATTCGTAGAATCTGCCTTGTCAACTCAGTTGGAGGTGGTGAATTATTGTTATTTATGGAGTAACACTCAACTCTCTTAGCAAAGAAAAAAGATTCGCTGAAAAAACTACCTCCTCCAAATATTTATCACGTGGCTTTCATTTTGTAACTTGGTTTATAGCTACGGCTTTAGAAGGAACACAAAACAAATTATGTTTTCTCATGAATGACGGCGAGTAGGAGTAATGATTTATTGGGGAGTTATAAGGATAAGTTCCTATTGAACTCAGAGTATAATTGATGAAGGACATTGGAGTAATTCTTACCCATCTCCTTGCTAGATACAGAGTGGGATTTGTATTGATTTCTTTATTCTTATTCCTGTTTGCAGCTAATTTTATTTATATAACGTTATGACAACTAAGCTGTTTTCCTCCCACAAAATGTTCAAACTGTCAGGTTAATCACGTAAATTTTCGGTTTCTTTTTTTTTTAACATACCGACAAGTCATATTTTTTACAACTCCATAGATTATCTTAGTTACGTATAGACAATCACACAAGAATGCAATAGGGAAAATATCGTTTACCAATGTATAACAGCAAATATACAAAAAGACATTACTTTAACTATTACTACTTTTTGTTTTCAATTGAAATCATCATCATGTAATGATGATCTAAAAGGGGATCTTTAATGGTGAATGGATTCGTGGAGTATCAAGTCGTTTCAAATAACCATGAGCATAGATAGTTCTCAAATATAAATTCCTCTACTCTACATACAATGTAACTACATATGTCGATTAATTTTAATGAATTGTGATCATACCTACCAGTATTTGTGCAATTCTTCTATATTATAAAAAACACAAACGACCCATGCGTCATGCAATTTCTGTGTTCATGTATTACTAATTTAATTTAATGTAAATAAAAGCAATCAGAAGATTAATCAACTTCCATTATTACAACAAGGGGCTTCTTTAGAACGTAATACATATATGTAATACCATATCAATGGTGAATATCCTAACCACAAATAAAGGGTGCATTTAACAACAAAGACGATTTTTTTAAATGGATTTTCTCCTAAAACTAATCATATGATTTTAGTAAAAAAACATAAACGAAACTAACCCATTTTTTCATTATTATTATTTGATATAATTGCCTTTGGCGTCAATAACGATTTAGACTCGACCTTAGAAACGAGAGTAGGTCTTGAAGACAGTCTCTCCTGACAGATTCCTGAATCCCTACTGGAGCCTTATATCAGCTTTAATTTTTTGTTGGAGGAGGATCTTTTAGTATGTCGCTCAACCTCGCTTCATGCAAAAAGAAGTCCATTTGGTTGAGGGCCGTTAAGCATGGAGGCCAAACACTGGGATAACCAGGTCAACATTTTCTTTGCAGTGTGGTATGGAGAAGAGTTTTAATTTCCAGACTTTTCCAGTTCCTTCATAACTCTCCAGACAAAAGAACAGTCAAGCTTTATAAAGTTTGCAATCTCAGCATTGTCTCGTCTGGCGCAGATCACAAGAAGGACACTGCTTTCTCCACAATTGTGGAATAAATACTTTGTTGATCAATGCTATTTTTTTAATCTGACGGCAAAACAACAAAAAACATCTTACCTGTGCATGCGTAGCTGTTCCAGGAACTCAAAGTTCATTATTAAACAACGACTGCATTCTTTATGTTGCTAACAAAAAATTAACTTTCTATAACTTAGCGTACTTTAGCTAGCTACCTATGTGTTAGGATTTAGCATTTAAAACTTATCAGAGAATTAAACCTCTAACTGGATATAATATCGATAAATTTTAAGATTTGGATAAGTTATTAATTTATTGTTTATTTACATTAAACCTGTGCTTCTCAAACAGTGGGGCCCGTGGAACTTTTAGAGAAGGGCGAGGGCAATAATATTTGTTTCAATTAGTATCTTTACAAATAGAAATAGCAAAATCAAATTATCCAAAATTGTCTGAAGTATCATGAAAATTTACACTTTATTAATTTCTCAGCTCACGATTTTTTTATTAATCTTGCTAATTATTAGTCTTCTGAAGGTTGATCAAGATTGGGTTAAAAAATTAAATTAGATATTCAATTAACAGTTCAACAGTTACTAAGAATTTGTGTAACAGCTATATACTGATTTTGGATCTTTCTTACTTTTTTGGAAGTAGGGTTAAGAGATCCAATAAAGATTACAACGTGTACAAAAAATAAATTAAACAATTTTACTATAAAAAATTAAAAAATTGTCAATCTTTCCCCTTTTCAAAATTGGAATGCACTAATACATCATATGAGAGGAATAGAAGACAAATTTTTTTGAAGGCAATACATAAGACGATCAAAAGAGCCCTTAAAAATAATCCGTTATAGTTAAAGCTATGTATACGTTGTGTACAAGTTGCAATGTATGTGACTTGTTAAGCTGATCATACAGTGTACAAGTTACAATTTTGAATGTCTTATAAACCCATATTTATTTACATCAGATATTTTTATTACTTATTCGTTATGTATTTACAAATTATATGACTGGACATTTTAAATTTATACTGTCCCACAGAACACATATCAATTGATTAATTTTCATCAAAAAAAAAAAAAATCACATCATTCAATATATTAACAATAAAATAAATTTTCAGTTATTACATTATCCATATCCCAAGTATTGTTAGTTATTCATTTAAAAATATTAATATCGTTATTTTATTGTAATTTGCAAAATATGTGCATACAACCTACGACTTGTATAAAATTGCAACATTTATAGCTTTAAAAAGCTTATAGTGCCTTCTCCACAAGGTGTCCTTCATAAAGGCAAAAATATATCATGAAAACAAAAGAAAAGCAACTAATTTTCATGCAACTAATTAAAGTCTTGCAAAAAATACGCTGAACCCTCTTTTAATAAATAATAACAATCATGTTCTTGAAGTTTCTCTTATTTGAAAAAAAAAAGTTCTACTGTTGGTACCTAATTATCTTATATCCATACACTGTTTTACTTATAAATGCCAATAATTTTCTATCAGTATTTTTGACTTTTGAACAATTTCACATTCTTTATTTTGATTTAAATAAACATATTATACATTTTTTTTTATACTTTTTACAACAGTATTGGAAATATAGACGAGCAAGATTTCTTTCTACCTGGTAACAAAATTTTCACATTATTTATAGAGCCAAATTTAGAATAAAATTTTTATCGAAACACAATACAATATCAGTAATTAAAATGAAGAACACTTTTTCAGCAAAATGTATATTTTTTTATTGTACATAACTCACAATTTTGATTTAAAGTTTTCTGCTATAGTTTCTCCCTGCAAACAAAACCTGTTTCTGAGGATATAAAAAACACTGTACAATGATTGGAATGTGTATAACCTTCAAAATAAATATTCACTAGCTTATAAAAACTTTTTTTTCACACAAGTATTTTTCATTTTAATGACAAAACAGTAGTTTTAATGTATTACAAGAAATTCTACCATTCGGCAAAAGTTAATCTGGATTTAGCTATAAGTTTTTTGTTTATTTCAAAACCCTTTTAGTAATCAATCCACCATTTAAGCACCTGAATGCGAATAATATTAAATGTTAATTCCTGGAATTGACAATTTGGATAAATCTTGTACGTTCGTGGAACCAATTAATCGTACTGTTTGAAGCATTGCTGTATTTTATTCACATGTAATAAGTGAAAATACTCTGAACAAATATATGTATGTAAATTAATTGAGCAAATTTCAGTATAATTTTAGTAGTGTTGTACCGATACCAGTATTTTTGTAGAAGTTCAAGTACCAAACTTAGTATAGATATTTCGATAATTATTCGACTAAATATAAAGAAAAAATGTCGTTAGGCCACTTTACATGTAATTACAGCGTTCAAAAGAAAATGTTCCTGTCCGCAAAAAACCCTGTTGGTTCAAAATTGTATTAACTGATTTTGAAAAAAATATATTGTTAAACATTGTTGGCAAATCACAAAGTCTTCATATTATTCGATATGGACTCCATTAGAGGAAATGACAGTCGTAATACGGTGTCTCAAGCTGGTATAGGCTTTCATAATTTTGTCCTCAGAGTAGCTGTCCCAGATCTTGGACTTCAGGACATCCAAATTTCGGTGTGGGGTTGCATTTATGATACTCTCGATGGCACCTCATAAAAAACAAAATCAAGGATGTTCAAGTCGGGGAATGACAGAGGCACATGTTCTTGTGCCATAAATCAGCAAAGGCTTGGGCGTAGAAATCCACTTTCTGGAGCTCTGGATGTCCCTTTGCTAACGTTCTTGTTACGCTGGATATTGCAGAAGGTCCTCACATTGACCCCAACGATGGCAACAATGTCTTTATGAGCTATTTGTGGGTCAAGCAAGTCGGATAAATGACGCCATTTTGCTTCCTGTTCACAGATTTGGTGGCCGATTTAAAACAAAAAACTGCATCAAACAAAGCAAATACATAATATAATTACATGATAAAAAGCAGCTTACTCATAAAATTGCATCAAAATGCAATTAGATAGACCGGAAAATATGTGCTGTTGATTTTTTTAGAGCTTTTTTACATTCAGTAACTCGATCCGACTTGCTACAAAAACTTAAATATTCAATGATGAAAAGGCTAATTTTTGTTGTATAATTAATAAATACATAACCAGACCTCTGAGCTTAAAGTCTAATCGTGCATCACTAAATTATATGTATTTCTTTTTGATTTTCATTTAATATTTATTCAACATTTAATTAAGTTATATCCATTTAACTAAAGTAAGTTTAGATCGTGAAATGATTAAATGCTGGACTTCCCGTATGTATAATAATTCGGAAAATGGATCCTAGGAGTTGGCCCCTATTCAGTACCCGGTACTACTATAATAGTATACAGAAAATATCGTATACTTCTTTTATGAGATATATAATGATATTTGAATCTTGATCGAATATTATTTCGTTATGATGCCTCGAGACTCGAGTTGTATCTTTTATTGACCCCCCACACACACACACACACTCAGCTCGCTTAGACATAAAAAGTTGTAGATACATACATAATATAGCAAACAATATGCTTAATTAATACAAACGAGTAACTTTTCTTTAGAAATTACTTCTGCACAGCATACAATCTTATAATACACTTATGTATGTATATTCGTAGAGGTAGACACTACCGAGTGTAAATTTAATTCTGACACACTTAATAAAACTTTTTTGTACTTATGTTTCTTTTAAACATTTATTACTAAGCCTTTGATATTTTTATAAAGATTTTTGATTTGAATATATATTATTCTTGATACAGGAATAATTTAGCCTTATTATTGTTTGCTTGTTTTTTTTCAATCAAACCAAACTAACTTCCTTTTTGGTAGGATGAGACTCCATAATCTTCTATTGCTCCAAAAGGTAGAGTATTCACTCCTTCCACATTCGTTTTGGTTATGTACATAAAAAAGTTATTTTTTAAACATATGGCACAAATATGTAATATAAAACTCATATTTTATTCAATATGAGTCCCTCTGGTCTCACTAACACGCTTCAAGCAATATTGAATTGACTAAACGATAAACTAATATAGCGTGCCCCAAGTTTTGTCCAGTGAAAGCTTATTATTCGTTGCTTAAGATCACTTGAATTCGGTACATTTTACACAAAGACTCTAGTCTCAGTGACCATATACTGTAATCAAGGGGGTGGATGTTAGACAATGATGGCTCCCAAAAGCACTTGGAGAAATAAATAGCATTTTTATTCAAAAATTTATTGGTAGTTTTTACGGTACGGAGTGGTAACATAGTTTTTTTGGATGTACAGTTAACCAGGATACGTAATTAATTTTATATACACCCCGTATGGCGTGTATTTTATGACGAGGTGTAATTACTTGCAAGGAGTTGCTATTAAAATAATAAGAATAATATTACTGCAGGTATATTACAACATATATTTGCATGTAAATTTATTCATAGTAGGTATCTTTATTTTCTTGGAATATGAACGTCTACAACCATTTCTTTAAGGATTAGATATTACAATGTTTCTTTCTTTTCATTTGTTGTAACTCTTTATTATCAGATCTTTTAAATATATTTTGTAACTCAAATATAATCCTTTCGGTAAATAAATTTTATTTATAGATATTTTGGTAAATGAATGACTTTAAGGGAAAAGTGAGAGGGGAAAGTGAATTGCAGGGACGTGCAAAAAAAAAAAAAAAAACAAGAAAAGAAAGAGGACGTTTAATATAAAATTTGAATGGTGGCTTTCTAAAACGTCAATAAATATATATATTCAGCGATACGTACATATTTACTTACAACAATAAAACCACTTCTCTTGGGTACGCAATGAATATATAGATATAAAGTGCATACCTACTACAATGAAGGTGCTTGGTCTTGCTAATATGGAAGAGGAGAGGGAGGTAAACAGGGAATAAAAGGGTTCCTTCCTCTGTATATATACATTCAATATTTAAAAAAATATGACCTTAATAGACTACTACATTATTCATCTCTATCCCTTCCTTCAATTATAATTTAAGCTTTAATTTTACAGCGTGTAAGGGTTTTCAATTACATATTATATAATAAATAAATGATTTTTTATTAGTTATTTAAACTACTGATGATTATATCTATGACAAATATGTTAGAACTGCGTCACAACTTGATCTAAGAAATAAACATTCTAGCAACGAGCGCATGTAATTAAAGCTGAGCACGTTATATTAAAAAAAAGAGGAGTACAATGTTAGGGCTGTAAATTCTTAGCATTTTTACCATGCAAGTTGTTTTTTCGTTGTTGGCAACCTGAACGGTGTTTTTGTATTTTTCAAAGCTTCTTCGGCCAGTATCGAGAACAAATTTAAGAAGGGTTTATTCTTGTTTCGGTCTCTACCCTCAAAGTCTTTGTTAAGGTAGTATACAACATAAACCTACAAAGTCCTCCTCCGCTTGCCCTTTTAATATTCATCTTTAAAAAATAGCCAAACAGAAACAAATATCAATAATTTATCTTACTCTGACTTGTTACAATTAAATAGTTTCCTAATCATTTTCTCTTTTTTACTTGAAATATAGTAATTATGATTAATTAATAAGTATGTATAATAATCACAACCCTTTTGGTACAATCTCAAAAGAAAATATATTTTTCTTATATTTGTTTATTTGTGGGCAAAAACTTTTTTTTTTTTGTATTCAGGATAAAAATTAGGAGAAAGAAGAAAATATCGAGCCTATTCAATCACCCTTTATGATAATGAAGTTCCAATCTGGAAGGATTTGTCATAGTTATTTCTTTAGATTCATTTATGTTTGAGTGATGACCAGATTGGAACAAAAGACACTTATGGTAACAACGACAATAAAAGGCACCCTATGGATTGTACTCGTATACATTATTGTTTCTTGATATTCATATATCAATAACATCATTAAATTGGGTATATGGTAGTATTGAATCAATTTTCATACTGTTTTGGACTTAATACTTAAAATATCAGACAAATTACTGATAAATGATAACGTTACCCATATTTATTCATTGGGGTAAATCAGAAATATAGTTGATTAAATATTAACCTATTCATATCGAAAAAAACAAAGACATTGTGTTAAAATATAATATTATTTTTTCCTTGTTAGTAGTGAAGCAACTTTGACGTTAGCTTTTGAATTTTTTAAAGAGAACAGTCTGCATTGGCTCTCCTTTATTCTTTGTAAATATGCAAAATTTTATAACTCAGCTTCTTCCATAATAGGTTTTAAGTTTTGTAAATAAGTATATAAGCTTATACTCTGTCCATTGGACCAATTGGTATCATTTGCTATATTTTTTGATCTATATATATGCAAAATATAGTATTAGAATGAGGAAATAAAAAACTGAGGCTTCATTTAATACCTAAAGATACAAAGAAAAACATGTAATAATACGATTAGTTGAAGGAACCAATAGGAGCACTGGGACAAATAATCAGTCTCAGACCATACAAATATGTTCAAATATGTTATAGCAGTCCCATTTTTAATAATTAGGTACCTTTACACTTTAACCCTATAACTATGAACTTGAAATGAGCTCCAAAGAAATCTAAGGACTCGATAAAAATTATCATGGACTTGGATTGGTGGGCAAGAGCTTGAGATTCGACTTTGATTTTTTCCACCTCTGCTAATTGATCAGTATTATCTGGTAAATTATGAAGTTATATAACTAGTAAATAGAGAATTTTAATGCATCAAAATGAAATGGTAACATCAATTAATAGTTGGTAATTAAAATGACTTATTTTGAATTAAATAAGACGTTATAAGACCACCTACAAACTGTAACATGTATAATATACTTATACAAGTTGTAACTTGTACACAACATATATTCCATGACTTATTCATGTCTGAAACAGGTCAATAACCTGGAATGAAACACATCTTTTTTCAAAGAAGTCATAATATGATATTTGTTCATTTCAAAATCACAATTGATGTCATAAACAGTTCATTAAAATATTGATCCAGACAGGTTATATAAAATGAGACCGATCAAGAACGAATTTCTATATGTGACCAAACTTGTCCTCAAGACCGGTCAAGGGATCGAATGAAATTGGTCTAAAAAAAATTACTTGGACTGGTACAAAATTTCCGGACCATAGTACAAATAGTTGATATATTTATGTAAATTTGAACTACATATTATTTGAAAAATGTTTCTCCTATTCTAGATAATGGATCTGTTTCAGGTTATGAATCAGTAATGAAATATACAGGGTGGTCCAGAACTAGAATCACATCAAAAAAAAAAATGTCACAGTTTGTATTAGAATATGTAGTAATATTTTTTCACAGGTTTAATATTGTCCTATTAGAATGCACCAATATTATGCGGAGACGCCTCGTCACTGACTTGCAGCTAGTACACACTACATCTTCTGGAATATTTTGCACGCATGGTCTCTGCGTCTGTTCATGGGATTCTAATATTGGATATATGCATAGATTATACTTATGTATTTCTTAATTTCCATGTAATATTTTTTCACAACTTGTACTTTTTCCCAATATACTATTGGGAATATGGTTTTTATTAACTCATTAAATCTTTAGACAATGACTGTTTTTTTTATGAACCCATTTTGATCATTTTTCATACCGTTCTTTAAAATGTCCTTAAATGCAGTATAATAATATAGATGCTAGTTTTTCTCTTGGGATATCGGAATTTATAGGGATTTTTAGACCTACGAAATCCCACATTTAACTATTCCATGGTATAAGGTTGATTTAATTATATTAAATTGAACCAGGACCCTTATGTAACTGGGGATCCCTGCAGAATATTTAAATAAAGAAGAAAATAAATTAGATTTAAAAAAAAGTGAATTAATGAAATTTGGACATTATTGATTAAAAAGACAATGTGATGGCTTTGCCTTTTTTTTAAATGTCATTCAAAAAATGAAAGACCTCTTCTACCCCAAGCAATGAAAGAAATATTAGAGTGCAAGTATTTATATAGTAAACAGTACGTAGTCTTATTGAATAAATATACGTGCCATCGAATTTTTCTTTCATGTCCTGGGTTAGAAGATGTCTCCATCAAAAAATAAAATGTAATAATATTTTTTTTTAATGTTGAAAACATTTTTTAAAAGAGGAAATAAAGAAAATGCTCCCACACATTTAAGTTTCTCCTAGGCCCCACGCGCACTGAAGCCGGTCCTAATTACAAAATACAATGAATCGATATCCATTCAACACAATGTCCCTTGAAGCATCTTCCCTTCGTAGAGTCTTTACAAAAATAATAATTAATCATTTGATGAATCTTACCATAATCCTTTCCGAATATTAGCATTGACCTCTTCTTTCATGATGACGACAATTATATATTATTACTTTTATTTTGATTCTTAATCACTTGTTTTCACACCCACACTGGACTTAATAGCATTCCTGATACATTTGTACTACTATTTTTTTCCTTCTTTCTTTGAAACGAATGACGAAATGTTGCCTGTCAAAGGACGAACCAAGGAAATAAACGGAACCAAATATCTATCTATCTACATATATCCAACTGATATAATAATAATATGCTCTAAGTACCCTCTTCTTGCCTTTTTGAAAGCCGGTAAGCGTTTGCTCGTATTTCTCCCCCCTCCCCTTCTCCCGCTCTTTTGTTCAGTTGACTTGCAATGGCTTTCGAAACCCTTATTATTATTACTTCTGCTTTCAATCAAATTTAGTAAGCTGGAGCTGTATATCATACTTAGACATGGATGGTTATATCTCGTCCAAGAAGAAGAGAAGAGGAGAAGAAAGAGGAGTTTGATGCTTCGTCTTCATTAGGGACTCCTATTATGTACCTTACTCCCTTCTCCCCCATATGTTACTTACCTCGGTCCAGGGATTCCTTTCATTAAAGAAACAAAGGAAGGAAAATAGTTTTGTAGTAAGAAAGGAGAACACTTGTTGTTATACTATATTCCCATTCTTCAATTAGGTATAATACATATACTCAGTCCTGTAACTACGGGAGGCACGAATGCCTATGTTCCCATCAAAACGCTTGCTCAGGGAAATTAAATATAAACAAAATTCAAATCATACTCTACTACAACTGCATAATTGGGATTGCATCAATTTTTTGATCTTAATAAATGATTTATCTTTAAATGTCCCCCAGGCCTGTGACTACTGAAAGGAATGATAAATACATAAATGTCAAATAAATTCTATTTTCCAAAAACAAAATCCTAATTTTAATTTTTTTTCAATTCAAGAATGAACCTATATCAACCCATGCTAGTAAGCCTACAAAGAAAAATCCAAGTCATGGACCCAGCCCTTCTAAAATTTGGAGTGCCCCTCCATGGATATTGCTCTGGCTACGGGGACAATTCTTGAATCGAATTTTGCAAAAAATGGAAAAATATATGACGTATTCTATAAATTAAACAATTCACAATGCTATTCCAAAAAAACATCAACAAATCCTATGTGGTTTTACCCGCTGCTGATTTGTATACTCATACAACTTATTTGTGCTTTGAATGGGGATTTCTTTCTTCAACTCCAATTATTATATATAATTATGTAGTGCACATATCTCTACTACTAGTGTTAGTAGGGTCAGGCAGTCGGATATAATGGCGACATTGGCCAGCTAGTAGCTACCGGTTAATATAAGATCGTTTTCCTTACTATGAAAGGTTGAGAGATACAATGAATATTGCTGCATACATTAAAAGGATTAGGTCACAGAACAGTTCACCAGTCATTTCTATTCGAGTCTGAATAAGTCGTATGAGTTTAATGAGACTTAAACACTACTCGAGTTTGAGCCGTTTGAGTACGATACCATTCCCTCCCCCCCAGCAGTTAGTGAATCTTATGTCTTAATCTTTCAACACTCTGTTGCTTCCCTGATCTGTTTATCCACTCCAGAGACTAAAGAATACTTGTAGTATCTTGTGTGTATCATAGTTTTGCTCCACTTTCTATATAAATTAATAATTTATCATATACATCCTGTATAAAATTTTTTGGGATCGTACTTTATTAGTTTCTGAGTTATTAATAAATTATACAATTAATTATTGATGTTTCGAAGAATGTTTACTATGCGTTTTTATTATTGAAAATTGAAAAGATAAGATAGAAGGGGGTGGGAAATGTCCTATTCTGTATGGAGCCTGACTTGTTTGATAATAATTTATTGATTTAGAAACTCACAGCTGTAAAATATAATTGTAAAAAAGAATTTAATAAGTTCACAGATACTTTTAAAATCATATATAGAGTTGGAAAGTCTAGGCATTTTTGGCGTGCGAGATTTTTTGTAGTTGGCAATCTGAGAAATGTTATATTTTCTAAAGCTGCCAACAGTATGTATACTTTCATTTTTGAGGAGAGAAAATCTAAATTTAAAGTGTGTATCCTCATAAACGACGGAGAATAAATCTGATGATTTGTTAGGGATGTATAAGTGTAAGACCTTGTTAGACTCAGAGTAGAATTAAGGATTGACATCAAAGGAATTTCTGGCTATGGCCTTGTTAGATACGGAGTGTGATTTGTGTACATATCCTTCATCTCTCAGCGGATTGTAGCTAATCTAATGAAACGTCATTTTCGATAACCTACTCTCTTTCTAAACATTCCTAAAATTGTCAAGGCTACCATATTAATTTTTGGAAGATTTTTTTTAACATTGAAAGTTTAAAACTCTAATCATATGTCTCTCAGGCAGGGTTTTTATACTCATCTTAATTTAGCCAATATTCACATCCCTAATCATTTATAACTACTACTTATATTAAATAAAGTTATATATTGCTAAAAGAACCACTTTAATGTTGAGATCGATAAACATCCCAAGAAGGTACACGTGTTGGGATATGAAAAGGTGTAACGGGGGTTAACTACGAATTGCGGTTTAATTAGGGTTAAATGCAATTTGAATATAAGCCACAAGCTCGATTCAACAAAAATGAAATTGGATTTTTTTAAATATCATATAGTCTAAGCATACTTTTGATCAACTGCGATATGAGGTAATTTTGTGTTTTTTTCTATGAAGGCACTTTCTTTTATTTTTCTCTTCTGACTTTCAAATGAAAAATATCTGGCAAAAGAAGATGATTCATTGTACCTAAGTACATAAATAAATAGGAAATCAATAAGAAGGATATAAAAAAATCATAATACGTAGATCCTAGAAATGTCAAATCAATTTTCTTTATCTAATCTCTATATACATATAAAAGCTGTGTCAGCAGAACTTAACTGAGAATTGCATTTCAAATCATTGTACGTACATCTATGTATTAAAAAAACCATATTTGCTAATATAGCATAAAATTATATCTTCCCTAAAAAAACTGAATACAGATATAAACTTCGAATATTTATCACAATTTATTGTCTATTAATCGAGTTATGAGTTTTGTAAGACGTTAAAAAATCAGTAGTTAGAACTCAAATGAAATATATTTATATCATACCCATAATGTATGAGTAGGTTAAACTTCCAACTAAAAATTGCTAAAGTCAAACTTGAAGTATAGCTGGGGCGCCATTATTAATATTTTGCAATAATGATTACATGGTACTTTGGCATAAATATTTTTTTTTATATAATTTATATTAAAGCACTTACTCCTGTGAGTGTTTTAATGGAAACATTTTAGAAATTATTTAAGTTTGAGTGGAGTTATGCCCACCGAATTTCGAGTATCCCTCAAAAAAAAAAAAACTTTGAGGGACTCCAAAACAGGACCTTGTGCTCGCATAAGTCTAAAATTTCAGAAGTAGTGCTCTTTTGATATGATAAATACCCACACAAAGAATTATCAAAATCGGTGACGGTGTCGTGAGAGAGTGTACACTTGACATGGAATGACACTCATAACCTTGTTAATTAATTTTTTTGGTGGTGAAACTAACGCTTTTTTGCCTAGTTTACAAAAAAAAGAATGACAACAATACTCACTTCAATAATCTCTTAATTCCATTGGCATTTTATTGAAGGATAACATAAAAATGCTATGTTCAAAAAAATGTATTCCCCTTGAAAAATGTCCCAAGTGCGTTAACTTTAATCTAATCCCAGCCAGTCATTCAATTAATGCAAACAAAATTGTAAAAGTCTTGCTATTCCCAAATTTAACGAAGGATTCCATCGACAGAGGTCATATGTCTTAGGGCTTGGAGACTTTGATGTGATCAGCAGATTGATCATATATCATCAAAAGAATTTCCGAATCCTATTAAAAGTTCCTTGATGTTTATATCATACTAAGTGGAAACTATCATGAAATAACAACTTTTGTTTGACAATATCTTTTTCTCTGGACATTGAAAGTTGAATATAAATCAACTAGAACGAATAAATCATTCTGAATCATGTACTAAGTTTTATATTTTATAAAATTGTTAATATTAAACGATTTACTTCCAATGATAAATAGTACTTCTTTTAAAAGAAAAGTATTGGGTTAAATATGCCAGAATTTAATAAATTATACTATAGAAGGGGGGTTCTTTTCACTGATTATCTATGATACTATGGACTATGCCAAGAAGTTTGAGACCAAGTACCGACTCGCCAGATAAGATTTCATTGAGCGGACATCCAAACTATTCTTGGATCAAAAGAAGGAGAGATAGAATAGAATGAAGACTGTTCGGCCACGAATAACACCTGTAATTATCAAAAGAAAAAAAAACAACTAATTCTGGGCTTTTGTAAATGTTTACAATAAACATATTAAGCGTTGACGCCTTAACCGGGTTCTACTTTATATAATCAACTTAATGATTGACACAAGGTTCTGGAAGACAATTAATAAGCTAGGGGTTTTCATGATGTCACTTATTGATTATAACTTAATTGAAAAACTTGTTTGATAGAAAGATGAAAGAGAATAAACTCTATTGAAGTAAATGCCTAACAGGATTTAATTTACTAACTAAGAAGAGAAGTTGTAAGTTGATTGGATTGATGGATTTTCGAACTATTGGAGTCTGGGTTTTGCAGATTTGTTATAAGAGTTTGATCTTTGGTACAACCTCGATTTTTGTACTTGAAAGTGCAAGGAGAAGAGATAAAGTGATTTCCCCATGAACTTTGATCCATATGATTGCAGACTTTGATCATTTGGGATGATAGATTGCCAAATTAACGCAAGAAAAGCCTTTTGGGAAATACTTTGTTCTTGATAGTTATCCAAGTCAACATATTTAAAAAAAAAAAAAATTAAAAAGAACAGATATTAATACACTGGAAATGTATTTGCTATTCAAAAGAAAAATTGTTGGACTGGAACATGCGTTATGTATATGTAATATAGTACGTATAATCAAAATACATACATACTTAGATAAACAAAGAAATGTTGTTTTTTATTAAAGAGAAAGCTTGTAATAAATAAATATCTTAACTGGATAAAAGAGACATCTAGAAATGAAAACGTTATCAAATCTATGAGCAGTAAAAAGATCCATACATTTAATCCCAAACGTTCATAAATAAAAATCAGTATAGATTAACAAGGAAAAGAGAAAGGAGGGTAAAATGGACTCTCTTATTAAATTGTTTTAATTAAATTAACGCAAGTAAAACAACGACTAAGTTATTGCATGGTCTGATTTTATCTGATTTTTTTAAAATTAGGATCCTTCTCTAAGAACGAATATGTTTTTTTTTTGTTTTTCATTTGCATGGAAATTGGTCAAAATCGAAAAATTTGATTTTTTTTAAATCTTGATTTTTGAATTATTGTCAAAATTGAAAATTCTTTTAGATAACTCAAAGTAATGGATTGACTATTTTTAGATATTTTCATAAAAAAAGAATGACTTTTTCCATATAATACCCCTAAAATTATAATTTTATAACTTGTTTTCTTAAAAGAAACCGGATGGTTTTAGCACTTTTTCGATGAGCCAATACTTTTGCAACAATGGAAGGTCATGAATAAGAAATTTGCAGGAAGGAGTTGGAAACTTCTTTATTTTATTATTGCCCACGAATATGCTTATTAAAAGTAAAAAATGTCTAAGGAACGAGACTGGACCACCTAGATAGCGTTTTTGGTTTTAATGATCCAATATCCTTCTAACGACAAGATTAAGCAATTTGGTGGGGAAAAATATAGAAATCCCGAAGAGTATTTAATAATCAATCTGCATAACTATTTACTGAGAAAAAAGAATTTATAGTTCTTCTTCAGTATTTAGTATAGTGCAATTATTACAATTTCATTAGATGTTCCATACATAAAATTTACTAATAGTCTGAATATGCTGGTAATTTAAGTGGTCAGTGTTAATTAAATATGAAATCATAAGACTTATAAATTGTAACTTTCACCGACAGAATGTTCAGGTTATAATTTGTACCCAGCATACATGTCCTTTAAAAAAAACCTACTATACTTGTAGAATGGTATATTTTATTTTTTATAAAATAAATCAATAAATGTAATCTATTTATCTATATCATATCAATCAAAAATGAATGTCATACATTAGTGCTTCCTTTTGTAGTCTTGATAAATTTTTATGGAATGATTATATCTATTTATCAAAATGACAAACTGCAAACTTTTACACTCACAAATTATATGTGATATTAGTAAAATTTATGTAAAAGACAGCGGGTGTTGTAAAACAAATTGTGAAATTATATTGTCAACATTTTGAATATTTAATAAAAGAAAAAAAAATTAAATGTATTTATAATAGAAAGGTAGATAAATAAAAAAAAATTATATCATATAATCTCAAAACTTCTATCAAAAAGTAAAATTCTAGATACGCTCCTGTGTATTTCTTAATCCAAAATGCTGTTAGTTTTATCAGACCATCAATATCCTTGGCTTAAACAAGTGGCTTTTACAATTTGAAAGGATGTTTATACTTATTTTGAGGCTCAACAAAAACAACACAACATGTTAACAATCTTGCCAAGTACAATTATTATTTTATAAGCGGCTCCAAAAACTCTGCTTAAGGATTTATTATTGTATGGAATTCTAGAGATATTAAAATAAATTTTTTTAAATGTTACAGAAAGAATGTAAAATCAATTGATATTTACCATCAAACTAATCCAATAGGTTAAAAAAAATTGTTTTATATTCCTATAATATTCACCTTTCAATTACATTGAGGGATTTAAACAATTATTTATAATTTGCATGACTATGTGCACACATGTAATTGGTGAATGTTATCAATGATATGCTTGTACACATAATGATCATTCTATGTTGGATTACACGTACATTCTAGATCAAAATTTTAGGTAGTAAACTCCAATCCAAGAAAATAATTTAAGAAGTCGATATCTAAACCGAACCAAAATTTTGAGAGGTTGATAACATTTAAAAAATATATTATTATGTATACATATTATTGAGCATTTATTGATAATTTTACTGTCAATCAATTTGAATATCTACATATATTCTGATATGCTAGACTTTTCTAAATCCTCTAATGGTTATAAAAAGTTTTAAAGGTTCAAATAAGAAAATCAAATCTTTGATTTTGTATGAGGCTTCAGGGCAATTACTTAGATTAATGTATCTTTCATGGCAGTAGGAAAACAATTGTTTTCGATAATCTTTGATTTGAATTTTTTGAGTATTCGTACCTTTTTTTTAGGTTTGAACCCACATTTGATAAAAAAACTAATAATACACATTAAGGTAATTCTATTTTTATTTTTTTTTATTTTCTGATTTAAAATATGTGTTTATATTTTATATGCGATCATTCAATTCTGAGAAAATTCAATTTAAAGGTTAAAAACCACCATATTTTAAGGGTTTTGTATGAATAGGAATAACGCCTTAATTTATCATTTTTTTTTACACCAAATGAATTTATTTGGAGAATGAATCATTAAGGTTTCATTATCAAGAGATAATTTGTTTATAAAATATCTAGTTCAGCAGCAATATTGTTGTTGTTTTTTTTGAAGGGGTAAATTTCTTGAGGTTAAGTACATACATTTTTAAAACTCCGTGATAATAAATTATCCCTATACATACTAGTATGAGCCTGCACGTTCCACGGACGCGTGGAGGATGATAATGAAAGTGTGATGTGATGTCAATAAACTAATCTGCACCTGAAAAATTATTTAACAGATTGAATTCTCATAAGTGTTAATCCAAGACAAATTAACTGGCTAATACCCCTTCCCTTCTTATTTTTGATAGTAGATTGAAAAGAGAACAAAAGCTGTTGCTAGGCAGAAAAAAAAGGAGTAGATCAATAATTAAAAAACACAAGAACGCAAAAAAAATAAAATAAAAAATGGTGGCCTCCTGGGTTTGATAAAAAAAAGGTTATGTTTTTCAGAATTACTCCTAAACAGGTATTGTGTACGGCGATACTCACACAGTTCCTCATGTATTGAAGATAAACCAATAAATTGTAAAGATACCAAAAAATCAGTAACAATAAAAAAAATCAACAGATAGCTACGTAACAATCCTCTCAGTATGTAACTTAACCAAACTTATTAATAATATTTTTTTTGATTTTTTTGTTGAGGTTTTTTATTATCACAAATAAAAAGTTTATTATAATAACCTCTGTAAATTGAACCCTTTTCAACCCCATGTTAATTAACTAACCTATTCCTAATTTTCCTAAAGTAAAGACCACTTAATACATGCACCAACAATATAACAACTTTAAACTCATTTTAGTTCCAAATAATTTAGCATCCAGCCTAGTATCCAATGCTGTATTACCAAAGTAATATGTCAAACTAGTTATACAATGTCACTATTTAGCTTTATTAAACAGATTAAATTCTTATAAGTGTTCCTTTGAATTGCAGCAATCCAAAAAGAATTAACTCCTTAATACAATCTCCTCTTCATGGTACTACTTGAAAATTATTGAACAGATTTAATTTTCATAATTGTTCATCCAATACGAATTAACTGGCTAATTCAATCTCCCCTTCCCTTCTAATTTTTAATAGTAGAATGAAAAATAAATACTGTTGCTAGGTAGGAAAAAAAACGGAGGAGGAGGAAGATGTGTGTCCCTGTTTTGAGCTTGGACAGGCTAAGACGGGGGTAGCGATTTTTGGGGAGGTCATATGATGGGGGCTTATGCTATACTCAAAACCCCAAAACCTTTTTTTGCAGCTCAAAGAGACTAGATACGGGGTTTAGTTTTTAAGCAATAAGTCATTGGCGCTTCAAAAAACAACTTATGGAGAATATTATTCTCCATAACTTTTTTGGTTTGGCAAGTACGGGAAAAATATTTGTTGGTTTGTGTTTCTCTTCACAATACCAATAAATGTTATTAACTTCTTTTTTTTTTTTTGTAAAATTAGTGGAAAAAAGTTTCCGTAAATGTCGATTTGGTAATTTTTCTAACAAAAATAAAAATTGACTTCTCGTCTACATAATTTTTTTAATGCAGAAATGATGATGCTACGTTATTTGAACATAATATATTTTTCTAATTCATAATAATAATACTAAGGTTATAAGAGTTAATGCTAAGAGTATTTGGGGGAGGGGGTTGCTATGATGAGACTTTGGGGATTGCCTTACTTAACCGGATTGATATAGTGCGATTAGTATATTATGTAGTATAACGGTATAAAATATTGTCAATTTTCTGATCCATCGTTATTATCATATTAAGAGAATTAGAATTATCAGATATTCAAATTATAAGTATAATAGAATAATTCTGTATATAAAATTATTTTGAACAATTGTCATTGTGACGTTTAAAGTCGTTAAAGTTTAAAGAAGAGAAGGAGTGTAATGATTGTTACTTAATGGACAATGCAAATGAATCGATCACTATCCTGAGGTCATCTCTGACTCTATATATAATATGTGTTTGTTATTGGATTAGTTAAGTAGATAATTAAATTGTATTGTTGTGTGAATCGTCATCAAATTTGTTTATTTTTTTTTTTCGGCAATGCGTTTCTTCAGCAATCTGGTCATTTCAACAAGGTGCAAAGTGACATTTAGCAATAAGGGTTTTCGGTAAAGTATCCTATAACGCAAATATATGTATATAGGTAAAAAGTAGGTTTATCTATATGTACTGGTATTATTATTGATGATATGCTCAATGAAATTAAAATTGCTACAGACCTCTTAATACCAAATTATCTAATCTAATTATTATTTATGCTTCAAATAAATTCTTTTGGCATGTCAGGTGTTATTCATTTTTAAACAAAACCCTTAAAATATGATGTTTTTAATATTTTCTCAAGATTTGATGATTGCATATAAAATATCTGGCATATTTGACATTAAAAAACATTTTGGAAAAAATAAATTAGCTTTTATGTGGATTGTGGATCTTGTAATGCTCAAAATTTGGATCAAACTCATAAAAAGGGGGAAAATCCCCCCCAAAAAATTAATTAATTTTTTTAGAAAACCAGATTTGATTCGAAAAAACTAATTGTAGATTCATGATTAGCTCACCAAGTATTGCTACAAAATTGAATATGGTATTTAAACACTTTTTTTCGTTGACTTGTGCAATTCATTTATAGATGTGCTATTTACTCCTCATAAATAATTTTACGTTATGTTATTTATGATTTATAATCACCTTCACAAAATAATAGAATTCATTGACTATGTTTACTGTATTAATTTCATAATTAATAGTGATATGTACATTAATGTTAGAAATGATGCAAGATGATGAGTATTGGAAATCACAAAAATAAAAAGAATAAAATTACATAATATGTAGTCCATCAACACAAAAGTAAACTAGAATTATTTTGCTTTATAAAAAAGAGTCGGGATAGAATTTGTATTCTTCAACTATTATTAATTATCTTCCATTAAAATAAAGGAAGTATTCTGATTAGGCCCTGTCTGACACCATTAATTGCACTTAAATAACTCGCAAAAAATCCTTTTTATAACTAAATAAAAATAAAATAACGTAGTTTAATGGCCAACGCACTCGGGAGACATTATTCTCTTGAACTCAATATGCGTAATTTCGATACTCGGTTTCTTAGAGTAGGAAGTATCCTAACCATTGTGTCCGTTCATTTGAGAAACGTTAATTTCAGAGAGTGTCACCTATTAATTTTAGAAATTATTTATTTGAGCGCGCTTTTTTTCAGCGTCCTTCATTTCAGCAACATTTTCATATAGTAAATAATACAAGATGAAGTACATAATTATTGGACGTCATCACTCCCTAGAGCTGTGTGTAAAATCAAATAGAAGAAATGTTCGTAGTCACATATGACGATATGAGCCATTCTAAGGAAAAGAAAATTAGTTCTTCAGATTACCAATTACACAAAAACGGCCTACTTTTTGTTTGCTGTACAAAAATCTTACTGAATTAAACAACGCTGAAAAGAAGCTCGCCTAAATAAATACTTGGTCAAATGAATGCACTTCACGTAATTTATATCAACTTTAAAAATAATGCCTAGATCAGATCAAGGTTAATAGAAATACAAGGTTATGCCGTCATGGAATCAGGCTTGTCAGAATTTTGATTTTGAATTATGACTGCTTGGCAAAACAGACAGGATTATAAATTTGACAATGAGGTATACAACAGGGTAGGGAAGCAAAACGTGGACTCGAGAGATGGATTTAAAAATATATCAATCATTTTATATATTCAATAATAGGCAAAAAAATAATGTTAAGAAAACATGTAGACAAGATTTTTGAAAAACTTTTTTCACTCAATATGGCCCCTTTCATTTTCGATCACAGCCTTTACATGTCGCCTGAAGGCCATGCAGGAGTTGATGACAAACTCCTCTGACAAGTTATCCCATGCAACCACTATAGAGGACTTCAGTGAGTCCATATTTGGGTGTGAGATCCTCTTGGTTTCCCTCTCCAAAGTACCCATACATATGGAAAAGACGTAGATTCAAATTTGGTGAGGAAGGGAGCCATATCTCTTTGGACCAGAATCGAGCCATGTTATCTGCGAATAACTTTTGACACTTGGCATCACTAGTTCATTCTATTACAGTTTCATACGTTGATATTTTAAAATTTAAGTAATATTTAATTATTTGTCAACCATACGTTTTTTTTTTTTGTTTTTTTTTTTTGTATTGGAAGAATTTTGAATTTTGAGGTTGGATTGAATATATTTTTATAGTAAGCAATACCTGTACATTAGATCTATGTTTTTTTCTTCAATTTCATCATCAATATCAAAACTATGCAAATCTACTTACATAAAAAAAGTTCGCTGAATTTCAAAATCAATCACTTTCTACTTCCATCAATCTCAAAATTGAAATATGTTTGGTATACATGTCAACTAACCTTTTAGAATTGATTGATTTTTGTTTTACAACATTCAATTTAGATAAAAAATAACCTGCACAAAGATATAACTTATATCCATAGAATATCATTCATTTGTTTTGTATTGATGCTTTAAAAAAAATAATATTTTTATTTTGTTTTAAATAAAACATTCAAATCTTAGAGTGCTTTCAACCAAGGAGTTTAATTCCAAGTCCAAAACTTGATACGTTGTAGGTATTTAAGGTATATTTCAAGAGTCAAAGCCTATGGTGAAGTAATATTTAGTGAAGATCAATTCTTACTAACTAAACTTAATTATAGTGTGATTTTTTTAAAATCTAAAGCAATTGACGGCAATATAAAGAGTATCTTCACATTAAAGCAAACGTTATTGTTTTTTTAGGGGAGGGAGGAAAATGAATTACTGCTATAAAGTAGAGAACCTTCTACATTTAAAATTGTGTTAGTGCGGAAAAAATATCATAATTATATTTAAACTCATATATTTTTTATTATGTATTCTTTTTAAATTAATAACAAAGATAGGCGAGAATGCTTACTTCAGAGGAGAAGTCAGCCCCACGACGACTTATTAAATAATGGACAAAAAAAAGAAAAATCACATGCACCATTTGTTTTTTTCTTTTTTAATCTATAATCTTAGTTTTTCCTTGACTAATATGGCAACTCCATTTATAAGATTGGAAATTGTTTGTTTAATTTTGTGTGAACGAGGGTGGAAAAATATGCTCTCAAGTAGCTATTGATAGAAGTATTACATTAAAAAAAATAGTTCTTCAGTTTCTTTGATAACGCAGAAATAACTTATGTCAATCACAATTTCATTTATAAGGTGAAGTTTGGGATATATAATCTATATGGATAATTACCTTTGATTTTTTTATTACATGCTTCAAGCTACGCCCAGCTTATCTATCCATGATGATGCCAACAAATGATAAGTTCAATTTTATAAGTCCAGGGATTCATTGTATATCAGTGTGATTCAATAATCTACTCCTGAACATTTACATAACCAAGAAAGCAGTTATTATTTAACAGGGATTTATTACATTGCGTGGTATGTGGCCTAAAATCTCCTCCCCAAATTATCAACATTAGGAATCCATACCTCATATCTTAATGTTCCGTCTAGTGCATGGCTACAAACTATATCAAGAGGTATTAATTCAACCATCTACAGAATTTATAAGCTTTTGAAAGAAAATGGAAGACGAATTTAATCAATTCAACGGCAACTATGTAGATACTAAACCATTTTTTATGGATAGACTGATAAATATTCATGAGGTTCATTAGGGTAATTACTAAGTTACCAAAAAAAAATTACGTACTCGAACATTCATTCCACTAAATTATATTAATAAATTAAATAAGAGCCGTATAAAAAATAAATTAGCTAGGAAAATAAGAAAGACGACTCATTTTGTCTGTTAACTTTTAAAGCAATTGAATGTCAAATTTTTATCCTACTCTAATTTATTTTTATTGCAAGTTTTTTAAGTAATTTATGTATTTTTTAATGTTTTCCACATATAGATAATTTCCCTCGATAATATTTTATTTTTAAGGTATATTTAGTTTTAAAAGCTGAAATTGATTTATTCTTAAAAATTAAGATCCAGTCACTTCATAATTATGCGTGAATTCAATCAATGAATTTAATAGTATATCGACTATGACGTCACGCTCCATCGACATAGGGAAAAAAGGAAAACGCGGTGTGGAAGACACACATCACGTTGTTATCTTTATTGTATCGCGCAACCTTTCTTCCAAAAAGAAAAAGAGAGAAAAGTCCCGAAATCATTTGGTAGTTAGCCAAATACGTCATTATTACAAACGGATTTTTATTTATTGAGAATTCGCTGACCTAACTATCATTTACACTACATGTCTTCCCAATTTTTTAAATGAACTGTATATATATATATGATGCATTTAAAGTAAGAAATCCGTTAATGTGCATAATAAATAGGTAGTATGCATAATAACAGAACAATACCGATAATGTGCATAATAACTGAAAAAAATAGTTAATGTGGAAAATCATTGAAATCACATCAAGCTCTGTGATAGGGACTTTTGGCTTCGTTGATTGGCATTGCCTCTAGCTCAAGAATATATAAATTAATCCAGACATTCTACGAAATCATCGTATACTTCTACATATATGAACTTGAAGTTCCATAAAACGAAGGAATAATAGACTGAAACATCCCGTGAGGAACAGAGAGAGTTATCATGCACCATCCACTGCTCCTTTATTGAAGTTCTAGAGTCTTTTTTCTCCTTAAGTCAACTCTGCTTCAACTTCTACTCCAAGAAAAACTATTTCATTTATAAGTGTGTCCATGATGTATATAATGCAGAAATGTATAGTCTATACTCTATATGGATAATTAAATATATCTTGGACACTTTATCGCCATATGTCTATTGATTGTGTAACTTTACCTTCACTTAATCATCTTAATAAACTTTCTTCTTCGTCTATAATCAATGTGGAGTTATCATCTTTATCAAGAAAATACTTGTCTGCAACAACTAAGTCATTATCAGATGTCCAGAAGAGAGTTGTTTTCTTTTTACTGATCAAAGAGAGTTTTTATGGGGAAAATTAACCAGATAGGAAGGAGGTCAAATAATAAAAACTTTTTTTTTCTCATTGTGTTAACTGAAAAAACTATTTTCTAATCATTAAAATGCATATTTATAAATTTGTATTGTTTTATTCTACAGAGGCAACAAAACAAATAATAGTCATGTTAAATTACATAGAAGATGGATTGTTCTCATAAATAAATTACTATTAACTTTTGGAAATTATATTAATCCATCCTGCAACGTGGAAAAAAAGCGTGCGTCTTCCATGAGACTAGAATTCCGTGTAGTTTTTCATAATCAATTATTTAATTAATAATGAATACATACTAAAAAAATACTCATTTCTTGGTGCAGTAAATTTAGTGTCAGTGTATTTTAAGATAAAGTAGAAATTGAATCGATAAACGACAACTTTTTAAAAACAAATTCATTAAAATTAATTTATTAATGCATTGAATTTTTTGATGAGAAAAAATATAACATACTATTAAATTTTATTTCGATATTGATTTTAATACACTTACTTTTTTCTTCAATTACAACCCATTAATAGATTAAATATTTTCATTGACTGTATTAATAAACATACTTTGAAATTTATAGTTATCAAATTTTATATACAACAAAATTAAATCAACAGAATAAATGTAAATTAGTGGAGGTTTTGCATGGGTCCAAAGAAACCAAACAATATTTAAAATTAAAGAGTAATTTCCTATCAATTTTTTGGACAGTAATCTATAAAGAGCAATTATGTTGATAGCAAAACCATATTAATAACTTCTTCAAACTTTGTCTTAGTCGATACTATCAGAGCCATATAGATAACTTGTTTAAAAGTCAAACACCTACGGAAAACATACATATATTTTGGATTTCGAGTTAAATAGAAGTTGACCATTCAAAATTAGCATTCGTCCAAATAAGACCCTGATCGCTTCTGAAATGTATAATTTTAATTGTTTAAAGCAGAACTTTCTTAAAAATACTAAAAATTATGAGAAATATATTAGTTTTTCTAAATAACCTGAAACGTTAAAAAATGTATTAATAGAATAAATATTACTTAAACCAATGTACCTTGACATATTATTACAGCTCTTATTTATAAATACATGAACCAAAAAAAAAAAATATTTTTTAAGTAATTATTTTCCAATTATAATTTTAATCTTTGTCCCTTATTGCCTACTCTACAAAAATTAAAAAAATAATTTGCAAAGCGAGAATGAAGAGATTCTCCAGTTAGGTACTACAGCAAAAAAAAAACTCCATCAGCTAGTTTTCTAGTATTTTTGGAACATCAAAAATTAGTTCATGCATTTTGGGAGATACAGATTTTTCAGTAAAATGTATATGAAATAATATCCCAAGATCATGATACTAATTAGTTATTCTTGAAAATACTTCAGTAGTGTACATTCTTTTTTATGTTAGATGCTTGAAAAGATTAGAAAGATGTTCAAATATAATTTCAAATCCCACATTCATATCTGGAAAAAGACTTAATATTGATGAGAAATTATATAATATTTTTTTATATCCCTCTTATGAAAGGAACTCCCATGATACGACTGGAGTTCTACATTGATGGGTTTAAGAAATTCAAAAAAAGTTTTATTATTTTCTGAGAGCTATTTTCTTTTTGTAAAAAAAGTCGTATTTGCTCTTCTATTAGATTTTTATAGTTATTGATAAAAATTTCTTCAGATTTATTCAAGTAAATTTTAGAACATTGTGAAAAAATAAAGATTTTTTTCGGAAAAAGATGAAATTAATGTTAAATCACAACCATAATTATATGTTTGCATACAATTACTACAATACTTTTTAAAAATATCAATGGAAACATTTAAATATCTTGTACAACAAACTTCTGAATGACACAAACATTTACATAAGTTGAATGTTAGTTTACACGAATTACATATACTATCACTATAGTTGATAATATTGTAGAGAAAAACGCGTGCGAGGAGGAGGGGGAAAAAAAGACATATGGTATCATTGTTTAAAATACTGATGTGATTATCATCTGCCTGCTTTATTATGACTTTTGAGGGTATAACGAATGTATTTATAAGCAAAATGTTTAATGAAGATATACTACGTATAATTGACTTCGACGTTTTTATCCGTTACAGTAGATTTGAAAACGTCACACTCCATGAAATTGTAATTCATTATGAACCTTATTCTCAGAATAATAGCTAATGAAACGACAAAGTAGAGTATTTGAAATATATTTGAAGCTCAAAGTTTAAAAAAGAAGGCTTTAATGAAATATAATCTACATACTAAAAAATAAACCATTAAACATTTAAGTTAAATATACAAAATTAAACAATTAAAATCATATAACTATTAATAATAATAAATTATAAATAAAGAATATTGAAATAATAGATTGATCCAGATAATTTTTTCTTGTTCTAACATCGGAATTCAGTTAAATATGTCATAACTTTAGGTTGCAATACACAAGCGAGACGTGGAGTTTAATCAAAAATATAATCACCCCTCTTCTTCATGTGGAAGTTGCTATATACAATTGTGCACAGGATATATATATCTCTACCGATGAGATCTAACTAATTATTAATAATAAAGTAAATGTCAAAATCATAAAATTAGACAATAAATATATTAATAAAAAAATGTTAGAAATAAATTCATCTTAAAGATTTAGAGCAAAAGCTAATTATGTAGTAATGTCCGGCGATATTACTCCTTATTAAGAGCATCAAAAAATATTTTCCCCCGTTATTAAGGTATGCTTATATAACAACATACTATTATCATGAAGGATATACACAATTGTTAATTATAATGCAACACCCAATGTAACTACCCTCGTTGTTGTGACCATTTAAACAGTTATTTTTGCCTTTTATGAGTTTTCTGAACACCATTTCTTGGAGCCCATCAACCATAGCTAAGCCTTAAGGGATAAAAAAGTAATATTTAATGACTATGTAATATTGGAAAACCTAATTATCATACCCAAGTCTTAAAACGAAGTAAGTAGTCTCAGACAAACTTGTTCCAAACCATCCAAAGCTACTACCCCCGTTGTTGTGACCATTTAAGCAGTTGTTTTTGCCCTTTACTGAGTTGTGTATCATAATTCTTGATATGTTTAGCTAAAATAGAATCATATTTTATGGTTAGATTTAAAAAAAAATTGAATACTTACTGTGAGATAGTACAAAATTCAGAGTTCCATTTCGATATTCGTAAATACTTTTTACTGATAACTTGATCGTCATTTGGTGTGGATGACTCAAAACATTTTTATTTGTATTTCTATAAATGACATCAGTATACCAACATCCTCCATTAATTTAATGATGGTTCCTCGGGAAGGGATAGGTTTACCCGTGTATTTCTCCATAAATTTTTTGAACGTAGATGATTAGCAATGGATAAGGTTATATCACATACAATAAGCATCCTTGTGAAATCAGAGTTAAAGTCTGACTTGATGTATTCATCGTTAAATTGATTTTATAGATGAATATCCATACTCTAGTTATGAGATGAGGATAATGAGTGGCGTGTAATTCTAGACAGGGGACTAAAGGCACATTTATATCGACAAATCCGACAAACCATCTGTTTCTCATCCGGTAAGTATTTTCCAAATTCCTAGGCCTCCATTTTCAGAAATCCAGACAGAAGGCGACGTTATTTTAGGCATTTTATTCAGTTCTCTATCGACTATCCCCATCTAATATTATTATATTAATATTGAATAATAAAGGCGGGAATGATAACGTTCATGATTGACAGAAGAAGATGTATATTATTTAATCAATGATGCCATAAGTAATTCTTCTTTTCTCCTCGCACGCTTTTGTATTCTTACCAAAATTATCACCCTTAACTATCACTATTTTTAGAACTACTCTCATCAAACGTCATATTCCAATATTTTACTCCTTTCTTTATGATGGGCTGGGCATAACATTTGTCAAAATATGTAATTTTTTTGGTGCTAAATTAAGTAAAATCTCAGGTTGAGCTATTTTCTCATCAAAATCGATAAATATTTTTATTAATATTTGAGATTCACTTTTACTGTTAGTTGAAATCTCCTCACACAATAATGAAAATAATTTTTGAACAATACCCGCTTGAAGATGTAAAAGAGGTAATGTTATTTGGTTTATGGATTCAATTTGAGATAAAGTTAGCCTGGCGATTGAATAAAAAAAAATTCCGTTATATTTATATTACTAAACCCATTTTTGTCTAAATTTTCATTGAACAGAGATAAAGTATTTGAGCTCGTAGAGCTAAAAGGTAATTATTCGGACAAAGAGGGTCATTTGAATGATTCCTCAGATGGGACAGTTCTACTAAATCTATTGGAGAAGGATAAGAGCAAGATCATCTTGTTGTCCCAATTCAATGTATAACCTTGCAAAGTCAAATAGATAAACAAATTTAATTACATAATCAATATTTTTAAAGTTATAAATTTAATTATGTAAAAAGGAAATTTGTAAATGAAGAGAGCCCAAAACTTGAGAAATATTACTTGAATTATCTATATTTTCAAACATTCAAACACATACATGCATGTTGGAGATACAGGTGTATTCAATACAGAAAGCCTCCTTATCAGTCCCCTCATAAGAAGGCCCATTTGTACCTTTGCCATGGTCTACATAAATAGTAATATTACATTTCCCTCCCCCTGGGTTGGAAGGTCCATTAAACTACTTTCAAAATAATAATTTAATTAGCAAAATAGCAATTGCTTGAAGTCTTTAACTGCAATAAACCCAAGTTCTTTTACGTTTTCTTTATTGACAAAGAGTGAATCTGTTCCCAAACTCCAATTATCAGAATTCAAGCCCATATTTGATAGATGAATTTTTTATTAATTTATAATATGTTTATGACAAGAGATACCCAACCATTGGTTAAAATTTGGAATGAATTGTCTCAATTTTTGGAATTGACTGAAATTAAGATCCAAAAAATGTTGCAATTTCAGAGCTTCAATATTAGAAAATTTGATTCCTTCATAAAAATATTCTAAAATGAACCTTTTAACTACTAATTTAATTGAATCAATTGAGAGTCTTAGAATTAAAGTCATAAAATTAAAAAACCCCTTTACCTTAGCTTTGATCGTGCGAAAATTAAGAACGGAATCTCCAGTTTTTTTCGAAGGAAAATTCTTCTTATACTCCTCCAGTTTTCTCTTTAAATCACAAATTCAATTAACTTGGGTCCTGATTTTTTTCTTAAGAAATAGTATTTCTACGTTTCGGGGCCCAATACGTTTGTAATAATACTAATTTAATTGAATTAATTGTGAGTCTTAGAATTAAAGTCATAAAATTAAAAAAAATCTTTACCTTAGCTTTGATCGTGTGAAAATTAAGAACGGAATCTCCAGTTTTTTTCGAAGGAAAATTCTTGCTATATTCCTCCAGTTTTCTCTTTAAATCACAAATTCAATTAACTTGGGTCCTGATTTTTTTTCTTAAGAAATAGTATTTCTACGTTTCGGGGCCCAAAACGTTTGTGGTGCGTGTGATCACACATAATGATCATACCTGAAATCAGATATGACAATTTCCTACACAAAGAAAAATATAAAAATGCAGAATAATCAAGTAATGAATGAATAACTTGAGGTATATTCAATAAAATACACGATGTTGATAGCTATCAGTCCAAATATGCGTAATAGTCAATAAACATATCTTGTATTTCTAGTTGCTTTGAATACGGGTACATCCTAGTAATCTATTATATTGTTCTCACTTCTCAAGGCAAATGTATAGCTACGTTTTTGATATAATATGACATTAATACAGTAGACTGTGTAAATGTCTACTATTATTATTTACTCGTGGTTATACCCGACATTGCCTTCAATTATTGAGCGCTGTCGAACAGATACACTTTGCTTTATTAATATACATCTTCTCAGCAAATCCTATGTGTTAATCTCCATTTTCATGAGCATACTCAAAAGTAGCTACTCAATACTTACGAGTTTATCTCCACAAGAATAATAATAGTAGATAACAACAAAACTTGCACGCTAAAAAATACTCAGGATTTACAACCCTAAATATACCTAATTCCCAAGGTTAATAGAAATACATTATATTAATATTTCTATTAACCTTGGTAATTCCTTCTTTTTTTAATATGACGTGCTGAGCAATAAGAAATAGCTACAGACTTGTTGCTAAATTGTTATTTTAGGGATTCAGTAGTTCCACTCAAAATGGATGCATTTCCACACATCCAAAAAGATAGTCCTTATTTGATTAATATAGATGAATAAAAAGTACACTGAAGTTTGTTTTTGGTGGATCAATACGTGACGAAGTAGTAGCTTGTCTATGATTTCAATCGTTACAATTGAATAGTGAACATTAACTTAGTCATCTGAATTAATGTCATATTTTATTAAGAAAGTGGCTATATAATTATAAACTTTTAGCCTATTTTCTAGATTATGATGAGGTAGATAGAATTACAGATGTATATCTACATTATGACATAAAATAAATAATTAATTCATAGAAATATCTCCACACACGTCTTTAAAATTAGTCACAATACCTTTTCATGACTCGATCAATTTTTTTAGAGAAATGAGTCATAAACGACAAATAAAAAAATATTAACAGTCAATAGATGTTTCAAGAATACATGATAAAGAATAATTTAGCATAGATTTGATGTGAGTTATACTCAATTAAGCAAATTAGCATAATTCAATTTAATAAAGAATTATTTTATTAAATTATTCAAATATAACTCAATGTATATTAGGATAATAGTTATAATTAGACCATAAAAGTAGTAATTAAGTACTGGATACATCTATATTTCTTTAAGTAAATTAATATATATATTATAAAACAACTAAAATTGATAATTAGAAACAAATATTACGAAATTTAAATCACAGTTATTCCTTTTTTGATTATTTTATTGACAATATATAGGTAACTATTAATTAGATTGCATTTAAATGTTAATAAAAAAATTAAATTATTAATCTCTTCTTACTCTGTAAATTAAAAAATCTGGGGCAGCATAACAATATTATAAGAAATCTTAGTCATCGTAATTTACAAAGGGAGACTACAAACGTATAAGGAATAAATAATAATAATTAATTATCTTTTTAGCACCAGCTTCATCAAATAGAAGAAGGAAATTAAAAGAAAGTGGAAATGAGTATTCATTTTTCAAAGATATCAATGCTCAAAGCTCCCAACTGCAAATTACTATGACAATATCTTAACGTACTAGAGAAGGAATCCAACAATAACCTATAATCTCTATAAAAAGATTTGGACATAATTATTATGTATAATTATTAATCAACGAGAAGCATCACATTACAATTGAGAAATGCATTAAGTATCAAAACCCTTTTTAGAGCAGTATCAGATTGATTTGCATATATTATGTCAAATAAAAAAAAAAAAAAAACAATGTTCGCACAAAAAATTCATTCTGAAGGGGTATTAAATTATTATCAAATATGTGCACCGATACTATAATATGTATGTATTTCCCCGTCACTATGGCTTGGAAATTAAGTTAAAGCTTATTATTGAATTTGATAAAATTAGTTAAAGACTAAGTAGGGGTAATAACATTAAGGTCGATTTTAAAACAATTAAATAAAAGGGCATTATATGTAAATAAGTAAATAAACTCAAAGGTAACCAAGTTTTAACAAACAAACTATTAAAAAGGAAATAACGACGGTGTAAATAAGTAATTTCTTAATAAATAATACTTCGTCCATGAGTTCTCGCTGATTATTTACCAATTGATTAACCTACGGTAGAGAGTTAAACAAACGTTATTATCCAGAAAATAAAAATATTATAATTAATTTAGTAATAAATTACTTTTTTTGATAATAAATCATCACTTTTCTTTAACGAATCATTGCTAGTTTTTGAGGTAGAGTGAGCACTTGTAGGTAAAATAGACTGAATTTTTGGAGGTGAAGGTGCTATAGATACATCTAAACGACATTTTAATCTAAAATCTTCATCTGGAGATGAGGTCTAAATCAAAGAGGGGAAAACGATTATAATTAATCACTTAACATATTGTGAAGCTTTTTCAAAATTACTTTAGCTATTTCAGCAATATCCTCATTAGTCAAACCAGTTTTGTCTGTCTTATACAAAGTTATAAGAAATCTGTCTTTATTGCACTCGATTGAGTTACGGGAAACATAGATCTCCACAAAACAGGATTCATTGGTATCTAAGTTAGCCATACTCGGACGGACTTTATATTTTCCTGGAGATGTTGTTTTGATCTATAAATAGAGTTTTATGAATGAATAATGTGTATTAATGATATACTTTAATATTTTTCTTACCTTAAAGAATGTTGGACCTTCAGATATATTCGTCACTTGGAATTTCCCTAAAAGATTGTCGGCACTATTTTGATGGAATATAATTTCACTAGCTGGATGAATGAGTAAAAGTTTAACTTTTGGAACTGGAATGCTAACTAAAAAAAGGAAGATTATAAGTTATAAGCAAAAATAATAATAATATTTTGGCAATAAAATACTTGGAGAGTGGATTTCAAGGGAAGAATGATCCTTTACTTCGGAAGAAAAAGAAACAGATCTTTTCTTTTCTTCTTCTTGTTGTTGTTCTTTTTCTGGAACAAATTCGTAAATCCAATCATCAAATCCTCCCCAAATACTCAAAACTTGATCTTCTTCGATATATCCTGTTATCGTAGTCTTAGTAATAAATTTGATCTTTTTGACTGCGGGTGGAGGTAGCATTCCTTTAATTATTTTAAAAGCAGCTAAAAATACAAAAAAAAACCTATTAAATTATATTATTGTAAAATATTTATTAACTACAAAATACCATTTAATACCCATGGCATTTCAAAAATGAGAATGTTGTTCAGGTACCAAGGATAGTAGTCCTTGAAGACATTGATCATATACTGAATAAACTCAATATCCATGTTCTTCATCCCTGCAGATGTACAGTCGAAAATCAGAGTAATTTGATTTCCGCCATCCTCTCTTAAATAACAGTACTTTAGACATCTGCTAATATTAAAGATATGTTAGAAAATCAAAATACCTATCAATTCTCTCAAGGAAATATATGAAGAATTTCTTCATTTCGTTCATATTCTCGGTACCCTTATAGTGATTCCTAACAGAAAAAACGAGCAGTCTCTTTCCTTCTTGATCCCTATTTCGCATATAGAGTGCTCCTTTAGTCTTCAAAACCTCTGATATTGTTTTATGGTTCAGATCTAAAAAGACATCCAAATATTAAAGATTGTACTGCAGTGCTTTTGAAATTTTTTGAAGTTAATCTATAAATAAATACAAGGGATATTTACCTATAGATATCAAGACATCAGTTTGTAATATTATCAGTTATCAAAAATAATTAAAATTCATTTCTAAATTTGATAAGGGAACCCTTGAATTTTTTAAATACAATCATAATATTAAATATGATTGAACAATAAGTAAAAATTATGTTTGACCTCGTGTTCCAAAATTCTTCCTCCATTGAAACGTTGAAATAATCATTTGAATAGTGGGTTCCACATAACTTTCCTTTGCTTCACTAACATGCTTACAAAATCGAATGACATATTGATCTTCACCATCAAGACGCTGAACATCTTCTGGATAGAATAAATCTACAAAAACATAAATAGGTATTGAATGATTAATCATGGTATTTTTTCAAACCCTCATACCTTCGCCATTTTGATCAATATGTTTGTGAACTTCGGATCTAATGAAGGCTATTTCTTGAAGAGTGGGCTCACAATTCTCTCCCATTTCTGTCTGAGCACAAACAACTATTTAACACTAACACAAAATAAAAAAATTCAATGAGATTACTCAATGGAAAAAAATATAAAATCATCTTATCAAGGCAAACAAAAATGGAATGGGAAAATACAGATAATTGAAGTATTTTTCTTCATTTGATTTGTGTATATATTTAGAACTTCATCATATCGTTCTTTTAATTCATATACAGCATTATAATAGTTGATTAACTTACAATAAGGGGCATTGCAAATATTATAATGTCTCTGCTAGTGAGCCCCAAATAATTTAAAACATGTTTTGCAATTTACATCAAATGAGTATCATTCATTAAAAAGAGTCTACAACCATTCAGTCATCATTGTGATAAAATAGAGGTCAAAAAGTTCAATATAATAATTCATAATTATTATCGTCTAGTTACCCAATATGAAAAATCAAATGGATTTCTTTACAATATTCAAATGCTTAAACAAATGCAATAAATTACGTCTTCCCTAATTTCATTTCCCTTAATTATAAATTTTGTTTTATAAAGCTAATGCTTCATTTTCATCTAAGTCGTATGTCAAGTTTTATAAAAAAAAAAATTGTGAGAAAACGTAATTAAATGACATGAACATGATATTAAAATTATAATTTTTTTATATTTATAAATGCCTTGTAGTTATTTGTAACTACTAACTTGCATCTTACCTAAAACGAAGAAGCCTAAGCGTTTTGCAATTAATAATAAAAGAATAAAGTACTTTATTATAATATGATGTTGAAGAATATGCAGCTTCTCAAGTCTCATCCAGTGTTTACGTTCGCCACATAATAATTGACACTTCATATATTTTTTTTTATTTATGTTGCTGTATTAAAAAATATCATCGATCTTTCGCAATACTAAAGCGCCCTCTCTATCAATATTTCACAATTACATAATATAAAAGTATCATAGATCATTTCAAACTTGTTCATCTAGCTAGCTTTTAATTCCGTTCTCATAATTATATTTATATTTCATTTATTAATACGAATAATATGTAGAGGTGGAACATACCATCAAAAAATAGTACATTCACTATATTTATGTATTTAATGGAACTATTAAGGCACATATTAAGTAATATTAGTTACTCGAGTGTTCATGCCATAACTATTACTTAAGTCATATTGGTATACCATTTTTTTATAATGATTTGCTTTGCATGGAATATTGAATCGAATAAAAGCTTATACTTTTTGGGTGAATTGATAGTATTCACGTCGATATTTTGAAATAAACAAAGATGTAGTAGTAGTGTATTTTCATTTCAGCTGTTTTCATTAATTCTCAATAGAAAACCTATGTATTTCTATGTAACCTATTTAATAACTGGATACTCGATAGGCAAAGAAAATGAGTGTCAACCGTCAGTTGTTATTTTATGTTATATCAATGTAATAAAAACACAGGAGTTGTAGTATTTATGTAGTATTCAAGTATCAACAGCTGAAAGACGAATTGCTCTTTTTCTTCTTTTTATATTTTAACGAGGACCCACTCGATCAATAATAATTAATAACTGAATAATGTATTGGTGAACAGAAACTTTTTTTCTTCGCTAGAGGTACTGTTTAGTAATTATTTGGAGATATAATTATAAGTTAGGATGTTAACTAATATATTTCCTTTTTTAGAAGATGTTCATTAGAAGTCTGGAAGACGGAATAAACTTAAATACATAAAATTTTTATAATATGGAATTTTGTTAACCCAATAATTTGTTTCTTCTAGTTCAAAGATTATGACGTTTGTACTTTTTTCATATATAATTAATGTAAAAGTATATATTTTATATTAGAATATGGAGTCGAAGTCAAGTCTCGAGTCCAAGTTCCACCCCTGAAAATAATTGGGCATTGTATTTTAAATGATACATTTATTATTATAATAACAATAAATTAATCATAAATATAAAAATGTTTTCGATTAAAAAGCTTGTATAGAATATATTTTTCAGCATGGAATTGCTACAGATATTACCTTTAACATTTTTCTACAAGACAATTAGAAAAAATTACCAAAAGTAATGTTAAGATCTAACATTTCATACGTTAAAGTTAGGAGTAATCTTTTTGGCTAAGTATGTACAATATATATAACGTAAATCCTTAGTAGAGTGGATCGAAGGGTTGAATGATGATTAATAATATTAATATTAGACGGTATTGTGTGCGTACGATAGTCATTTTTTCATTAAGTATTATGAATTTATGTCACATTTTGCAACTTGGTTTAAAGCTTTAGTGCATCCAATTATTAAATAGGTCGGTGAAGTAAAATTCTGATTAAAAGCAGCTGACTGTATTATAAACTTATTAAGGATATTGATGTTTATATTAATTTATGTAATAATAATGTATATAATAACCAAAATCCATTGGTAAAGAAATCTTTATTTCTCTTTATAAATTATATATAGTCACCTTGGTGTCTAGAGTCCTTTAAGTATATGTTTTTCATTTTTTCAGTCGAGGTTGGGAGTAGATAAAAAGCTCGACGTTTTTATTTATTTAATAGTGGAATAGTGTCTGTCTCGAAGTTTTGCAAAGGTAAAGAAGAAGTGATCCGTTGTATCACTTTTTTCCTTTTTTTTCTCTCTCTTTTTTTCTCGATTTCCTTTTTCCGGTCTTTTCGTTACTGCGGCCCGTAAGTTTTGTCACGTTTTTTATCTTTAATTTGGGTACTAGTCCCTAATCTCAAGTGTTTTTCCGTATTCATCCTTATATCCTACTATTTCTATTGTAGTAAAGTGAACACTCATTCAAAATGCCGTCAAAGCGTAACCAAATGGTGCCAAATGAGCACTTCCACAAGGATTGGCAACGTTATGTTAAAACCTGGTTCAACCAGCCCGCTCGTAAGGAACGTCGCCGAAAGGCTCGTATGGCCAAGGCCTCTAAGATCTCTCCAAGACCTATGGAAAGTTTGAGACCCGTTGTTCGATGTCCTACTAATAGATACAACGTCAAGTCTCGTATCGGAAGAGGATTCACTCTCGAGGAACTCAAGGCTGCTGGACTCGCCAAGAAATACGTAATTCAATTCTTAAATTTCATGACAATGGCAATGGAGTGGGATTCACCCTTGAATCCTTGAATCACTGCTCCTTTGTTTTCAAGTACCCTTTAAACCTTTTTGTTTATTGAGGTGGAATTTTCTTATGTATTTCATTTCTAATTCCTTCCCATTTTTTTATTTCTAGGCCCAAACTATTGGAATTAGCGTAGATCACCGTAGACGCAACAAATCTGTTGAGTCCCTCCAATACAATGTTCAACGTTTGAAGGAGTACCAATCGAAATTAATTCTCTTCCCCATTAAGGCCAATAAGCCACGCAAGGGCGATTCTACTCCTGAAGAGATTAAGAAGGCTACGCAATTCGTTGGTACCGTTTCTCCCGTTGCTAAGAGTGGAAAGAGAGTCAAGGCTATGGAAGTTACTGATGACCTTAAGAAATTCAAGGCCTTCCACTCCATCAGACAAGCTCGTGCTGTCGCACGTTTGTGGGGTATCCGTGCTAAGAAAGCCAGAGAGGCAGAGGCCGATGATATGTCTAAGCCCAAGAAATAAACTATTCTTTCAACACTCGAATAAAAACTAATATGTTCTATATAAATGATAGACTTTTTTTTCTATTGGTGATCAAAATAACTTCGTTAGGCAATATCTGGTTTTCGATTTGTTTTCCTTTTTCATTATATTCTTTATGTATCTGATGTACTGTTGATTACAGTATTTGTATTGAAGGGATTCACGCTAGCGAGTAACCCTTTTCAAAATTGTCTGTTATGAGTTTCTTAATTTGGTGAAGGGAGCCTCTTCAAATCTTCTTGTCAAGTGATGGAGTTGAATTAAACTTTTTCCCAATTCTGTATAGTAAAAAAATTGAAAGTAGTAAGTAAATCCACTTAAGTCTGTTGTTGGCGACCTGTGGCTCTTCAATGCCTCCTAGTGCATCACTATAGTTTTAAAGATGTATCGAGGGAACTTAGTTAATTTATCTTCTATTCGTTATATAATTTAGTTAGGCGAATTTTTTCCACTCAGAAGCAGTTAATTTGTTACTAGAACAAACGTTAATATGGGGTAAAATCTGTCTAGTAAATTTTGTGATGCCCTCGTTAAACAATTTGTGGCTTTAATTTAAGTCTGCGCAGTCATTGCAGCTCATTTAGCAAAAATAAAAAATGTTTTTTTAAAAAGATAAATGGGATTAGTTCTTATAATACACGTGTTTCGTATGATTTTTCAGTAACGTGGTGACCATTTCATTTCTCTCGAGAAATTCAAAATTGAACTAGGATTCATATTTGTAAATAGTTAGTACTCTAATATTGAGGTTAGAGACTCTTTTTCAATCAGTTATGAAGTCAATAAGTGTAGTTAACGTAATGGTGGAGTTGATAGCGTGGAACTGGAGTCTTATAATGTTAATTAAGAAGCCCATAACTATATTTGATGAATACTGTGAAAACTAGTATTTCTCTTTTTTATCACATTAACGTAACAAAAATTTAATTACGTTATGAATATCTTCATTCTTTAAAGCGCCAATAGCTCATAACCATAAGTCAGTCCACGATATAAAAAGTTCTTAATTTTTAATGTCTCCATATTGATTAGATCAAGGAAATTTATAGTTTTACCTTGTACGTATGTGAATATCTATTGAGTTGTCGAGATATTTATCCACCCTATTGGTTCAAATGGATTAATATAAAGGTGAATGTGTATTATATTATCTACTACCTTGGCATAAGTATTCAATGAATCCATCTGACCTAGGAAATTAAAATCAACTACTTAATATATATAATTTCCTTTTTGAAGAGCGATTGGGTATCGAAATTAACCACGTTGATTTCAAGGGATTCATTTTTCCTTTGAACGCATCCAGTGAGCTACATTGCTCATATGATCATTAAAAACTTGTGTTCTCTTATAACTCGAGATATATCCATCCTCCAAGTAGAGTATATTGTAGATCATTCTTCTTCTTACAAATAAAAAGTTGATTAAAACAATAATTAGACTCGTATGATTGATAATAATAGGCTATATTTCTTTTCAATTTATTTATTGACCTTTGTGCTACAATAAAATCTAAAGTATTTAAATAATATGAAGTTTTATAATTTTATCTTTCCCCAACATAATTAAATAAGCTTAGTTTCGTCTTAAAAACAATTATTGAATAAATAAAAGTAATGATTACTAACAACGTAGTGCTGACTCGGGCTTTCGACTAAATACGAAATATCAAAAAAATAAGTTAAGGGTTAATGATTATCATTACTACTTTGAGGGCATAAGTACATACTTGCCGATTATACGTATAAAGAGACCGTATGATAAAATAACTTTCTTAAATTCAGAACCTTGAAAACATTAATAAAAATCAGGATTGTATTTTCCATTCCTTATAATAAGCTAAGTAATTGAATAGTTCACAAAAATCTAATATAAATCGATTGTCAATAAATGAAAATTCAAAATAATAATTTTTTTGGGTTGGTAAGTAGAGAATCGTCCCCTCTCTTTTTAATGTTACAAAAATATAGTCTCAAATTTACCAAAATTTAAATTTAGATATCTGTAAGTACTCAGTATATGACTTGAGGGTATTGTTATTGATAATAAAATGCATAAAATTGCTTGCTGAAGAGTTAAAATGTCTATGGAAATAAATATGGGCCTATCCAATAATATTATTTACAGAACAAAAACTATAATAGCTTGAAGATTTTGTGTGTGGACTGTTCAGTATAATGAACAACTTCTAATAATAATAAATGACGAAACCGTATTGGCTACTATCTCTTGGCTCACGTATATGCATCCAGTGGAAAATTTCATGTATTTAAGATTTACACTTTTTTATACAACTTTTCGACATGATTTTTTATCCATTAAAAAGCATAATAGGCCCGATGTTAAAGTCAATAGAAATTGATGCCAAATAGCATGGGTACGGTAGTTGGGACCGTGAAAAGGATCTGAGATTGCCGGACATAAAATAGAGTTTACGTTGGCTAAAGTCCAGATGCCAATGGGTTGAAGGAGAGCATAATGAAACCAGCCCCATGTACCATAAGAAATACTTATCCACGAAAGGCGTTGTTTCAACGAGCTGGGTGTAGTGTAAGAACCGGAGAGAATGAAATATACTGGATTAATTAAAAGGAAAATATGTTCAAGCCAGAAAACGGAAACTTCTCCAGATAAAAAGCGGGTATTCGTCACAGGAAAGAGTATAGCCATAACGGGTCCATGTAGAAGACATAAATGGATTCTATAATTAAATAAAAGTGATACTTTAATCAATATTATTGATGAATTTGATGTCAATAAAAATAAGGCATAACAATGTATATATATATATATAGAAAAGATGTATATGAGAATCTGTCAGGGATGTAACAAGTCATTAATTTGCAGGTGTGAGTCAAGTCTAGAGTGGCTAAAGGTGGTCTTTTAACCAGCCAATATAAACAAGTCACGAATCACATTCAATGTGCCTTATTCCAAATGTCCCTTGTTACTAAATCAATTCCATTATGTATTTAAAATACTGTTATCAAAGTAATCTAAATGAAACTTTATTAATTATCATTGACGATTGCTCGGATAGCTCAATGAACAATGTAGAATTATACAGAGTACGACAGTAGTTTAAGACCCAAGAAATGAGATAATACCTACTGACTTGATAAGTAGATAACTAATTATCAAAAATCTAGTGGCAATGTAATTATTTTCCTTTAATATTGGAAACGAGATATGTGCTACTATTTTAACATAAAATTGACACAGTGAATATATAGAAAAAGTGATTTTTAATAACAAATGAAATAAAATTACTAAAAACAAGGGAGTCGTGACTTTGGAGCAAAAATTTCTCGAAATGAATGCACAAATCGTTGTGAAATTTGATTTCCATGAAATATGCATTCCGTTGCTATGAAAGGGTTTTAAAACTTTTGACCCTATTTTTCAATTTATACATAATTTTTTATCTGTATCCGTAATGTTTTTTTCTTTTCTTTTATTTGAGACTTGAATCACTTTTCTAGTCACTGATAAGGAAACTCCAAGTCGGATCACAACTCACGAAATTCAAGACTCGATTCCCATATCTTTTCAATCTATACATAATTTGTTACTTCTTGTGTGTATATGTTATACAAATTTGCGTCTAAATATCTATTTGAAGAAATAGTTGTTGCTAAGGTAAAGTAAAGTAAAAAGTGAGTCATGAGATTTCCTTCAATCCACTAACTTAGACTAAGTATGTAAATAGGAGAAGGAATAACCTGTAAAGACCCGTCGTGATTTTGGAAGGAGGTAATGCCAACAAAATGATTTGAAGTAGAAGGAGGAGATGACAAGGATTAAAGCAGAAAACCACTTGGTTGGAAGCCAACTTATAGGTCACTTCCATCCCAAACACGAAGCTGGATGCAGCTAGGAGAAGGGGTCTTAGGAGGGAATCCTCATATTTTTTCTTTTTGGATGTTATGGGTGTATTCTCCAGAGAAGAAAACCCCCAAATGAGAGCTAGAGTGGAGAGTCCAGCACCAATGCCGGACTCAGTCCAACGGCGTTCCTTAGAACTGAATTGTAGGCAGTCAGGTCCCCCATTACCTGAGAGACGAAAGTCAACTCCAGCTACGAATAGGTCATTAAGTGACATGATTCCCTCTTCCACTTGGAACTTCCTCTATTCGCATCCTCCTTCTACCAATCGATGGATGCACCCGAGTTCTCCTCCACTTGCTAAGAGTCCGTTTCTATGTACTGGCAGTGGCACTGCTAGGCGCTAGTTTACTCAGTAGTCAGTAGTCAGTAGATAGTGGTCGCTCCTTTAATTCACTGTTCAGCTCAATCCAACACGTCATTCTTATTCAGAGGTTGCGTGAACAATGTGTCAACAATTTTCTTTGAGTGCTCCTCTCCTATACAGATATTCAGAAATCAGACGATTCTTCAGAAAAAATCTTTCGTCAATGCTTTAAACTATTAAATATGCTTCCTGTAATTATTCTCAGAAACACAGTTCCTAAATCCAGATGGGGGGTTTGTACTTACTTGACTGAGGCCCACAAAGCTCAGAAACTTTGGGATGAGCGACTAAATTCCAAAATATTTGAAAAAATCAAAATGGAAGACTTCTACTTTGAGATGGATCGGAAATTCAATCGAGAGAAAAGAGGATCTCACATCGATATGGATATTTTTGCAAATGCTGTGACTTCTGTGACTCAATGTGATCCCTTAGAGGATTTACTTCATCGTTTCCGGAGGACACCTCAGTCATTTAAGGTGTGATATAAAGCCGGCATTTGATTTTAATATTTAATTGTTAATAATGAAATTGAATTTTGTTTTCCTAACACTGAGCAGACTCTTCCATCCACGCATCATGCTGTTGTCCGAGCCTATCTTTCCTTAGGAAAGACGGAGGAGCTACTTAGGATGTTAGATGACCGTTTAAATTTTGGACTCTTTTTGGATCCCTATTCAACGATTCTACTTCTTGACTCCTTTCTTGTGGACAAAAATTATCGAAGTGCTGCAAAAGTGGCTAGTCATATTATGCTTCAAGAAGAGATCGATCAAGAATTTGCACTTGCTCGCTCTATGGCTATATACGGAGCCTTAAAATATGCACTTACGGACATCAACGATCAAAAAACAATCCCATGGGATCCTATACAGTATTCAGAGAAAAAGGAGCCTGAAGAAGAAATTAAAATTCGTGTTGAATATTTGGATCCAGTCTACAATGATGATCATTTTGACTTGATTAAAGGGGATGATATAGTTGGGAAAACGCTTATGTTCTTGGGTAAAAACTCCAATGATGATATTTTGAAGAATTCTTTAATTGTACTAGCTTGTGCTTTGAGAGGTCAAAACATTCCAGAAAGTGGGCCTGTGTCTAGTTGTATTTCCAAACGACTACAGGAGCTATTGGAAGATGAAATTTTTTCCAATTTAAAATTTGAAGAGTTTGATATCTTTCAGTATTTAGATCAATGTATTGTACAGGATCTTGAATCTCTTCATTTCGATTTGAAATTGAAAGAACTGTATATAAAGTGGGATAGTGTTCGTGAGAATGAGTTAAGGAAGCAGTACGATTCTTATATGCGAGAACATCGATTAGACGAGATTGAAAGAAAAAAGAAGTTACTACAGGAAAAAGAAGAAACACTTTTCTTCTTTGATAATGTTAAAAAGATGGACTTACTAAAAGAAGAAAAACTTTTGGAGTGGAGGAAGAAATTACCTCGAAAATCTGATAAACCAATCAAACTTAAGCCTAAACAAGCTGTAGCCCAGGATTATAAACCTCCTAAAATTATTTAATTCTTGTTAGTTAAAATATGAATAAATACATTCTGTCTCTAGATATTTAAAACAAACTTTTAAAATGATTTTTATATCTAAAATTACGGAAAAAATATAATGAATGTGGTGCGTCAACATTAAAACTATCTTGCACCAAAGTCGAGAAAAGGAGAAAATCCCAAGTATTTTTTTTACTTCATACATAGAGACATACCAATATTTCCTAAACATATTCGAGTCAATTATAGGCTTTTGTATTCAAATTTCTAGGATGAGTTGAGATACTGTAGAATGTTAACTATAGTTTTCATTTCGCTTAAGCGATCCTATATTGATCCTGATATGGCCTTTCAAATAAAATTGTCAATTCAATTTGTGGCACCATCAAGGGATTTATCAGAATAATTTGTTGATAAAAATTAAAGATTAATTTGTCAAAGAAAACGAATCATTCTAGCCTGCTTACGTATGACGGGCAACATATGACATTGTAAGAGAACAAATAATTCACAATTTTATATTATGAATTAAATGACTCCAATTTTGATTGGTCCTCTGGACAGACAGTTCTGTGGGAGACCTTACCTTATTGACTTGATTGATATTAAGATTGCAAATGCAAACTAATAAATGCAAATTATTGGTGTATACAATTCGAGGATTACCATGTCTTGCGTCGCATTTGGTTGCAAAACCAAGTATGCTGTTGGCAATTCAATTTCATATCTTCATTTTCCGACCAAGGATCCAGAGAAGTGCAGACAAGGGGTAAGGAATCTCAAGCGAGATGACTTTACTCCCAAAAAGTTTTCGAGAATTTGTTCGGAACATTTTACTCTGGAATCCTTCAATCGGACTCTGGACGTTGTAAGGGTGAGAAAAAAATGCGCTTCCTACTCTATTCGAAGCACTCCCGCCTGGCCTTCAAGAAGAAGCTGTAAGAACTCTCCGAAAACGCAAGTCTCCTACATGGAGGTCCTCCTCACCTCCTAAAAAAAGGTCAAACCATCTCCTGGACTCGAGATAGATCCTTCCCCCTTTCAAGCTACGGAAAATATGCAATTGAATCATCCTTATTCTCTCCCATCAGCTCAAGTCATTAAGGAGAAGCTTGAATGGCAAATGAATATGATTTCCGAGCTTGCAGACCGTTCTAAAAAATACAGATGTCAACGGAATACAATCTCCAAGAAGTTAGAAAACTTGGTTGACGTTCTGAAAAACCTGAGGTCCAAGAGAATCAGAAGAGGCTTTACTCATTCTTGATACAATATCTGACGTACGTAAAAACCTTTTAAAAAGGATGCAAATCGGAAGTGGTATAAAGGAAAGTCGCAGTAGCTACTCACCTGAGCTCCGAGCATTTGCTTTGACATTGCCATTCTACTCGACAAAAGCATGTAGTTATGTAAGAAAGACCTTTTAACTTATGCCTACATAGTCTTAGTACCATTCGAATGGGGATAGTGATCCGGGTATTACTCAGTCTTCCTTTCATATTCTTAAATCGAAGGCCAATAAAGCTCTCGAATTTAAAGAATAAATTCTAGTCAATTTGACATTAGACAAAATTTTTCAGTTTTCAAAAAAATTCAATGGAATTTCGAAACAGATTCTTTTTAAGAATCAATGATTCTAAGGTCTTAAATATCATGTGTATATTATATTTGTACTTTCTAAAAATAAATAGTAGCAAAGATTGTTGTAATAAAATGAGTCTAGTTTATTGTTGGTTCGGATGCAACATGACTTCTCAAAGAACACTGACTTTATTGTATAAAATTTGTTATAAATGAGAAGGATAAGGTCACGGAGCATGATGTAAGTGAGTTTAGATGCTGAACGTTGAAAGTGTAAGAGTGCTTTAACTAAAAAAAGGATTCCGATTATAGGCATTAACAGACGACATAGTACATAAACGAATTTGGATTAAAAGGTCAAGGAGAAGAACTTGAATCTTATCCTTATCTTAAGCCTTGTACAGCTTCGAAAATATCGTTGTGCCTCCAATGTTCGAAGCGAGAGAGAAGTCTCCTATATATCTTCAAATACAAATTATACGTACCTAAGATGGCTGACGACAGCTGACGGTTGACTCTCCTTTTCTTTGCAAGTATCCAGTTATTTTATAGATCGGTGGCGCTAACCCTCACAAGATGCATGTAAACATTTGACCGCTATCGGATCATTAGTTTCTGAATTTTAGCATTTTGAGTGAAGATTGAGTTGACGATTCAGAGCAATGTTTGAAGATGATCAATCGTAATAAACCCAAGTTTTTGCGTCGATATATGACAATGGATGAAACATGGCTCCATCATTTTACTCCGAAGTCCAATCAACAGTCATCCGAGTGGACTGCACACGATGAATCCGCTCCAAAGCGTTGGAAAATGCAACAGTCGGCTGGCAAGGTTATGGCGTCTGTATTTTGGGATGCCCATGGAATAATTTTCATTGACTACCTTGAAAAAGGATGGTTCATCAACAACGACTATTACATAGTGTTATTGGATCGTATGGAAGGCGATATTGCCGAAAAACGGCCACTTTTGAAGAAATAGAAAGTGCTGCTTCACCAAGATGCACCTTGTCACAAGTCAGTGAAAACGATAGCAAAAATCCATGAATTGGGCTTCGAATGGCTTCCTCATCCACCGTATTCTCCAGATCTGGCCCCCAGAAACTATTTCCTGTTCTCAAAAGAATGCTCGCTGGGAAGAAATTTTCGTCGAATGAAGAGGTAATTCAATTGACCTGTTATATTGCTGTCTTTTTTTTTAATTTCACTATAAAAATTGTCATATGTTATTAGGGGTTTTCCAAGATAAACTACCTTTCAATACTCTAACTATTTTTTTTAAAACGTCTTCTACCGATCCAATATAATTTATTTTTTGTAGACCAACCTTTACTGCAAGACCAGTACAGAGACAGAATTAGTTGAAATAATAACGATATCAGACCGTTCTAGGATTTTCCGACCCAACAATAGTATTTATTCATTCTATCCTTAGGACTATTCCAGATTCCCATTTTAGTAGATTATTAGGTACTGACCTTCAATATATCTAAACTTAATTATATTGATCCAACTTATTGAAAAATCTATTTTAGCATTGTTTTTTAAAGAAAAAAAAGCTCAATGTTTGAAGAAGAGATTTGATAGATGTTCACTAAGTTTAGATTTGGAATCCTAAGGATTATTTCCCTGTTGAATTAATTAAATGACTGGTCTAAAATATATATGAAACTTAAATACATTGATCCTATCTAAGGGGAAATCTATTTTAGCACTATTTTTTAAAATTGATAAGTATTGGTATTTTTTTTTTTTTGGTATTAAGTATTAAAACTTCAAATCCATTTTAAATACGTGATTAGAACGGTACAAGGAAAACTCTCATAGGGAAAATTACCCGTATTTTGTTCTAACTTCATTATGAATAATAACACATTATAAATTAGCTTAATATTATTTATGACAAATATTTAAACATATTTATTTGTTCCAACCCCAAAAGGAGTTCATATAAATGTGTGAGTAATATTATCCCAATACAATTTCCTTGTGATTTTTTAGATTTAATCAAATCCTCTAAGAAATGGATAGAGAGAATTGGTTAAGAGGGGGGATAAATAGCTTAGGGTTGATTAAAATATGGTTGAATACACTCCGCCCTCGGACTGGTCCGGGGGTAGTTAAAGGGTTCATTGGATTATGTGATGCTTTTGTGGTGGTTTTTAAGGATCCAGGGGTACCCTCGAGGTAACCTATAGTACGTCCTCGCAAAAACTATTGCTTGGAATTATTTTTTGAAATTAGAGGGGTTTCCTTGGATGTATGTGATGCTTTTTAACTATCAAACACTATCCCTGAGACAACAGCTAACTGGAGGGTATTGAATTAGTTTGTGGTGTTAGAGGGGTTCCTTGGATGTATTGGACACTGCCCCGGTACACTGGCCAATCCTGTTATGTATTTAATATTCCAAGGGGCAAGAGTATTCAACCATATTTTAAGAGGCCCTAAGCTATTTATTATCCCTCCTTCCTCTTCCTATGTAATATTGAAATAATATTACGCACACTTGAAGGTACTCCCAGGGGGGATGGAACAAACAAATATGTTTAGATATTTGTCATAAATAATATTAACCAAATTTAAAATGTGTTATTATTCATCATCAAGGTTGATCAAAAAACGTGCAATTTTCTCCAGGGCAGTTTTTCGCACATGGATTAGAACTTCCTTATTCTACTTATGAATGCTTTCAATTACGTGGTACAGAAAGGCGAAATTTAATTAAATTTTGTGCCTATGTTATAAGATGAATATATTTTATAACTTATTATTACGTCATATTTTTACATTAATTCTTCCAACTCCTTTAATCAATGGTAGGGCAGTATTGCTTATCATTTATGTGACGTGAAAAATATCTTACCTTAATATAGGTACAAAAATCTTATTACTCTATATGTTGTCCTTATTTTTTTCCAAAACTTATGCTGAAATAACCTTTTTTTTGAGTTTTTTGTTTGACATTGAGATTTTTTTTTTCAATTAACTGACATTTTGCTAATATTTATTATACAAAATGAATAATTTTCTTATATATCTGAAACGTTTAACCAAAAAATGATTTTTAATTTATCAGAAAAACATGTGTTTTTACTTTTTCGAAACGTTTGCAACACTGAAAGCTCACAATAAATTCACATTTTTTCCCTTGATTGATCCATTGCATTTCATTAGTCATATATATATTAATTTACAATTGCATCTATAAGTTTTTTTAGTTAAAAAATTGTTTAACTACTCTAATCTCTAAGGTATTTACGCTTCTTGACCCTATGGATCGCCTCCCCCCTTCTTCTTTTAATAATTATGTTTATTTAATACGTGTACTTTTATTTATATGTAACATAGTACATTTATATTTCTTTTTATAATTACCTTGATAGGATTTTTAATATCTGAGTAGTATGATATTCGTTTGTATATCTTATGACTCCACGACTTCTTTTTCATTTCCTCCATCTTTCTCAGTATTGGTGTCAGTCCTTATTTAGGACTGAAGACTGCAGTTCCGATCAGTTCAGTCTCGATCCAGTCCTGAAAACATATAAAGTTCGGTCCTCTACCTTATTTCTTCTTCTTTGCGCCCGATCTTGCTATAAATAAAGATGCTCTTAAGGAAAGAGGCAACAAGACGGTTGAATAATAATTAAACGGGAAATCGCTTATGGAAATTATCTTCACGCATTCAAACACCCCCAATCAAAAAATGACTAGGGATGAGCATTTTTTAGAGTGCGATGATAATAAAATTGTCGTTTTTTTCAACTAATCAAATTCCTAAGAATGACCCGAGACAAGACATGAAAATAGCGTAGTAAATTATTTTAAACCTACTACTAGAATTTATTGTGCTATTTATTCCCATTGAAGGATTGTTGCCTATTTCATGAGAGTTTCTTGGACAAAGCATTACCTCATACAGAGCCCGATAAGAAGAGTTACGTCACGAGATTTTAGCGCCCCTTGTGGCAGATATCAAATGGCCCAAAAAGAACTTAATACAATAATTAATACTAAAAAATAATTTTATTGACCTTAATTATTGTGAAAAAATAGAATAATTACTTTAAAAATAATTTCTTTAACTTATTTAATTCCGCATACACCTTTTTCGTCTTCCGAAAGTAGATAAAGCTATTCTATTTTCTTTGATAATCGCAGTTTGCATTCGTAAATGTATGTGCATACTTATACTAACATACTTAGACACATTAGAAAATAAAATTTTATGACATTTGGCGACATTTATAGACGACTTAATTAATGGAACTGCTACTTCAGTTATTGAGTTTACAATTTTTTTCATTTTTGTTGAATTGATTTACATAAGATTTGAATATAGCCTCTATTTTTGCAAATTAATAAAAATAGTTCTTGGCACAATAGATTAATTGGACAACATATAATTCCTCAACGAATCTTTACTGAAGTAAATTCTCACTGGTTTTATTAGAACAAAGGTGGATTTTGGAATGTGAAGACTTGCAACTTGAAAATTTTATATGATTTGAATTAAATAACGAAGAGAGGCGCATTTTTAAAGACTTAAACATTGATTCTGCGTCCCAAATTTTGATATTTTTCTCCTTCAACTTCTTTAATTCCTTTAATTCTGCTTCATAGACGCCAAGTTGGATTTGTATGTTGGTATTTATTTCCTTTAAATGTTTTACTTCAGGAGAAAATATCTTTAATACAACATCCAATTATTATTTTCTAACGATAAAGTAACCAATACAAAAAAAAGAAGAAAAAAAAAACATTATAAGAAGTTTCATCTTCTATTGTTGATGAAATTAGATTCATGTCCACTAAGTCTATTTTTCTATTTTCGGAAGTAAGAGGTTCCAAATAAGGAGTAAAGTATATATGATCCTGAAATTGTGGAGATCTTTTTTTTAGCTGCAATTCGAAATAAAAAAGTTGCTTGAGATTTCCTTAATTATCTAATTTTCTTAGCATAGTATTGTTTTCCTGAATGAAAATGGGTTTGTTTTAGTTTTTGGTAAACCTTGGAACTTTAGGTTTTAGATGTTTAAACAATGTTGGAATGGCTTGAGAGTTGGAATTTCTTATTTCTTCAAAATGTTCAGAGCACAATCGATAATTATATTGTGGTTTCTAAAGATTTCACTTCATTTTTAGGACCCATTGCCTTCCAAGAAATGTATACCTTGGAAATGAAAAAAGTGTCATCCCCTCAGCTCAAGAACGATTCATGTAATCCACGGCACACGACAAGAGGGCATACTTGGTGTATTTTAACAAAATATATTGCCTTTGTAGAGTTCGTCACCTAAAATATAGTATTAAATTTTGAATGTTTTGGGCCGTAACTCAAACACTTGAGGAAGTCAGCTATCGTCAATGCGGATAGTCCGGTGATAAATCTACTTATAGGGATCTGACCTCACTAAAACAAATATATACAATGTATTTTGTTTTCAGCTGTCCATATTTCTGCTTCTTTTCTTCTAATCAGTATTCTGAACATTGATTGGTTGAATTATATTTTTTAAAAGCTGTATACAATTTCCTACAATTATTGAATAATAATTCCATATTTAGGAAGCAATGACTAATAACCAACTGATTTTGGGTCTTTTTTGAGATGTTTCTTATCGGGTGAAAGGTTGCATGATAGTATAAAGGTAACGACGCGCTCCCTAACAAAAAAATTTAAACCGTATTTGGTTTGCAGCTATCAATATTTCACTTCTTTTCCTCCTATATATGTTCTGAACGTTGATTGGGGGAATTCGAATTCGTTCTTGTTAAGCTGTGAACAATCCCTAACAATTATTATTTATTAATTGTCCCATAATTAACTACGAACTGATTTTTTTTTTTTTTTTTTTTTTGGGGGTTCTTTTCGGAAGAGAGGTTGCGAGATACAGTAAAGGTAAGCCCGTATTAAATCAAGTCTTTAACTACATAATATAGAGTAAGCATTCCGTTAAATGAGAGAAGGATAGTTTTTTTTTCATTTTCAGTATATTTTGTTTTTGTTTATTTGTATTTATCATTTTGAAAAGTATACAAGTTTATTTATAAAAATAAATTACAATGACTATATCAAAGATTAAATGTTCAAACAAATAAACTTACAAATAATAGTACTACTACATTCTTCTTCCAAAGAAGGAAGGAAGAAGTTAGAAAAAAAAAAAAAATACTGAAGGAGTATATATAACAAAGATAAAAACTTTAATATATAATCCGATCAAAAAAGATTGTATACAGAAGTCTTTTTATTTTTTTGTTAGTTTACGGGTTAGACAGGGAGAGAGAGAGGAAACTTACTTTTTTCTTCATTCTGACAGAAAAAAAATATAAATATATTTTTTCACTATCTTCTTCTTTCATGAAGTCAATTTATTTTTATTCTTTTTCTGTGTTCTTTATGGGGAAAAGTTTTCACATAATTTAGAGGAGTATCCCCAAACACTCACCCCTCCCTCCCTCCTTGTTTCCTTACAAATTATTATTATTAATTCATGATAACTAATACCTTTACATATAATATATACATAAGTCATAGATATGCTGAGGATGTAAGGCCCAAATGAATTTTTTTAATACAGTATAGCCATGCTAATAAATAGTAAATTAGATACACACTGGAGTGTCCCATCGTTATCTTTTCTGTGGTGTAGCATCTTTTTACGTCCTGTCCGGAGTAGCCAAATATTTCTTTAAATCCATTATAATTTCCGGGTTTTTTGTGAGTTAAGCTGATTTTTTTTATATGTAATAAAACCCAATTTAAAAATAAGGAATAATTACCTTTTTAATATTTTGGATAATCGTAAACTTAATTTATCTCCAAATACATAATCGAGTAGCCAGCTAGTTATGTCAATTTCCCACCTTTTGAACTATTCTCTATTTAGTAGTAGAAATATTTGTGTTCTAAAAATTGTAAGAACAAATGGCCTAAAACATATTCGGTAAATAGTTTTATAATACAAAGTGTTACATCATTTTTAATTTATCATATTTTTTACTACTATGGCTTTTACTAGTGTTCTGAAAGTTGATTTTGCTATGGCAATAGCAAACTAAAAAAATATATTATCTGCATAGTGGTGTTACAGTCTGTAGCTTATTGTTTAAACGAGTTATTTTTTAAATGGTGCATGCAGAGAAGAATTTTCATAGCGCCCTCTACATATACTTCTATTGAATAAAATCATTATTCAGGGAGTTGTATTTTTACCGCGAGATGGCGTTACCAGCTGTCACTTTGTTTGTAAATTAATATTAGTAAATAACACTGATACCATTGTTGAACAATCCTCTATTATTTTCGATGAAGACCTCATAATTGGGAAGAATCAAGTAACTACCACCGGATTTTCAACCCATTTTTTAAAATGTACATAAGTTGAATATGGTTATTTTTTTGTTTCCTGATCAATAATTTAAAGAAAGGTGTGAGGGATTTGGTATTATATAATTGGTTCTAGGAGACTATGACGAAAACCTTATTGCTCAAAGCCACTTTACTAAAGGTCATTTTGCTTAACGGTGACTTTGACGAAAATACATATTGTGGAAATAAATATAACCATATCTTTGATGTTGCAATAGTATGTAATTATCTATTAGACGCCTCAAATGACAAACACATCTTGAACATTATAAGGTCAGAGACAACCTTAGGATAGAGGAGTGTCAATCAGGATTTGACCAGATACATAGGAGTCTAACATATTCGATATAAAGGATTGATTCATTCGTATTGTCCATTGAATCTCAATCATTGATTGATTTATTGACTTCTTCTCTTCTTTAAATATTCTTTCTCATTCCAATTTATTTGTTTAATTAATTATAAGACAGTTGTTATGATTTTTTTTCTAATAGTGGTTTGAGCCAACTGTTGAAGCATCGTTATAAAAGAAATAAATCAACTATTAATTAATCAACACTTAATCATTAAAATTCGTGGCAAATAATTAAATTATTTATCTTTTAAAATGAGTTTAACATGAATGGGAATCATAATAACATAGTGTTGCAGCATGAATCATCGTCAAATATTTTCCTCAAAGTGTCCGTTCGGCAAGGAGTTTGATTAAGCAAAATAGCATTCGGCAAAATGGCTTTCAGTAATAAGGTTTTTGGCAAAGTATCCACTCTCGGAAGAGATTGATTAATATTTATTTTTCGAACCTTGTTTTTATTTAGTAAAAGTTTAAATTTTGAAAAATTTAACTCCCTATTTTTAATTTTATTTCCATTTTATGATTTTTACCATGTCCTATTTATCCCACACAAAACTTGACAGTTAAAAATATCAAACTGATCCTAATCTTATTTGTAGAGAAAGGCAAATCGTACATAAAAATAGCATTTTAGGATTACTAGAGGAAGAATCGGTTGTTGTTATTACAATTAATAATTGAAAAAAGTTTGTCTACGTGATAAATTTGACAAGACAATTTTAGTCAAGGGAAGGGGGGAATCATCCCCCTTCCCCTGTAATCAAAGGCCTGTACCCAGATATTTCCTTTTTATACCACATACCACATTTTTATCTTCATTCTAACAACAATAATGCATATTTTATGATAACGGATCAATAGTTATTTTTTATGCATAAAGACTAAAGTTTACTACGCGACCGGTTCACACCGAAGTTGGTCCGAATGAGTTGTTACAATTATAACAGTCTCAGACCGAAACCCAACATTGATTATAATTTAGATGGAATAAAAGCGTGTGCTTCCTCCCTTAGAACATCCCTCATATTTTTGAGGATTTCTGAATTCCACCACATCGTTGAACATACCTCATATATGTAGATATAGATATGAGTAGGATGTAAATTGAACAATGTTTGTAAATCCATAAATAAGAAAATATTATGTACACGCATAAAATATTGACACCATTTTTAAAAATTATCTAATTTACATAGTTATTCTCTCATCTTTTTCATTAATTTTATTTCCCTATCTTGATGGAAAATCTTCAATCACAAAGTTTAAAAATACGTCTTGTCAAAAAAAAAAAAAAAAAAAAAAAAAAAAGTGAAGAAAGAAAAAGAAGGAATGAAAAGGCGGAAAAGAAAAAGATCAATCACAATTTTATTTCATTTGATTTTTTCCCCTCATAAAAAGGTTGAATTCATCCCATTTTGGTACATCATAAATTGGATTTGTGATATTATACATATATATATTAGGCCGGTTTGTTTTTTAACTTTTTGCGAATTTCGATACCGGCTTGTATAGAAATATTGTAGTCATGAGGTTAGAAAGTTATCTAAAAAATGAACAGATTCATGGTCAATGTTAAATTTTTCTCCCAACGTAAGATAATAATAGAACAATAATCTCGCTCCCGCCTTCTCCTTCTCTTTTTTTTCCTTACGAAAATGTTAACTCTAGTTATATATAAGGTTGATAATTTTGGTAAGAATACAAAAGTGTGCGAGGAAAAGGGAATAAATACTTATGACATCATTGATTAAATAACACACATCTTCTTCTATCAAGAAGGTTATCATTCCCGCCTTTATTAGTCAATATTAATATGATATTAGATACTGATAGTCGATAGAGAACTGAGTAAAATATCGAAAATAACGCCGCCTTCTGTCTGGATTTCTGAAAATAGAGGCCCAGAAATATGGAAAATACTTACCAGATGAGAAACAAATGGCTTGTCCGATTTGTCGATATAAATGTGCCTTTAGTAGCCTGTCTAGAATTACAAGCCACTCATTATCCTCAATTCATATCAAGAGTATGGATATTCATCTATAAAATCAGGTTAACGATGAATACATCATTCAGAATTTAACTTCGATCTCACAAAGATGCTTATTGCATGTAATATAACCTTATCCCTTGCTATTCATCCTACGCTCAAAAAATTTATGGAGAAATACACGGGTAAATCCGTCCCTTCCACAGGAACCATCATTAATTAATGGAGGATGTTGGTAATGATGTCATTTATAGAAATACCCCCATTGTAAATTGTGAAGTTGAGATAATTTTCATCATATTTAGAGTCATTCACACCAAATTACGAAATGGAACTCTGAATTTTGTACCATCTAACAGTAAGTATTCATTTTTTTAAAAATCTAATCATAAAATATGATTCTATTATAGGTAAAATTATCAAGAATTATGATACACAACTCATTAAATGGCAAAAACAAGTGCTTAAATGGTCACAACAACGGGGGTAGTAGCTTTGGATGGTTCCCAACTAGTTTGTCTGACATTAGTTTATTCTCTTAAAGACTTTGGTATAGTCATTAGGTTTTACAATATTACATAGTCAATGTATATTACTTTTTTATCACTTAAGGATTAGCTATGGTTGATAAGCCCCAAGAAATGGTGTTAAAAAAACTCATAAAAGGCAAAAACAACTGGTTAAATGGTCACAACAACGGGGGTAGTTACATTGGGTGTAGCATTATAATTAGCGATTTTGCGTATCCTTCATGATAATAGTATGCTGTTATACAAGCATAAATAACGAGAGGATATCTTCTTTGATGTCCTAAATAAGGAGTAATATCGCGGGAGATTACTACATAATTAGCTTTTGCACTAAATCTTTATGATGGATTTAATTCTAACATTTTTTTAATTAGTATATTTATTGTCTAATTTTATGATTTTGACATTTACTTTATTATTAATAATTATTTAGATCTCATCCGTTGAGATGTATCTATCATGTGCACAATGGTATATGTATAGCAACTTCCACATTAGGAAAAAAGGGTGATGATCTTTTTTATTAAACTCCACGTCTGGCTTTTGTTTAGCAACTTTAAGTTATGACATATTTAACTGAATTCATGTCAGAACAAGAAAATATTATTTGGATCAATCTATTATTTCAATATTCTGTATTTATAAGTTATTGTTATTAGTTATATGATTATAATTGTTTAATTTTGTATATTTAACATAAATGTATGATGGTTTATTTTTTAGTATGTAGATTATATTTAATTTAAGCCTTCTTTTTAAACTTGGAACTTCAAATATATTTCGGAATACTCTACTTTGTCGTTTCATTAGTTATTATTCATAATAAATTACGTTTTCAAATCTACTGTAACGGATAAAAAACGTCAAAGTCAATTATTCGTAGTATATCTTGAGTAAACATTTGCTAATAAATAGTTATACCCTCAAAAATCATAATAAAGCAGGCATATGATAATCACATTGGTATTTTAAATGTTTTAATTTTCATGTCAGCTATTGCCGGGGGTAGTAAGACAATCAAATTTATTATTATAAGGAAATAAAACATGAAGTGATCATACAATACTTTATACTTTCATAATAGAACTATGATTTTATGAATGACGGACATATGAGTTATGACGTATTATAACTTTGAATGGTGAGGTCGTGGAGGCAATTATCATTAATGTTTAATATTATTATCTATTCAAAATGGCTCATAGTTGTGCTACTTTTGGCTTTTTTCCAAAATAAGGGTGATATTTTTTAAGGTTGAAATACCTAATAAATATATAATTCACTTTTTTTCTAACATTTTATTTTTAAACATAATTTACTGAACCAAAATATTTTATCTATCATTTGATGAAATTTTATAAAGCTAGCATGAACCATCTATGTGATATTTAATCCTTTATTTTCTATGGAGATAATAATTGCATCTTTTTTATTTATGTATGTGCTACAACTTCTATTAATATTTTTTTTTTCGTATTTTTTAAAATACAAAAATAAATAACATTAAGTATATATTAATCAATTCATAACTTTACCCCTGCAACAACTGACTCATAATCCACTACTGCAGTGCCATCAACTTAAACTTTGTCACTCAAATTATTCTTTATGGGTAGCACATACATCTCAGCCCAATCTTGAAAAATAGCAAACGTTATGTATTTAGTTACTAAAAATTGAAATAAAGTATGAATCTTTATTGATGCATATAATTATTTTAATTGATATTGTTCTAGATGATATAAATATTTTTTTTAAAGCCACTCTATGGAGCAAAAGGAAGCAAAAAAAACACCAAAAAACAACAACAAAAAAACACTCTAAAATCACTAGATAGCTAACCAATTCTTCCCAATTATGGGACTATTATCCAATATTTATTGGGAATTGTTCTCAGTCAATTAACAAGAGCTAATTGGAATTCAACCAATCAATGTTCAAAACATTGATAACCAAGACAAAGCAGAATAATCGAGGGGCTTAAAACAAAACATGATGTTAGTTCATTAACATAAATACTTACACTATGTCCCTTTCTGAAAAAAATATATAATGTACCTCATAAAAAAAAGTTGCACGCTATACGCAGATCATCAAAATGTCCTTACGTTAAAAAAACCATCCTAATATATATAATGTACATGCATGTTTTCAAAACATGTAATGTGTGTTGAAATATTATGTATATATCCAAGTCCAAAACAAACATTACCATCATCATCATCTCATTTTTATAGTCTTCTTATTATTTATAATAATAAATATTACAGAGGGAAGGAAGGAAGGCTTTCAGCCATTTTAGATCCTACGTTAAAAAATTTGCCAACTCATAAAATGAATAATTTTTTGTTGAAAGAATGAATAATGGGACCCATCTACATAATCAGCCAAACAAATTTGAACATTTTTTTATATTAAGTTTATCATAATAATATATTAGTTCCTAATCTAAGAATACATCATAATATATTTTTTTTAAACACAGAGTTATTTTTTAACAAAATATAATGTTCCTTGATGGAGCAATATGTTGCTCGTCATTTATGATTTTTTTGAGAGAGGAGGGGAAGAAGCATTAGCTCAAAAGCTATAAAGGAAGTGACGTAACGAAGACCACGTCGCCAATTTTAATTCATATAAAACCTTCATCAATTCACCCTTTTAATAAAAATAACAAGGGGAATTTTATGAAGGGACAAAAAAGTTGCATCTATATAGTTAATAGTTTTAGAAAATATTAGTTGGCTTAAACGCTTGCAAGATTTAATTCATTTTTACATAGCGTTTTTATACAGTTATATACAACACCTCGTTTTTTTAATATGAGGCGCACACTGAATTGCATTGTTATTTCTTACATCAAGTATCTAAGCCACATATTGTACTGAAATATATACATATGTATACTAAATCAAATTTAATTATGTTCTATTTAATTTGAATTTATTTATTCGTTAATTTACTATTTCTTAAATCAACACAAGATTAGTTTTGTGTCATCTGTAGATTTTCTACTTTGCAGAATCCAACTTATTATTAGTGTTCTGGATCCTGATTAGATGAACACGAAATAGCTGTTGTTAAACTACAAACAATTATCTACTCTTACAAATGCTTAATACTTCAATAGTCAGGGCTGGTTTTACCATGATGGAGGGCCCTTGTCATTATTTTTTAAATTTTAATTCAACTTCGAAGTTTTGTTTTTATAGAAAAGAAATTTCGAATCCTTTCTTTTCTAGAAAATAATTTTTAATTTTCGTTTTATTTTTTGGGAAATTAAAAGATGGGCCATTTTTCATGTTTTTTTTTTCAAATGACTTTATTAAAGAAAAAATTACTTAATTTATGCAATATATACTCTTTTCGGGTCACATTTTTTTATAATGAAGTGGAGAACGGGGCAATATAACCAAATTCCCTATAAAATTGGCCCCGTCCATAGTTGGGATAAATCCGCTAATTTTAAATAACTTCTTACTTTTTTTTTCTTTTTTTGGAGAAAAGGTTGATATATACAATAAAGATTGTGTCGAGTAAAATTAAATTCTATTTTTAAGGAAAACAATTACGGTTTAGTAATTAGAAAAGGAAAAAGTTTGGTGCATGTCTTTCATTCATTTTTCAATAGATAGTCGAGGTGTTATCATCTCCCTCTGAAAGAAGAATTATCGCCTGTCTTTGGTGCAAGTTGTTTTAAAAAAAATGCATAATAAAATAGACATATATATGAGTTCAAAAATAATATTGTAAAGCATTTTTCAATGTTCGAGGTTTTCCTCTTTATATCTTTATATTTTAAGGAAGTCTCGCTACACGCTCTCTCCCAAAATCTTATCCCTAAGTATAACACAAAATTATTTTAGATCCTTTAAAGTAATTAGAACACTAATGCCAAAATCCTATTATATAGTGCAGACTGTAAAAATTAACAACGTAGGCGTATTTTTATATACTTGCATACATATACTAGTATTTTAACTTTAAAAAAAAAACTTTTTCGTGAATAGGATTTTTTATTTTGCAGATTTAATTTCTTTTTATGCAACTAAGTTTATCTAATCTACATAAAAATCAAATTTCCTGTTTAAAAGAATGAAGTTATTTGAAATTTTAATTTACAATATTTATGAACTTATTTTTAAACTATGTATGTATATTGTATAGAATGATATATATTTAAACATATTTTGTAATTGAATGAAAATTTATCAGATCCTCACAATGAAAAAAAAAAATGTTTCATCAAACTCAACTTTACATTACAATTCTTTAAAATAAAACAGATCTACGAATCTCCTCTCCTGGAAAATAGGAAATAAGTTTGTGAGTGTAAGCATGAATGAATTCTGCTAATTTAGCAGATTAATTTAGGTTAAGTAAAAAGTTATAAGCATTTTTCTCATAATATCTTCAGGAAGGTATATTTCACGATTAATACATTGCATAAACAAGAAGCTTAAAGGTTAAGCGTACCTTAAAAAAATTTCATTTACAGTTTTGTGTTTGGTGAAGTCAGTAAAAAAAAAAAAAAGAAAATTTGATACATTCTTCAGTATCACTATGAACAAGGTGAAAAGGCGAAGCTGGTGGCCATAAAATTTATTGCTGCTTATGGACCGAACGTTGTATCGAATGCAAGAGAAAAACTGTTGTTCTAACGATTCCGTTTTGGTAATATAGACGTCGAAGAGGATGCACGATCTGGTAGGCCAATCATCGAAAATGTCGATAAAATAATAAAAATTGTCAAGTTGGACCTTTAGGTGAGCTCTTATTCGAATGCCCAGGTACCGTTTGGAACCATTTACATAAGGCTGGTCTTAAGAAAAAGCTCGATGTATTGGTGCCACACGAATTGACGCAAAATAACTTTTGTATCGAAAAGATGTTTGCGACTCTTTGCTGAAACATAAAGAAATGGATCAATTTTTGAAACGTATTGTGAGTGACGATGAAAAATGGGTCACATACGAGAACCTGCTCGTGTTTGGTGTGATGGAAAAGGAATCATCTGCTATAAGCTGCTCCATCGAGCAAATTCTCAATTTGTACTTATACTATCAACAACTGTCCAGATTGAAGAAAGGCGATCAACCAGAATTGGCAAATAGAAAAAGTGTTGTATTCCATCAAGACAATGTTTGACCACAAACATCTTTAACGACGCGCCAGAAGCTCCGAGTGCTTGTATGGGAGGTTTTATCTCACCCGGCGTATAGTCCACACTTGGCATCGAGCAATTATCATATTTCAAAGCATTTGCAAAATTTTCTTGATGGTACAAAACTGGCCTCAAGAAAGGCTTGTGAAAATGAGCTTGTATAATATTTTAACAATAGAGACGAAGGTTTTTTCAATCGAGGAATTATGAAATTGCCTTCAAAATGGACAAAAGTTATCCAACAAAAAATGAAATATTTGATCTAAATCGAATAATCCTAACTGTTAATTTTTATTGCCAAAATAAAGCAAAAAACACTCAGAACTTTTTACTTCACTTATTATATGTGCTTCAATTTTTGTATGTGCGGGTACTGATACATTTATAACGTTACTCTACAAAATAGCTATACATATTGCTTTTGTTACTTGCTGAATCATTACATCGTAAAAATATTGACCCACTAATGACATAACTTGACTTTTTACGACAAACTTATGCAAACTGATATTATTCTTATTCTCCGAAGTCTAAATTAACTAAATATACTATTTATTTTAATTTCATGCCAAATTCAGGATATCATGTTCTTGTTTTCATTATGACTTTCCTGAGCATTGAAAGTAGTAGCAAATGAAAGGTAATCTATTTTTTTAAATATGGTAGTAATCCTTGGTAAAATTTTAACTAATTTGCAAGATTTTAAAAAAACGTCAACAATAAAGCTACTGGCACTTGAGGGATGCATAATGTAAGTTCAAACCAAAGAAACTAGTATATTTATTTAGTTTAGAATTTATACCTTGCAAAATGGTAATAATATCTGTTTAAAAATGATTGATGAAAAATATATGTAGATTTTAAAGATGTCTAATATATTATTCTAGCGGGAGTATCTGACATTCCGAAGTTATTAGGCGTCAATGGAAAGATATATTTGTAGAAGTTTGACTTGTTTAGATGATATTAAATATTCATCATTGTACCTTGTATTTTTTTTCCTTTTAATTTTCGTATAAAGGAATGATCATTTCTACTGAGTTAAAATAAAGATATTTAAATATTAACATTGGTGACCCCAACGTGATATCATGCCTCCCAAAAATCTCATTCTGATGGTCAAGACCATGCGGACAATGTTCCTCAGATCAAAAAATAGTACGTAGCGGAAGAGGTCAGCAACTTAACTCTTGTCGTAGCAGAACTACGTCTTCCAAAATTCTCGTCAATGGATCCGGAAAATTGGTTTCGAAGAATTGAGCTGGATTTTTTGATGAGGAAGATCAATGAAGATCAGACCAAATAATGTTTTAATGACTTCAAAATTACCTGGTGAAGTTTTTAGATCTATTCCTATTAAAAAAAAGGACCTTCAGATAGAATTTAAAAAAATTCTGATATGCTGTGCGATTTATCTTATGGATTTTCCCCTAGGGAAGTTATAGATGAAGTTGAGTGTCTACTTAATGAGGAATACATCCATGATTTGCGTCATCATTTACTACGGGAGGACCTCATCAGAAATGTGTCTATAAACCAACAAGGGTACTTCAGAGCACAGTCCCATTCTGTTGAAGAGTTTAAGCAAATATGTGTGTCAGCCAAAGAACTTAGCAATTCACATATTTCCGCTGTTGAAGACTCGTCCGCTTACTAAATTTACTAAACCTAAAGAGAAAAAAGATATCTGCTATTATCATTGGAATTAATTACATTGCAGGAACCCTACTTGCAGGTTTTGGCAATACTGACGCATTCCGTGTGGCTGTGTCATCTCCAGAATTGCGTCAAAGAATCGTGCATTCTGTACACAAAGGTCAATCATCCGGGATTCAAAGAAACGTTAAGGAGGGTGTCACTTTTTTATGTTTGACCTAATTTGCGAGCAACGTCAGAAACTTCACTAGAGAGTGTTTAGCGTGTCAGAAAACCAAACCTTTCAGGGCATCAAAACTAACGTCGTCTTTCGATCCTCCATCTGAAAGACTTTCCTTTATTCACGTAGACATAATCCAAGACAATAATCAATAATTTTTTGAGTGGTTGGCTTTCGAGGTTTGGAGTTCCAGAAACCATTGTGTCTGACCGAGAAACGTAGTTCTCAAGTTCATTATGGATGGGTGTTTTGCAGGACACTTAGAATTGCAAGCAAGAACACACATCTAGAGTCCAACGGACTCATTGAACGTTTCCACAGATAATTTAAGACCGGGCTAGAAGGACGAATGCTGCAAGAAAAAGAAGACTGGATCAATGTACTACCTGTAGTTTTATGGGGATTGAGGAACTCAGTACCAATAGACTCGGTTATAAGTGAGTAGTGTAGGAGTTCGACTTGTTTAGATGATATTAAATAGTCATCATAGTCCCTTGTATTCTTTTTTCCTTTTTATTTTCGTATAAAGGAATGATCATTTTTACTGGGTTAAGATAAAGATATTTAAATATATATTTAGCCAAGGAGTGCTTTTGTATTTAGAGCACAACCTGACTGAGGTTTTTGCTACACACGCTCGTTGCTAACCCTCATCTAAAGCCATATTTTATATAATGGTTTCTTTTCCTTTTTTAATATTAGACGCTCGTTGTTAAAAATGAGTTCTCAATTCATATTTTATACAGTACATAGAGTTGCGTTAAATTTGAGTTTACTTAAACAAAATCAGAATCAGAAAAATGAATCAAAAGGTTTACGTTCATAACATTAACAACGAAAATAATCAGAGAATGTCTATCCCTTTTTTAAAGATCCTACTCTACGAAGACCCATCGATCAAAGTGTTCGAACGCCATCACTCAATGAATTTGGTAAATTCTACCCTCCACAGAAACTTACGTAGTTTAGACAAAATCCGACAAGAGTCTCAGTTGCTCCTGCTAGACTGCTCCATTTGATTTTAAAGACTATTTTTGTGAGTAATGACGTAATTTATCTTGTAATGTTTCTTATATGAAAATTTTACTGAAATTAACCTGGCTGAAAAGAAATTAGCTCAAATAAATCCTCGCTCAAATGAATGCTACTAAGACGACATTCGCTGAAAATAACCCTGCTCAAAGGAATGCACGCCGATTTTTTGTATTATAAAGTTAGGTTATATCTAAGAATTTAATAATGATAATTGCCTGAGCTATAATCGGGATACAGCTATATCCTTATCATTATAACAGGCTACACAGTATTTAATAAGCATTATGCTAATATGTTCGAAACATGTAATAAATTCATAAGGCTTATGAAATGATTTGTACATGTAGCCATATAAACAAGCCAATTCATTATGATGTAATCAAAAAACTACTTTGTCATTCTGTTTACCCATTTGTTATTGATCCCATATTGGATATAAATTAGTATTCATTGAAAAAGATTGCTGTGTTGACTTGCCCATATTTAAATTATTCCGTAACAATTAATTATGTCATGTTTTCCCCCATGTAGTCAATGTGTTATCCTACTAGATTATATTAATTAATAAACTCAAATTTAATTTTATTATCAGTATTATTTGCCGACTTGGTTAATCAAATCTAAGAAGTTATTGGTGACTTTACTGATCTACAGTTCAGATTCTATAACACGGTACTAATACTTCACTTACGTAGTACATACATCAAATTTACATTATATTTTATTGCCATCTATCGTTGTTCCTGCTTCTTTTTGACCTCCCATCAGTTTTCTGAACGTTGATTGGACAAATTCGAATCGTTCTTATTAAACTGTGAACGATTTTCAATAATTATTAAATAATAACTGATTTTGGGGCTTTTTTATGTTTCTTTTTGAAGGTAAGGTTGTTTGGTATAATAAATGTAACAATGTGACTCTCAATTGATTCTGATCCTTGTTTTCCATTTCTTTCAAGAGGAAAGGTTGCGAGATATAATAAAGATAAGGACTTGATAATGGATTTTTATCATTTTTAAATTAAGTATTAATTAGAATACAAATATAATTAAAGAATATTATATGAGGTCAACTTTCGTAGTGGTCAAAGCATGAGAAGGGGAGGTGGGTTTATCAAAGATTATTATATACTATGTAGTAATCCATTCTTGTACCTCTATGGTTTATTGTACAACCATCTATTAGATGAAAGCAGTGGCTAATAATACGTACATACATATGGGTGGTAAAACAAAGAGAAGCCATACTATAAAAAAGTAAAAACCTCTATCAACTTCATATACAATATTTATTATCCTTCATTTATTTTCATTTCTTCTCTCATCTAAAATGATGATGAAATATATAAAATAGTTGGAATAATGAAAAAAAAAAAAGGTTATAGGATTATAGTATGTATTAGAGCCACGAACCATTTCCTTCTTCAACTTCATATCATTTATGTGTACATACATATAATATAATATATCTGCATATGTATGTACACGCTTCGAAAAGGATTTAACCGTTCTACCAAGTAGGCAAAATGGACATGAACAACCGCATTCTAGATATATACATATGTGGTGAGTTAACACAAAAACAATCCTGAACAAAAATCAAAAAATTATAGATTTTCAAATAATGTTCTAAAAATCAATCTTAAAAAAAACAACAACAGTAAGCATGCAAATTAACAACCATGATAAATATTTGTTAAATTTTTTTAATATCCTTTTTAAAATACTTCCATGATTCTGTGAAGTCAATGGGAGGTACATGATTTTGATTTTTTAGGCTTAATTTGGCTCCCATACGGGTTTTCAAATTAAAATCGATGAATTTCTTATTTTTGTTCATAATGACGATGATTCTTTCTACTTTAAGCTCAATTTGCAACACTTCCACTGGATTAATCAGAACTTTTTTAAAATTAATAGATGAAAATTTGTCAAAGAATACAAATCTAATCCCGACTCAATTTTGAAAACAATAAAATTCTTGTTTTTTTTTCGGGTTGAAAGATTTAAGTAAAATAATAGAATAGAGCACAACATATAGATTGTAGGTACATTTTTTCAGATTAAAATTGGGAATTCAAGTATGTCATTGATTCCTTTATATATGGAAACGTGTAGTTTATATCCAATCCCTTTTATTCAATAGAGCACTGTGCCACTACCCAGGGACTTAAATTTAAACGTTTATTTTTTTTGAGGAGAAATATTTAATATATAACACAGCTTTGTACCAAATTGCATTATATGACAGTTACTATTTTTTTAGCTCATTAGTGCCTAGAATGCAAAAAAAAAAAAAAGAAGAGAAAAGAAAAGAAGAAGAAAAAAAGAAGATCAAATAGTACATGAAAAATAGTTCTACAAGTAAAGATTAAAGTAACACTATATTCCAGGGCATTAAAAGTCTTCCTTCGAATCTAAGTACCCACTGAAAATATTTCATAAAATGAAAATTAATAAATGGGCAGTGGGCAAGCTATTTAATTTGTTTCTTCTTCTAATTTATCAACTCGACTCGCTCCTTAACCAATCAGTTCAGTTTAACTCAAGTCAACACAAAACATTTTTAAGACAGGTTTGTTAGATCATGTAGGGGTTTCATTATTTTTAAATCAACGCACAGAGTCCATGTCACATTTACTCACAAAACCTCTCAAAAAATAATATATAATTATATATAATCTCAGCGTTTCTCAAAAAGCTGTACACATTTTATATTATATATATTTGTCCATAAAAGTATTGCTTTTGACATTCTAAAGCACTTGAAATCCTTCTTTTTTAGCAAGTAAATCCCTATTTGTATAAAAAAAAAAAAACTCTCTTGTCATTTATTAGTTAGAAGAAGAAATTTGGCTGACAACAACAAAAACTGCTTTCACCAATGAATATTTATACGGAACATACATATTAGTGTTGAGACTCGGTCCAAGACACGCTTTAGTTATTTTAATACCGTAGAATAAATTTTAATTTTTTTTCCATTCCTAGACAAATTTTTCGGTTTCAATTTATTGATCATTTTTTTTCCGGTCTCAATCTATGGATCGATTTTCTCCACCTATCATGTTTGCCGGGCATTTAACTTCATATTACGTTATTAAAAGTCGATGTTAACAATTTAATAACCCAAATGACACCATCAACAATTCAAATATAGAATAGACCGAACTTTAAATGAGACCGATCCAGACTGAATATTACTTTAGGACCAATCTCACAACCTTAAGTTTATTTATAGAATAATTACACATGTACCTTATCTTTTTTTCTTTATTTTCCCTCTTGAAGGAATGGAGTAAAAAATGACGTCGACTCTTTGTTCTCTAACCTTTTTATATTCCCTCATGTGGGAATAAAAATTACATTTGATTATTCCAGGTCTCTATAATTCAAAGGCATTATTGTGTTACCATCTTAAATAATAATAGTAACCCCAAAAAAAAAAAAAAAAAAAGAAGCCCAAAATCAGTTGATGGTCAGCCAATTCTCCGCAAATATGGAATTATTACTCAATAATTGTTGTTAATTGTTAAGAGCTTAACAATATATATTTTTATTAAACCAATCAATGTTCAGAGGACTGATTGTGAGAAAAAAAGTAGAAAAAACTACAGTAACCAACAAAAGGCAGTGTATATTTTTGTCTTAGTGAGGTAACTCTGTGGTTTAGTACGAACATTTCTTTCACCAACCAAATCAAACTTCTTTTAAAGACCAAATTAGTTCGATTTACTAAAACTCTTAGACAGAAAAACTGAAACTAGAAAGTTTCAGACCAAAAGCCAACACTAATAGTTATATATTTTAAAAATCCACAACCATTCTCAAAAATTAATTTTTTGGGAAAACATTTAAAAAACAAAATGGTTATTCTCAAAAAATTAAATTTTTTGGAAAAAAATTTCAAAAATCTACAGTTGTTTACAAAAAAGTTTCTGACCAAAACCCAAAAGTTATGTTCTTCAAAATCCATAACCATTATCAAAAAAATAGATTATTTAGGAGAAACATTTCAAAAATACATGGTTATTCACAGAAAATTACATTTTCAGAAATAAATTTGAAAAATTTAATAATATTTCAAACTTTGAATTTTCTAGTAACAAGCAAAAATTCCTTTTTTTTTTTTTCATCACTTAATAAATAGTTAAATACCAGTAATGAATATTATTCGGATTGCAAATTAAACATTATTTTCTCGATTACGATATCCTAAAAAACATCCAATTCTCCGATTCCGATTTATTGTTCGTCCCATCACTACTTTTTAGTACATGGAATATTTCCTTATTCTGCATTTTGAAGAACCGTTCCATCATTTTCCTGCTTGTGTGTGTGTATGAACGCAGATAATAAAAATAAAAAAAAGCAAATTTGCTTTGAGCATAAAAATTATATATTCAACGACAAGTACTTACATGATTATACAAAATTAAAGGAAGTAAAATATTTTCTTTTAAGTATACATATTACATATGTATGGTATATAAAAGTTTATTCATCATATATTGTATATACATACATATATAGATACTTGACGCATACATTTTATAAAAACAAAATTTTTAAGTCTTGTGTAATTTATTTTCATAATAGTCACTATGCAAAAAACAAACTCCTTTTCCTTTTTTGTCTTGTGGATTAAAAAACATAGAAACAAAATTCACTAAAAGGAAGAAAAATCTTTTTGCGGATAAAAAAAATATGTTTTTTCCAGTATCTTAAAGAAAAAAAAAACACAGTCGACAAGTATTTTATAAAAAAATGATATTCTCTTTTTTTAAATGTTGTAAATAAAACTTTCATCTTTTTCCCTTAACCCAAATTCACACAAAAAAAATAAAAAACAAAACATGGCTATTTATGCCATTTCTCCATATATATGCATACAAAATTCTTCCTCTATAAGATTTTTAATTACATTAAATTGTAATCCCTTTTTTAGAATGAAAAAAAAAAAAAAAGAAAACACTTTTAGAATTTGGATAGGGTACATATTTACCAATATATATAAATCTAGTTTAAGTTTATACTTTAAATTAGAAAAAATAATTATAAGGGCGTATGCAACTATTTTAACTTAGAGGTGGGGTGATGACTATGTCTTTTTTATATTTTAAAGGCTTTTTTTTTTGGGGGGGGGGGCTAATGGTAATTTGAGAACATTTGGGAGGAGAGCAGTTTAGCTTTCATTACGTTTTATAGATAAACTACAAGCAGCTATGAGGGGAAGAAAATAATCAAAAATATCACTCCATATTTAGCAAAGAGATTACTCCAATATTAATTCTCTATTTTACTCTGAGTCCAACAAGGACTTACACCCATAACTTCCCAACAGATCCTCTTTGTTACTCTCTGTTTTTCATGAGTATACGGATAATATACTTAGATGTATAATCTAAAACACTTCTCAAATTAGCAACTTCAATTTTTTTTACACGTGAGTAATGCTTAGAATTTACAACTGTAGATATATTTTCGGTAGAACGCGTGCCAACTTCAAATTATCATGATCAATTCGTATAACTTTGAAAGTTTAAATGTATTTATCGATAATTGGTGTATAGTTTGCAAGATTACCTTTCCTATAAGTTTGAGATTTTTAATTTCCTGCTTCTCCAGTGACATTTCTAATGATATCTCCCCCCCCCCACCCCCGGTTATAAATTGTACTTGTGAGAGATGCATCATTTAACGAATTGCCATTTATAAGTTAATTGGTAATTTGAATTATGTATTTGCCAAATTAATGAGTTTATTAATAAATTGTTTTGGATTTTTGTTCTTCTTTAAATATTAAGTGATTCTTAATTCAAGAATTCTAAGCGAAGGTCTTTTAAAAAAAAATAAAAATCCCTGCTTGAGTTTATAATATGTAGAGTCAGCTACTTTAAACCATTCAAGACTCGGCTTATGAAAAAACCTGTAAAGACAATGTATCGTATCTTTGTTTATTTGAAAAAACTAGTCGTGCTCACGACGTTACCTCACTAACATTAAAATTTGTTGTTTCAAGTCGATATTTCAGCCTATTTTCCCCTCATCATTGATTTTCTAAGCTTTAATTGTTTGAATTCGAATAAGCTTTTTGTTAAGCTGTGAATAATTTTAAACAATTATTGACTCATAATTTGACATTTGGGTAAAGATAGAACGGATCTACATTTTCTTTGGTCTAACCATTTTGTATGCTAAGACGTAAATATTCGAGTAAATTTCGGGTACCTGCTATTTCGGGTCCAAATCTGAAACCAAAATGAGACGGATACTTTTGTCGAGTCTAAGGAATATTTTACCCGACTTGACAAGATACCCATAATCAGTTGATAGTTAGTCAATTCTTCCAGCTATGGAATTATTATTCAATATTAGTTGATAATTGTACACAGCGCAATGAGAACTAATTCGTATCTAACTAACCAATGTTAAGGGCACTGATCATACGAAAAGAAAAATCAACAGTTTATTTTGTTGTTAGCTGTAGATAATTTTGATCTTTTCTCCTAATCGTTGTTCTAAACGTCGATTTATTGAATTATAATTCACTCTTTATAAACTGTCAACAATTCTCAACAATAGTTTTATAATTCTGAATAATTGGCTACATTCAATAAAGATAATATCTTCCTTTTTATATCTAAGATGAAATAAAAAGCTATTATACATGTTTTTTAAGATCTAGAACACTCCTCAAATTATTTTAAAATCCGTAAAGTTCAAGCATCCGAAGATAATTTGGTTCTGGGTTCTTTCTGAATATTAAAAATTTACTTATACTGTACCTGGGTACTTCAGATCCAGGTCCAAGTCCCATTTTATCTCTACATTTGTGTAAAATTGGCTAACTACAAACTGGTTTTTGGCATTTTTTTTTCTTTTTCTTAGAAAGATTGCTAGACACAATACCCCCCCAAAAGGTAACAACGTGGGCTACATATAGTTTCCACGACCATTGATCGCGCGCAAGTTTCCAATTTTCAGTGTCAATTTGCATAACATTGGAAGTTTCACGGCATACATCGATAAGTATTGCCGATACTATAAGTTTGCAATCTTTCACTTATCTTCTTTTCCTGTGACATTTTTATGATATCCCCCCTCTCCCTCCATTATAAATTATCTTTGCAAGATACTTCATATTACAAATTATCATCCGTAAATTAATTGATAATTTGAATGATGTAATTGCCAAATTAATGACTCTATTAATAAATTATAATACATTTTTGTTTTTCTCATAGAAATAAGTCGTTCTTTTCAACTTAATGTAAACAAATCATGTCATTTTAATATTTTCTCCCTCCCTCCTTCATAACTCTTTCAATTTATAAAAAAGAATGTATGAGTACATTGTACATATACAATAAATTGATTCAGTAGAGAAAAATCAATATAATCTCCTTATTTTTTCCAACTTCTACCGGGAGGTCCATTGAAATCTGAACACTTACTAATTCAATAATTAATGAAGATTGAGTGATTGAAATTAGTTCATATTTCATATTAAAGCATAAACAATTAGTTACAAAAAAAAACTATAAACAAAAAAAAAAACCTGAGCTCTATAGCTTACGTATAAGTAGAGAAAATGACACTTGAATTTAACCTACGAATTTCAATTCGTGCACTCCAAGCATTTGGAGTCTCCAGGACCAGTCTCTACGCCAACAACAAATACGAAACGAAAAAAGGCCAAAATGGACCCGGATGAGTTATAGAAATCAGCCCAGGCTAATCCCCCGAAGTCCATGAGGGCCCATTCAAGAGATATCGAGGTTTCACACTATACTTTCCAGAGAGCTAAAAAAAGGGGGATGGAAAGAGTTTTGTGAGGGGGGAGAGGCCACTTTTATCACCAGCAATGAAACGACCCCATTTCCTCAGTTCTTTCGAATAAGTTTTTAATTAGTCTTTTGAACTCTTTTTTGACATTTTTGCCCACCCCCTTAAGCCCTTTTGAGTGCAAGTAGAGGGGAAGACCTGTTAGTGTCCGCCATCCAAACACCGAGGCCTTTAAAGTTATTGTCAGACAGTATTGGGAAGTCATGACAGAGGACTACATCTTCAGCAAAAGCCAGAACTTCCGCCCCCTGGAAGCCATCAATGCCGCTAAGGGCGGGTACATTAATGATTAAAAGAGCTCAGCACACATATATTTATAGTATTAATTTGTGGTCAAATTCTATTTTTAATTAATAAATTGTATCATGTTGAAGTGTAAAGTTCAAACTGTTCAGATTTTAATACACCACTCGGTCTAGAGTATCGGTATAAGAGTTCCTTAGAAACGAAATGAATAATACTACCATGTTCTTTTCCTTTTTTTACACATCAAAGGTGGAAACCTTGTTTTCTTTTTCCCCCCAAAGTATATACTTCCATACTAACATAACTTCATGAAAGCTCTAAGGATGCATTGGAATTGTAATAACCCATATATTTTATGAAAAGTATTCGTTTTTTTTTTTGTAAAAGTACCTACACATACTAGCTAAAAAATGAAGATCTTGAAACGATCTCAAAAATGAACAATAAAAAACAACTCTATTTTATGGTAAATTCTGGATACTGTGAATTGCTATACATATGTAAATATCCTCTAAAAATATTAGTCATAGCTTCACTCAAATATTTTTGCAATGCAATTCTACTTATTGAATAAATTATGACATACTTTAATAACTATGAGTCAGATGAATAACCAAGGTCAAGGAATACTCTAAACATGGAATATGTACTGTTTTTTTCACTCCTACTTGACCAAAGTAGAGTTGTTATGAAATAGAAATAAAACAATTTATAATAAATCTCTTAGGGAGTTAATATAGGATTTTTTAGTTGCTCTATTTATTTTATGACATCAGAATAAAAACTAATAAAGAAAGTTATTTAAATTTTATACGACATTCATGACACAATTGTCTTAAGTCAATTCTCTCTTTCATTTTATAACTATTCTACTAATAGAATGAAAGGAAAAAAATATCCTGTAATTGATCAAAAACTACAGGGAAAAAAGGTGCATATTCCATATATGAATATTCCTTGCCCAAGTCAATGAAAAAAATCCTTTAATTAACAATGGTAAATTGATAAGTCACGTAAAATTTAATAAAGCAATAATTAATACTAGTGCATATAACTTTACTTGTTTTGCATTGTATAGATGATATTATAATTAGTGCTGATTTGACAGTCGTTTAAATGAAATAAATTGTTCATTTATAAAATAATGGAAAATTGTAAATTTTGAGTCATAAAAAACATTACTTTTTACGCAAGATATCCAAAATAGAAACAAAAAAAAAAAAAAAAATCGCTAGAGTAGTATTTAGTCCGATCTTCTCCATCACTTTAAATTACTGAGTTTCGATATTGTAGAAAGAGTACTGAAGACGCTTTTTCTTCCATTTGAGTAACTACCTGAAAATGATCACAAAAGTCCACGATATACATATATTGACATTGAATGAGTTTCGTACATCTTTTATAAGTACTTACATAAGAAAAAAATTAGCAATAATTTTTTTGTTATTGGGCTGGGAAAAAGTATATCTTGTTTATACAATAAGGTGTTGCAAACGTGTGAGTGTATACTATAAACGCTTTTTGGACAGAATTGCGCCTCTCCGTTTAGCCATGAATTAGTGTGCGTCTAGTATAGAGGTCTCAAATGAAGAAATTCACTATATTTTACATTTTTACTCCCTGAAAGGGAAAAACCCGTAATTTCTGAAGTAGATAGTGATTGGGGATGAAAAAATGAATCACTTTTGCCAATGACAAGCGACAGAGATCGTGGTCAAAAGCCAACAAAACATCCCAGACTGTGAATAAGCCGGGATTGACTGCTGGGAATGTGTTGCTCTGTGTTTGGTGGGATTGTAAAGGGGAATAATCTACTGTAATGTTCTCCTTTATGGGCAAAACGGTAAATTATGTCCTCTACTGTAAACAATTCGACCATTTGAAGCTGGTATCAAACGGAAGCGACTAGCATTGGTGAATATGATATCGGAATTGGAGTGAAGGGATGTACTGAAGCAATTGAACTGGTACTATACTAAATTGGTATTAGAACTGGTAAATTCAGTACCATTATTTTATAAGATATTGTGCCGCCAATGACTTAAACATAATTGTCCGAACTGGAACAAAACAAAAACACAAAAAAATGTCATCTCTCAAAATTAGTAAGAATGAAAAATCATGTTGTAAGTACATATAAATTACCGTTTACGAAATTTTTACTTATATTTTTATTCAAAAAAGTATCTAAACGTATTGAAACACATTGTAACAGCATTTTGGCCCAAAGGCTGTAAACTACATTTCTTATTGTTATTTGAACCACAGAACACGAATACGACCATTAAAACTTTTATCCCATAAAGGATTACCCTTAAAACTTTTTTGAAAAAATCAAGTTTTTAAATTATAACTACGATTCAGTCCGATATTTCGACATGAAAGAACTATATAGGTGAAAATTAAAGTAAATATCAAATAAATGCAAACATTTCAGCATTTGAAAAATGAATTATTGATTACTTTATCTTAGTTACAATTAATAAAAATGACTACCAAAAAGTTGAGTAGAATGAAACACCTTACTTATAAGCTAATATCTTTGTTATTTTCTCTTCCAGTTCTTTATATCCTAGCTGAAGTGTTAGAATAGACCTTATATTTTAATTTGAAAAAATACATTTAAAAAAAGTCGATATTGATCGATTTTTGACTATTTAGTTTTTAATATTTATTAAGAAATTTAAATATAATAAAATGGTTAGGTTGCGTGAATATAGATTACAATAACATTCAAAATAATTGGTTAATTGATAGTCATAAACTCAGAAATAAATAACTTTTTTAGTCTGGAATATTATTGTAATCTATATTCACGCAGCCTAATATTAAAAACTAAATTGGCCTTTAATTTTGTTGCGTTAGGTTCTAAACTATTGGCATCGAGGTAATAATAGAGCTGACGGAAGGTATTTGATAGTCTTAGATCGTAATGCAACGTGATTGCAAGTAATCTTATGATCTTTCAATCTGCAAATTCATTTATATCCGATTCTCTCCTCTTATACAATAATAATTAATGCAAAAAAAAAGTTGCTTTAATTGGTCATTTGTATTATTATTATTATTTTTTTTTTTTTTGCAATTTCTTAGAAGGATTCCTAATTGCTTTGTTTTTTTACGAGCTCTATAAAATATTATATGTACAATGTGTATGTTTGTCTCCAAAGAGTTGCTTCTATGCTTCTTAAAAAGAGAACCGGGGGGAGGGATGCCATAGAAACAAAAATGAAGCCACATCTAATTAATGTATAAATTAGATCCCATTCACTTTCTTGATTGCTGAACCCAATTATTTAACGATTCAATTTTTTTCTTATTTTTTTTTTTGATTATATAGTAATTTTTGATAGAAACACAAAAACATAAGAAAGCCTTGTATAATAAACTAGTCATTAAGGACACTTTGCACAAAAAATGACATTCAGTAAATGTAGATATAGGTAAAATAAGTGTAGTAAAAATAAATCCATTATTGTCCCAATAGATGACTTAAGCAATTTGTGACTTGCGTTCTTTAAGTGGGATAAGCTTACACTAGATGGCGTTAGAAAGATAAGATTTTGTATTAAAAAACTTTTAGCTAGTTTTGTGATTGTTTGACTCAGTATTGTTTGAGTGCATGTCAAAGATGGACACCTGCAAGCAGAAAATACACAATAGTTTACAGTTTTTCTTCAAACAAGGCGAACACGAAAGCCAGGAAGTTGAAAATAAGAATAGTGTTTATGGCCGTAATATTGTAACAGCCAATCATGCGCTATTTTGGTTTCGTAGATTCAGTTATCATAATTTTGATGTTAAAGATCCACCACGCTCTGGAAGGTCAAACATCGAAAATGTGGATACAATAATAATAATGGAAATTGTCGAGTGTTAACCTCACGTACGCACTGTTTTGATTGCCAAAAAGATAAGCATTAATGGAAAAAAAAATCATTTTAAAAGAAAAGAAAATCTATTATGGATGAATTTAACATAGAGTTTTTTATTTTGCTTCTATTAATCAAGGAACATTTTTAGCATGAGCATAACCTGTGATAAACATAAATGTACGGATCACTTTACTTTCTTTTCTTCTTCAAAATTGGAATTTTATTTAACAAAATAAATTTAGATCCTTCTTTTGTCTATAAATAATTTAAATTAATTTTATAAAGAATATATTATAAGGCCCATTCTTTTGACCATTGTATTTATTTATAGAAGAAAACTAAATTATTTCTTAAATGGCCTTTATTTAATCAATTGTGGTATATTTCATCGAATAAAGGTTTTATTGAAAAATTATAATTTATTTTATTACTAATATGAACTTTTTCAGAATAGGTCAATCCTTTTTATGCCTTTCTTTTAAATAATATATTGTAAAATTTATAGAAAATTATATATCCAACATAGGGCCCGTAATTGGAGTGGCCCTGAGGCAATTACCCCCTATGTTCCCCATAAAACCGGCCTTGCTACTAATTGCCATGAACTATAATGGTTTTTTAACAATACTACAGTAGATTTGAATTAGCCGATTGACACAGTTTACACATACGTTTTGAAGATTTAAGTACAGAAAACTAAATATCAAAAGTTATGTTATATGAATTTGGCCATGATGACCTTCACCGAATAATTTGTTACGGCTTTGATTGTGGCTGGAAAAATTTGAGATTTTGTCCCAAGGTGGCTTAATATGGGCAATTTTGAACAACAATGGTACATTCTAAAAATTTATTGACTTTTTTCTCAACTATTCTATTTTGGAGGCAGATATGGTTAAGAAGGTGGCTGATTTTGTTTCAAAAGAAATTTATATTCCTTTTGACAAAGGGATTGTACTTTCAAGCCAATATGTACAGGTGTTTTATTCTATTAGAAGCAATAATTTTGGTTTTTCAAGTCTTAACAGGCTTATTACAGTTCACTTGCCCTCAAAAACTCCAAGTAGACATCTTGGTTGTTTTTCACTCCGTAACGAATTAAATCATTGTGGAGCATCATTACTCCATTTGTTAATCTTTCAGATTCCATATCGCGTCTCTAGTCTATTTGAGGATAAAAAATTAAACAAACTTTATTTATATTAAAATTACAAATCTTTGTTAAAATATCATTTGAAGGGTCGATCTTTATAATAGTGATGGAATGTAATATTAAAAAGCAAGGGACCATTTAAAAAATCCTACATTAATACAGCCCAACATTTGATATTGAATGAATTTTTGGGATAAGTTGATATATTTAAGAATATTAACTATAGTTTGGAGCCTTCATTTAATATATGAGACTTGATTTATCCCCGATATACAACGTTTAAATAAAATCTATATTTCTGCTGATTATATTGTGACAATGAATTTTTGTTCTTTTTAAGTAGGATTTTTGGTGCTAGTTGTCAATATTATTTCTCGAAAAAAAAAATAACTTAAACTCAATTTTTAGCAGAATCATTCAAGCTTGTTTTTCTGTTGAATGGCTTACCATATGATTGAACTTGCACAATTATCTTTCTAGTGATAAGTTACGTTGCTATAAATATAAAAAGTGAATCATATATAAATTTAAATATTCCCACACCACGTTGAGTGAGGAATAAAAAAATTATGTAATTTTTCATTGCACTTTTATAAGATTAATGATGACAGCAGGAAGTAAGGAATAGGAAATGAATTAGTCTTATTTCGATATGAAAACAAAAAAACAGCACAATGTCTTTGTACAAGTTACAATTTATTGTATGTATATACCATAACAACTAAATTTATTAAAAACAGAGCCATTCTAATTATATTGGCAAGAATTAATTGATGATATCATTTCATTTTATAAATTTGAATTATTTATTTATAAGATATATTCAGAAGTGTATGTGCCATGTACACTTAAATTACCTTATATGCCGTTGAAACCTTTTCAATAAGTAATTTTTATTAAAAAAAGTTAATAAAAATTACACTATTTAATATTTTAATAGAAATTCAAAAATCATTATATGCATATTGTTGGATCGGTTTAAAAAAACTGAAAAGACTTCAATCTTATCAGTCCGGTCTCAATAAAATTTTATCGGTCTTTTATGGTAATTTATACAGCTGAAGTTAATAAGTCCTTTAGGTTCTTTAATATAACCTCTTTCTAAGAGACAAGATATCTGAAGTTTAAAGAAACAAATGTGTGGCTAGAACTTCTTATTTTATTTTATTGATCAAAGTTTTGGTTCCAGTGACCTTTTTCTCTCGGTTTGACGGGTTACAAGCTATCCCTTGCGACTTGCATAGCTGTGGTAACTTAGGTCTTCATTAATGACAGGATGCACAGTTGAATGAGATGCTGCATCGATGCTGTTAGCGATAGCATTCATCGATTGGCCGGGATTCTTCGATTTTTTTTGTTTGTTTTCCTCAACAAAGCAGGAATTCGGACAATTTTGGACGCTTCCAGATCACAAGGCTTCTGGGAAAGTATAGTCAGGAGTCCTCACCATCCTGTTCGACACTTTTTTCTGAATATTTGGAAGAATCGAGTAGTGCACCCGACCACTTTAGCAAAAACGTATTGTCTATTTTACCATTTAAATTGCAGAAAATACACAAAAGTACAAATTTTTTGGTTCCATATCTGTACCATTTTTCAAATTATAGTTCCATACCTAGTATATCTGTACCTCCTTACTGTACCTAATTATTTATTACGAATATAAAATTAAACAAATTAAATGCTTCATTTATACCTCCTCTTTCTCCTCTTTTTTCAAAAACAAGTCCAAGTTTCCCCTTTTATAAACTAGATTTTCGTGGTAGGTAAGGGAAATCCTCTTCGGTTGCAAAATGTCTGAATCCCACTAAAAAGCCTCTCCACGCAAAACACTCGGCAAAAGCACACAGTTTTTTTGTTTCTCATTAAAAGAAGACGATTTAATGTTGTCGTAAGGAAACATAATGATGTGGGAGAGTGACATTCGTGCCGGACTTATTCTCTGTTAGTATGGGTTTGTATTAAAACTGGTTTTTAGGGGGATGGGATGGGATGATGCCAGAGAAAATTGCTATGGTTTAAAAGAACTACCCTTAATTTAGGGCCAAGAGAATGTTGCAAAAATGTGGAATCGAGATTATTGATTACTTTTCTACGATATTAGATTGGAAAAGTTCCGATTCTAGAATCCAGTCACGATTCCAGGGTTTATTACCTTTATATACCTTTTAGTCAAACTTCCATTCTAAAGTTCGTATGTGAATAGTGATGATTTTGATTTAAAAAAAATATATATATATATAACATATATATTACGTTTATTAAGTAAAGTTAGGTATTTCGCGTATTGCATAGTTGATATTGTTGTATAAAAAGATTTTCATATAGTAGATTCCTCAAACAATTTGAATTCGATTTTTATATCCAACAAATAAATATATTCACTTTTTTAGGGCGTCCTTTTTGTATGAAAAAATATTATTTTGTTTTATTTTCCCAAATGATCTTTTTTATGGCTTCTTTAAACCTTCTTATGGCTCATGAAATTTTAAAACTTTTTTCAATAAGAGTTAATTTTTATTAACGTATTTTTATTATTATTGGTCTTTTATTAAAATTATCAATATATATATTATAAAATACCAATTAAAAAATAGGAAAATACATCAAGACGCATTGCAATAAAATTAATCATAAATAAATGCTATAGTTTACAATTAACCCTTTTCATCAAAACCCAACCCTTTAATATAAAAAATATTTTACTAACAATATAAGCATATATAAAAAACTCCCACTACAAAATATGGGAAAATAAAATAATAGAAAAAAACAAACGAAAATATAAGAAATAACAATTATATTTATAATACTCTTATCCTCATCATCAGGTAGTAACTTACTAAACCTTCTAGAGTTGACTGGAACTTCTATCCGTCTAATAAATTTTCCTCAGAGAATGAAAGTTTATTAGACGCACAAAAATGAAATAATCCTAACTCAGCAATAGCAGAAAAATCTTAGTCTCTGGTTTAGACTTTTCCTTCTCTTTAGGCATTCCAAAAAAGAATGGAAGCAAACGGATGCTTTGGAACGTAGTCATTCAAATTAAAAAGAACAATATTCAACTCGAATAAGTATCTAAGTGGAGATAATGCAAGGAATCTTGCAAAAGCTTGGATGATTGTGTTAAAAATCTTTCTACAGTCCTTGCAGGGCGAGTTGAAGTAAATATAGTTCGGTTAATTTTGGAGATGAGTCATAAATTTCCTATTCACCTTGACAAAATGAGGGACTCCCTTATTACAAAAGTGAATTTGATAAAACTGTAAGCATCATAATGTATTCATGGATTTTACTACTAGAAATAGTAAAATGTTCATTATCGTATTTTCTTATAAGGAATAATTTTGTTTGGTCTACCTCAGAAATTAAGAAAGTTACATTTTCGCGGTTCAATAATTTTATGACGTATTGACACTGCAAGTACCGATCGTAATGACAATTTACATAGGTATATTTTTAAACATATCAGTATTTTAGTATCAGTATAGGGAGACAACCAAGAACCCACGTATACAGTTTCAAATTCATAAAACAAGTACTCTTTGTATGATCTTACTTAATTTTTTTAGTATGTAGGTATATACATATATAGGTATACAAAATCGAGAACAATCCTCTGGGATTCATACTCAGAAACAAATATGTACATACATAGTTACATATAACAATTGCCAATTAGTAAACTTTTTCATACTGTTCTTCTCTTCATAGAATGTTTTATCTTTCAAAAAAAATCCATAACTACAAACATAATATGTTCATACATTTTTTTTTTTTGCTTCTATATGTACAATATATCCTCGAGAGAGAATATATGAACATACAACTAACACAGATTCCTTTTCCTTCCCAAAAAATAGCACAGTTTCTCTTTCCATCTATGTAATATATATAAATGTGTAGCGGACATAAATTTTCTGGAAATTATCTTGAAGGGAACTTAAAAAAACAACTTTTGGTTGATAACATCACAAAATGATAAACATATATAGAGTTAGAAAAAGCTTCAAAAAATGAAGGAGAAAGAACTAAAACAAGAAGGAAATAGCATACATAGAAAAAGCAAAAATAATATTTTTTTTTGATATGAGTGATAATTCAAATATATACATACATAGAAATGGTTTATTAATTTTCTAATGTATATTTTATGGTAATATATATATTTATGTTTCATAAAAATTTGTCGAAACAAACGTGGTTCAAAATGATATTTTAGAGTGTGACAGCTTGAATAAAATATATTAATATGATATAATGTTAAGTAATTAATTAAGCAAAAGTGTTTAATTACATGATATTGTAGAATGATAAAAATAATAATATTTGCCAAATTTAATATCAACATATTGTATCCTGCAATTATGATTGATACTTTACGAAAGTCGGAGACGGTGATTAGAAAACAGTTGTTTTTGTTATTGGAGAATCTGGCTGGGACAAAATGAGTAGGATGTGTTTTTTCTATTTGTAGGTTAAACATTTGATATGCACTGTTTATATGTTAAATTTAAGTTAAATAAATAAGTGCTGAAGAAAATACGAATTTTTTCTTGTTCAAATTGTCTTTTTAATCATTATTATTATTTTTTTAAATTGGCTATATAGAGCGGGCTTCTAATAAAACTTTTCAAGGGATAACTTAGCTTGAACAGTATTTTTTCTGATAAAGAAACAGTGTAATATTAAAACACAAAATTGTTTCTGATCCTTTTTTTTTTGGAAATAACAAAAGTAGCGCCACATTTATCACATTAACTCATGAACTAAAGAACAGATTGTCATGAAATTTAACAGCTGTTCTTTGAAGATAGGTACTAACTGAAAATGAGGTGAATTAAACAAAAATAGTATCATCTTTGTGTGGAGCCCGGGACTTTTCACCTCATGTGATATATATAGGCCATGGGATAGCGATTGTTAAAATTTGAAAAAGTTAAAAGAAACTATGAATGAATATACCTACTATCAGAGCATTTTCCCCTTCAATTAATAGCAAGGAAAACAAATAAAACTGTCCAAATTTTTCAATAATGAGCAAACTCAACATTTTAAATTTATAAAAGTTAAGGTGCTTTGTGGGTATCCAACATCTTTTCAAGATGATGTAAACATTAAAGGAATTAGAATTTAAAATGACTCACCAAGTACTCAAAGCATCAGTAAACATTTGGAACAGGATCTTTCTCAGTTAAAACAACCAATAGCAACGAAACTTCCTAAACTCAATTGTTTTAACAGGGAATAAAATCTATTTGAGGACAATAGGGATAAAAGTGTTGAGATTGTACGTGGTTTTTCTACAGCAGGACTTTTTCTACTAAATTTAACTCAAGATTGCTTTAAAATACATTTGATATTGTGTTTTTCCTAAGAAGTTATTATGCAAATATCAGTCCTAAAAAGTAAATCAGTCATTTCCCTTATTAGTATCTAATATGTAATTTGTTTACTTCTATAGAAAATGTAACGCACCTAAAAGTTTTATCACTAAATTAGGTTAAAAATATGACTGCTTAATTTTTTTTTTTTGTACACTACAAGGTCATGACTTAAGTTTTGTAACAGGTTTATAATGAGATAAAATGAAAATAATAAATGTATTATATTAATTTTTAATTTTATATATATTATCTTTAAAGAGTCACTAATCATCATAAATACTTTTACTCAATTTGGCCACTTTCTACAACTAAAATCTTTCTCAATCTTCTCAGAACAGCTTTTACACAGGCTCAAACAGTATTTAGTGGAATAACATTCCATTCCTGGACCAATGCGTACTTCAATGGGTTAATATTTGGACTATAGAACATGCTTTTTCTTCAAGCAATTACTAATGTAAAAAAAATCCAAGGGATTTATATCTGAACTTGAATCAGGCCTAAATTTTGCATTAAGAAATACATTCAAATTCTTTTCACACCAAGCCTGGGTGGATCTTGAGGCATTTGATAGCGCTCCATCTTAGGTAAAGGTATATTTCTTATCTTGAAATACCTATTGAATCCAAGGCAACAATGTTGATTCCAATATAAGGTGCTAGTTTGTCTCTGAACTGAGTTTGATCCCATGTGGAATGAAAATTAGTGATGGCCTTGCATCCTCACATTCAGCTCCCTAAACAATAATTTCTGAAGTCTTTTGACACGGATAGGGAATTCATGTAGTTGTGAGTATTGAAGCAATGTTTTTTCAAATAACACGGTCATTTTGGGGATTAAATGTAGCTTGGATGGTGAAATATTTATCATCACTAAAATATGATTTGAGAGCGTGGCATTTCTAATGCCATTCAAAATAACCTTGTTTTTTCCATTCTATCTCGTTTTGTGTTTTTAATTAAAAGATTTAGGTTCTGCAAACGATACACATAAATCTTAAGATCATTTTGGATAGCTTGGACTAATAAATACCATATCTTTTTCCCTATTCCCTTAGACGCTGTACATGATTTCTTCAAGTTGATTCCTAGATGGACTCGATAATTTTGGAAGTATTTTTGGACTTTATTCGTTGAGATCGACGTCGATCACCACATCCCCTATTTCATTATGACGTTTGATTATTCTGAAAATAAAAACACGATTTATATCCGAATAATTTCATTGTACGATTTCAGATTTTGACGTCCCTTTCTCTTATAAATTAATGATAAGTTGACGGGTGGCTTCATTATTCATTAAACACTTTATACGTGGAATGACAACTTTTCTATTTTCTTGCAATAGGTTTCTAAAAGGTAACAGAGTTACGATATATACTTTAATTTAATATAGCGTGAAATATCCATAGTAAAATAAGAAAATACTTAAGTTAGGACCCTGTATTGTACTACATAACTGATGTTATAACTTTAATTACATCTCTCAAACCTTCCTCTAAAAACAAAATACAAAAGGTCTAAAATTACTTTGTACATGAACAATGTCATCATTCTCTCCAACTGATAGACCATTTTATGTTTAGTAGTAGTAAAATAATTACGGATAATACAGTTATTTGGAACTGTTAAGTGATTATGTGTTTACAAAATATATAAGAGACTTCTGTCGGAATATATGAATGCCTTTACAATTAGCAAACTTATTGAGTCGGAAATTATCTTCTAAACAGCCTAATTACTTGTCACTATATGTGAATATTACTCTCACAAAGATCTAGGATCTCCACACAAGTAAATCAATTATTAAATACTTACCATACTAGCTAATTATAAATTGTTTTACGGGAAAAATAGTTAAAGTGTAACAAAATAATCATAAGATTGTTTTAATATTAATTGAAAAATAATAAAGCATAAATTATATTCTTCTAAATTCCCTATCTATGAGTTCTACGTTATTTTATTTATTAATTTTGTTTTATTTTGGACATAGAAATGCTATTTAGTTATTGTGATTCTTGTTGGGCTAGTAGAGATGTCAAAATCCGTCCAAGCCATATTTAAAATCCATAGTTGAATAGCTATTGTTGGTCTGTATTACAAACTATTCTAAGTAATATGTAAGTGGGAATACTTTAGAAAACTTGATTTTTCTAGTAATACTAAAATATAAATATATATGCATGTCGAAAGAGAATAGTCAACATATTCTGTTATGTTAGCAAGATAATTACATTAAACTCTATATATATTTATTATATTCAAGATAAATGATAAATTAAGATCTTATTCTTAGTTTATGTCTTTGAAATGAACATTTGATGTTTTGTACATATTATTAACTTATTCTTAATATACAATTGATTTTTTCACTATATTGATGATTTTTTTATATTAAAAATATAACTAGTATTAAGAAAATGACGGATATCCTCTATGTAAAGAAAATATATTAAAAAATACTGATAAATGACTTAAATGGAGTCGTTCAATGTTACAAGGTAACTAATAATAGTCTACCGTATTCCTTCTCCTTTTTTACTTTTTCATGCCTACAAGGGTATAGTATGAAAATTAGATGCAAGTCCCTGATTCGGCCCTTAATAATGAACAGTTAGTAACAAGAAAAGTAGAAAATGAATAAAGTATTTTTCTTTAAATTTCCCTTTCCCTTTTGAGAGTCGAGGTTGCGAGTTGACAGAAAAATTGTCGAGTACAATGCTATATGAATTATTTAAATCTTTTTTTCACGACTCCATTCCGACAAAATACATTTGAATACTTACTGTCAGATAAAAACATCTCTAATTAGGGATGAAAAATTAGAAGAAATCCTGTTGAGCATACATTTAAATAAAGCATATGTTGGTAACCTACAAGATATTATTGTTCTTATTAATTATTTCTCCCTATTTAGATTATTCAAACGTATTAGGGAGCAAGGAGCACTAGGTATAATTTTTATAGTGATCTTTCTCATCAGATATGTCGTCTATCAAAATAAATAAAATTTACTTTTCTTTTTGATTTACATTCTCGAGGATTTAGACAATTTTACATCCTTATATACGTAGGTTAGTAACGAAAAAAACGTCGTCATATCTTTATGTATGTTATGACGGTAATGACATTGTATGTAATCTTTTTTACTATTCCCATTATTTGACAAAAATCTTTTTCAATTATCTATTTTTTTTTAAATCCAGAGCATTACCTATAGTAACGAATATATGTATAATACTAAGGAAAAGTCATATTCCCCCCTTCCCCAAGATTTTCAAGCCATTTACATACATGAAACCCGAATCTTACATAGATGATATTTTATACATTATCCTTTATAGTTATTCTTCATATAAAAGTAATAGTTATTCACTGTATGTGAGACAACTCTATATTTATGTTTCTACATATTCTTCCTATTCTATGGTATATATATAAATATACAGTTTATTATCATCATAAACATATTTTTATTCTTTTATTTGCTTCAGCAGCAAATTACGTCTTTCTTATAAAATAGAGGTTTATCTAACAGCATAATAAAACAGAGAAAGAAAACATCTCCATTTTATTTATCTGAACCCGTTTATATAAATAAATATATACCTTCATAAAAATATTTATAAGGACAAATGGTATAATATACATAGAGGGTGGTCCATAATTAGGGTCCTTTAGTTTTAACGTCATTATATTATGAGTATTGTGTATAGACATTTCGTTATTCAACTAAGAATCATTGCCACAGCAGAACGGAGCCCACACTACAAATGAAATGCAAGAATGATACAAAAACAATTTTTGCATTTTTGGCCTCCCTTTTCACCTGATCTTAATCCTCCTAACTTTGCAATGTAAGGTATGGTCGAGTGGTAAACCTATGCAGATTTCAGACTCAGAATGGAATCCCTGATGGCAGGCGTGGAGTCTGCGTACGCAAAATATTCCAGAAGACATATTTTATGTACTAGTTTCAAGTCCTTATGGGCCGTCTCACATTGAATGAGATATTGACAATTGTAGGACAATATTAAACTTGTGAAACAAATATTAATACATATTCTGGGACAAAATATTTTATGTGATAATTTTTATTTGTAGTATATGAAAACCTTTTTACTGAAAAAACTATACTGAAATGTATCAAATTCTAGATAGGTACTACATCAAAAGTTATTTGCGAAAAGACCCAAAAATTAAAAAAAATCTTAATTATAAAACACAAATTGATTGAAAAAATATTTATTTTTTTAAAAATAAGGATACAGGAAGTATGTGATCTGATAGGACTATTTGAGAAGCACTTTAAGCCAATAGTTGGGGTGACGATATTATGGAGTAATTGGCCTACTGTCACATAGATTATCTCCCCCCATTTTTAAAAAGAGGAAAGATTGATAGAGTTTGTGGAATTTTAAACTGATTGAGGTACAATTGTGTTTTTATAATATATTTTATATTTATCATAGAAATATTCATATATAGAGAGTGGTGCCCCAATACTTGCAGTATCATTTAATTATATAATTAATCTGTTATTTTTATCTATGAGTTTTAATTACGCTGCCAAACGACATTTGTAACAAAAATAAAAAATCCTTTATTCCAATGTATCTAAGCGTAAAAATATTGGAGAAACAAGAAAAAGGCAACGACTGTACGATTTCCTCCACAGTACCAAGAAGTCTGCAGAAACCGTTGGGACGAGAATGGTATTAAAAGGTTTTGAAAGCCAAGAAGGTATTCTGCAGTAACAATATGACTAGTTTCTGGCCTCCTCCATGTGACCCTTCTCCAGCCCTAACCTTAACTCTCTGAAGTTTAAGATATCTTGTAGAAAAATATCTGCCGCTCCTCTCATCTAAGTTTAGGATTTGCTCGGAGATGCCATCATGACAGTGTGGTACGCCATGGACACGGTCTTCATCGTCAAGAGCTGACAATCTGTTCGGCAGCGTGTCGAGCCTTTTATTACTTATAAGTAGATATATTGGATAAAAAAGACGGAGACACTCTCTGCTGCTTCGTTTACAAACGAATGTCAGTAAACAACACTTATGTCCCATTGCTTAAACCTGAAAACTTTGTTATATATAATATTACGGAAAGTTCTTACAAAGTTATGTTCCTTAGGAGTTTCAAAGTGACTAAATTTACTTATTCATCTACATGCGCTACATATGACTTGTATGTTTGTTACGACGAATTTTCGAGAATTTATTGCTTTATTTAAAACATATTTTACAAGTGTAACTATCTATTAATCATCTTTTACTTAAATTCAAGTGTTATGATCTTGAAATATGTGGTTAGCCGCTCCTTTATTCAATAGGGATTCTATTTTGAATATAATTCGAGACAAGGTTAAAAAGATTGCCTTCTTTAGGAATCTTAACACTCGAAAGAAATTAGAGGAAGAATCCCTGGAAAAAAATATTTTAACCTGTCATGACCTAAAGGTGCAAACCCTCTTTTGTGATGGTCGCTTTTACTTCCCTTTGAAAAGAGCGACACAAAATTTATTGTTCCTAGACCCTAGCATCTTAATATGACTTTTATTAAACCAACAGACGAAGCTCAATCTATTTGTGGTTACTATTTAAATATGTTAAGACTTCGAGAAAATCGGAGAAAAATAATTTTATCTTCTCTTATGTATATTTCGGATGGAAGGAAATGTACTGCACAATTTCAGATTTCTACCAAGTGTATCAAAATTTTATAACCCATCCAAAGATTGTGGGAAATTTAAAAAAAAATATAATACATGCCTTTGTGGATTGAAGGGATGTCAAAATTCTGCAAAAATTCACCACCATTAGCATCAAAGATCTGGAAAATGGACCTTTGAATTTAATCAAAGCTTGTAATCTCTTCGGATTATCTCGAAGGAAGAAGTAGTCTCCACAGAAGTCTAAAGCCATTGATTTTGCTTTATTAAACTATAAGGCATTAATTGCAGGAAAGCTTACATCCTATGAGCCAATATACCCTTACGAACTAAGAGCAATTTTATGGTATCCATTGCTAGATCCTTGCGGGAAAAGAAGTAAAATTCTATCCTTTGGTATTATTCTAACATAAGAAGCTACTAAAGTCAATCCTCCGAAGTTTTAGAATTTCTAACCTGGACTCTTGATTGCTAGAATTTGTTTATAGATAGTAAAAATTATCGATGTGTTTTTTTAATGATGTTTTTTTTAATACTATTATTGATGTACTTCATTTTTTTTTCAAAATCAACAACACTTAACTTTCCCGACTAGAATACACTGCTTGCTTGAAATAGGCTATTTTTTCTTTTATTTTTCAACTGGTCTCTTTGGTAGAAATTTTTGAAAGTTCTTATATGAAGCAATAACTTTAAACTATATTTAAACGTACGTTTATTTATGTAAATATAAAAGGAACGGTAGATAAAAAAAAATATATATGTGGTCTAATAGATTCATTTGATAAAAATCTATCTTCTCATGTCTATAAAGTCATATATTATGTGTTTTTATTTTAAAATGAGTTTAATACAAAACCTATTTAGACACCGTATTAAGAATTACATTTGTAATAGAGGATCAGGATATATGATACACTGTCGTTATCCCATAAGCATCAAAATAACTCTTTTTCCCCTGACAACTGTAGATTTTCTTATTACCCTTGCTCCTTAATATTTATCCATGAACGTTGATGGATGGAACTCCAATTAGCTCTTGTTACTTTCCTACAAATTATAAGGAGTATAAGGGTATTATAAGTACATATTGGTTACTATTTTAGTATCCTTAGATAGTGTATATCGGAAAAAAAGAGTTTCTTTTGTAAACAGTCATTGGAAACATCGATTTTTTTTGTTCAAGGTTACTCACATAGAATGAAACAATCAATTGAGATTTTTTTCAAACTTGAATCGGACCCTGAGCTGTAGGATTTTTCTTATACTTACACTGGCTCAAATCAAGAAGCTAATTTAGTAGAATACAACAAAAGTAAAATTCCTTATGTACAAGTTTTAAAGTACAGGAACGACATTCTGTGAGGATTTTACTTTAATATGAAAAAGTATTTTAAATAATATGCATGATAATTAAGATTAATATATAGTTGTTAAATAAAATAATAACATGAAATATAATTATGCCGTGGCACAAAATTTGAATTAGTCGACTAGCGGCGTCAACATATATTTTGAAGAACGTCTAAAGGAAAAAAAATCAGATATTTATTTAAAAAGAAAATACAAGATTCAAAATTTCCCTATCAAAGGGATTTAAAAAAGAAAATACTTTTGTCAGTCTGTAGCGTAGGTGCACTAAAATTTGCACATAATCTCTCTAAATGTTGTGGCACTCCACCATGCTATCAACTAGTTTTAATGTTTTTTATTTCCTTTTTTGGGAGAAAGCTTGCAATATGTAATAATCGATAACACCGTGATAAAGAAGACTAGGTCTTAGGATTAACGATTAACAGATGTATTGGTTCCGTTAATTTGGTAATTTACTTACCTCAATTTCAGGGACATTTCCTAATGGGACACAAATGCCCTCCCGTAAAACAACCTTTGATAAATAACGTCATCATAGATATCTACAACTGATGTCATCATAAACCAGCCTAATTTAGACTTTAATTAGACTTAAATACAGAATAACGGCTAAATATTCAAAGTTTTGCTGAGTACATTCAAATGATAAACTATGATAATTTACTATAGATTTAGTAAAAATGATGTAAAGGGCACTTTAAAATTTGGAAATATTTCAAGGACCAATAAAAGGGAGACGTGGAACGGAATGATTTTAAGTCCTATTTTTAAGGAGTAATATAATACCTAGGATTGTTTTTTAAAAATATGACGTAACATTTAAGGAATTGGATGTAATAAAAATATTTATGAATTATAAATGAATATGATTTGATAGAGTATATTTTTTTCTGGTCCATTATACCCATTTAAATGATCCTTGTGATAATATAAATATTTTTTTGAGTGCATTATTTTTGAATTTCTATGCTTGTATGTTTGTGAAAAATTCTGTTTTCCATGATGGATTAGTTAGTACCTCTTACTATAATTATTATTATTAGTAACATTTCTTCATGCATTGATCTATATATTTTATACCTATATATGTGTATTTTTGTCTTACATAATATATATTGAGTATTGTATTTTGATATTTCATAATATTCGCAAATAATAATAAGAATATAATTAATAGCTTCGTCCCACCATTTCCAAGGAATGATTTAAAAACACAAGGAATATATTATGTATTTCAACAAAAACTGAGTGGATGCAATTATAAATTGCATTTCTCGAAGGCAAACAAAACAAATATATATACATAATATACACAATGTATATGGGTATACCTATTTATAACCGATCAACCAACATCCCTTCATCAACAAAATAGATAACACTCATTTACTTATTACTAGGTTCATGGGCAAAAATATTACATATTTTTCAGAAATTAATTCTGATTACACCTCTTGTTTAGTAAATCTTTTATTAAAAACAATGAAATATAAAATTAGTTCATCCATACAATAATGATTAATTTGCTGACCCTCTATCGCCACGTCAGCAAAGCACTTTAAAAACCACGTGATCATTTTTTATCAACATTTAGTTGTCTACGGCCATTTTTTCATTTCACAAAGGTAGGCTCAGAGCACCAGGCAGAAAAAATTGCATACGTCACGAGAAAAAAATAATAAAATATTTTTAATGATATACCTAGATCAAAGTTATAAACCAAATGTGGAACCGGTGACCATGTGATCATTTTTTCCAAATTCAGTCAGCTACAAGAAACTTTTTTTCTCTGCTGAGGGCACTGAGAATACCATGGATATTACTCAATAACTAACTACACAATATCTATAAAATCACCCATTTTATAGAAACTAAACAAGGTGAATTCTGAAACAAAAATTTCTTACGTCACAAAGGAAAGGATGACGTAATGTCGTCAGTGTTAGTGTTACTAACATACCAAGATCAATGCTATAACACAAATGGGAAACAATGACCAAATGATCAGTTTTTATTCAAATTAAGTTGACTTTAAGAATATCTTTTTGTACACTAAGGAGTGCTGAGGGTGCCATGAATCCCTCCATGATTTTTCCACCTTATTGAATTAAAAGAAGTTAATTCTTCAAATGGAAGAAACAATTTCATTCGTCACAAGGAAAATTATAAATAACGTATCTATGGTGTTTCTTTAAGCGACATCTAGCATGAAAAAAAAGTTTTTATGTAGCTTAGGAAATTTCTTCAAGCAAACAAATAGAAAACATATGATGTACTCAAAATTATGCAGCTTTAGTATAATAACTTTAAATTTTGTGCTAAAAGCATCCTTGGGGAGAAAACAGCTAAATTTATTCATGAACTGATGATGTGGTCGTAATTTCGCTATTTTATAGTTTCGATGCATCTTTGCATTAAAGTATTAAAAATATCAATATATTATTATTAGTTTACAGCTTAAAGATAAAAATATTTTTTTTTTGCATATAGCGTGCCTTATGTAAACGTGAAGAGTAACACGTATTCCGTTAAGTATATATCAATATTTGCGTGTAGAAAAATATAGAGGGAGACTGAATTATTATAAGATCACATTATTTATAAATAAAACATTGTATTTTTTTACTGTATAGAGGCAGTTCTTCGATATATAATCATTTTACGTACTTTTTCCAATTATTTCTGACACCTTTTTAAAGCATTCGATCTGAATAAGTAATTCACAACTAATGGGAAACAAATCTATGTATACTCAGAGATTGTTTATAGTTCTACGAACATAATTTGTAACTTAATATATACATTATTGAGTAGTCTCAAATGTGTCAGTTATCATAAATGATTCCCAACCAACCAAGCTATTAGCAACTCAAATCAAATTATACCTACATAGATACACATATCATATAACTTGTCATTGGAATATAGGAGTGTCAAATATCTAATAAATAGTTAATAAGGTGTTGTATGCTATGAATCCGTGCCACGAACAGCTCTGACTCCCTTTCCATATGTTAAGTTTATTTACATATTATCGCTGTTTTAGGATTAAAATGTACCAAATCAGGTTAAAATTTGCAAAAATTGAGTATTTGAAGAATAATTTAGCATTACTCGTATTATTATTGCTTTTAACAATGTAACAGGGCCAGGGCTGGTTTAAGCGAGGTATTGGGATCATTTACTAAGTAATCACACTTGACTAAAACAAAATAAGTGCCATGTATTGTATAGATTTTTAATAAATTAATAAATATTTTCTTTGTAAATTTAATTTAAAAATTAAACATATAAATGTACCAGCATTTTATTTGAAAATACGCAATAATTTGAAACTGTTTAAAAAAAAAAAAGTTTCAAAATGTCGTTTTCTGAATAAAACAATATTTAAAATTAAATTTAAATTGAAAAAAAGGCCCAACACACTAATCTTTGCCCTAGGTTCAGCTCAAGGTAAAACCAACTCACTCTGAACATAGTTCTTAAGTATTGAAATTAATTAGATTTGAGATTTTTAAGTGACATCATCGTTGATATGACGCCATTTAACAAATGAAGAATAATACGTACAAAACAATTATCTGAAGTAAATCCTTTAGATAATGTATTAAACGGCACTTCTAGCTTATCTCGAAGCCGTAATGACTAGGTTACGTGGCTCCCGTTTGAAGAATATGTTCTAAATCAACCATTTATTTTGTCATTTTTGATAACATATACACAATACAAAAATGTGGAGTAAAAGCGTGACATTGAAAGGGAATGTGTGAGTCTCACTCAAATTGTGTGAAGCTTCAGAGCCTATCTGGAAAATCTTATATTCATTAGCTACCACACAAATTTTTGCAGGGTTCAAAAGTTTTCTTTTTTCCCTCTCCTGAACAAGTTGAAATGTATGGAAATAATATAATTATTCTAAAGCAGCGATATACTGATTTGACGTAAATTATCAATAATAATTAATCGAAGATTGATATTGTGTAAAGAGATTGAAACATGTTTAAGTGAAAAGGTTCACACGACTTCATGTGTTACGCTCAGTGATCTCATTCCCTAATTCTATTGAATATTGTACCTTAGTAACACGATAATCGTCTTCTTCTTGCAATTTTTACCTATTATTATTGTGATCATAGGTAAATATTAGTGTTGGGGTTCGGTCTGAGACCGTAATAATTTTAACTAATTCGGCCCAACTTCGGCCTTTATACGGCTCTTTTCTTATAAAATATATTTGAGGGACAAAAAATACGATCTTAACCAAAATATCGGTCCAAACTTGTAAGACAGAACTGAAATAAAATTAGTCTCGGACTGAGTCTAAAACTTTATATGAATCTGCAGTATATACTGAATATAAATAAAAACAACAATTTTAGTTTGGTGTTTTTATTTACACTTTATAATACTGTATATTTGCTTGTACTAATAACATTTATGTATATTTAAGAAGTAAGTTTTCCTCAAACTAATGGATATGGCTAAGATTGACAGGATTTTAGATGCGTTATGTAATTTGTGGAGATACATAGGGTCTAAACAAAATACCAGTATCTGGGCGTTGCTAATTCTAAAGTATATATACGATATATTTTACAATTTTTCAATCAATTGATATTTGATTAAGCGAAAAGAAAAATAATGAAAATTAATTATTTTTGTTGAAATTGATACTTTATTAAACCTTTTAATCATATGGGGAATCCTCTTTTCTTACTGTTCCTTCATACTTACCTTTGAAAGTAAAGTAAAGTGCCCAAACATACATTATATATAACATTGATGTTTGTTGCTAACTCTATTTGATCCCCTGCACACTCATCTCTTCATCTCATTATTGTTGATTCTTCCATTGACTAAGAATAATATTCTGAAAATATAATAAGCCACACTCACTTAATTATTTATTTTTGGAATTTAAATACTCATCATTTGCTAAAGATTACCTTATTTACAGTTTTTTTCAATGATGTTCAAATCAAATTTCGAAAGTTTCAACTTCAAGTACTAATTGATCAAAATTCGATCTAAACTTGATAAGAACACATACATGTAAAAGTATAATTACTGAGTTTTAATCAGATTAAAAAATTATCCTTTCTTGACTAGTAACTAAATTTACCAACTTTCACCAATACAACGTACATTGACAATAGTTTTTATGGGTTATTTAGGAAAGAACTGTTGTTTATTTAGTCATAACTAAACAATGGGCTGACGGAGCTCAATAGACAACGCGCTCAGGAGAAATTGTGTTTTTGAACTCAATGTCCGTAGCTTCGATACTCGGTCCCTCATAGAGAAGATAATATGCATTATATATAGCGAATTCTAAGACAATTCTTATGTCAGGTAGATTAATTGTAATACTATAATGTTTACTTATACTTAATCAGTGCAATTTCATCTGACCTATTGAAGGACAATTAAACACAATTACAGACACATAATATATGAATAACTCTTGTTATCAAACAATATTTAAACTAATTATCTAGTACTTATAGGGGGCGTTACAACCATTTAAGGCTGGTCTTAGTCTGTATTAACAAAAAATAAGAGGGCTCACTGTAAATAATATTTGTAGGAGTTCAAATGAAACTAAGATTCATTTGTAGGGTTACTCTACAAGACTCAGGGTAATTCAAAATCAAAGGAAAATGGGGTAATATATTGTAGGTGTTCCAGCATTTTGATAAACTTTATTTTACTAGTGATTGTAAAAGTACAATCATTCCATGGTTTTCTTCCATAAAGTAAATCTTTTATCGTCAAAGATTTGATAATTTTTTTGGGATTTGCTTATATATATACATAAAAGCTTATGTTATCTATTTTAATTTTTCTACTTTTTCCCCCCTGTGGCTTTTCTCAACATTGAGTGGTTGAATTCATATTAGATTTTGTTTAGCTGTGAACCTTTTCCAGCAGTTCTTAAATAAAAGTTAAATAATTGGGATAATTGACTATTTTTTTCTGTTTCTTTTTTGACGAATGGTTTCAAGAACAATAAATGTAACGACGGGATATTTATTGCATTTTTATATGTGACGATTATGTTTTCCTTAATACATGAGGAAAAAAAAGCACAAAAACAGTTCATAGTTTTCCCATTGTTGGAATATTCTTAAAATAAGTGTGGGGAATTGTTAGAAATGTTCAAAAAACTTAATTAGATACGAAAAAAATAATTACTTTTTACTGTCCAACATCCAATTTCATAGAAAACCCTTACAGGTTTATTAGATTAATTATATAATCATTTTAATGCAAACTTTGCTCCCCTCAATTACAATCACCCTTTCTGTTGATGTTGTCATTGTTGTCGTCAGAACCTACGTCTCTGACATTAATGCTTAACCAACCATCATTCTTTTTTTTTTGTCCCACAAAATATTCACAATTTAATTTTTTTCCTTTTCAAAACAATCAAATCATCACTAAAAGGGGGAAATAAAATATGAAAAAGAATAAAAAAAATGAATAAATTATAATTTTTTTTTACAAATTGATATTTTTTTTTTGAATCAAACAGGCTCGTTAAATAAATCTGCAAAGTCATACAAAACCAGTTATTTCCTCAGATTACACAAAATAATCTTTTTTATTCTTAAAAATAAAGGTTGATATGTTAGTTATGTTTTACATCCTTATCGAATACATCATCAAATGCTTTTTTTTTCTTCTTTTCATTCTCTTTTTTTATTTTGAATGGCCATTGATTTAATGAGAAAAGAACAACAACGTTTGAATATTTTAGATCATTATGCAGAGCATGGCATCGATATCTATTTACCAGTAATCCTTATTGTATTTCTCAGTTTTCTACAAATAGAAAAAGAACAAACGGGCTATCTAATCGTTGGAATCTTGTTAATTTAACTCTATATTGCCATACATATCATATTTGATGTATGAGATCTGGAATCCTTGATTTGAGGAGTTTGAAACAGTTGTGACTCGAAAGCTTCATGAATATATTTGAAATCTAGGATATTTGGTGAATTTATTCTTTCTTGCCCAAGAATTCAAATACAAACTCAAAATGTCCAAATTACGATTTCAGGTCTCCTTTTAAGTAGAACTGGATTAAAGGTACCATTTGGTAAGGAATGAATAAATAGATGTACATAAATTTACTCTTTATTCACCCTTGTTAGCAACCCGAAAGAACCGAAAGTCAGAACGCTAATTTATTTTTTTTTAAATAAAAAAGAAATTAACAAATGCTTCCTCTGTAGGTAACATCAAACGTTTTTGCATCTACCTCCAAAAGCATAAAAAAAAGAGCTTAACCTTAATAAATAAATGGTAATGCAAATGGTTATAAGAAAAATACTAACAATAGTTAAATATATTATTTGCAAATATTGTTATTATTATTATTATAAAGGTCGTTTCAAACATGTTTATTGCGATATAATTAGTTAATTAATAGATGCAAGATTAAAAAACTTACATATAAACTCCTCCTTTTAGTTTCTTGCCTGTCCAACTCACCTTTATAGTAGGTGCATTTACCGTTGATCATTTCTACTGAGGTAAAGACGCGATTTAATTTTTTTTCATATTAACTTTTTAGTAGATTTTAATCATATTTTAAATTTACTGCTTCAATATTTTATTACAATTTCGATATTCGGCTAAAATTAAAAAACACACATGGGAAGTTGCAAAAACAAGTTGTTATTTATTCAAATATACCTATAAATATATGCATCTATGATAATTTGATACAAATTAAAGATGTCACTAATGGAACTTTTGCAATCAAAAATTCGATGCATTGATATGAACATAACAAGATAATATCTACATAGTATATATATAGACGCATTTTTCGTATACATCTCTTCGAAAAACAAAAAAAATACAGTTATTATTTTGTCAATCGTAAATTACCCAAATGTTTGTAGAGGATCAATCTAATTAAAAATATTTTTGAAAGACATGCTTCAGTTCATGCCTTAAGTAAGTAAGCATTTCAAAATCCATATCAAAACACGGGTATGAATAAATATGTACATATTAAGTAAATAGATATATCATGTCCCTGTTTCTATAACATCTCATTCAAGGCGTGACTAATTAGATCAGGGCGTCTGTTATACTTAAAAGTTAAAGGAGACAGCGTTCATTTTTTCGTTAATATTTCTATACTGAGCCACCCTATACATACGAGTACTATATAAACCTGTTTTAGCCCATTTCCATAAGATCTTTGTTCTTGTATCCACGTACCTACAATGTATAGATCGCCTCTTAATACGATGCAAAATGTGTGTTCAACTCATAATTTTTTTTTTGGTACGTCAGCACATAAACAATCTTGAATTATATTGTTGTTTTTGGTCAAGGGTGAGCACCCATCTTGTGGATAGTTTAGTCATGCAAAGTATAATGTACCCGTTCATTCGAGATACCCATATCACTAGCAATCTCACGCACCTTCACTGGTCCGTCACTCATCACCATATTATGGATTTTATCAATGATTTCTTAAGTAGTAACCTCAACAAGGTGTCCAGAAAGTTAAGCGGTACTTGTGCCCATATGGCCGATCTGAAAATTTTGAAACCCCCCTATAAACTGTTACTTATAAATCTAAGGTGCAGAGTTCCCATTATGTGTATCAAACTTCTTTTTAGTCTCCTGAGGCGTTTTGCCTTTCATCATGTAATGTATAATCAACACACGAAATTATTTTTGTCCATTTTTTGAAAATCGCTCCAATTCCTTGATTCAAACGAATGTCAAACAAAAATAAATAGACCAATCTGGCTGAAAGATGGTGTGTGTTCTTACATGGGATGCTACTAACTAAACATAACCTCTATATGCGCAGTAGTACCATCCCAGTTTGCACATAATTTTCAAACGACCCTCGTAGATATGATATCTTTTATATTATAAATCCAAATTATATGAATAATAATTATATATAAAGTCGTATATCTATTAACGGATTAATAATAAACTTAAATTTCATAAAATTCGCCTCCACTATTTTAATTTTTATTTCTTTCCGCCTCCTTATTTTTTTATTTGCCTCTCAATTAACAATTTTATAATAGCTTGTGGATCATTGCTTTAGTTTTCTAGTACTATAATATTCATAACTTTTACATTAGTGCAGACCTTCTAGACGTAACTTTTTTGAAGAGGGAAGTAACTAATTTGGCCTAATATAAGGTTCTAAGATTTTTTAATAACATTTTTGGATGATCTTGATAGCTGCTCTGCATTAGAGGTTTAATGACCTCTGCTCTAAAAAAATACGTATTGTGCAAAATAAAACAAAACAGAAAATGATGAACTCTGATGAATATTATAGATACTTTTCTCTATGAACGTGCTCAAAAAAACTGGACTATTTGATGTCTTCCTGTAGATTTGATCTAGTTTGTCTATTTATTATTCAAAAAATACACTGACAATTATGTACACCGTGGTAAAAACGTAGTTTTACTTTTATTTTACTCTATATTTTACATTCCGTGATTGGGAACTTTTTTTGTAAGGGCAATTATTAGAAAAATTAGGGTATTATTCTGACTTGTCGTATTTTTTTGAGGAAAAAGTTCAAGGATAAATAAAGTATAAAACAGATATATAAGATTTTAATTATAAAATAAGTATGATATATATAAATTTTAATTATATACATTTATTCAATGTTTATTAGAAAAATATAAATTTAACGGTTAAAGAAGTAAGTTTGTTTTGTTTATATAATGATTTTACAATTTGGATACGGTCTAATTAAAACGTCTTTTAACGGACACCTAGTTTATCTTAATTAAATAATTACTATTTTTATATACGTAAATAACAACTATTTGAGCACCCAGTTTCCCGTTCAAGGACTCAATATTACGTACATACATATATTCTCATCATACTATAGAGGTGCTTGTTAGTGTTGAGACTCGGTCCAAGACAGATTTTTTTTGTGTTTGGTCTTAATTGATTTTTTCTGGAACGATATGGAATTATATTTTGGTCCAGACATAAATCGAATTGTTTTCAAATCGTGAACCGATGATTTTGGTCTCAGAAGACCTATTTTCTCCTCATTTCTGAATTATGAGTTGTACGAGTATACACATGATTTGTGCAACACATTTAATTTTTTAATAATGACGGTATTGTGTTATTTTGAAACCGAGGACCGAATAAGTTTTCTCCACTAAGAATAATAACGCTCTCAGACCGATCTAGGATTTTCAGACCATACCCAAAACTAGTGCTTATGTATACTCATATGTGTGTATGAATTAACTTTTGTTACGTAATTACAATCTTTGGTCTCATCATGGATGTATAATGAAAGGGAAAAAATAGACTATTACGTTCAAAGTATTTTTTATGGGATTATTATTATTTATTTTCTGGCCAAGGCGTTAGTGATATGTACATATATAGACATTAGTATTGAGCCAATTCCGATTACGTATAGTTTCATGACATGGCTCAATATTCATTTACTCTCAGCTTCTTATAACACGATGTGATCCTTATTCGATGTAGTTCTCAACTTTTACAACAAAAAGAGAATAAAAATATGTCCAAAATCAATGGATGATATTTAGACGATTCTTCCCAACTTTGGAACTATTCTTCAATAATAGTACAAAATTGTTTAAAGTAACATAATAAGCGCTAGTTCAATTTCAATAAATCTACTCTCAGTATACTAATAAAAGGCTGATTGTCTTAGAAAAATCAACAACTGACAAGAAAATATATTGTAGAATAGAGCTATAACGCAATCTTAATTGTATTTCTCAACCTTACCTTAAAAAAAAATGACTCGAGATCAGTTGGTAGCAGTTAGCTAAATCTTATCTATGGATACACTATTCTTAATTTAAAAGTAGAAAATCGATCACAGCTTAACAACTCCTAATTTGAGTTGAACCTATCAATATGCAAAAGACTAATAAAGAGGCAGATAAATAGCTAAAAAAATACAGTGCTTATGTTAATGGGATTACACCATGAGAAAAAATTGTACACAATTAGTTGGTATTTAGTCAGTTCTACCTATTCTTCTCTTAATAGTAGGAAATTGTTAACAGCTGTTTACTAAGGGCTAATTTGAGTTCAACCAATTAGTGGTCAAAATAATAATAAGGAAATAATAATGGAAGTAGAAAACTGATAGTTGACAAAAAAAATATCATAGAAGCTGTTAATGTTTTGGGGATAGCTTTGTGATTTTTTTTTTCACAAAACAACCATATGAAAAATCTTAATATTAAATTGAAATATTCCATTAATTTGTTGTGGAAAAAAGTAGTTAAAAAAGAGTGAATTCAAATGATAATAGTAATCATGCTTATGGCGAAGATTGTGGGTGTAGTGTGTAGTAGTTACCTATAGGTGTGACCTCCTACTCATGTTTGCCATAATATGAAAAAGGTTGCTTTAAAGTCTGGCAACTTAGTTAATGTCTGAATATCTTCATTTTTTCTATCTATACATGATAATGTATGTTTGTATTTATAACTGATGTATTTCTTTTGTTCAAAAATCATTTGGGACAATTTTTGGGAGGCAATCTTTCTTTATTTGCATATCTAGGTACCTTTATTTAGTGCGAAGGTAGTGGTTTTGAAGAGAGGTTGATCTATATACATAGGTAACTAAATGCATCCTACTAAATTATATAGAATGAAAACAAAAGTAAGACAAATATGACTGCCTCAAAAAAATTATGACCACAAAATACAAAAATAATTTGCCTGCCTAACATGTGTAGGCAGATCTGTTACATCATTTACTTAGATACTTTTAATAGGTTTTTGTTTCTTGAAAAACGTATTTTAAAGAAGTTCTATTATTATATATAATAACTAGTAAAAATATATTTATTATATGTGCATGCTGTAATTTGTACGTCTAATAGTATCTTATTTAATAAGACATGAATAAACTAACGAAACATCCCTAGTCGCTAAATTAGTCTGGGAAGTTGAGTCTCTTAAACAAATAACCAAGTACCTAAATTATATTTGCCCATTCACGCAACCTCTTTCAAAAAATAGAATAACGATGGCTATAAGTGGGATTTTTATAGAGCACGATAATAATAAAACTCTAAATCTTTATGTGATACAAAAATCCAATCTCCAACAATGGCACGAGAAAAAAGATGAAAATTGCGCAGTATAACTTTTTCAACCTGCTGAATTCAATGCACTTATTTTTTCTCTCTGTTATACTTGTTGCCTCCTTCCTTAGAGTCTTTTTAGATTACTACATCAATTTTGTCAAATAGATTAAATAATGAAACATCTACATTAATGTAGGCAATACCGTCTCAACTTTACTTAATTGAAATAATGCAACAAATGTTTCTTCTAATTTAGGTCTTATGTCAACCAAACAATTCAAATTTTTAACTAGTGATTTATAATAACTATTTTATAGCACTTCAAAAATGGATAATCATAAAAACAAATTGAATTAAATAATTTTCAAACTTAAAAATTAATACAAAGAAAGAAAATACAAAGATTCACAGCACCCTCCAAATATGACGTCATCTGTAAATAACCAATCAGAAACTAATTTTTGGTAAACAAATGCTATTGATAGAAAATGTTTTTTCTTTTGTACGAATTTAATTCCCCTTATTGTTTCGTCAGCGATAGGAAAACCCTATAATTATAATTATCAACTATTAATGGATGTTATAATCTCCTTTTGGTTCATTAACATATATTACTTTATTTATTACCTAAATATACAAGGCGGTCTAGAAATAAAGTTCCATTAAATTTGACATCATTAAATTAAAATTAATGCGTGTGGAGATTTCGTTACCCAAGTCACAAAAATATTGCAAAAACAGGATGTAGCACCAGGTTACTCTACAAAGGAAGTGGAAAGACTTTTGATCACTTTTTGGATATAATTTTTAGCTTCCCTCTTAACCATATCTTACTGGCCTTGACTTTGTAGTTCAGGGAAAGGGATGAAAATACCCTCATTCAAAAATTGCACTTTTAATACATTGAAAATCTAATAGAAATTTATTATTTAAATAAAAAGTCATATTTATATTAACTAATTATTGATTATTTAATTTCAACCAGGACAAATTACACCTTTTACAAAATATCCAGAACATATCTATAAATAATTTGTCACTAAATATTGTTTGTTATGTCAATTTAACAAAATACAACATTTCTTCCTTCTACTAAGTTTAAAATATTAAAAAGTTTTTTTTTAACATGCATTCATATGTTTCTATGTACATAATATGTCAAATAAGTTTATGAATAGTAAATTGATTTTATAAAATTCAAAAATGTGTATAACATGCAAATATACATAGTTAATACATAACTAATGTTGTTTTTGAATTTGTTAGGACGAAGCATTTTAGAACAGTGCAAACAATGTTTACCTTTTTTTCTAATTAATTTGAAAATAAATATTATACAAACATACATATGTACATCAATACCAGTTTGTTTTTGAACTTTATTTCATAACTTGTTTATAGAATTTTTATTTCCATTATACGTGTATATATTATACTTGTAAATAGTATCTATGTGGACTCAAACTTAATTTAAGAACATTTTTTGAGTGAATGTGTGATTAATTCAAAGTGTCAACTGTTTGAATCTTACGGCGCTAAATAACAATACTGCTTTGTTCAGGCGAAAAAAAAAGGAAATATTTTTGGGCAAGTTACTTTTTTTATCTTTATGTTTTGATATTCTTGAGTAAATTTTCAATCAAATCTTTATATCAGAAGTTTTTTAATTGAAGCAGGCGGAACAATCATAACTCACTACTTTGCCTTGAATATCCAGTCAAAACACACGTAAAATCAACTTACTCATAATCAATTAAATGAAAGTTATCGTGTTTTGTCTGAACAAGGTACTACAGGGTTGTGTAACAATAAATAGATTCGAGAGGTTGCTTTAGAAATTCATTATGTTTTTATTTTTTTAAATAATAAGAATGCGTATGAGGATGTTACCATTTCACCCTTCACGCCCTTCTTGATGGTCCTAGCAGCCACAGAGTAGTCGTTGGTGAGGTCCTCCTTAATCTTCTTCTATAAGATGAGCAGGAATTTTAGATCCCTCTTTAAATTGTGACCTCCACTTCCTACTTTGCTGGAGAGATCTTTTTCATTTTTCTTCATCTTGGTCTCATTGAAAACCAGGCTTCTGGAGCACTTTCCTATGTCCATAATCCTCTCCACCTCAACTTCAACATCTAAGAGATCTGAGATACGATCCTTTTGGCTTCTTCCTCACTCATGATGGCGAGATGAAAAAAGTTTATTATGGTTTGTTTATGAACAAAAGATAGTTGCGCCAGAGTGCCAAAAAATAATCACTAGCCCTTCCATTGTACATCCATTGATGTGTCCTATATTCCTAAAATAAAAATAAAATAATTAAATTCTGTGGTAATAAAAGTGTTCAAGAGATTGCGAGGTTTTAATTGGAGCGGTACGCATATCAAATAGTAAAGTAGGTGTTCTACGGCCAGTTCAGTAAGAACAGCAACCTCACATGGAGCAAAAGAAATAACCTTGGTTTTACTTCTCCCTTGAGTACTTGGACTCAATCAAAAGTTCATATTTTGTTTCGTAGTGTTATACTATTTAAACATTTTTTAATTGGAATGTAAAAAATATCAATTCTTAATCTCGGACGTTATTTATGTATTGAAAATGGCAAAGTTAGAGGTCTTTATTTAAAAAAAATAAGTAGTAAACATGTTGATTACTATTCATAGAAAAAAGATACATATATAAGTTATCACATTCAATGGTACATAGTTAAAATTCCACGAAAAGAGTTGTATTCTGAGTCAGTAACTTGATGATTTGTGATTCAACTGGTAAAAATATTGAAGGATTATAAATTTGATTTTAATATTTGTAAGCTTGATTTGATAAGGTATGTAAAGAAAAGTAATTGTAGGATCGAAATATTTATCTCTTTCAAATATTTTTACTGACAAAAAAATTCCCCTGGTTACCATAGCATTAGTAATAAAGCCTATGCAATGGCTTAGTTTTTGAAGGGCTCGTTAAATTTTTTCGAAAGTTTTTATGTGTTTCATCAAATAAACTAACAGAGTTGGGCCTGGAACTTCAAACCATAGGCTTGTTTTTAAATTTATTTTGCTTAATAGTAGGATCAGTAGCAGTGTTGTATCGGTCCTTATTTATTCGGTCCAGTCCAGTCTTAGGACCGGTCTTATCGGTTCTTAGGACCGTCAGTCCTTGGGTCCAGTCCTTAACTGTTCGTCCTTGGAATTTTTCATAAAAATATCGAAGATTTATTAAATCAAATACACTATATGAAATATACATATATTATCGTTATTGCACATATCTTGTAAAAAAATATTATATTTTTCAATATAATATGAACATATTATATTCTTACTCAGTTGTATAATTTACTTTATTATAATACGGAATAATTAAAATGAGGAAGAACACCCTTATTGACGTCATAAGGGATCGACTTTGTGAAGTGAAACATCTACCAAGTTGAAAGCTTGAACTTGTTTGGTCTTGCTCAAAATTGCTTTTTTACATTACTACATTGGGTATATACATTCTTTCTCGGGCACACAATATTCGAGTAACGCGTATCCAAAGGACACAGTCAAATATTGTTCTAAGGTCAGGGATGGATATTATTGACAGTTTGAATTAAGACATTTGACAACACAATGAACTAACATGTTATTATTTTTACATGTAAATAGCAGATTTTATTGCAAAAAGAGTCTGGAAATGAAATACAAGTACACAAAGTATAATCTGGATTAATCAGTCTATTACTTATGTACATCTAATTTAATTGTTATCTTCAATCTGATATATAAGAAATACGAAGACAAATACCCAACAATTCCCCATAAATCTAATTTCGTAAACCATAAATAGATTAAAAGATAATTTAATTCCATATCAAGCTCCCTATGAAGAAACAACTCCAATATGGTACAAATCACTTTTTTATCAATAATATTTCCTTAAAAATATATAAAATAAAAATAAACTGATTAAATTACGATGTTGTTTCACAATCAGGATGATTAAATTTTGTATCCATGACATATAAGAGTAAAAGATTTAGTGTGGAATATAAAATGTCCAATCAAACCTGATTTTGTAGGCGTTGAAGATCTAAATTATGCTTTTTTGCCAATCTTTTTTTTTTATTAAACATTGGCAACACAAAAATATAAATATAAATTTAACCTAAAATAAAACAAGTATTTGGAAAATAAAGAATTCATTCCTAATTATAAGGAATTTCATTTTTCTTTGGTTTAAACAAAATAAAGAGGGAATAATAAAACAAAATTGTTTTAATAGTAAATAGAGATATTATATTGAGAACCATTAAACAACGGTTCTTGCTCTTTTCTGCTTTGTTGAAAGATTGATAGGAACCATCCTATTAGCATTGTATAGTTTTCTAAACTTTAGGTCCAGTCTGGTCTACAAATATAACTTTTTTATTGATTCTTGGAACCATAAATTCTAAGGATATATAAAATTGTAAAGAAATAGTTACAATATCTTAGTCATTTGATATCCGAGAGGTTTAAGACGTTACTAGGTTAAGTAAATATTGATTTAAAATGTCCTGAATAATTTATACAACAAAGCCCCTGTCCTACTTCTTCAAGACCATAAGTTTAAGCTAAAACCATTATTGAAAACTTCCAATATGAACAAAAAACTCAAAATCCAAACTTAATACTAAGGTTGTAATAAAAGACTTAAAATCAGTCTTGTCTAGCCCTGTCCCAGTTCTTGTTGGCTAAAAAACTCTTGAATTTTAAGACTCCCTCACAAAGACATCATTTCCCCAAATATTAAAGTAAAACACCCCCTTTAATGGATTTAATTAGTTTATTAAAACGTTTATGAACGAGAATAGTTTTCTATTATTATTAATTTAGGAATAAATAAAGTATTTATTATCTTTATAACTTTTAAACCCAATTCTAACTTGTATTTATGATTTAGAACGGGACAAAGTGGGATGATAATATTCCCTAAATAATGATTGGTTAGTAATAATTAAAATTTAGCTAAATACTGATGACTCTTTTATTTTGATAAAAATGAGAAAAATCCCTATTGTCGATATTAATTATGAAGATGTACCGATACCCAAAATTTCAGCTGATTCCAATAACATCTTTATAGATACTGCCGATACCAATTTTTTATTATGTATAAAGATTATGATCCAGGGGTCTCAAATTTTGAAGTTGCATGATAATTTAAGATTTTATACTAATTTACTACACAAAACATAATGAAATCGTTTTTTAGAGTCTGAAATTGTGTCATACTTAACAATTATGGGATTAAGAACTACTAGTGTATTGAAACATGCATAGCTCATGTCGTTCTTTTTTTACATAATTTTGACCCCCTTAGATATTAAATGCATTGAAAGAGGTATTCACATTAGTCTCGAGTTTAAATTTATGATAGGTTTATGGATCCAAAAATTATTTTTATCTGTATTTGAATATTATTAAACTTCTTTGAAATGCTGTAATTTTATTGATCAATCGTTATTAACTTTAATTTCCGCCTACTGGCTGGTCCATTAAAATATGAACATTTACTAATTCAATAACTAATGAAGGTTGAGTGATTGAAATTAATCCATATTTCGATATATTAAAGCATAAACAATAGGTTACAAAACAAAACAAACTTGAGCTCTCAAGTCGAAAATGTGAGACTTGAACGTGATCGAATTATTTCCGAAGCGTTGGAGAAAAAGAAAGGTTCTATCAAAAAATACCAAACTGGAGCCGGAGGAGTTAAAGAAAACAGCGTTGGCAAATACCCTTAAGTCCCCTCAAATCCATGAGGACCCATGCAAGAGATCTCGGGGTTTCACAACAGACTGTCCATAGAAATGCCAAAAAGTGGATTGAAAGAGCCTCGTGAGAGTTGAGGACGCCATTACAGGGGGTTATATATGCATCGAGAGCCAGGTCTTCCACCACTGCCTGGAAGCCATTATTGGTACTAGGGTGGCTACATTAATGATTAAGAGAGCTCCGACAAATATATATATATATATTTTTAATTTTGTTGAAATTCTATTGTTAATCAATAAATTATATCTTGCTAAAGTTTAAAATTCAAAGTGTTCAGATTGTAATGTACCACTTAGAATATAATTCTTTTAAGGCAGAATATGGTTATGAATCGTAGAAATATCCTAAAACGTGATTTAAAAAAGCAAACAAATAAACCTTAAAGACCAAACGTGGATTCGTTAAAGTTAAATGCCATTTTCGTGTTTTACGACTTACAATAAAAATAATAAATGGGAATTCAGACTAAAAATATGTCATGAATTTTGTTATACATATCTATTATTATTGCACTTATCATATGCTAAATTAAAAAATGAAGAAAAAATAGTTTTATGCGGGGACCCTATGGTTAAGAGCCCTAGACTTAAAACTATATAATTTTTACTCGCCTCTTTTTATAAGTTGATCATTTGAAATAATAAAATTCAAAAAAATTATAAAGAATATTTTTATTAATTAATAGTATATATAAATATGTAAGTACCCATAACTATCGGCAACATTGAGCCGATTAGAATAGTTACAAATAGGCAATTCCATTATTTTGTACACCTCTAGCTATTATGTAACAATTTTATATACAATTTCTTCTTCTTTTTTTGGGACAGCCATATTAGATGAAGCTGACTAAACTACAATCCTAATCTTAAATTAGAACACAATACTATTTTTATAATATTTTAAAATACCAATTTGACTTGTTGAGATATTATGCAATAAATCTTCTCCAATCCAATCCTTAAAATTACATTTAAAATGGACAACAAGATAATATAAACTTAGAATGATTAAGAAGTGAAAAATTTCGTAGAAATTGACATCATGTTTAGGTTATTAACATTCAAAAATATTGTAGCATTTAATGTAAGTTCTTCCGCCCCCCCCAAAAAAAAAAAAAAAAAAAAAAAAATTAATGCAAAACCATAGTGTGGCTTATTGAAGAGGTAAGTAAACTATAAGTAACTTTTCTTGACTTTACTTATACTAACATAAAAAAAGATTTTGATCTATTGAATTTAACGTATTATACATAAACACAAAGTATGTAAGTTACTAAAACCTTACATGAAAAAAAAATAAGAAATGGTTTCCGTATAGTATGGGGATCTCCTCACTTTTTGTCAATAAATCTTTAGAGTGAGAAGATGAGAAAAAATAATTATGTGAAAGCGAGATTAAGACATCCTTTTACCTATTTAACGACTGCTCTAGAGTCATGCACATTGTTAGTCTGACAAATAAACAAAAAACAATTTTCAAAATCTTGGTTGATAGAGAATAACGACTATAGTTGTATCAAATATGAACTACCACTATGTTAAAATAAAAGAAACCGAAATATCACAATTTGAAGAATGCTTGGGAGGAGAAAAGCTTAGCTGTCATGGTATTGTATATCATTAGCTGTGGGTAACTATAAGGGGAAGGAAAGAAGCACAAATCCTACTAATAAAATAAAGGATAACTGTCTTTGAAAAAAAAACAATACACTTCAGATTACTAAAAATGAAAAAATCTCAGAGGTATTAAAGTCATATTTTATACGACTCTATATCCATCGCAACTAGAAAACTACAAACTTGAGCATATCATCCCTATAGTTCTATACAGACCGCACAAACAGGTCTCCTATATTCACTGGTTCAGAAAAATTGATTACTTGGACTACAGAACTCTCAAAGTAATTGACAAGCTTGGAGTTCAATGCTTATAAAGTTCGTTATACTATAATTATTGTGGTGTTGTTTATCAACAATGAAAAGCTAGACGGTCTCAAGATTCTTTTTAGTTTTTTTTTAATAATAGGCTAAATCGACTTCCTTTCTGTTTCATATTTTAAATTCTAATAATTATTATAGTGCCATGTTTTCTTCTCGGATGTTTTTTAAAATTATTACAAAATTGTTATCACCTTTTATGTTTCCAATTATATTCTATTTTATTTTTAAAAGAATAAAATTTTTCCAGATAAACAAAGAGTATGTAGGTTGCTATAAAAATAAAGTCGTTGAATTATATAGCTAATGTGTCATTGTAAAATAATTATACTTGTCATTATTTCTTCAATTGTCAAGCAAGTAATACCTAAAAAGGATTGTGAATAGGAAGTAATTTTGTTACGTTTACTCACTCCAATAACATTTTTGTAACAATCACAATAAGCATTTCGTTATTTTTAGAAGGGTTACATTTATGTAAAGACTAATGAAGAATTTTTGAATTAATGCTTACAGCACACTACTTAGGTTAAAAAATGTATAATTTTTATTTTTTGATCTCAACTATGCAAATATGTAATATTTCCTACTATTTAAAACCATTATAACAGATGGTGACTTGTGTTTCAACTATAATTCTGACTTGAGTGAAAGGAAAATTGGGACATTTCATACTTAACACAAATTACAGACAAAATACTTATAATTAGAGTCATTTGAATCATTAACATTAAATAAATAGATGTAAATTTGTTGTGTAAAAATATGACCAAATTATCCGAATTATTTCTGAGTAATTAAACGAAACGTGATGAGTTTTAACTTTATTATATAAAGAAGATACTGAGTGCATTTTATTTTTAACTCCGCAACGAAATTGAGTGGATATTAGGTTTTAGCCTCTGTTTATTTGTTACCAAGATTACAGATAAAGCTAGACATCGATTTTTATGAAACTTGATACAAAAATTATTTACAGTCAAAGTAAGAGGCCATTAAATTTTGAGAAGTTTAAGTCAAAGATGAAGGTAACACAAAACGGTAATTAAAAATGCATAATCGACTATAACTTTGAACATGTTGAGGTACAGAGCTCAAATTGGTGACATTATGTAGGTTTAATAAAGATGCTTCAAATAAAAATAAAATAAAATTTATGAAAAATGACCATAGGTAGAGGTTCGCACTCTACGTAGTGCCGATTCTAGTATTTATTGTGATAGTATTTCAACAAGACTTCAATTTTAAAAACTGTTCGAATATAATGTGAAAAAGATTGGAATTAGTTCTTTAAAAAATAATAATGACATATTAATTATATTATAATATAGGAAGCCGTTATCCTTGGCCAAGATTAACTTGGATTTCCATAGTGAATCATCCATAGTTCCTCTAATCTTGCACATTTCCATAACACAACCATGATATGACACTGCTATCCTCTATTCAATAGAAGTAGCAAGGGTTTTTCATTTTTCGGGAAATTCACCAAAATGCAATGGTGAATAATAAAAAATGTAAAGAAAAAACCACCTATATATTGGTGAAAGAAGGTGAAGTAAAAACTGCTTCGTTAAGCATCATTTTTGTCAATGCACACCGCACATATATGTACTGTAGCATAAATCTATTAAAACTTCATTATAATGAATCTTCAATAAATTAATTAAAAGGTATTCAACTTTTTATTTAATGAATTACATATTTTTATTTACGAGTGCTGACATCTTCACGTTGAGGTAAGAAACTTCTCAGACCACCTTCGTACATACAACAATAAACAGTTTGAGTTCAACAAATCAACGTTCATCACAAAGTTACCTAACTACATAAACGTTTACAATGTATTTTGTTATCAGGTGTTTATTTTTCTGTTTCTACTTAACTTATGAAGTGTTTTGAAAGTGTATTGGTTTAACTGGAATCAGATTTTGCGAATCTGTGTACAATAACAATTATCAAACAATAACTCAATACTTGTGAAGAAGAATTGGCTGCATATGTTGCAAAATAATATAAAATAAGGACGTTTTATAAAGCCATTAGGGAGAAAAATCTGAGAAGCTAAGAATAATGTAAGCTAAGCTGTTCTTCTCCCAAACATACATCAAATTGTCATTTTTCTATTTCTTTCATTTTACATACCAGCAAATCATAATCTTCTTATGTCTCCGTTCAAAGATATAAAAAAAAACATATGATATGCATAATGTATATACATATGTTATATTTAAAATGAAATTTGAATCCTCATAACTTTTTAAATAAATTTGTTTTCTATTGATAAATTCAAAGGAAGATCAAAATATAAAAAAAGTTAAAAACATTTTCAAATATGTATGCTTTATATACATATATGAGGAATAAATTATTTTTCAAATTCCATTATGACCAATTTAGTTCCTCTAGAGAATGTTTTTACATATATACATACTTTTATTAAAATTACAATGTCTTTTATAGAATATGTTTCTACTTTCTATTTGTACGTATGCATCTAAAAGAGTTCTGATGAAACTTGATAGCCCCATACAAATAACATATGTTTGATATTTTTACTTAGGTAAAAAAATAATAAAATATTCTAGGAAATCTTTTATTAGTTACCTTCAAAATCTGAATTTGATTACCATTGTAACTTGGTCTTTTTATTATTTTCACCTGACTGTTCGTAGTTATACATACTTTAGACGTTGTTCTGGAGAGATTTCATAAATAAAATATAAAAATAAACATTTTAGTTTATAATTACCTGGTGGCCCATTGAAATATGAACACTTATTAATTCAATAATTAAAGAACGCCGAGCGATTGAAATTAATTCATATTCCGATATATTAAAGCACAAATAATTAGCTACAAAATAAAACAAATTTGAGCTCTATAGCTTATGTACTAATCGAGAAAATAACATTCGAACACGATCGACCGATTTCCATTTGTGCTTTTCTTTGACGGTGGGCATCTCAAGCACATCTGTCTATGCCATCAGCACGTCCAAAACGTTGGAGAAGAAGAAGGGCTATGTCAAAAAGTCCAAACTGGACCCGTAGGAGTTAAAAAAAACAACCCAAGCCAATCCCCCCAAGTCCGTGCAAAAGATATCGGGGTTTTTACACCAGACTCTCCAATAAAATACCTATAAAGTTGGTGGAAAGCTCATTTTGATGGTGGAAAGGCTGTTTATGATACGAGCAAAAAAAGCAACCCACCTCTTTAGTCGCCAAACTCTTTTGAATGAGTCTTTTAAACTCTTTTTTTCACACTTTTATCTCCCTACAGCCCTGATGACAGACCCTTCGACAATACATTTTGTGTGCATCTCGAGCGGAAGGACTATAGTGCCTGTAATCCAAACACCGAGGTGTGAAATGTGTGAAAGTGATTCATTTTGAAATTTTCTAAAATTTCAAACTAAACGACGCAGGAAATTTGAGCTTTTACACGAACAAGACGGGATAATAGCTTTTTAGATCTCCAGCATAGCTTCATAAAATTATACCAATCTTAAGAATCTTGATGAAAAACTATAAATCACTTGCTACAGCTGGGATAATAATTTCAATAAGATTTTCTACTTTGATGGGCTATGGATTAGTTAATTTTTCAGCAATCAAGCTTTTACAGCTTGAAATGGAAATTTTCTATACTCAATTTTTAGTACTGTTGCTTTTCTATTGGAGTTTTTATTCTAATTTGTTTAAATTTATACTTTTTTTTACTAACCCTCACTTACTTTCCAAGAATGAAGGAGCTTTGTAATTTCTTGTGTGTATCCAATTTTTACTCTACTTTGAATATAAATTCATAATTTATCATATACTTACTGTATCCAATTTTCGAGGGGTGGGAATACATTAGTTTCTGGGTTATTAAAAAACCAAGTTATGAAGAATTTCTTCAATAACAAGTGGGGATTTCATTTGAAATTTTTAACTAAAAAATTAACTATCCTTCAATTATTCTGACTAATCCTTCAGAGGAGCCAAAAATTGCACTTATTGACCTCGCAAAAGCTTCCTGTTACAACTAAATATAAGAATATGATATATTCTTGTATTCTATTTATTGCTGAAAGAACATATATATACATATATGCACCAAATAAAGTCTCATAAATCAAATGAAGGTTTTACAAGGTGTGGGTATTGAAACACTATACTTTCATTTATCATGTTTCCAACTTATTCTTAATCTGGCAGGTGCAGCTGCCTTAATCATGAATAAATATGAAAAAGTAAAATATACTTTATTTTAAATATGACAAGGTACGATCCAAAAACCCTTTAAAAACAATCCAAGAATTGTATATTTATTTTTTTGCTACTCGCATTGGATTTATAAGGCTCCCTTGAGATAATAAGAATGATTAATTAATTACTCATAGAAGTCAATTCATGTGATGGAATAGCTCGTCTTCTTCCAATATTTTCCAACGTATGAGAAGACCAATATCAACATATAACAAATACTCCTCTAAGATAAAGTCATACCGTAGCTGAATGAGCAATATCCTAATATTACTTTGTGCCTTCAAAAAGATGATGTTTCTATACCTACAACTCAAACTACATAAGATACTGAGGGAAAAGGATTTAGCAAGATTATAGCCCAAAAAATTGTGGGCCTTCACGTCATCTGATCTTGAAACTTTGAATATTTGTTATGGCCGACTGTGAAGGACGCATTTTAAGTTTCATTCAAGAACATTTTCACTGTCTACTCATACTACGAGAAAATGGAAAAATATAACAAATTTGATGTTGTCTTAAGAAGATAATGAGAATGGTGGAAGTTATGTAAAACAAAAAATATTTATTGTTAGGTAGAATTAACGTCAAAATGTTTATCTTTGACAAAATTATTTTTATGATTTCTAGGCAAAACTATTAATACAAAAGTTGAAATAAAAAATTCAAAAGAGTAAAGTTTCATTGTCTGCACCCTGTAGGGCCGTGGTTATAAACAATTACTAGCAAGCTACATCTAACTCTAACCGGAGGAACGTCATAAATTGACTGAGTCCCTGCTAATATATATATATTTGGTTTTGTCGTTGTGGTGGTTTTTGATAATTTCTAAGGTAATTTACTTAATAAAAGTTTGAGAAACACTATTGTAGACTATAGTTAATAATTATTGGGTATCTCCACTTATCATAAAAAGTAAAATGTAAAGTCCATATTTGAGCGATATTTTATGCATATGGAATATTCATGTATTTATAAAATTTTAAATTTATGAATCAAACAAATGAATAGGTTATTTATGATTTTTTTTTTACTTTTTGTTCAATCCTATAACGCTCGATAGGCTTATGCATAGTCCGAATTTTTAAATCTCTTAAAATTATAATATCAGCCAACTTCTAAGAACAAAAAAATGTTTTTTTTTAAGGAACGTCAAAATCAAAGATTTGATTTTTTTTTTAAATTGAGATTTTTGATTTCTTGCTTAAATTGAGATTTTTGATTTCTTGCTTTGAATTAAGAATTTTCTTTTATCCAATGTAACTGAATGACTATTCTGGATGATTTTTGTATTTTTTTCCCACCTCATACCATGGAAAATGAGTGTTGACTTATATTAGCATGTAAACAAAACAGCAAGGTGTGTCGCCGCCGCCTTATGACAAAATAATACATCTCCCAGAATGATAATATTATATAATATAAAATAGAGGTATTTTACTCACATAGAAGGTGCTGTGAAGAAAATTATGTTGTTTCTCCAAGCTACAGACTACAAACACCTACAAAATTATATTTTGAACTTTTAATACAACACGTGTTGTTGTTTTTTTTGCACTTTCTCAATGAGTCAATATGTTAGCAGGACTGGAATGTCATACGAAAGAAATTTGCATTTTCTTCTGTTGATCCATTAATTATATTTTTTCCATTTTAATGATTATTTTTTAAAGAAAAGAAAACAAAAAAAAAAAAAAAAAACCACTCCAACTGCTCAAAGTGAGTACTTAAAACCCAAGTATGATAAGTAGCAAAATACATTCAGACGTTTTAACATGTTTTATTAATATGTAGATATAATAATTTATCCTAAATACCTAATGGAGAAAAATAATCAATAACAAGGACTAATATATATTTCATATTAAATTAAAAAAACACGGAACAGTTCATTCAATGCGCAATTGAAACAAACAAAGAAAAAAATCTATCTTTACTCAAACAAAACACATTAGTTATGCAGATTATTTTTTTAGTAACACTTGAGACGTCTACTTAAGCGTATAATAAGATTATGCTAATGAACATTAGGACAGAGAGACTAACGCTTATATAATGCTTACATATATGTATAGAAACTAAACAAAAAATATATATTTATAAAGGATAAATAATATTTATCATGAGGTAGAATTACTTTGTGTACAATGCGGGCTATATATTATATATATTAATATAAATGGGGTGTGATAGCCATTAGGATCATAGGTTTGAAGAGATAAATATACAATGTTTATAATATTCGTTGAATGATTGTCCAAAAAAATAATAATGACTAATCTTAATAAAAATATCCGTCAAACGTCATTGTTTACCTGAAATAAAGTAGCATTTTAAGTAATTGTACAATGAATTACCAGTTGCCAGTTATTTAACCCTTTCCCACTTTTGAACTATTATTTATTTAATAACAAAGACATTCACTATATAACAAGTTTTAATTTAATTTCTACAGAACAGCAGTCAGAACAATATTTGGACCAATTAATAAAGTAAATTATAATGTTGTTGATACTAAAATTGTGATATATAACTAAAAAAAAATATTCTGCTCTGAAGGCGATGGAGCCATCAAGGATGATTAGGAGTCTACTTTTTTTTCTTCGAAACAAAACAATCTTAAAAAGAAAACGAAAAAAGGGAGGCGAGAAAAAACAAGCAACAACAACCTCACCTATAATACATAATAATAAAAAAATAGTTTCTGACAAATTAGTAAATAAATATCTAATTAAAAATATAATCACAACACGCATGATAAAAAGTGAAATTCATTTAGAGCAACGTTGGCTATACTTTTGTAAAATTAAATTTTTTCATAATTGGACCTTGCATTCATGTTTTACAATGGATTTGGATCCAATTCTGAATGGAAGAGCTATGTTGTTAAACCCATAAATTTTTTCCTCTTGGGTGGGCCGTCTCCCTAGGTAGTGAGTGAGTCGTTCAGCCATTATTAACCATATTCTTTTTAGATATTCACAGTCACAAAATACATGAGCGAGCGTTTATTTTTGTTGCAATCTTTTCAAAGTGTGTGTCTCTCTATATAATACACTCCAAAGGCGACCCGGTATCCCAGGTAGGACAGGACTGCTTAAGAGTGAGATATGGATCGAATAATGACCTCACATATTGTTTTCGGATCATTCTATCCTTTATTTTGCATTTTAAAGTGTTGCAGAGATCGTTTGGAGGCTGTTTACTTATTTTCTTGGTGTTCAACTCAAGAACTTCAAGTTTTTGAAACTATAAAACTAATTATTTAATCTATAATAAAATATGTCTAATAATTGAATTATATTACTTACTTTAACGTATGAATTTGATTTGTAAAACAATTACTTGAATTTGTTAATCTATCAATTTTATTTGATGGAAATGAGCAAACCCAATAAATAGAAAATATTTTCACGTTTTATATGCTGTTACTTTATTTATCGTATTTGAAAAGCTAATTTAAAATACATATGATTTCATAGACTTCAAAACATTTAATTATCACTTTAATTATATTGGACACATAGATACTACAGTACTTGATTACTCGGGAAATTGTCGTTTAACGAGATCTGGGAAAGCACGTATTAAATAACTGAAATATATAATATTAAATACTGTGAAATTGGATTAACTTATCTTAAATTTAAGAAGAAAAGATAAATTTGAAGCTTTAATGACAGCACCAAAGTTAATCTTTGTTTCTGACATTCAAAAACAAAGTTATAAATATAGAAAACATTCATTTGTATATTTGTAATATGTACTTTGTTGGCCATCATTTTGTATTTATGTACAAAGCACATCACCTGCTCTTTGGATTTTATAGGAAAAAGAGATGCCATATAACTATAAAATTAATAGTATATACAAGGATCGACAGGAATCACTAATCTGACGACGTTACAGTTCTTAAACAATTATAAAGTTTAATTTAAAAAAAAAATACGTTTTCATTAAGTCAAACCATGTTATATATCAAAATCTTTGATTGCCACTCCTATTATTGAAACACCTTTTGAGATTCACTCTAATAAAATAAACTTCTTTTAATATTAATTAAAAAACAATGATGCTTTAAAATCTCTCTTTATAATAAGTACAATTCATACACATGTTTGCCATTACCAAATAACTAAAAATAAACATTTTTCTCACGTATAAATAATCGAATATTCAATGATATTTTAAAAGTCCTGTTACAAAGAAAAAGAAGAAGAAAAGGTTTTGATAAATCATGCCTCAACTCCGTAGGTACGTATACATGAATACCCCTGTGTGTTTGTCAGTATATATAAATACATACATATATTTGAGGTTGTTTGCATTATGAGTAAACATGTAATCATTTCATTTTTAGAGGACATCAAACATACTTCATCAATTTGTGTATGTTTGTATTTGTGTATCTATCTATATGTATTAGACTGTCCCGTATTCGGGATAATATTTATATTCCTTTCTACAAATAGATTTTTTCTGCTGGAAATAATCAAAAAACTGACTTTGGCCAAGTTTAAGGCCTCTCAGCCATTTTAATTTGACAAAATGGGTCTTTTGGGTTGAAATTGGTCGTTGTAAGTCCTCATAGACGGCTCCAAATAGGATCATATGAATAAAAAATTGTAATTTTTGAATTTATTAGGCTTTGGTATATAACCCTAAAAGTATTGTGAACCTCGTAAGTTTAGCCATAGTTGTATGTAATATCTGTTGTACTTCAATGGGGAACAATATCTTTTCTAAAAAAGGGAAGCCACAAACCAAATGCTAATATATATGTATAGTACGATTTTTGACTCATAGTATATTTAGGACAATATTTACATGTTTAAAAATTGCCAATTTCTACCCAAAAAAACCTATTTTTTCAAGTGAAAATGGTCTGATAGGTTTTGAACATTACTAAAGTTTTTTTATATTAGTTCCAACAGAAAACCCAAGAAAGGGACAGTCTAATGGTTATATGTCTACTTTTGTTTGTTCACCATCAGTCATCCATCACGTGGCAGAGAACGACGACTCCTAATAATTGAACACAATTAAACACAGATTTTATAATATTTATTTACGTTACATCAACTATTTTAAACAATCTCTAAAGCAGACTCGCCAATTACATATTATGTATGTTCTTTACGAAAAAATAAGAAGTCTTATAACAAAAAAACAAAAATAATCATACAACAATTTATTACTTTTTTTATGTACGTATAATATAAAGCAGAGGTGGATTTTGCAGCAACCATTCTCATCCAATGCTAAACTCTCATTCTATATTATACGTACATACATAAATGTCTTAATTTAAAATGAGTAAGTCTTTTGTTGTTTGTTCTACTAAATGTAACAATGCTCGTAAATAATTAAGTGACATTTAAGTCGTTAATGTTAGTATATATATTATATCATATTAGTATATCTACACGATTCCAAACGATTACATAATAAATCAATTATTTGAATATATCCTTTATTGTTTGTAGTTGAGATCAAAGATTTGTCTGTGGTAGCGTTGATATCGTCTTGATTTGTCACATTTTGGTTTATTAAATTTTGCTCTGTCTACGTCAAATCTTATATTTATTTCCTCAAGAAAAGAAATGGTTTCGTTTTATCTTTGCCTCGTAATTGTTATGCCAAAAAAAATATTTATTGTTCGTGATTACGTTTATTCTACTTATTGCTAATAAAAACTATCTTTTTATTATGTTGAATTGTGTAAATTTTATTTTTTTGAAAAAAAAATTCATATAAGATCTGCTGACACAAAAACAAGTTTTAATTAATTTTCTTAGTTTTACTCTTTGACAAATAATCTTCAAATTTCAATAAATATATTATTCTGATTAAGCCTTTGAAGATGTTGCAGAAAGCATTTCAACAAGCAACAATTCATTGTGGCAATGTAATAATTAGTCATTGATTGATTTTATTTGAAAAAAATAATATTCGGAACAAATTTAGTACTATCAATCAAATGAAGATTCTAGACAATATTTAATATTCTTGTATATCTTAACTCATTCAAAAAAATTGAATAGAGCCCTATAATTCATACGAATAACATGTCTATTAAATATTGGACTCTATTTAGATGTGATGTAAATTTTTACTGTACCTTTCTCCTTTTTTGATTTTTAATCAAGAGTGTTTTTGTATTAACTCCTAACATATATTAAGCGACAAGGAAACATGTAATATTTTCTTCTGTCTTTATTCAAGTCCTATGCTCCATTTACAGTACAAATGTAAGGTTGTAAGTTTAGACCTAGTGATGTGGTTCTCAAGATTGGTCAAGGTCTTATGATTAGTTTTTAAACGCTTTATTATAATTTTGATCAAAACTTCATGAAGTATTGGGGTTGATGCCAAGACCAAACAAACTACATCGAAATGCTTTTTAACAATAAATATTGTGTCTCTTGGTTTGAACCCTCAGACATCGATACTTTAATTTTATCTTGCAACCTAAGTTCTTATTTAGTCAACTCTTCATGACTATAACATTATTATTCACTAATTGCTGAAAATTGTTCACAACTCAGAAAGACGAAATTCTAATTCAACCAATCTAACGTCCATAACGCTAATAAGAGAAGAAAAATCTAAAACGTCAATAGCTTACAGCAAATTTATAATTTAAATTTTTAGGTAAGTGATTTAACACCGTGTTCAAAGTCTTACTATAGTCTTGAACACAACAATATGTATATGATATGTATAATTTGAGCCTTACTGATAAGATTTATAAATAATTTATACCTCTTAAAATTATTTTATTATTATATTTTCTTTTGTAAAAAAAAAAAAAATAATTGTTTTGAAACTTTTATAATTATATTGAAGACTATAATGGATCCTGCAAAATAAAAAAAATTACAGGTTCAACAATGGAGATAAAAAATATATTGAGGAGATCAAACGTGACTTTGATCTTTATCATTATATCATTTAAAATAAACGTAATAATTATGTACACCTTTGTATGAAGTATTCTCAGAGGTGCTTGTAAAATGAAGAATGATAGAGGGAGAGACTAACATAACTATCGGATAAAAAAAAAAATAATACAATAATGAAATAATTAGTTTCTCAAAAAATAATACTTTAAAAAAATAAAACAATCTGTTTGCAAAGGCAGGGTCAATCACACCTCATCAAAACTGTCTATTTTAAATGTTTTTTTGTTTTTTTTCATGAGTGAAATAATTTTTTTACTCACAAATAGTGAATACTTACGTAAAACTTTGCTTTACTTTATGGATCGAGAGGGAAAAAGATAAATACATAATATGAGGCAAGCAAGCATTCTAAAATAATAACATGTTATTCCCTCGTAATTCAAATAATAGTGTATTATGGAGAAATGTTCGTCTACATACATAGTAATGTTTGAAATAGATACTTCGTTTTGGGCCAAGCTGAGTCCGTTTGCCCATATTATTTGCTTCTTAAATGCTTGTATAATGTGTTTTAGACTGTCTCTTTTTCGGGATAATACTTTATCTCTACTGGACAAAACCATTTTCTACATAGAACAATATATGACTGATTTTGGGAAAATTTCTTAACTCAGAAATTTTAATCTGGAAAAAAAAGAAGAAAAAACGAAGATATCTATACATAATTTTTTAAGCCTTTTGTACCGTGTCAAATATGTTGCTATGACCTATACATTTTATATTTATTAGGTTTTGTTTTAGCAGTAAACTATATTATCTACCTTGTTTTTTTTTTAACTTAAGGGCTAAGAAATGCTCAATGATTTTATCGAACATAAGCAAAATTTAACTCTAGTTTAAGTAACAACAATTAAAAAACAAAGAAAACTCCAGACCATTAAACAAATCGTAGATCCTTTATCTATTCAAAATAAGGTGATAAATATTTTTTATTCAATATCCAAATATTCATCAATATAAAAAGTAAAAAAAAGGTATAAAACACATTTCGACTAGAAATTCTCATTTTTTTATCCAAACATGATTAAAAATGTCATGAGAGGGTTTAAACTTTACAAAATTAGTTCTATGGTTGTCCCCAGCAGAATTTATTTATTTTTCCTCAAGAGAGGAAAGTATCAATCCAAAAACGGGACAGCCTAATGTGGACCTATAAATTAGGGATACATATATATCCAGGAACATATTTATAAATGAATTATATAATATTGTCTTGACATTACATAATTAACAACTCATTCCATCATAGATGGTTTTTTAAAAATACTTCAACGAAGACAAACGCTTTCCCAACTTAATTATATTTATGTTGAATGGATGCTAACATTTAGACATATATGTAGGCATTGTATCAGCCATGCGGTAGGTCTCTTTAATTTATTATGATTACTATTTACTATTAGGTTGATGAGTTTATTTATGTACTCATCGTTAAAAGCAAGACATATATACCATATAAAAGAGAGTGGTTGTCTTATAATAATTTTGAATATCAATTATGCTAATCAACATACTACTAGATCTTGAATTTAATTATGTGTTAAGTTGAAGATCTCATATTATTTTGAATAATCATACATAAGGGTGATTATATAATTATATTTATATCATTCAAGGAAATGAATAAATTGAGTTGAACACTTGATTATAATTTGAATGAGCCAAGGTTGAAGAAAATATATTTATGTACAATATACATACCTTAAGGCACTTTTTCATATGGATTCTAAGGTTGGAGGACATATCTGTTTCAGAAAAGTTGAGGTGTTAAAATATTTGTTTTGTAGATAAAAAATGATATTATGTAACGTTGTACAACTAAATGCCCTGTCATTAAAAAGTATTATTTAAAAAATTATTTATATAGTTTAAAAATTTGTAGACAATTATATAGATTACCGGGAAATTCCGGAAGGAGTTCGTAAATAGCAGAACTTGGAACTTGGACTCGAGACTTACGACTCGACATGGACTTGCGTACATATTTTGAAGATTTTTGAATCTACTTCTTATCAGAATCAAAAACGATAGCTAGGACTCGCGACACGACTTAAACTCGAAAGCTATCATTTACTTAATTTAAGTGAAAGCTCAACACTAGCGTTTCTATATTATAATTATGGACTTAAAAAAAATGAAAATAAATCTGAGGACTTGAACTGTACTCAATAACAAGGATTTGAATTGCAGTTCTTGAAAATATTAAAGGACTTTGACTTGTGAGTAGATATTTGAGACTCGACTTTAAAGCAGTTAAGGACTTGTTTACACCTCTGCAAATTAAAATATTGGGAAATTTAAGTATTGTTAGGGTAACTGGAGTAATATGGGAGGTTTTTTCAATATCATCTATACTTTTTAATTTATAATAGTTATGTAGTTAGAACTTTCACAGTAGATGTACCTTCATATTGTACATTACAAATGTTTTTAGCACTTATATCTAATACCCAAATATGTTTGAAGCCTTTTGAAAACCAGCCATTGGACAATATAATGCCAAACTCAGGGTAAAATAGGTCATCAAACTTGTATAGTATAAATGAAAATAAATTAGTTTATTGTTTTTATTTAGCTTTTAGTATTGCATCAACAGTATTTAATTAAGGTTAAAATGATTTAGAAAGTACATATAATGTAGGAAATAAATTTAGTTAGACATCATATAGGCTACATCTTCTATTTTGCAAAGTTAGAAGGATCTATGGCAAATTTAAAGTTACGCTAGCTCTCTATGCACTTCCTATCAATTGATGATTTGAAAGCCTAAGGATAATATTGGAAAAATCTATAAAGCCATGACAAACATTAACCCAATTAGTGTGTCTCATATTACCTTACATACAAAGCCATTTCATATAATTTATTATGTTACTAAAAAAATTATCATCTTAGAAACTAATGCTTGTTATTACATAATTCTCCACATTGTATTCTATGTTTACTATTTTATCTTTGTATAAACAGCAAATGTAATCCACTAATAGAGAACAATTAAATAAATTAAATTGTGAAAAAAGGTAAAAATAATAAATACATAGCTTCTTCACATGGGTGGCACAATTAGCTTGAATACAATATGGCTGAAAGATGATGTCATCTAACGTCACATGTCAAAACAAAGTAACTCTTAATGAAAAGTAAAATGTATATTAGGGTGTATCTTATTACCCAGAGGCCCAAATTACCCAGTCACCCTATTTAATATTTTGAGTAGAAAAACATAAATTTTAACACAATCATAACCAATGTAAATTAATAAAAAGTCCAAAATTAATTCCCACGTTAGAAAGTGAAGTTATGAGCAAATATTCATTTCTTGGTTTCTTACCTATATGTGTTTCGTTTGGCATGGTATTTTTGACTATGTGCATCTTTTTACTCTAAGATAAGTTGTTAAAAACTTTATATTATCAAGTGAATCCTCAATATAGGTATATTCAACTTTTTATTGAATGAATAATATAAAAGAAGTTTAACTATCATCAAATTGTTAAATGCAAGATTTCCCAGAATTTCTTTCAGGTTTAAACCCTGAAAAATCCCTCGACCGAAGCTCTACATACATACCACAGCTGTTCACAAGTTATACTTAACGAATTGGAGGCAAGAATTAAAACTTTGAGTTACTCTAATCATTCAAATTTAATTATTAATTTTTTCACTTTGACTACAAGTCTTTAGTCGCAGCAATCATACTCGAGGAAGAAATTTTTACAGCCCAGATTCATTGAACATCAGGAATATAATGAAGTTCAATTATATAACAAGGTTAATGGAACTGAAAAAAATAACAATTTGAAATGGAAGCTGGTTGCGAGTCTGAAGGATTGAGCTTTCCCCTTCGAGCTGTGAGTATTTTCCCTTAAATAAGTTATTAGGGTCACAGCCCAGTTTAGAATTTCCAGACTGAAACCCAATATCAATACAAAAATAGTTTATATTACTCATTGATAGTACAAAATTTCAAAAACGATATTACATTTTAATAATCTTTTATGTGATCAATATATAGTCCATATTTTTGGTACACAATGACCATTAATATGTCTTTAATATATTAGAAAGACATAAATTATAGGTGTACTTTACACTACTCTTTTAAACAAAGTGGATCTATATACAGAAAAAGAGTTCATAGAAGCTCTCAATTACTATATCATGAATATAAATGATTAATGAATAATTGTAGAGTTTTTAGATGTATGTACATATATTTTCAAGTAGTCTTTAAGTTCTACATGTTGTATACGAATTGCATTTCACGTACAAGTTGTAACTTGTACATTCAAACGGATTGTCCAAGTTATAATTTCTACGTATTTTAACAATTGATTTTATTACAATATCAGTCATTTAAATTACGAACTATTCATTCATGCTATGATTTCATAACATCACACATTTATTATGTATGCATGAATTATATAATTATGGACATTTGATCTTTATAATGTCCCACAGAATACCTGTTAATTAGTGATTATATTATAAATCTATCGAATGTCCTTAGAATATTCCATTATTGTATAATCACCATTCAAAATATTTTAAGTTTTTTATTTAAAATTATAAATACTTTTACGATTTACTAATACAAGTTCTACAAAAATGTAATTAGTACGCAGCATGTAAATACTATATATATGAAACTCAGTAGTTCTGTTTATACGATAAAAAAATGAGAAAAAAAATCATGGAAGTGTTGTTTTATACAAAACTATTTATTAAAGTGTTCAATGGTCTGATAAGAAATCATACATAAAGTTTTTTTATGAAGTTATAAATATTTATTTATTGAATTCCTAATGTTTATGAATAACCTTTGAATTCGTTTTTATGTGCTATTTAAATGTGTTCACTTGATGTAAAATTCAAAATGGGGTAGTATTTTTTTTAGGAACGTAAGAAAAAACCCGTTTATACATTGATTTTCAAAACATTATATATCGTTAGTTTTATGTCAGTATTATTATGTTAAATAACCCTCTAGGTTAAAAATGACTTTGATTTTTTTTCAGAATCTTTAACTGTGATCACAATTGCAAATGATAATTATAGTCATCAATGAATGAAATAAAGATAAAATTCTGTAAAATATATATTTTTCTTTTAGATCAGCACCTGCATTAGGGCGGTTTGGATTTCATTTTTTTTTCGAATTTGGATTACAGCTGATGTCGAAAAGTTGAAGAATATTTTTTTTTTGTGTGTAATTTGACAAAAATGGTTTTAAGCGACACAAAATTTATTTTGACAATTTCCACAATTGTGACAATTTTTTTGCCACAATGACAAGGGGGGGGGGGGGGTATACCCCCGCCAAACACACAAACATAAGCAAACTTACCAAATAATACCTTCTAATGAAGAACAATAAGGTAATGGGATACTCCAGCCATAACTTAATCTTACCAAAAATATGTAAATAGATGTAGAGATTCATTGTTTTGTGTTGAAAAAATGTATGTGCTTCAAGACCATAATCATTTGAAGAAACGCTTATTTACCTTAATGCTTGACAAAATATGCCTTTGTCAAGGAGTTAATAGTCATAATAAAGGAGTAATATAGATAAGTGATGTAACCAGAGCCGGTTTTAATGTGCGCGGGACCTAGCGTAACAATAAATATGCTGGATTTTTTATATGATGTTATTTTAGAGAAAACATTAATACATTTATGTATGCGGTGTCCCTAATTCTATAATCAAGTACTGGGGCGGAGCAAATGAACCGAATGTTTCTCAATATCATCCACATATATTTTACACTTTAAAAATATTCGTATTTTCAATTTTAAGATGTGGATATTTTATTTCCTTGATGTTACGAAAGGTTTCCCTTCGCACCCCTAAAGTTTCTAATCGCAGCTTTTAAATATTCAGTACATACATCACTAATGTAGAACATTGCATAAACAAAATAACAATCATTGCTCTTTAATAAGATAATGTTTTTTTTTCTAAAATATGTAGATTGTTGATTCTATATATATAATGTGACAACAAAAAACATTAATATTTAAGGAAGGGAGAATTAGTCTGAGATATGATTAATAGCAAACAGTAGGTAGCTCCCAAACTATTCTATATATAGTATATATATAAACAACGTAGTATAATAAAATCATATCAACCTTCCGATAATTCTCAATTCATTTTTCTTAATCTCATTTCATTCTTTTAACATTGCAAGTCAAACACTCATAAAAATATACGTTTAAAATACAATTGTATATCCAACGTAAAAAATAAATAAATTGTAGAATGTACGTAGAATGATATGTTGCAATCTATTATGTATTTTAATTATGCTATCAAATTGCGAAGTGGTCTACATAAATATGCAGTTTATCTACGTGTCTCCAAAATATTCACCAATCAAAAGTTTTTGTATAAGGAATAATTAATGGGATTGGCACATATTATTACTCTGGTTCGAGCGTTATCGATCTTGTTCTTAAAACAAAATATATAAGGTCTTTGTCTACTGTACATATACTTTTTAAAATTCTGGTCTTATTCTGGTACTTTTGTCTAGGGGGGCGTTGCTAATTTTAATCATTTGGGGGTGTGGGAGGGGGAGGGGGTGGCTGATTAGTCACAAAAATTATTAACTGCGTAAAATAATCTGTGTGTATAATAGAGTTTATGTATGCCCTTTATGGGTGCCCCTGCTGCTGAACCTACGAGGATAAAATTTTGCATGAGAGTCTCTTTTAAATCTGGCCAGGTTAAGACAGAGTTTCGATTATTATGGGGAGAGAACGTCATAACAATGGGGCTTATCCTTTAACCAAAACACAAAAGTGGTTTTTGGAACTTGATATGGAGTAAATTTATAAAAAAAATGAATGGCGTCTTCAAAAAAATAAAATAAAAAAAAAGTTATGGGCGCAAAATAAGAAAATCAGTGAAATTTGCAATTTTTTTTTTTTCAGATGCAAAAAAAGAAAGAAAGAAGGATTTTCAATGGAGTATTGGATTCGTATATATATAAAAAGTTTCTATAGATGTGTCTGGAAATTCGTTTGCATGTTTTTTAAACATCATAAAATTTGATGTTTAAAAGAGGTATCTGTCATTTTCTGAATAATTTTCATTTTTTTTCTATGTTTTTCATCAAACATCAATTTTCAATTTGATAAGAAGAAATGCCAAAAAACGATGCATTTTTTAATAAAAATTTATACTCCAAGTGTACAATATAGTACAATTTTTTACAATATTTACAAAAATGAACTTGTAAACAAGTAAGGATTTTCCCCTCAAAAGTAAGTCTAGATAACATTTGTACTCTTAATTAAATTATCTTATATTTTTATTAATTTAAAATTTTGATGGAGTCTTTGTGGTGAATTGAAATTAAAGGTCTAAAAATTCCCTGAACTTTTACCGATAAGGGGTATGACATAATTTATTTGAAAAGCTACAACCGGAACTCATTAATGATGACTACAAGGCCTATATTTGAATAAAGAAAGTTAATTAAATATTGAAGTATTATATTTATGATGCAAAAGAGTCATTCCACTTTCAAAGGACCACAGGAGTAATCACATATCTCAGAATTAACTCTTTATTTCTTACAAGATGTAAATACTACTAAGATCCTGAAAATCCTGAAAATTTGAGATTAATTAATTTTAAAGATATGGACATCTAAAGTTAACAAAATGAATATATTTCCCCCCCCAAAAAAAGAGCCAAAATTTGAGTAGACTTTAACTTCAATAACACAGGAGAACTATGGGGGGGGATTTTTACAAATGAATTAAGACAATAATCGAATTTATCTGTGAGTTCAGAATCTAAAACGGATCTCAGTTTATGTCTCAGTCATCTGAATTCTGAAATATCTGCGATTATAGTAATTCAGGACTAAAGAAGAGTGTCGTTTTTCACCATTATTAGCCTAAAAATGGAAATATATCAAGTTTAGAACAAGAAACAGAATCAATAAAACACTTTTTAATAATAAAAAAACACTTTTACATAAGTTTTATTTATCTTATTTTTAATTTGTGGATTGTTTTAAGGGTAAAAAAAGAGACTCTGAACAATAATTTTTACAAATTACTATGATTCCAGATTTATCAGAATTCAGATGACTGAAAGAAAAACTGCAATTCTGCAATCAAATATATATTTTTCTTTTGGCATGAGTCTCAAATTTTCAGGATTTTAAAACTTAAAAAGTACCTTCATTCTTAAAAAAATAGCAAATTCTGAGATATGTTGTTACACTTTTGTGTTTTTGGATATTTTGGCGTGGAATGATATATATAAAAATAGATTGTAAATTTTGTTTAAAATTGCTTTTTTTTTTTTTGCTGACACGCCACATATACATTTTTTATCATAAAAATACGGTTAATATACTGCATAATAAAAATGAACAATGTGATTATACTTAAAAAATTGTTATTTTTGCTTCTATTCCGTTTTAGATGAAATATAATTATTTAAAGCATACATTAATAAACATTTTATTCATAACTTACTCATATAAAAAAAAAGTTAAAAATAATGCTTCCTTGCACTTATAAGATAATTGAAGAAGAAAAATCGACTACCTATTTTTAGATACTTGTGATTAATGTTGTGTTGGTCCCTTTTTAAGACTGGAAACTACCGTTCCGTCCAGTTCAGTCTCGTCTCGGCTCATTGCAGTTCTGCATATCATTCCTAAAACTTATAAGGATTGGTCCTTGATGACGTCACTCTACTTTTTTATTTATTTATCAGTTCTAATACTGAATGTTCGAAAGACCTACAGCCTTAAAGACCAGTCCCAAGGACAAATAGAACTGGTCCTTAGACAGGAATGGACTAGTCCAAATAAATAAGGACTTACACAATAGTTCAAAGTTTCCAAATTTGTTATTTTTAGGACAACTTGACTAATATAACTAAGGAAGGGAGGCCGGGGCTAGTTCCAACTCAGAACAGTTGAACATGTGTTTTTTATCGAACATCAAAAAAGCTACAGCTATATCAAAATTGTATAATATAATGTTAATTATTGTGAAGAAATCCATAATTTTTGTCAGCATTTCTTTGATATTTCGGATAAAAAATGATTTTGTAATTTTTGAAAAAAACACAATGTTTTTGTATTATTCAGTCAGTTTCTCATTCTTTTTCTGTTACTAGTATTATATGGATTAGTGATTATATTGCTATCAGTACTCAATAAGTAGAAATTGGCAGCATTGCTATTCTCAGTACAAAATCAACAGTTGCAACTTTCTAATTTTTTTTTGTATAATCGCACTTTACATCAAGATTATTTTTTTATAGCCAAAACAGGGCCTCAAATTGTTGTGAAAGTAAATTTCTCCTCAACTTGCTTTAATAAATTCAAATTACACCATTCAACATCATGAAAAGTCTAGTGTTTTTTTTCTTCAATGAATGTTATTTCTTCCTTTTTTTTAAATTTCCAACTTAAACTCGTTTTTTAAAATGTAACAACATTCCTTGGATATAGGGATAATTGTAAAATTTAAGGAGTAGTATTTCAATGAAAATTTGTGGAAGAACTAATGGGAGATATAATTTTTCAATCAGCTCATACAATAGAAGTATGTAATATGTTAAAATTTGGCTATACTTAATTTGTAATTAAGCTAAAAAAGAAAAAGTGTCGCAACAGTCTCTCTTACTTACCTTCATATTTACCCTCTTTTCGGTGACTGCATTAACAATATTAATTTTTTTGTTCATTGGACCTATATATAGTTTAAAAAGAAGTTATAATAGATGAAGACGATCATCCATTGCTCTCTTTATAATGATGGCATCCAAATTGCACAATTTAAAAGATATTTTATTATATAAATCTATAAAAAGTGAGCTCGTATATCAATTATACTTAAACACAATGAATCCATTCCACTTTGATTTTTACAAAAGATTTAATCTAAGAGGTATTTAATTGATCAAGGATGCATTGTTATGGCGTATCCCTTGAAGCAATTTGTTTTTCTCCCTTTTCTAATATGTATGTATGTATTTCTTGAAATATCATTAAAAAGAAAGAGAGAAAAAGAATGGCAAGTTCTCTGTATATATAATAAATATATACTCACATATAATTAATTGTCTTTAATCATCATCAATTCTAATCACATTGGTTACAAAGAAAAATAAGAAAAAATATCGAATGTGATAAATTCATTTTATTATACATAACATAGATATAATATAATGTATGTAATCCTCTTTGCGATGAATCTTATTTTCCCCCTTTCTATTTGTGTCTCTTTAATTTGATGTCTTATTAAAAAAACAAAAACAAAAAAAAACATTACGTTAATGCAACATTACTCTTATATTTAAAAAAATGCTATCTATTCATCCATTCTAGACGTTTTTATTTAATGTCAAATCTTTGCATTAAGAGGAAAGTATATGCTGTAATGTACATACAATTAATGATCATAATTGAAAAGAAAACCAGCCAGGTATGACTGGAGCAAGCAGCCGTGAGAGGAAGGAAATAAACACAAAAACCCACTCCGTATATAGTAAGGACATATAGGCTGCAATTACTCTGTTTTTCATCATGAATTCTTCTCTGAGTCGAACAAGGACTTACACTTATAACTAACTCCTGAACAATCCTCATTGTTACGCTTGTCTTTCATGAGCACCAAGATTAATAAAATATTTCTATTAATCTTTATGAACACATGCACATGTCACTCCTTAGATGTTTTGTCATTAATAATTCAACTATAATGACAACAGCTTTGGAAAATAAAAAAATCATGTTCAGATTACCTACTAGAAAAAACAACTTCTCCCTATTATCATAAGTTTTATACTTCAATAGTTATTGAGAGTGGGATTTGTGTTTATTTTGCTTCTTTTCACGACTGTTTACAGCTTATCAAATCACACGTCATGAGAGCTTAGCTGTTTTACTCTCAAGCATTCTACAAATTTTCAGAATGAACACTTTAATTTTCTATACCTTTTATTTTTATATACCAGCGGGACATGTATAATGCATCAGTGAGTATCAATATCTTAAAGGTAACAATTATACAATTTTTTTAAAATTTACCCTTCCTGGAGGACGTTTGACACTTTTCATATCTCTAGTTAAAATAAAATACCTTAGATTACCAATTAAATTAGTTTTGTGAAGCTTAAATTCTCTTTCATACTCGATAATAGTTTTCAATTATACTTAATTTAGACTAAGTTAAAGTATTTATTATTCTTATAAAGCTGACGACGATTGATTAATGATGACTTCACTTAGCAAAGTTGTTCAATTGGACGCGTCCTTATAAATTAAGACAAGACCGAACGAGATGCCGAAAGATTTGGGACAGATGCAACATCGCTACTGTTGTTTGATCAATCTCATCGTGCTTCTCAACAATTGGACTCATCTTTGTTGAATAATTGGGATATTCAAAGCTTAGGGATTACTAATTTGAGTGTAACTGATAAACATTCGGAAAAGTAGTGGGGGGTTTCAATGTCCTTAACTTCCCCCTTCACCTGCGATGACTATTTCGTGTTCTAGGGGTGCAAAACTTTCAAGAAGATATTTGAATATATTTTTTAATATTCAAATTTATTTTCGAAAATATATATGTAATTGCAAAATAGTACAATTCTTGAAACAAACTTCAAGAATAAAATTTGCATAGGGTTCGTTTAGTTATGTATATTCTGAAGAGACACCATAAATTATGAGGTATCTAATCGAAAGAAAATCTGAAATTTCTTCTTGAAAAGGGAATTTTAAGAAGTTTGTGAGAAATACTACCTATTACGATACTAATATTATCGTACCTATTCCGGTATCAAATTTGGTATACAAGTATCAATAATATTTTTGATCCAATGTTTAAAACAAAAAAAGCTAGTTTGTAGACATTCGAAAGGGCTGGTTCAGGAATTTAAAGAATTTTTTAATGTACTACAATTTTTGTTATTGTTCTTTTAAAATGACATTTTTTTGGGAGTAAGAGTTAAGAAATTTGAGTTAACACCGTGACCAGATCGGTATAGAAACAAATGTTTAAGAACCAACAAAAATAATCTGTCTTGGGCAGAGTATCAGCACTAATTTGTAGCATTGTTTTTTTTACTTTAATACTAATCATAGGTATTGTAAAATTATGTTCTTCTAAATCCCTTAGTTTTTTTAAAAGGGGAGGCCTCATTTTATCTTTTGACGCATCAGAGTCCCATATAATTTATAAAATGTGCATAACGATAAAATGAAAAGAGGTCCACTCAAGGCTTTAAAAAAAGGAGAAGAAACATCATGTTCCAATCTTAGACACTATCTTAAGAGTACATAATAGAATAAGCACCATCGCTTGAAGCCATGCTGAATATGTATGTAGTAATATGAATGAAGTAACTTGAATTTCTTACATAATATCTACTTTTGAAAAAAAAAAATGTATTCCTCTGCTTAAGGATGATGCAAATTGCCCAGTTACTGCAATTCCATCTTCTAACTTTACGCCTTCTAAACATATGTACCAATTTTCTACAACACATTGTATTGTTACCTTAGTAATTTAGTCGAGAGTGAAAACAACTTGTTCACGGCGATTGTACTAGTTGCTCAATGTGCACATTATAGTGTTTCTGTTAATTGTGAAACCAGTTATTAATTACACAATATAACAAATTGTGTTTATGAATGTTTTTACTTAAAAAACATCAAAATGACCTATTTATTCCGAAGTTTTTACTTTTGTGCCATACGGAAAACCATATTTCATTTACCATCAATAAACTTCTATGGCTTCCTAAATAAAGAAATATATTTTTTCAAGCAGAAAACTTAAATAACTTTTAAAATAATTAATATTTCGAGGTACTATTTTTTTATTATGAAGTTGTATGTCTTTACTTTTACAACAAACGATGTTTTTAATCGAAGTGATCAAAATGAAGAATTCATTAGAATTATAAGGAGAAATGTCTATTTTTTATACTTACAAGACATTTTTTCTAATTTAAAAAGCAATAGTTAAAATGTTTTTTGAAGTTGGAAACATGTATCTACGTTTTACAAACTACATATTATGTTTGCTTTTTGGTTTATTTAGATCTTTCATGGTACAACCTAAAACTAAATGGTGTAGAGTTTTTTATAAAGTATTTTCAAAACCGCACTTAGTAGGCTACAAAAGTAAAATTTTTGTTTTACCAACTATTCATTGATGTTATTATAATTTCATTATTACTTATTTATTACGTTTTTACGAGTAATCCAAAAGTGGATATCTTTTAATATGCCACAAAATATGGACAATTAATAATTTTCGCCAAAGAGTCAAATATTATTCATTAAATCTATCTACACTCTAACGGAATATATATCATTGCATTATAATGTGCACTTAATTATCACAATTCTCACTCTAAATTATTCATTGAAACATAGTGGTATCCCCAAAAGATTAACATCTTCCATGTAATTTTCTGTCAGTTGTTCATTTGTACACTCATGATTATTAATGATATTTTTGATTTTTTTTTTGATAAAAGAAAAAAGTTCATTAGTCGTTTATGACTCATATTTTTATAAATTGATCGAGTCATGAAAAGGTATTGTGACTAATTTTAAAATCGTGTCAGTAGAGGTAAATGAATTATTTATTTGATTGTAATTAATAAAGTTATAGACAAGTTTTAATTCCCAAAAAAACAGTTACAGTTCATTTTTTCTTCAATAGTATAAGGTTTTTGAGAAGTGTTAAAAGTATAATTTGATTCAAAAAGTAATTGCCTTTATTCTATCTTGTAACCTTTTCTCTATATAGTAACAGAAAAAAGTCCCAAAATCTGCTAACAAAAATTGTCAATTCATTCCCTCTATAAAATTATTATTTTATAATCGTTAGGAACTGTTTGTTGCTTAACAAGAAACCATTCAAACACAACCTAATCAAGTCTCAGAACGCTGATAAGGAGAAAAGAAGAAGAAGAAAAAAATTTACAGTTGACAACAAACTATAGTCATTTTATATGTTAGTGAAATAACACTGTGCCTTGTTAGTATTCTGAACCTTTATTTGTATAATTCACATTGAATCTTGTGACGTTGTCAATATATTTAGGGTTCTATTAATAAAACAATAGTCCTAAGGTAGAGCAAATGACATAATTAGCCAACTACCAATTAATTCAAATATTTTTTTTGGAGTTACTTTGAAGTGTAAAATGCTTCATTTTTTTTTGGTTGCAAGCTTGTACCAGTTGAAACTCATATACAACACGTATCAGGTCGTTACCTTTATTCTATTACCAAACCTTTCATTCAAAAAAGAAACAGAAAAAAAATGCCACAAGTAAGTTGGTAGTTTTCCAAATAGGTATAGAGTAATTATTATTCAATAATTTTTGTAAATTATTTATAGCCAAACAAAAAATTGAATACAACCAATCAACATTCAGATAAACAATTATAGGTGAAAATGAAGCAGAAATATGGAAAAGGAGCAAGATAATCTTGGGTAATTTTGTATCTTAGTGACGTAACGCCGTGATATAAGTATTGCTAGGGTTGTAAATCTAAAACATTTTCGGTACTTTTTATAAAGAAACTAAAAATTAACGTGATAAGCCTGACAATTTGTAGAATGTGTTGGAGAATAGGAGCTAAGTTATCATAACCCGTCATTAGATTAGCTCAAGTAGTTTTGAAAGGAAGGAAAGAAACACAAATATCAAGTCAGTATTTGTAAGGAAGTATGCAGAAATTACTCTTTTTTTTTAATCCCAATTATATTCCAAGTCCAATATGGACTTGTACTTATAACTCCCCAACAAATCCTTAACATTAATCTTATATGTATAATCATTTTTAGTATTTGCATATGTATTGGCACAATTAATATAAAGATGTTTCGCTCTTTTTACAATTATCAAACCTATAACAATTATTATCCATAATTCATGAACGATAAGCATACCCCCTCATAGCTTCACTTTATAATTAGATTAAAGCTTTCAAGCAATATAGTGAAACAGTTTTTTCTTTGAAACCCCAGGCAAGATACCGCTCTTATGATACCAAAGATAACGTCACTTTATCATTTCTTTTTTTTCATTTTCCCACATGAAGTATGAAACTTTGTATACTTTTTGCCCAATTTACGTTGTTTATTCAATTAAAAGGTTGAATTCATGGAAACTGTGTAATTAGGGAGTTATGGTGTAATATTCAATGCTCCTAGCGGACCAAAAAGTACTATGTTGTACATATATTAATTATATGGTTAAAGCTTTAACTTAGATGTTCTCTATTCAAGAATGAAGGAATAATAATAAACTCTTTGAAAATAAAATACGATGTTCAGGTTGCCAACAACAAAAAACTCATACGCTAAAAATTGGTTCAAATTTACAACCAACAGGCCTAGTTGCGCCAAATTTAAAGTACACTTAAATCAAGTTTAAAAGAAGGAAATGAACTTCTTTTAATTACGAAAAAAGCTATGTTTGCTATGGTGACATCACATGAGGATTTTTTTATTTAGATGTAGAGTAGTCAATTTTTTTCTCAATAAGTACACAATTTTATCCATATGTACTTTTCACTATACCAAATTTTATAATACTGGGCGAAATTAGAAGCAAAAATACAGTTGTTCCTCAACCTAAAGTTCGAGATCCTTGTATAATAAATGACGATTTGTTTTTTAAAATCCCAGGAGATATGTGCCCAGGCACAAGCTGTATGCAATTATAAAAGTTATATAACTAATATGGCATGGATCTAGGCATGGTAGCAGAATTGTTTTAAACAGTAGACTTTATGCTTTCATTGAAAATCAAAAGTAATCTATCGGAGATATTGGTAAAATCAATATCGACCCTATCTTTGACCCCCTTATTAAATCTAAAAATAACCTCCGAAAAAATATAATCCTAGTAACATCGATGCAAGGGGAGTTATTGATGAGCTATTTGAATCATGGAAAAATATGTTTCATTGTATCAAAGAAGCACGGGATTGAATATTGAAAATACTCTGAATGTAATGGTTGCCAATGTCGTGTTTCATAATTTCGGGATAATGCACGAACACGCATCACAACCTCCTCATTGTCTAAGAAGATTATATAAAGTGATATCCAATAAATATTTTCGGACTTAAAAAAATGAATATAATCGTCGTTTAATTTTTCATTTTTTCATAAATTCCTTCTATTTTAAAGTTATACACCTAACTGTTTGCTATAATTATAAAGCAAAATATTTTTTTTTCCTAATTCACTGGGATCTTTGAATTCAGACGTATATTAAAATAAATTTATTTCCTTTAATTTGTTTTCCCATTTTCTTTTAATGGATTTGTAGATTTTTTTTCATATATTTACAACTTTGTTGCATCATCAAATTTCCTAAATATTTCTATTTTAACCTTTTCTTTTCAGATATTAATTGTATGGTTTGGGTGATCTCAGTTTACATGGAAGTAAAATGAGCATTTTGATTAAGAGCTGATAACAACAAGACAGTCAAACTTTACATACTTAAGTGAATTCTGTTTTCTTTTTAAAGAGCTTTATGTGTTAAGTCAATGTAGACTGCTTCATCAAAGAAGTATATTATGGTTTTCCCCTATTATTTACTAGTTATTTTTAACTACATAGTAATTTGGGCTGGGTTGATCTCTTTTAAATGTAATTTAGATTACATTTGAGGTCTTAAACTCATTCATCCGTGGACTAAAAAACAGTTTTCCAATTAAACCTAGGACATGAAGATGGCTTATAACTTTTGGATTATTTAAGTAATTTAAAATTGATTTCTTTTAGCCTCAGCAAGATGTTCTCGTATTAAATAGTACTTAAAATTTTTCTTAAATTAAAAATGAATTTTCAGTCATGTGAAACATTACATGTAGAGACAATTGCTTAAAGTGGAGGAGGGTAAATGCTTCCCTTTGCACTCCCATCTACGCCTTAATGCGTAAAAGTTTGAAATTGAACAGTATTAATGTACAATGCTATATTGATTCAAATTTAATCTGGAATAATTATAAAGTTCCTAAAAAAGATAGGTAAAATCTTGGAGTACCTAGTAATATAAATTTGTTTGTTCCATTAATTCCTTATTTATTAACTCTATATTTAAGTTTTTCTTTTATTTTCGTTAGTTATATTCCTGTATTTGGAATCTCAATGACGTAATCGGTTATGCTAGTAAATTTTCAGTGATAACTGAAAATCGTTCACAGTGCTACCACTTGTGTTTTTTCAATCCTGATAAGGGGCTGAAGACTACAGTTCTGCCGATTTTAGTCTCGCTCCATTCCCATCCTACATGTCAGTTCTAAAAACTTATAAAGTTCGGTCCTTGATGAAGTTGCTCAACATAATTTCATTTTTGTTTAATTAGTTTGAGTACTGATAGTCCTAAGGACCGTTGCCAAGGACTAATAGGACCGTTCCTAAGACTAGAATGGGCGAAATAAATAAAGACTGACACAACACTTGTTATCTTACTTACACAAAAATATATATTTATTTTGAAGAAAAAGTCTTTTCCTATTCCCCCCCCCTTTTTTTTTAAATCTTAGTATATCTTGTGCATTATAAGTCATATTGGATAATCCTACGAGAAAAATATTGAAATATTGTAAAGGTCTGAGTATATACTATAAACTCTTTTAGACAGTATTGGGATTGGCTGGTTCAGTTGTGAATTATCGAGCGTCAAGTATGGAGGTCTCAAAGGAAGAAATTCACCATATTTTACATTGTAACACCTAAAAGGGAAACACGCGTCGAAAGTGAACAACAACATTTGCAAATTATACGGAGTCGATACTCTTTTAATTTTGTTCCACAGAAGGACTTCAAGCAATTTTTTTGTTCAGTTCTTTCCTCTACTGTGAACAACTCGACCGTCTGAAGATAGTGATTCAACCAAAGCGGTCAGTATTGGTGAATAGGGGACAACAAGACATCATCAAAACAACACCAGATCGCACATATATTTGATGACGCGCCAAGAGCTCTGGGAGCTTGGATGGGAAGTTCTTATCCATGACTACAGAGTCCGTACCCGGGACCAAGTGACTACCACTTGTTTCTGTCTATGGTCAATGTCTCAATAGATACCTGTGAATATTTTTTGTACGGGTTTCTTTGTCAAAGCCAAGAAGTACATTATGAAGTTACATTATCAGTAGGAACAAGTTATTGAACAGAACGGATGATTATAACACTTCTAATAAAGCATTTAAATAAAGCGAAAAATAAGAAATTATTTTTTTCCAAACAATTATTTTGTTGTTAGCTGTTGATTTTTCTGCTTCTTTTCCTCTAATCGTCTTCCGAATTGGACGAATTAGAATTTGTTCTGGTTATATTGTGAATAATATTTCTATAGGTGGGAAGAATAAGCACAGAATGGGATTAGTACCAACTGATTTTTGCCTTTTTTTCGTATGAAGACATAGCACGCCGTCATGGTAACGGCGTTTGTTGTAAATTATAATATAGAAATAAATTATTTAATTTGTGTATATGAAATTTTTTTGTAGTTTTAAGGACGAAGTTTGAATTCCAAATATGGATCCAATTCTGTAAAAAAAAGTCAAAAATTTAATTTAGGGTGAACATAACGCTGAGTCTAACCACTAATATACCTTTGAATTCTTTTGTATCTAACAAAAGTAGTTATTTATAGTGTTAATACTTGTGTTAAATTTAAGGCGAGGTGGTGCAACTGGCCCTATGTATTACAAATTATCAAAATAAAAGACAAATATATATCATTATAGTGAAAGAGGCATATCAATGGGAAAACAATTTTAAATATATAATTTCTACGTCAAATTCTATACATGTAAAACCTGCTTGTATAATTGGCCGGTTTGTTTTTCAACTTTTTTTTAATTTGATTATGGGCAGTTTGGAAAAGTTGTGATATGGTAAAAAAAATCCCTTTGCAAAATTTCATTTCCCTAAAATGTTATCCATGGAGCATATCTAGTTCAGAGTTTTAGAGAAGATTAAAGTTCATTACTTAGTCAATTGAGATTAAAATACGGCATTCATCCTTATTTTACATTAATAAAAGATGATAAACACCCTAAGCAAAGTTTTTTTTTCTAAAGCTACCCTGTGGAGAAAAAAGAGAGAATAATAAATAAAAATATTGATCTTTCCTTTCAGAAAATGTAAAAATAATGATTCACGCTATACGCGGATCATAAAATAATGTAATGCAATATATATATATATATGTCTTCTCAATATTTCTATGAACAGAGTAAAGAGTTTTTGACTTTTTTCCTAATTTTATCGAGATATGCTACCTAAAGATGGCCGCGAAGGCCTATGCAATTTTACATAGTTTATTTTCTGACCATACCACAACTTTTCTGTACTACCCGTAATCGAAGTGTTTGAAAAATAAACGACCCTATTGTACAAGTTGTAAGCTGTACATAACTTAAACATAATTTATTAACTCAAAAATTTTATACTAAAGTGAATTCGATTCCCGCCTTCCTTAACAACAAATTTCCAATTCCAATCGCTATACCTCTGTATATAATATGTACATACTAAAATTCCAAGTTAAATATCAAATACACACATATTATGAGCATTATTTTTTTCCTTCAAAAAAGCAAAAGCAACCATGACTTGAATTCATAATTCCTCGAACTCAAAATCAGACCCATCCCATAAATGTATGTATGTTCAATATACAACATACTGATTTTGATGACGATTATAGCACCATATCCAAGTGTGTATGTATGTAAGTAAGTATATCTATGTACACACATTTCAAAGAGGAAAAAAATGTAAAATGTCTATCATTGACTCAAAAATATAGATGTGGTGCGTCAATATGAAAACAATTTTTAACAAAAATCAAAATTTCACTTAATATATATACATTTGGGTGTACCGTAATGTCAAAAGTTAGAAAATTGGTATCGCCTGATATTTTTTATTTTGCAATTTTTCCTCCTAAACAAGAAAATAACCATCAAACGTCCACAAAAATGGTCCTTCATGGACGTCTTTTGATTTGAAAATCTGTAAAATGTCGAGAAAAAAAGAAATTTTGATGTTGTTTCATTAAAATTATCGATTTGAATCAAGTTAGAGGATTTCAATGTTATTCATGTGTATTTATATTGTAAAAGTTTCACATTTTTCCTTATTCACTATAAATGAATTATAGCTTCTATTTTTTTACTTCATTATTTGGGAAAATCAAACGCAATTTTAATTTTGCTCTGATATATCTGTCCCATCTCTCTTGTCCATAAACTTGAGCTGAAGCGTTAGTTACTTCTTTTACTGTACGTTCACAGCTTTTTGTATATCTCATCATTTAACAATGACTAATTTGCCTTCTCACATCAACATTGTAAATTATTGCTTGGTCATATGTATCTAAAATCAATATGTTACCGCAACCTCAACCTGCTAAAATATTTAACATGGTAATTATAAATTTTGAAAAGACTGACAGTTAAGCCAAAACAATTTTTGTAATCCTTAGACATGTCACAGTCATACTTTTTGTTTTAAAAAATAGGGATAATCTAAAGTGTTAATCAAAAGGAATCTTTTTGATTTTTCCAACTACAAATGATATTATTTAACACAATAACCTTATTGGATTAATTTCGAACAACTAATTACTATACACGTAATATGAAAACTCACTCACAGTACATTTGTGTCAAATAAATCATTTAATCAACTTTCATAAATTATACACCCGAAAATCAATTTCTTAAATTGCATCTAAGACAAAAGTGAGCAAGTTTTACAATGAAACATTAACTAAAATTTATTTTCTAAAGGATATAAATAATATATTAACTAAAATATTCAATGGTATGTAAAAAAAAAAATATTAAATATTAAAAAAAAAAAAGAAATAGATTTTTTTGTCAATGGGATCCCAAATCATCACATCGTTATCTTTAATTTATATATTAACCTTTCCTCCGAAAAAATTCCAAAAAATATTTAGTAGATAGCAAATTTTCTCCAACAACGGGCTTATTATTTAATAAATATTGTTGGAAATTGTTCGTAGCTGCTTAACAGGAGTTAACTTTAGTTAACGTTAAGAACATTGATAAGAGAAAAAGTAGCAGAAAAATCAATAGTTGATAACAAAATACAGTATAATTTTTTGTGTTAAAGAGATAACGGCGTGCTTTATGCATGTATATTTTTGTCAGCTGTCGTTTTTCTAATTCTCTTGTCCCCCAGTTCGGAATAACGCTCTAAATGTTGATTGATTGAATACAAACTATGTTGGTATCTGTTGCTATGAAGTGAGCAATTGCTTATTATGATTAAATGAAGAATAATACCAAAGTTGGGGATAATTTTCTAAGTACTAATTGATTTATTGCCTTGTCCCTCCTCTTATTGGAAAAAAAAGGTTGAGAGATAAAATATCGGTTGTTATTGGTTTATTTAATTGTATATTTAACTATTAAAATGTAGAAACTTCATCTAAACCACATTTATATGGCTTTTTTGAGGGCAACATTAAGTATTGTTGGATGCAAGTAGATATTACTCAAAGTCAACAAAAATTTATAATTCCCCAAAAGTCAATAAGTTTTTAAAAATTACTGGAACTCGCCCAAAATATTTTTGCAAGTATTTGAATTCGAATAATTAAAACTAGAAATATTGAAGTAGAACTGAAATAATCAAAACTTGAAACATTCAAGTAAATAAAATAATTGGCATAGTGTTGTTACACGAACTCAAATTTTTTGAATTGAAACGATCGCTACAAAAAGTACTTGCTGCACGACATACAGCTTGCAAGCCAATGTTTGTTCACTCATGATCTAATATAATAAATATCTCACCATTTCGGAATTTAGATCCAGTAATATAATGGGAAATAGAATAATTTTTTAAAAGTCTCTTTTTTAATTTATCTTAAAGAATACAAAGTATCGTCAATAGCATATGTAGTAGGCTAAGCACGAAGCTTGGACGGTGATTTTTTGTAGCCCATATATTTATTTTTCATTCAAAAGGTAATGAATAATTTTTTTCCCCCTCCAAGTAATGGGTAGTACAAAAACAATTCATTTAAAAGCTTAAAGTTAGTTGTGTTTTTTTTTGTGGTTGTACGTTTGTTAAAACCTTGAGAGTATGACAGACACATATTCATTTAAATAATTATTATAGATAACAAAAAAACAACAACTAAACTTGGCATTGCAACCCTCCTTCCTCATTTAGACCAGGATAAGATTTAACTAATTAATATGGGAAGAATATTTCCCCATATTTCTCCTAGGAGTCAGTAAATTTTTTATTCTTCTTCCTCATGATGAAAAAAAGAATTTTTTCCAGTCTTGAAATGGAGTAACAACAATATAATAATTGGTGTTGAAACTCAATCCTAGACCAAATATTTTTTCAGCTTTTTTTCTTGACGATACAGACTGATATTTCTCATACCATAGATCGAATTTTTATTGTTTTAAAATCGTGTATCTATTGAATTGGTTTCAATATAAGGACCTGATTTTTTTTTAGATTGATAAAGACCCAATTAGTTCAGTCCACTATAAATCATAACTGTTTCAAACTGGTCTAGTTCGCCAGTTTGGTCTACACCAATAATAATCACAGTTTATAAAAACTGCAATAATAATACTTCTATGGTGTTGTTTTTATGTGTTTCTACTACAAGAACGTTAATATATATGTGTTTGTTTGTGAGTTGATTAAAAAACTACCAAAAAAACAACATGTCAAAATATAACTTTTTCAGTGAGGCAATACGTTTGTAACACTGAAAGATTTTAAGTAAAATCTAAGCATTCATCTCTGTTTAACGCTCCATTGATTATATATTAGCAATTGAATGCAAGCACTTCTTAAGTTAAAATAATTGTAAAACTGCTCAAATTGAGGATTCCAAAACACATGTATCAAATATGATAAATGTGGCGTTATAGAGTTAAACATACAAATTTCGATTTTGATTGTATATTGTACAAGCTAGGGTTTTGTACAGGTTATAAATTGCACAATAACTTATATTGAAAAGTACTCAATCTTATCTTAAATATAATTGATATTAAGAGGAAAATAAGATAAGGTATCTAAAATAGCAAAAAAGAACTGCTAAATTTGTGATAAGTATAATGCAAGGATGGAAGTTCTAATAGATTTTTGATTTATTAAAGATGTAATTCTCCATTTTTCTGATGGTCATTATTGATAACTGACATATTAGAAAGTTCAACATATCCTCACCTTGATTGTATATTGCAACCTTCCTTCCAAAAAGAAACAGAAAAAAGTCCAAAATTAGTTAATAGTAGTTAAGCAATTCTTCCCTAACTATACAATTATTGTTCAATAATTGTATAGAATGTTTCATATATTAACCATACATAATTCGAAATCAAACAATCAACATTCAAAATAACACTTATCATTAGAAAATAAGCATAAAAATCGACGGATGACAACAAAATGCTAAACAATTCTTTGTATTAGTAAGATAACGTCGTGTCAAATGTATACAGCTTGAATCACTTTTAAATATTGATAATAATCAATTTACATTGATAAAAACTTACACCGGTGTGTATTGTTTTTAATAAAAATATCTGGCTTATAATTAATTAAGAGGTTATTAGATTTAAATACTCTGCAAGTTACATCTTCCAAATTGTACATAATTTATTTTTTTATTTATTTTCTATCTCTTACCTACAAATATCAAAGAATGGATTTCTATTGAAATAAATAATTACTTTTGTGTTTAAAATATTAGCCTCTTCCTTACATACAGAAGTTTGACCATTTTTTTCCCATGACAGTTCATTCACAGTTATTAAATACATTATACATATAAAAACCTCTTAATAAAAGACTTAGTGAATAGTATATCAATCATAGTTCATGCATATATGTATAATTTACCTACGTTTAGATATTATATGAATGATATTTAAGATAGCATTTAGTATGTTTACAATCACATACAAACATATAATTATACAATGTATCATATGCATGCCATTTGCAGTCAAACTATATCCAATCCTGAATAGGACGACTTTCCCACTCCCCTAAAGGTTATTTGGATCCGTGAAGGAATAAAACCATGATTCTTATTAATATACATGAACTTAAATTAAGTTCATCCATCAACGCAACCTCAATTAAACATATAGAATAACAATCCCAGTACCTTTGTAGAACAACAGGATAATAAAATAGTAGTTTTTATAGACTAAAAACTATTCCCTAACAATTATCTAAGACAAAAGATGAACTTGGCAGGGCATTCAAGCTAATAATTTGTTCCCTAATGGTATGCTTGTCGCCTCAGTAGTCTCAGGCTTTTATTCAAATCTGAAGTAATATTTCCATATAAATGATAATAGGAATTCGGTTAGCAAAATCTAACTGACATGTAGTTTGAATGAACTTATGAGTTTCTAGAATTGTATATTGGTCTCAAGTCAATATTGTTAAGGTCTTGAATTCGAATCTGAAATGTCTTGGTCTCCTTATAATTGCAGAACCAAAGGCACTATAAAGAAATATTTCTCCTACAAAAAAGATCAATCACTTTCTGATGACTTTCCTTATTGCCTTTGGTCTTATATTTTCTTGTATTTGTCTCAGTAATGCTGCCCTTGAATATATCACGAAATGGGCCCTAGATACATTCATATACATTCTTCTGGTAGATAAATTTTACAACTGAAAAATGATATTACCCCATATGATTATTTAAGTTTATTGAATTCACATATTTTAAAAAATGATATGAGCTGTTATTGTGTCATAATCCGATTATAAGTATCAATTTTTATCGTACTTTATGAGAAATCAAAATAAGGTAAATCTTTTCATATCAAAAGTACATATTTGTGTACAAATAAACCTCATACTTATGTGTACATAGTCCTAAATTATAATTAGTTTGTGCGTGGGCATCAATGTCACTTTCTTCTTTAAAAGTATCCAAGGTCAATATTCATATACGAGGTTGTGTCAATCAAATATTATTACATTCCGTACTTTTTTTAAAACAAAAAAATTATGATAGTTTCTTACTTGTAAATCTGATTTTCTCTATGAAAAATAATAATTTATGAAACAACTTGAATGATTCATAGTTGTAAATCAACTCCTTGCTTCTCTATGAATTACATTCGTGTTGTTGAATCTTAATTTTTTTGGTTTTTTTGATAGTATGCCTTGCTTATGTCTTTTTTTTCATTTATAATAAATTTTTCTTTCATATACCTCATACAATAAATTAAATTCTTTTTTTTTGGGAAAACAACTTTTGAAGTTATCTTTTATTTTTAGTTAAATCATAAATTGACTTTTAAAAAAAGTCATGATTTGGTGCTCTTTTCTGCCGCACCCAGTTCCCCCCTCTTACGCTACATTGTACATACATACATCCACAATATGAATATGTAGTAATAATCATGATAAATATTACATATATGATTCCCAAATTGTTGACCGACGACCTTTTCAAAGGTTTACGACACAAAAACACAGACTATGATACAGTATTACCCTGACATACGAATATAATTCATTACTAAAACGATCACGTTAGTCAAAAACTTATAAGTCAAAAAAATAAAGCTTCAAGCTGCTCTTGCGTCCCGTCATCACTCTCAATCAACTCGTATATAAAAAAAAATCGTATGGAGGAGCATTTGTATCTCAAGGTATAACTGTATATGTATATTAAAGAGAATGATTGGAGTGGATTTGAGAATTATACATACATATATGTTGACTACAAGTTAATATTTTATGGTTATGTTGTAACTTGTACAAGTAGATTGTTCAAGTAACAAATTTGATCTCTCTCACAGTAGTTTATCTACTAAGAATTCTTCATTGTACCACTCAACATTTCCTAAAAAAAGACCCTAGTTATTTATGTAGTGCTCGGTATTTGATTTGGTCTGGAAACCCTAGATTGGTCTGAGACTGTTAAATTTTTTAACTAATTTGGTCCATATTGTAATTGCAGTGGTCTTGTAGTAAAATTCGATCTTGTTCCGTTCCTTCGTTCATGTAGTTTTTTTTTTAAATAAAAGAAAAAAAAAATGTTGCATAGTTAATTGGAATTTTGTCTAGATTGGTTTGGAAAAAAGTCCCTTAAAACCGAGCCGAAGGTAATGATTTTGGGCCGATTAAGTAAGTAGTAAGTAGTTGTTTACATTTGTATGCTTCCACAACTGTTGGCCCATTCTATATTTAACAAATGCATCTGTCAACCTTTCCTCCAACAAGAGCAAGAAAAAAGTGTCAAATTTACTAGTAGAAACCCAATTACGTCATTCGCTCTCACTAAGAGATTTAATCATAGGAATAATCATAGCTCAATAAAATGTAATTAGAATTCAATAAATGAAAAATCATAAAACTAATTCAGAACAATAATGAACAAGTCAACAGCTGACATTAAATTAATATCAGTCGTAGATTTTTGGAAGATAAATTTCTGTTAATAGTATAAAATAGAGTTAAGGGTTGATGAATTTTAGATTTATTTTAGAAATAAGAAAAGTGTGTTCGCTTATAAAACCAGGCATTAAAATTTACAACTGTTTATTGATGTTACTATCATTTCATTTTGTATCTATTAATTTAACTTGTTTATCAAGCATACATATATAATGCATACTATATATATTTACAATCGACCCAATTTTGGAAACTTGGAGATTCTAATGTGCTACTAAATGCCTTATCCATTAATAATTTGCATTAAAAAAAGTCATAATTACGATTTAATCGTATAACAACATACGTATTGTATTTGCTACATAAGTATTGGAATCATCGAATAAAACAGTTTGATTTTTTTTCCTCAAAACTTCGAGGATGCAATTATAAATTATAATCTTCGGACCATTAAACATAAGAAAACTGCAAATTTCTTACCTTCCTGTGTTATTGCTAAGTTTTGAAACCCTAATTTTGCTGAAAAATTACAAAAAAGGTAATTTCTAACTTGAAATATTGTTATATCTAGAAAATCGTTCATCTTCAATTATGAACATAAGCAATAACAGTTAATTAGTAACTTTGAATAATTTATCCAAAAGTCAAAAATCCCGATTTTAGAAAAACAAAATATTTTTATTATAAAAAATGTCAAGGATTTGAACTTTTTTAAATCCAAAAATTCTGACCAGGCATTAATCTACTGTTATCGTAGGGTTAATAAGTCAACGTTCATAATGTATACTCCTTATCATAAGGTGATTCTCAAATGTTTTTTTTAAAATGCTTCATTTTATTTTTTTATTGCAAGAACTACCTAGAATCAATGCATTCTTTTTGAGTCTCTGTAGACAAATAAAAACATTCGCACTCACCTATGTATATTAAAGTGAAATTTGTATGCATTTTGTATATAGGTATGTGTATGCATGAGCTGAAAAGTGGCCTCTTCTCTGGGGCAAGGAAGGAGAATAATTATTGTATTTCTACTCCTGCTTTTTTTGTAAAGAATAATATGATGTGTATAATTAAGCCAGGTAAGTCATGTGAAAATATCTTAGGGCATCTTTACCACATGATGGAAAATAAGTTGAATTGGTTATATTTGAAGATAATTAATAAATTTCTTATAAATGCGGGGGAAAATATAATGTAGGTACATACATAATAAATGTTTAATTAGTTCATAAAAATTACAAATAATCTATATACAGTCAAATTTGGTCAAACGGCCACCTGTTTTAAGTGTCTTACCACACTAAATGGCCATATCCAGTTTTCAAATTTAGAATTCTTACATAACTGATAACCTGGTTTAATAGGTAACCTGGACTAGGTAATATTAAACCTGCATTAAGCGGTCAGGTTAGGGAACTTAAAAATCGACTGCTTAGTGCAGGTGACTTCTTAAACCAAGTTCCCTTGCCTGACCGCTTAATACAGGTTTAATATTACCTATATACAATCTATTTACAATATATTATACATATGTTCAAAGTTTGTGAGCAAATTCAATCAGCTATATAAAACTCTTATGGCTATTCAATTAAAGTAGACTTGATTTTTTTTAAATATACAAATTACAAATATTACAATATATGTAATTTGATATTAAGAAATAAAAGTAATTAAAATCTATAAAAAAAAGTTCGCGTGTTTATTTCTCTTCTTAGATTCTTTTTCCTTATTACTATGTACCTATAAACTTGGATATTGGATATACCTAAGTACATAATACTTATATATATATATATATATGAAGAGAAATTTTTAATTTGGGTATAGTAAATATGTATCCTGTCAAAACATAAGAAAGCTAGAACTACTTTACTCAAAATTGAGACTCTATGGGACTGTATGTATTTAAAAAAACTAAATGTACATTTCTACTTTTTCTTAAAAATTTTTGTTCAAGATTCTTTTTATGTTGAGCAAATCATATATACCGGGTGTCCCGAAAGTCTTGACTTTGATCTCTGTATCTCTACTTTTAGTCCTTGTAGATCTTAAAAGTTGGAAGTTAGAAAACAGTCAGGACTTTCCAGACACCCGGTATATATTGTACCATTTGTCATTTATACTAGCAGAATATTGTAACCTAAAAAGTTATAGGTACTTAAATGGAATAAATTTATATGAAATAAATACCTAGTGTGAATGCAGGTGTCCCTAAAGGACTTGTCTGAATCTGACGCAAAAAACGTCCATTGAAAAATCTTTCATTAGAGACATCATCATAGATATCCTTTTATTACATCATCAGTCTTACAGTCTTTTTCAATGATCTAACAGGTATAAGCTTATGAAAAATAATAAATAATTATATTAAGCATAAGTTAAAAATAATGGTAAAAATCATAAAATATATTTGTATTTTACTGAACAAATTAAATTGTTTAACTGGAATATTTGTCAAAACAATGTCTTGTACGTCGTTACCTTTTTATATATCGCAACTTTTCCTTAAAAAAACAAAAACAAAAAAATGTCAAAATCAGCAAATAGTTATTATTTTTCAATAATTGTTGGGAATAGTTCAGCTCTTATCGAGAGCTAATTTGGATTTTAACAATAAATTTTTAGAGCTCTTTAGGAGAGAAAAGAATAACAAATATGAACAGCTACAACAAAACACAATGTACATGGTTGTATTAGTAAATAACACCGTAGCATAAAAACATACATTATATAATAAGACGTGAGTTGTATATAGATTCTACGCACACATAATTACAAAATACAAATATGAAATTGTATAATTATTACTTGCGTAATAATTACCATTTTTTGTATAAGTCATTATTCAGACCCTACATGGGCTTGTCGTAATTGTTTCTTAATGATGCAATGAATGGTTAGATTTATATTGACTTCTAATTGATGGTGTATTGGTCTGTAATTTGCAACTAAGAAACGGCCATTTTTGGAAATCTCAATTCATAGATCAATATATATATGTGTGGTACAGTTAAAGATCACGATTTTAAAAAGGGTTTGGAACAGTTTATATTTTATAATATTATTTATTCAAAGTTCCTCTCTATTTTCAGGGATTTTATTGGCAAATTCCCCTCTTTAAACGACCCCAGACAATTACTAAGTACCAAGTACGTCATGAGAGAACAATAAATTATTTGAAAAAACAACATATTAAAAAAATATATATTTTACAACACTTCAAAACCACGCAACCTTTCTTATTTTTTTATATAATGTAGATCGTATATCGAAGTTGCGTTAATTAGATTGAATCAAATATTTTGAGTTAATAAAAATACAACCTTGAACAACAATCATTTATAGGAGAAATGCCCATTAATTTTTTTACATTATATATATATACATATAACCCAATATTTTTAAAGATATATTTTAGTCAATTATAAACTTCATATTCAAATTTTGGGGATAAGTTGATATACTCTACAGTGTTAGCAATAGTTAAAATCATAAATTTGACGCATGATACTTAATTTAGCCCCAAATATTTGAGGATAAAATATGTCTATCCATTAATAGTTATTTTATTTGGAAAATAAGTTTATGTGGAATTAGCAGTGTTTCCGAAGGATAAGTAGAAGGAATGACGGATAAATAGATGATCAATATAAATGGAATCGAGACTCAATTTGGGATAAAATCATTCTAACTTGCTGTAGTGTTGACCGACTACATACATATGTAGACTTTGGAGTTAATACACCAATTGAGTTTGACAACATAAATATATAAATAATAAATATGTGTACGTGCAAGGCCCAAATTTGCTCAAAGTGTTTATATATTAGAAACATCTAGAGTTATATATTTATAAATAACAAAAATACTTCATATATGATATGGCAGTTACAACTAAATACATGACTATATCAGTATTCATTGATGTACAACACATTATGTACATAGAAGTAGGGAAAGAAAAAAAAACGGAACGAAATTCGCTAAATATAAATTTTGATATCATCATCATGCTATGAACAAGTGTATGACTGTAAGGTTGGATTAGACAGTATGGCGTCGTACACTGCTGCTGTATTGCTGTATATAGCAAGAGAGAAGAAGAATAAAAGACAACAACAACATTACAACAGCAGCACACATATATAATCATTTTTCATTATTATAGTCAGACTAGTCATACATAGAACGAGGAACCCACGTCGTTCGGCAGTTTTCTTTTTCTTTTTTTATACTTGTGTATAATTTTCGTATCTTTATGCGTTTTATTATTACTAATTTTGTGTGAAAAAAAATTAGCAGTGGAGAGAGATATGATTATTTTGTTACTTTTACAGATTTTTTTTTGTATATACGTGTTGCGTCAACATAAAAATAATCTTGATAAAATATCAAAGAAAAGTTGAAAAAACCCAACATAATTTTTACTTAATATATAATATACATATAGCCCAATAACCCATAGAGATATTTGAGTCAATTATAGACTTTGTATTAAAAGGCGTGGGATGGTTTAAAATACCAAAGAACTATAGCTATTGGGCCATTACCACTATTACCACGAGCAAAACTCGTAAATTGTTATAATGAAGTAAATAAAAAAAGGCACAAAAAAACTCGACTTGTGGGCATAAGATGACTAGTGTTACTAAAAGCTCGTCAAAAATTCATAACTTTTCAAATCCTCGTAAACCGTCAAAACTTCAGATTCTCTGTTGTTTTTCTTTCGGTCCCATTATATCATGTAGATCTTTCTAGTCTGGCTTCATTCTCTGTTAAATTTAGAATTTATTTTTTCCCCGAGACATCACCATATTTAATTTTGTGAAATATGTACTTTTAATACCAGTTCGTTTTAAAATTAATCTTTGTTTGGATATTTTGTGTCTAGCGGGAGTACTCGACATTTATTGGAATTTAGCAGATCATTAAGCACTCACTCAAAAGTCATCCTCAAACCAATAGAAATACGTCAAAATTGTCTGTATTAATATAGATTAATGAATATTTCTAAATGCATAAGGGTGGAGTCGCAATTAAACATAGTTCTAATGTTCAAATATGATTTTAATTCTACGATCTACAAATTCATTTGCCGTATTCCTTGAAATTTAAGCTTCAACAAAATTCCCATTCCTATTGCAGCATTTTAGTATTAGGGTATTCACTTTGTAACTATCATTATTTTTTTGTTTAAATAGTAGTTCATCTTGAAATGAATTTATTGTTTAATATTTTAATATGGATTCGTATTCGACAAATAATAATAAAAATAAATTAGCCATTTAGAATTTTAATAATGACGAAAGTATTAATGGATTATGTGACTCTAACAGCTCTTTTTATCTATTTGAATCTCTAATGTCAACCTTGCATATCTTATACCAGTTAAACAAGGTTTTAATTCAAATTATGGAAATTATTCCTCTCCATCTATCCATTTAGAAATAATAAAAATAGCATTGTTTAGAATTTTTTAATAGATCTAAGAAGGATATGAATATTGGGATTTACAGTCTATGCAGCTAAAATATAAAAGTTTCTGTTGTCGACAGCATGACTTCTATCAAACGACACTTGTAAAACATACATTAACTCGATTTCAATTATTTTATTAATAATTTATAATAATACTTAACAACTGTCTATGATTATGTCCAGAAAAATAAAGTTGTCCGAGCAACGAAAATAAATGTTTGATCAAAATGAAGCTGTGATTCCGATCAAGGATCCATAAAATTTATCCCTAGTTCAAATAATTCTTCAATAAATATTATTAATTTGGGTGACAAGTTTTTTTAGCGTGCAAGAAGTGTTAGAGTGAGTAACGATTATTAAAGATAATAACTAGTGTTCGAGTAAGTATAGCTCGTAATTCCTCAATTGTTTAATTTAGAAACTCGAAAATACTCATGGAGCAAAAATCAACTTGCGGCACATTACTTATAGCCATAGTTGAAAATCTTTATTTAAGTTAAAAGAATTATGTTAATATTTCAAATCAAATCATAATTTATCATTCTTTTATTGTGATGATCAATTTTGGCAAGTTCAAGTGCAATTGTTGCACCTCCAAAGGGCTAATAAGAATAATTTATTCCTCGCAGTAGACAAATGCAATCCACATTTAGAAAAAAATATTCTAGCTTGCTTTTGTATTGACGGTCAACATATATAAAAAATGGCAAAAATTGTAATGCCATGTTATTAAATACTTAATTCAAATTCATTGTAAATCAAGCTTTTTTTTTTTTTTCATATCAAGGATTTTAGATTTTTCCACCGTTCTTTTTTTATTTTGTTTAGTTACATAGATGAAAAGAAAAACTAAATAATTTTCCTTTATTTTTCTGGTAAGTTTCCATGCTACAACAATAAACGCGAAACCTTTCATTTCCAAATATTTATACGTATATCGTTCTGTTCTTTAGTAATAAGTAGTTTCATAATATTCCATTTTTTTTAATGGAATATGTAATAGGAATTTGTAGAATATTGGGAGATGGATAATTTACGAGTCAACAAAAAAGAGTTTGAATTTTACTGGAACTTCATTTTTTAACTATTTCTATTTTATTAAATGGAATATAATATATCATTTAACTTTTTTTAAAACTCTTTATTTTAACTTAATAATGATTTTTTAACAATAAAACCACATTTTCTCATAATTGGAAATACACACGAAATATAATCCCGTATTTGAAATTGAAAAAAAATAATTCTATAGAATATATTTATTTTGATGTATAATACTGATTTTTTTTTATATAAAAAATTTGCCCAAACTTGTAAAAAGGATGAAATACCCCCCAAAAATAATAAAAGATTCGTAATCAAGGATTAAAAAACCACAATAACTATATATGAAACTGAAAAGGTTATTTGAAAGAGTACAATTATGTTGACATGTTGTGTAATCAGTTTCTTACAAGGGAAAGAAAAGAAGGGAATATACAGGCCATTTTCTCTCTTTTTGTTTACATTCGAGCTATGAAGATATTTATTTCATATTTTTTAATAAGGATTTGGCTATTATTAGAATATTTGAGAACCACTGATACTGAAAGACTTTTTGTGAATGTTTTTTTTTAAAGGGAAAAACAAATATATATGTTTATATACACAAATAAAGAAACTCAAAGTATCTTATTTTTTTCCATTAATAGATCACATACCTTTGAGTAGAAATACAATTTATATTCAAGGAACTAATACCTCAACAAAATTGAAATACTCAAGTTTTTTTCCTTAGAACTAGTAATTTTTCAATAGTTTTTTTCAGAAATGCTTACATTTTTCTCCAATAGCTTGTACGATATTTAGAATGAAGTTAGTTGAAGCTTAGTAAAGTATCTCAACCTTATAACACTCGCTTGGTTATTTCGTAGTCAGAATTTTGTTATTTTTGAAGTTATAATACTTTTCATTTCTGAGGGTAAAAAATGACAAATTAAAAGTTTTTGTTTTGTTGGTTTTCTGATTTTTGTGTAGCAGAAAAGTCTTTGTTTTGTTTTAAATAGATCAAAATCGAAAATTATAAGTTTTGGTTAGAAATTGTAATTTCAAAAACCAAAGAAATTGGATGACTGCTCTCATTGATATTTATTATAAAATGAAGGATTTTCTCTATATAACAGTTCTAAAATTTGATATATACACTTTTAAGAGCAACTGGTTTAGCACCCTTTTCTTAAAAAATTAGGTTTGCAACAGTTGAAGAACATACCAAATGGTCCATTGAATTATAAACACTTTGTAATTTAATAATTAATGAAGGTTGAGTTATTTGAAATTAATTCATATTTCGATTTATTAAATCATAAACAGTTTATTACAAATAAAACAAATCTGAGCTTTCTAGCACTAGTCAAGGAAATGACACTCGAACGTGATCAACAAATTTCCATTTGAACACTCCAAGCGGTTGAACGTCTTCAAGAACACCGTATATGCCGTCAGCAAGACTGAAACGTTGGAGAGGAAGAAGAATTATGTCAGAAGGGGCACACTGGACTTGTAGGAGTAAAAAAACAACAACAGCCCAAGTCAATTAGAACCCATGTGCAAGATCTTAGGGTTTCACACAGACTATCCAGAGAGCTATCAAGAAAGTGCGTAGAAAGGGAATTGCCAAGGTGGAGAGGCAGCTTCTCCGTTACAGGATTCTTTCAGACTCTTTTTTGACACTTTTGTCCCTCCCCCTTCTTTAGTCCTGATGCCAACTCCCTCGACTACACATTTTGGGTGCAGATCGAGTAGAAGGCCTGCTGTGTCCGTTATCCAAATACCAAGAATCTCAAATCTAATGGCAGCCAGCACTGGGATGCCTATACTGAGGACTACATCTGGAGAGAGTACCAGGTCTTCCGCTGCCTAGAAGCCATCATTACCGCTGAGGGAGGCTATAATTATGATTAAAAGAGCTCAGACACACATTTGTTAATTGTATTAATTTTGTTGAAATTTTATTTTTAATTAATAAATTATATCTTTTTGATATTTAAAATTCAAAATTTTCAGATTTTAATAGACCCCTCTATAATTATTAATTTTTCATTTTTTTACTGTTGAATGATTCATTGATGATATATTTTCAATTGAATCCATAAAGTTTTTGAGACAAACAATTGTCAAAGTGTTACAGGTACAGGATTCTGAAACTCATGCATCGATTATACTACTTCGACGTTAAGAAATATTACCTGCAGTTGTATTTCAGTGTATTTGTCAAGGTATTATGCATTTAAAAATGTAATCAGATCTTCTTGATTTTAAGCCACTGAAACAATTATGTAAAAAGGCCTTAATCCCTTTATATCTCTTTAAAGTAGAATATTCCTGCCAATCATTGAAATATTATAAATAATAGAAACTTTATTCTTTTCAAAATCAAATGTCTGCGCATTTTTATTTCAATTATTATGTTGATTGAACCAATGTACCTTATGACAAAGATTTATTTGCTAGTATGATAATAGCTAATTGAGAGATTTGAATATTTTTTATAAAAAACATGTTCCTAATAGAATATCTCCATCCATCCACTGTTCAATTTCGCTTATCAAATGTAAAATATCATATTTTGATTCCCTATTAATGGGTAAGACAATATTTTGTGTGTAGATCACTGAAGAGGGTCTGTTGTATCTTGTTACATATTATTCAAATAATTCCATGTGTTATGTAGATTGTGATATAAATATACACGTACATTAGGGTAAGGCTGGTGGGTAATACATTCTTAAATTTAGACATATAATCTTTTTTAGGTATTGTGTATAGAAATCTATGCAATTTCAATGAAATATATTAGTATTTACCTTGAGCTCAAACGTGAATAATTTTTTGGAAAAGTGACAAAAAAAAATAAAAATCTCATTTTAGTTTTTTGAATATATCTAACATACTTGTTTTTAGATTATATATTCTAGATTAACATACTTTGATTAAAAAGTATTTATATCATTTTTTATTAACAAAAAATGTCAATCTTTATGATAATGATTGGCTCTGCGCAATCAATATTATATAATGTGTTAATATTTTTCTTCTTATATGCATTATTAAGGCTGGATTCTTTCAACTTTTATCTGAAATATATATATAGTAAAAATAATTATTAGTGAAATTGAAAAATACAATTTTTAAAGCTTTTGTCACTTTCTCCTAAATTTCATTAGCTTTGCGCTTAAATATTAATACATTTTAATCAAATTGGACAGACTAGGAATATGCCATATTTACCAAAAAAAGGTTAAAATTGTTAGAAAAAAGTTGGAACATGAGCCTCACCCTAATATATACATATATGTAACATCATGAACAAGATATTGATCAAGCTCTGTCATGATTCATTTGACAATAACAACTGTTCTCAATTTAAATTGGCAAAGGTTCCAAAAAACTGTCAATCCATTTTAAATATTTTGTACATACATACATTGAACGTGATTCTAGGTACAACAAATAATAATTACCATCCGGGTTGTATTCAAGTCCTGAATCCTACATAACTTTTTACGTAATATGTATAACCACAAGAACTATAAAAATAAACTCAATTGTTCTCTCAAACCATTTGAAATGTTTAGTGAAGGTCCATTTTTTCTAAATCACTAATTTTGGATTTGATGCATTTTTTGAGAGACTTCGGAAATAAATTGATTAAACAATTAAAACTTTTGTCTAGGAGACAAAATCATTGAGTCCATATCAATTTCTAAATAGCCAATGAATTTTAGAGTCATTTCAACCATAAATTATTATTTAATTAGTTGAAGTAAAATTTTATATATTTGTGTATCTATGTATAATGTACAAATACTAGGAGAATAGACTCATTCAGAAAGTCCATTTGAAGACTAATGCATATACATTGAAATATATTAGGTTGGGGAAAAAGTAAATTCGTATTTCACTCCCTTTTTTTAAAGAAGCTTATCTTTTTCATTATTGGTCACATCGGACATACGGTAAGACGTTGTAAAGTTCTGAGTGTATAATACAAACAGTTTTTGGACAGAATTGCGCTTTGCATGTTCAGTTGTGAATTATTGTGCGTCGTATATGGAGGTCTCAAAGGAAAAAAAATCGCCCTATTTTTACTATTTGAAAGATAAAAACGCGTTGAAAGCGACCAAGAAAATTTGAAAATTCATACGATACCAATCCTCGTTCGGTTCAGGTTGCACAACAATTGTTCGAGCGATTTTTTTTCCAGCTCAATTCTGCATCCACTGAAAAAAACTCTACTGTTTGAAGCTAGTGATCTAACAGAAGGGGCCAGCATTGGTGAATAGGAGACAACAAGACAAAGCCAAGCCGTACACATCTTTGGTAAAGGGTCTGTAGCTCTGGGAGCTCGGATGGGAAATATCCTACAGTCCGGACATAGAACCAAGTGACTACTACTCGTTCTTGTCTATGACCAACGAGCTCGGGTTTACAAATCCAGCCTCAATAGAGACGTAGGAAAATTGGTTATCCGAGTTTTTGCCTATAGGGACAAAGGCATCTATGTAAAGGGCATTGTGAAGTTGAATTTTCGTTGACAACAAGTTATTGAACGGAACAGGGTATACTTGAATTAATTTGGATGTTTGTAACACTTCTTATAAAACATTGAAATAAACCGAAAAGTATAAAATTACTTTTTCTCCAACCTATTATATTTCAAATTGATTCTTAATCAAGTTAGTCAATCTATGTAATACTGTGAATATTAAAGCCACCTATGATATGTAATATTTTGTGGTCTTGCCTGAACTATAAAGTATACATTAACAGTTATTTTCCTAGGGTTGTTTTGGGTAGCACTCAGGTACTCCCAAATTTACTTTATATTTTTAAAATTCTTAATAAGCTAATATATTATATTAGTATAATTCAGTTTTAATATTAGTACATAATTCCACATGCAGCCTTGAAACTTGCTGGTTTTTAATATATCTAGCTAATAGTTTGATGTTATAAAGGGCTTGAGGCAAAACCAAGCATAAAAATATACATATTTTTTTGTATAAATTAACAAAAATCCCGAATTTTATTCAATGTTTTGGTATTTATTTTATAAGTTGTAAATCATTTACCAGTTGGTACTTTTAAAAAATAAAAACAAAAAGCTACAAGGTAACCCCGGCAATTTGAAGAATGTTTGGACGGAGAGTTGCTTAGTTGTCGTGATATTTTATTAAATAATCTGCATACAGCTATGAGAGGGAAAAAATAAATACAAATTGAAATCCAACTCTAGTAGAGACATAGGCAAGAATTATTCCACAGTGGATTTTTAATTTTTTTTTTGAAACCAACAAGGACTTTTACTAACAACTCCTCAACAAATAATCCGTGTTACTGTTTGTCGTTCATAACTACACGCTGAGTTAAATTGTATTTAGATAAGTGATTCCTAACTTTTTATTGCTGTAATTGTTTTTTGGAGGGGAACAACTAATTTTATTCAAATATTTAGGTATTGGGTTTTTTCATTATACTTTTTGGTGATTTTTTTATTTATTTAGAAAAAAAACATATGTTGATACCTTTGGAGAGTCTTAGACAATGTACCGCAGAGTACTAGGGCTCTACAAAATCCCAGTTGCGAATAATAACTAATATGGATATTCTATCCTCAAGAATGGGACAATAATAACATCAGCTTTGCAAATCCCCACCCAAAAAAAACAAAAAACAAAAACAACAACACTGTACCAATTAACAACTATATAAAAACTTGCATGTGTTTTAAAATATATTTTTACAACTTTATTTATAATAGCCTATATAGCGGGTTGAATTTTATTGTAAAAATAAGGATTTTTAAATGTGTTTTTTACTTAATCCTTGAAAGAATAAGCTGCATTTAAAAGGCATCATCATAACTAATAAAATACCATTTCTTGAAGAAATAAATTGTATGAATAAATATTTTTAAATTATTAGAAGAATAAAATAGGTAAAAAACCTTATGTAATAATAGAAACAAATTATAAGTGTATATATTTTTTCTAAAAAAAACAACAACAAAAGAATAAAAAAAACAGTCATATTTTGTTGTGAATCTATTAGTGATAGTCGAATTATTTTGAGCATTGAAGCACGAACTACAGATAAATAATACCAAATTGTATATATTTAAAAATAAATAAAATTTGTTGACTTGATACCATCTTTTATTTAGAATAATTGAATCAAAAGTATTTTTTTTCTGAGTTCAAAACAGGGGAACTAATTTATGACAAGGAATTCCACAATACAAATTGCCGACCGATCATCATTTTTGAGTTTGATTTATGAATATTATTTTGAGTATATATATTTAACAGAGTTTTTCTCCCGAAATTCCGGAATCACGTTTTCACGGAATTTTCGAATTTTTATACAACTGGGAAAATCTTGCATTTCATTGCGCCATAATAAAAGTTTCATATAGTTATATGTAGTTAATTTTATAAAACGTTTCGATTTTTAATTTGTAAATCATGTGATATATGTATTGATAATAAATGATGCCCTTCGAAACATCAAAAAATGCACAAATTAACCCGGAGAAAGTTTGTGTATCCACTATTATACGACCTTCAGTTCCATCCAAAATTAGTTCTTTCAACAATTACTATTTAATTTTTTTATTGTTGGTAGGATCTGGGGAATCTGGGGACCCGTGGCCTCTAATAGAAAAACTCTTGCACTATTTGGGGTAATAGAAGAAGTGAAAATGTATGAGAAATACTAATTTAAAATTTAATATTTCTGTAGAAATGATAAAAATGAATACTTAAACTTTACTATATTTATTAACGGAATCCCATTTAAAGAAAATTTCCCGGAGAATGTGAATTCCTTCTATGTGCGTTTATAAATAAGAATCAGTTTTGTTTGTTCCTACCTATTTGTGTGCTAACCAACACAAACCACTACTACTACTACTAAAAAAACAAAGAGACATTAAAAGCGTTCACTCAAACTTAATGGTTTGAAGTAACAAATTAACATCATTAATCTTATTCCTGTATATTTGTTTTAACTGAATGTGTGCGTATATATTTTGTATAAATATATATTTTTTTGTCGAACAAATGGTTTGAAAAAGTTTTCCATTCCCATATGTACGTAGATGTGTTAAAACAACCATTGAAGAATAAATTAACAAAACCCTATAATTATTATATACATATTAGAACTTCAAGTTTGTACATACATACTATAAAGCCTAATGAGTTTCATTATAACATTATTTAATGTTTATCGCAACCTTTCATTTAAATAGAAATCTGTTGTTAGATTTTTCTTGCTCACAACTTAATTAGAGTTAATTTGACTTCATCTAGTGATTGTTCAAATCACTAATAATGAACAAGAATAGTAGAAAAATTTGACAAAAAAAAAATCAAAGAAAAAAACACCATATCTATTTTTATATTAGTTGAATGACACCGTGTTATACTAAATATACAATATGTATGCTTTTATTTCTATAGTTTCTATAATTAAAAAAAAGTTCTAAAAATAACTGCATAGAATTGTTCATAGCTTAAGTATAGTTCATGGTCAATTAATTAAAATGCAGTGCATTAATGACACAAATGGGATATAAAATCTACATTTCACAATAAATGAAGATAGATTTGTAGATATTTTGACAAGATGGGAACTTTATTTCCTTAAAAAGAAAAATCCTTTGGTTGTAAGCCAACTATGACCAACTGAAGAACTATTTTTTAATTAATAATAGTGGAATTACAATCTGCTTAAACAGAGCCAATTCAAGTTCAGCCAATCAAATCTTCTTCTTGAAGAGAGTTGTTAATAGTGTTGCCTTCCGTGTATTTATACTCTTTAGTCTTCCCTTTCCAATGTAGTTCCCATCTTTACGAAGGAAGATCCTCTTGATCCCTCTAATTACATACCTATATCCCTTACAATCCATGTCGGTAAAATAATGTAGCAGATCATTAACTGGAAGCTACAAACATTACTTTAGAGTAATAAACTTATTTCTAGTAGACAAGACGGATTCCGTCCTAATATATCGTGTGTCTCGAATCTAATTTTTTTCTGACGTATAGGATACAGAGTGTAGTGACCAACTCCACTGTTTCTGAGCCTTGTGACGTTACTTCATCTATTCCTTAAGGTAGTGCACTTAGACCCACACTCTTTGACATCTTTTTAACGACTTATTGTATAATTTTTTAGAATATTCATTTTTATACGCAGATGATACAAAAATCATCTGTTCTGATTTAAACTCTGTCAATGATGTCTATACCAAATTTTATACCTGGAATATGCCTATAAATGTTAATCAATGTGTCCTGCTTCCTTTCTCCAATAAAGAGTGTATCCATCCAAGTCTTAAGGTGGAAGTTGATTACTTAAACTTATGAATTTACATCTCTCGTGATCTGAAATTTAAGAGGGATATACACTACATTATAAAAAAGGCCAATTGAAACTTGGGAATGATTAAAAGAACCATTTAAACTCTTGACCCTTGCTTTATGGTAAAACTTTATAAACTTTATGTCCTCCCAATTTTAATGTACGCATCTAAGATTTGGAATCCTTCAAGAAACTACTTGATTAAGTCCTTAGAAAAGGTGCAAGGCAGGTTTGTGTCATTTTTTCCATCATTTGGAGATAACGAGAACTATAAATACAAAATCAAAAGAATAGGCCTTAACGCTTTGTTTCATAGACGTGCTATTAAAGATATAATTATGCTCAACCGAATTTTAAACAAATAGATAAACCATCTCCCTACCTTAGATACTAAATAACAGCTATCTCTACCAGAAAACGAGACTCACCACTCACAATACCATCTACTTACCAAAATCAAAGATTGCCATCTTTAAGGATAGTTTTTATTGCAGACGACAAGTATTTGGAATACAATAAATACCTCTTTGCTTTCGCCAGGGAAGTGAGGCTGACCTCAAACAATTTTTATTTAATTTTTTTATTGTGTGACACGTACATGTATATAAATATTTTTTACATTGGTGGTTTACTTTATTATGTTTTTTCTTCTTCTGTACACTGTCACGTTATTTCAAAAAAATTAATATCTGTATTTTAAATGGTTCACTATTATTACTTTATAGGCTTTGTTTATTTCCGTTGGTCGGAAATACATAAAAAAATATTTTTATATAAGTGGGAATGACGCCGTATTATACTAAATATACAATGAACAATCTGCATGTTACACTTAAATTTTTCATTGTATTATCTCTGGTTGTTACCCAACTGTTACAAACTAAATAGCTATTTTTTAATTAATTGTATGGGAATTAAAGTCAGTTTAACAAAAGCTAATTCAAGCTCAGCCAATCAAAGTTGAAATAACATATAACAGCAGTAATCAGCTGTAAAATAATAGACAGATTTATATAGTTAAATCTTAGAGAAATAATGCCGTGTTAAATATATCATTGTTACTACTTTAAAAGAAGAAATTGAACGATGAGTACGAACGTTATACATACTTATATATCATGTAACACCATTATTAATACCTTATTTTGTGGTAAATCATTGCATATATATGTCGGAATGCTCGTCTAAAAAAACAAATCCTATGAGAAATCTTTTTTTAATCATAAAATAAGGTTAAGCAACCTTGGGTTATTTGTCCTTTTTGTGTCAGGGAGATGGATAAAAAATATAATTTACTTTATGTTTAAAGTGCGTTTAGAAAAACACGGAAAACACATAAAAACCAATAGTATCTAATTTCTATAAGTATACATATTTGGCAATAATCGATAGCCTGATTGCCTTGTGCCGACTAGTGCTGTAAAATAACCCACCAATGACACAACTCCTCAAAAAAATCAAAATTATTCGATCTAAAAATAGCAAGAATGAAAATAATCTATTATAAAAAAAAGTTTTTAAATTTCTCAGCTAGCCCCTCAGCCCCAACAAAAATATTTGAATATCCCTATAGATGGTTTTGAATTACCCTTAATAACATTTTTCAAAATAATTTTGGCCAAAAAAGTGTCAAATAGTACCGGAATATTAAATATTGGTATCGTGAGAGCACTATTGATTACGAATGATTTTAATACAGAGAGACATAAATATATGAGGATCAAGATTTAAGCTTCTCAAAATAAATTTCATTTTACAGTATATGTTGTGTGCAAGTTGCGGTTTTGTACAGGTTGTAACTTGAAGAACCAAAGTTTACGAGGTGCCATAAAAAAAAGTAAAAAAAAAAAGAACTATTTTGAATAACATATTTACAATACTTATACCGATGATAATCCAATAATAGAATATTCCTGCAATATTTGATATATTAATAGCGTAATTATTGACTTTAGTAATTGTTAAGCATCTTATGGTATAATTGATCGTGTCAGGCAATTTCAATTGAAACCATTTTGCCTCAAGGATATTTAGCCTTAAAAATAAATAATGTTTATAAGTTGTTATTTTTGGTTGAGTTTGATGTTCCCTTAGAATTTTTTGAAGGAAAACATATAATGTTGATTAAAATCTAATACATGAAATGTTTGTTTTCTGTTGTAATAATGATGGAATTATGCTTTTGCCTCGTATTATGCTTGTTCGTCAATCCATGAGTCTTTTCCATTATGAATCATCCATCATATTTAATAATAATTATGAACGGAGAAGTGATCAGCCATTCTTCTATTCAAATCGTTGCTGTGTTTATTTATTTTGTTTTTATTATTATACTAATTTTATTTCCTATTTTGTTTCGGGTTAGAATTCATTAGATAGTCAGATTTTGTTGATGTATGCATTGAAACTTTGGGGCATAATTCCATCACTTTCCCGAAAGAAAACCACCATTTGATGCGTTTTATAGTCATAGTTATACACATTACATATTTTTATTCAAAAATTGCACGGGGAAATCAATTTTAAACAAAAATATTAAAAACAAGGTATAAATCTAATTTATTTATATATTGAGGCGAAATATCCTTGTAGGAAATTGTCTTAAGACAAAATAGTTTAAGAGAGAATAATCTAACGCAACACTAAACATTCTCTGGATCTACAGTTCCATCACTCATAGATAAGAAACAAATGAGTAATTTGAATGGATCAAAATGGAATGATAGTTGGTGATTAAAAAGACTAATGTTGAGATTAAATAAGATTTTATTTAAAACAAATTATAACTTGTACAATCTGCTGATACAAGTTGTGACATGTACACAAAAGATAAATATTATATTAATAATTACACTATCATATAATTACAATATCAATAAAGAGGAAATGCCAACCACGCTATACATATGTAGATCATTATGTAATCTAGGAAACTATCTAGTATGTGTGTAATGCTTAACAGGTAATAATATATGTGTCCTGCATATGTTAGCACAATTAAACATTTTTTATCGTTGTAAGTTAAGTAAATAAACGTGAATTTACTCGCAGTGACAATTTCAAATCTATGAAAGTAATTTATCTACCTATTATTAATCAAGTAGGATCATGAGTAGTGATTTTCAACTATAATAAACGTACTATTTAATTCATTTATTAGGGATCTCAAATATATATTGCAAGTTCATGGATACAATAACAGACAAAATGTTTAACCTAAGTACTTGTGTTGCGTTTCAGTCTGAGACTATAATAAATTTAATTATTTTGGTCTAATTTTAGACTGGACAGGCCTTATAGTGCCATAAGGGCTAAAAAAATCTGTCTTGATCTGGTTCCACGTAACGGTTTGAATTTTGGCCTGCGGTATACACTTCTCCCTCGATAATGGACAGTTTCTCAAAACTACTAAATACATAACGTGGTAACTAATTTTCATATCATGATTGAATGTACAATTACATACAAACAATACAAATAGGAACAAACGCTGTTTTCATGAATATAACTTGAATTGCACAGAAAGCATTTCCAACTAATATAAAAATATATAACTATATTTGCATATAAAGTATAAATAAATACATTATATCATTGATCCACCTTAGCAACGATTAATACTTATTTATGTATTATGAACTTCCACTTTGTGCAATCATAACTCTCGAATACATTTTACATATTAGGGATTCGTCATAATTCATTATCAGTTTCTTTCAATTATTTACATTTATATTTGACTGTACCGTAATCAAAAAAGTTCGGAATTTGGTATTTCCGAATATTTATTATTCTGCATTTTATTCTTCTAAACAAGAAAATACCCCTCAAACATAAAAAGAATTGTCCTTTATGGATGCGTTTTGATTTGAAAATCTGTAAAATGTCGGGGAAAAAAAAGAAGAAATTATGTTGTTATTTCTTGATAATTATCGATTTGAATCCAGTTACAGGATTTTTATTTTATTAAGTATTGTAGATGAAACATATATTTTGCACCAGTATTTTTCTAATTTGCGTCATGGTATGGGTATTTTAGTTCCAAACATGCTTCCAATAAATAAATATTATCTTTTAGTATTGCGTATTACGCTTATGTATTAGATGTTTCTCTTCATTTTTGTTACTCAAATCTCATTTTTTGATACCAAATTGAAATATATTATTACTAAATATACTTTCGTTGTTCATTTATATCAAATAAGACGATTAATTTTAACAATGTATAATTTAAGACTATAAAAACTGTGAATGAACTCTTAAAAATATTACTTTTTAGTTATTATTCCTTAATTTCTAAGGTTGATTTTTTGAATAGATATATATTTTTATTTTTATATTCTAAAAGTTTTATATATTTCATTCATTATAAATATTTAATATTCTTTTTTTTCGATAAAACTAATCAGTTGTCTTTGAGGAATGACTACTGTGATAAAAGGTCCAGTGGTGTTTTCTCAATCCTGGATATAAAAAAATGAAGTATATTCCCGATTGAGATTAGGTGAACAGTATGACCGTAAACTGATATCTCCCAAATAACTTCCATCTCTTTTGTCTCTTATTTTTGGTATTCCGAATTGTCTATCTTCTTGCTTAGAGCTTGATAGTAAAGATAGTAAAACATAATCAGAGTGCAACTAATAGAGACACTTTTGGAACATAGACTTTTTCGAATAGTGTGTGAAGTTTATGCCAATAAATTACCACTATATCACATAATAGCTCAGCTGATGTCCCCAAAAACTGAGCAAACTCGTTTTCAGGTGTCCTAAATTAAACAAATAGTATATATCAACTTTATTATGCATTTATTTATTATTAATAGGGAAAATTATTTGTGGTAACGTTCCCAACTTGGAATTAAATGATAAATTCAGAAAAATAAGGATAAGTTTTCCACTGCGTGAAATGTTTGAAAGTGTCGTTGATGATTTGTCTAATGATCAATTGTATTTTTATCGCATTACAAATATGATTATCTTAGGAATTGTAGATGAATCACTTCTTAAAATGAAAATCGTCGTTGTTCACATTCAGTATGGCTTGTATCGGTAAGTCGTTTCGTTGAAATCTACATCTCAAAGCATTGGCTGGCTGGAGATAACAAAAAAGTTGCGCCTTATAGTCGAATTCATTGTAAATTTTTACTTCAACATATGGTTCTAAATTAAAGTTGATTTAAATATTTTAACTTTTCTATCATCTCTGATCATGTTCTACTATCTTTACTATCAAGCTCTTAGCAAGAATTCAGGATATCAAAAATAAGAAACATAAGAGATGGAAGTGATTTGGGAGATATCAGTATTCTGTCATACTGTTTCAATTATTAATATCCAAGATTGGAACAACGCTACTTGACGTTTTATCACAGTAATCATTCCTCAAAGTCAACTGTTTAGTTCAGTCTCTTCACCGCTTGACTTCTCAAAATACCATGCTCCACACAAAGTTGGGAACGTGTAGTAAAGGAAGAAACTAATGCTTCAGCTTAAATTTGTGAACAAGAGAGGTATATGGGTTCATCCAATTTCGATATTAACGTGAGGATTCGAAGTGGAAGTCTTGAGATGCTCCTGGTTATCTCATTAAGGATTTAAAAAAAATCCTTAATGAGATAACCAGGAGCAAGATTTCCCCGTAAGTGTGGCCTTAAGCAAATATAAAAAGTGAGGAATTTTTATTTACAATGTGGATTGCACGGGATCAAGGGTAAATGTCCTAAATAACCTCCTATTAAATCAACGCTGTATTTTGCATACCCATTTTTAGTCTTTTTTACTATTACATATGAGAAAAATAAATTTTGCGACACAAATGACTATTCTCCGGTCACAAATAACTTGAGAAGCAGTAGTGCCTTATGTGTCTATTAATATTAATTTGCTAACCAAACCTCACAATACTACAAATAAATAACAAAATACGAGAATTAGTCGAGAAACATCCAATTAACAGGATTTGAATAATTTGCATATGGTCACGGAGCCATTAATCGTCTTTCAATTAACAAAAAAGTATGTTGAGATATCATCAATTTAAATACAAACGTACCATGATTTAACATTAGTTTCTCCTTTTTCTTTACATAAGTTAAACAATAATAACAGTTTCATATTTGAAACAAACAAAAAATTAAATTGCAATAATAATCTTCACCTTAATAAATTATACTATGTCGTGTACTTATATTATGATAGAAAAGTCTGTTACATATACGCACATACTAATAAAATCATCAAAGTTATATTTCTCTTATTCATCAAAAAACATTTGACAACATACATATGTGTTAGTTAACTGCGTGTTTCACTAAATTGAAATTACGTCTGAAATATGATTACTCCTGTCCTTATCACATTCCTACAATGTGTAATATGTGACCTGTCAAAACAAAAACAAGAAATAATGACTTATCTCAAAATTGAGTGCAGGTTACATTTTATTCTTCGGCGAATTATCGCCAATTTAAATCAACAAATTATTCATACTAATTTTTTGGCGGAGCCTGAAAATTGCACTTAAAGACAAACTAAGAGAGGGAAAAATAGATAAATTTTTTTAAGAAAGCCATATCAGGAAAAAATTAAGTCTTTTAAATCAAATAAAGTTTTTAAACTATGGTTAACATAGTCATCCTAGAAATTTGAATACAGAGGATATAATTGGCTGAAATATGTCTATGAAATATTGGCCTGTACGTATATACGAAGGAAATCAAAAATGTAGATTTTCTTCTTTTATTGATTTTGTTCAGGATTGTTTTTATGTTTTCTTAGCACATATATGGTATATAATTGTATATTCATAATATTTGAGCAAATATCTATTGACTCACTATTATGTAAGTGCAGCTTTGTTGCCCTCTCTATATCAATGTAATACTATGAGTGAATCAAAAAAGTAGTTTTCTAATTAGATTGTGTCGTTTTCTGGTGAATATTTTTTATTCTCTGCATAAATATCTTTTCTGAGCGCGGAATAGTAAAAAACCTGACGTTGGGAAATTTTAAGGTCTCGACGGAATTTTGGGATTCTTGAGTCAAAAATTTACCATATTTAAAAATATTGTAACGTCCCTAATAGGGTGTTATAAATCAAAAGTTGCCTTATTTTTCACTGTTTAGTATTGGATTTATCAGTAAAAAATATTGTGCACCTTCTTTTCAATAGTTTATGTGGTCTAAAAGTCTTTTTTTTTTGATCAAAAGATAAAGTTCCTACTTTTAATATCATTTCTACTGGAGTTAAATTTTACTATATCATTTTTTTTTATAAGAGATATTATGGATGGTACAAGATTAATAAAAATGTTCAATTTTGCCACAAACTCCCATTTAAAAAGATTAAAATGGCGTGGTTGACCTTAAATTTTGCCAAAATTGATTTTTTTACTGTTTTTGCAGAGGGGTAAAACTATGATACTGAACTCACCCCAAAAAAAGGGACAGTCTAATTTACTTATGTATTTATTTTGTATCTAAGCGGTGCGTAAATCAAGATAAAAAAAAATAAAACCATAATTAAGCCTCATTATGACTGCTTTTCTCTCTTTTTCTAAATTTAAATATATTATAAGCGTCTCTTCATCTCATAAAAATAATAAAAAAATAATTTACATAAGTCTGAATGATAGTTATGTGCGATCTCTATCATTTTTAACAACTTTTTATTCTAAGTAGATACAGGAAAAATTCCAGGACTCTTTTTTTTTCTTTTCTTTTTTCAAAGACTACATCCTGTAAAATATTTAAAATATTTTTTATTTATATATTGCCACTGGGCACACATACTATAATATGTAAGACTTAGGGAAAACTTTGATATAATTACATTATATTATCTCTGATTAATTAGTAATTACTCCTCTGGCTCGAAACATAAAGATGTCATTTTACCTTAACCTTCCATTATTTTCCTTCAATCCCAAACACCAGTAATTATCTGAGGTGTTTCGCCACCCTAACATTAAAATTAATAATTTACTAATGTCACTATATTTGCACGTAGTAATTGCTAATATATATACGTTAAAATGGAAAAATTGAACACTTTTTTACCGTTATATTTGATAATTGTGATATAATATAGTGGATAAATTGTTTCTGGATTAGTAAATTACTATGAAATAAGACATGTTCAATACAGATTAAGATAAATATCACTCTATCTCCTTTTTTATTATCAATCGTTTGGTTAGATAAACAATTAGAACTCTTGATAACATTCCTTGCAACCTCAACTATTTATTCCAGAATTTTTCAGTCACTCAAAAACAACTACGAAGTACCATTCCAAAAAATTGGGATGCAGGAAGTATAAGATAAATTAAAAATTTACATAGAAGGTTAAAATTACATTTCAAAGAATGTGTGAGAAGGGAGCATCTTAGCTGTCTCGGCGTTCCATTGTATTAGCTGCGAGCAGTTGCGAGATGAAGGGATTAAACAGTAGTCTTACTTTGAATCAAGTAAGATCATTGACTAAGGTATTTACCGGATTTGGCTATACATTGTTTTTCATTCGGAGTTACTTTGGATCTACTATATACACATATTCTTCACTTGCTTTTTGTATTTGCATATAACATTACCTACATACCTCATTCGTTCCTTCTCTAAAATGATAATGATTATTCAAAAGAACTCCTATTTCGTATATCATATAAACATCTGCTTGACATAAAAATATAACGTAATTAATGACGTCGTAACCTTGAAACAGCATCATTCTGCCATCGCATGCCTTATTTGATGTTTTTTTGTGTCACTTTTTTATATATTTCCTAATGAGATATCTGTGATAAAAAAAGCGTTACTTATTATCATATTTTCCATTTCAGTTTATTCATTTAGTTCTGACTGAATCCACAAAAACAACGATAAGATAAATAAATTACTGATTGATAATGTTAATATATTTTTCTTGAAATTGATATCTAATTATATTATTACATTTGTTATTAATCAAAATTTTGATTAATACAAAAAAAAATCAATAAATCATCTGATAAATAAAAGCCACATTGATAAAAATCAATCCTCTAATAATCGAATTCTTTGACTAATACTTACATATATACAAAAAACGGAAGTAAGATAACTATTATTCTTCAAGATAATTAGTCATTATCACCCATTTACTGCAGTTGGGGCATTTAATGAGACATTCATTGTAGATAAATTTAATCAAAAGGTTTTTCCTTTGTGAACAATTTTTGGAGTGGGCCAACCTCTCTCTATTTACTTAAAAAAACTTTTGGATCAAGTTTTGAAGTATTGGGCCTGACTAAAATGACATTGTAAATTATATATCTGCAATTACGGAGAGGAACAATTGCAGGATGAAAATTTAACATTTGAATTTTGATGTAGGGATTAAATTTATCTTTGAGAACCAAATCCAAAAACAAGCTTCAGTTTTTCTCTCGTACCCCAAATTTCAGAGATATATAGATTATACTCATTTATAACAAATATTATTTGAGTCATTTAATCAAAAAATTGAAGATTATGTAATTAAAATCTTATATAAAAGTTTCTAATAGCAAATTCAAAAAGTATACATAATGATGTTATACCTCCTTAGTAAATAAATATTAGTTGTTTCTTGCTCTTCGTGAATAGATCCCTTCAAGATCTCAATCCTGGGATCAACAAGATATGTTGAGGATTCAGGTGGATCATTGTCTTACGGACCCACTTAGATCCAAAATTTGGAAAACGGCTTTAAGTTTGCCATTTTATATTACTAAAAATATAGCTTTAGGATAATATAAATGCCGAGTTTCAGGTTTATTATATGAACATAATAGTATTACATATTTTAGTATAAGGGAACAATAATCATGTTTTTTTCTTCTTTAAAGGTATATATTATTTGCTTTTCTATTTGTTATATACAATTACCTCAAATGAGTTGCTCATTATGGAAGCAGGAAAGCATTGATTATGAAAAAGAAGAAAATTATCAGATATTTTATTAAACAATAATGATACTTAACTTGGTAATTTGTTATAGGTATAGAATCTTTTACTAATTGAACATATACACATATAAGTAGCATCCATATGTAGTATAAAAATATATTTATATTTTAGATTGTCCAGTTTTTAATATAAAAAAAAAATGGAATTAAAAAAAAATTGTGTGACTTATAAAAGTATTATTTCATTTACATATATAGTATTTTTTTATAGTTATGATTTTTTCATATAAAAGGTTACGTTAGATGAAACTTTATTTGTTTACAATATAAATAAAGTTATATTTTTATAAATCACACGAGTTATCCTAATTTCATAACTTTTCCAATCTACTGGTTCTTTAAAAATTTGATAAAGGTAGATCTTTCCATGGTTAAATAAATAAAAAAAAAATCAACGACCATTAATCTTGAAAAATTTAAGATCAAAAACTTTACTTTATTTTACATAGCAAAACTTATAATTTAACTTTTATTAAGCTAACTGAGAGGCAAATATAATACATTATTTAAAAGCCAACTTTTCTTTGGTTTAGGATACATCACAGATCAAATTTGTGAACTAAATTCATATGTTTTTTTCGCTTTTTGGAGTTTTTGTACAGGAGAAAAAAATAAGAACTCAAAACAGGACAGTCTAAATATAAATGTACAGGTATGTACATAACATTTTATCTTGAAACATACAAAAAACAAAAAACCTTAGATACATTACCGAAACAATTATCTCATAAATCTGGCCTAAATTTGCTGTTTGTATATACTATATGTGGAGAACAAAACATAATAAAACAAACGAAAAAATAAAAATCTTTTTATATTTTACTACTGTTTCTACTACCTTCTATTTCCTTCTTCTTCGTTTTAGAAGGAGACATTGAAATAATTCTTTTTATTTTTCTTCATACTCCTCATCTTAAGTTACAATGTTAAAGTACCTTTGTGATTTGTATGGTTGCTTGTACCCATGTATATGCATCAGGGAATTGGTTTGATTTGAGATTTCTATATATTTTATTTCTTTCTCTTACCCATCATAGGTTTTATATCATTTTTTTAGGAGGGGGTATTTAAATTAAGGATGGGTGTTAATTTGTGAAAATTAGCAAATTCAATTTTTTCTTCAATTAGGTCTTTAGTTATTTACACCCACAAAAATAAATCTGTATACAATAGAATAGTGACTAAAGGAAAATTTGTTTATAGATAAACAATATAGTTTAATATTAATTTTCTTTTTAGGACCTCTAAAACCTCCAAAAATTACACAAAAGCCAGTAAATTTCCATTTCAGTTTCTGGGCAAATTCTCCAATAGAAGCCACAAACTAAAGAGGTACCACTGGACATCCTAGACGACAACTTCCTTTAAGATGGAAGGGGTCGCTCTCTTGCCCATTCAATCTAATTGTGAAATTTCCTTCAATAGGAGAGCCCTAATGGGGTTCAAAAATTTATTATGCAATAACCTCTTAACAGAATTCAAAATATGTGAAATAGAATCGAAAGACTATCAAAAATCAATCACCACTATTGCACCAAATTTCTTTTTGTAATTAACAGACTCAATCACATATTGAATGTTAGGAGAAATATCAGATATTTTCCTATTTCTTAGGAAATCCTTCGGATTTGGGCCGATCCTTTTCCTCAAAATTGGTACAATTTGTTTGGCAATTACCCCTGAGAGTATTCTATAAGTCTCATTCAAGCCTGTAATGGGTCTCCAATCATTTACATCAAATACATTACCTTTCTTCGGAATTAGAACAATCAATCCTCTTGTCGCTGAGTTTGACAGTTTTACTAACTTTTCTATTGAATTAAAGATTTTTATAAGAGTTCGAGTAGTTTCCTCTCTAAAAGTCTACAAAAAGAGTGCCCCACACCGTCAGGACCTGACACTTTATCTCTCTTAAAAAATCTACCAACTACTCAGTTGAAAAAAAGAAGTTGCAATTTAAAGATAGTTTCAACTTTGTATGATACCACCATCAAGGACCTTGTACAAGAAAATTAAGATTATAGTTGAATTTGATTTTAACATTCCTCCTTATTTAAGCTATTTTTATATTGTTCCTTTAATTTGTCAGAAGAATTTGCACTGATTAAAAGTATTATTTTTAGTAAAGAATAACAATTACTCCATCTAACCTTTGAATTGTCTTTGAAGTCTATGTACATAGACAATATAATTTTTTTTTAGGAGTGTCCGAGTACTCTCGTTGATGATAAGAAAAAAAAATTATGCCAAGTGCTAGATCATTGAGCAAAGCCGCTCCAAGTGGTATGCTAAAGTACTATTAACTTTGTTATAAAATTAGAGTCAAAATTTGCATGTTAATTAGAAATTTGAAAAAAAATCAAAACAACAACTCATATCTCAATTTAACTTCTATTAGCTGAGTAATAGGGAAAAAAGAGATATGTGTACAAGGTAGCCCCACTTTCTCCCAAACGGTCGTTTCAAAGCTTTGCTTTGCTTCAAAATGAAGAATCTTTCATCATAATTCCATGAATTATTGCTCCACGTGATATTGTTTGAATTCCACAAATTTCTTTAATTTTAAAGGTATTAGTTTTCATCAAAGACATCTTGGAAGAAAACGATTGACTGGTCGGAGTGATGACGTACCTTTCAATATTAGGAAACATTTTCAGAATCTACGGATCATCAACATTTTACTTTTGACTGGCACTATTATAGTCAATGTACATAGTTACCTGATTTTAACGTATTGAGCTTTTAATAATTACTGTAGTCTTTTCGCTTTGAAAAATACATATAGAATTAGAACAATATCTGAAAGGCTTTATTTATGATTAGCTCATTTTCACATGCCTCTGTTGAGGCCAGTTTTGTACCATCAAGAAAATTTGATCGTTAGGACTTGAAAAGGTAATAATCGTTGGGTCCCAGGTCTGGACTATACGGCGGTGCAATATAACCTCACATCCATGCTGTTCTGGTGTGTCGTTGAAGATGTTTGTGGCCTGATCTTGTTTGGATGCAATACATGCCCCTATTTATTGACCCATTTGGGCTGCTTCTGTTGATCACCCGCACTAACTTGGTCAGTTGTGGGCAATATTAGTCTGAGTTGAGTGTTTTGCCGATGGGAGTATCTCATAGTGGATGATTCCTTTCCAATGGTACCGAACACAAAGCATAACCTTCTTGGCCGTTAATCCAGGCTTAGTGATCATTTGAGACGCTTCGCCGTGCCTTGAAAACGATCTTATTCGGCTGTTGTTCTCGTATGTTAACCAATTTTTATTGTCAATTACCATACGTTTTAAAAATGGATCGATTTCTTTACGTTTCAGCAAAGATTTCTTCAATTCCATCCAAAGGTTATTTTCCGTCAATTCTTGTCACACCCATACATCGAGCTTCTACTTAAGACCAGCCTTATGTAAATGAGTTCAAACAGTTTTTATGGCTAATCTTCATTTCCTGAAAAATAGAATAAGCGCTCACATGCCGGTCCAACTCTACGATTTCCATTATTTTATCGACATTTTCGATGATTGGCCTACCTGAGCTTGCCTCATCTTCAACGTCCATGTTGACTTGGATTTTTTTGCTATATAAACCATCTTTATTAAACCTACATAATGACACTAATTAGACCTCTGTATAGTCAAAATTAAAGCTCAAAGTCACAGAAAAGGTCAACACCTCATTATTGACCATCATTTTCACCAAATTGAGATACAGAGCTGAAATCTTCTCTTCAACAAAGAAATGCATATTACTGACACAGCATGCTGACATCATCACTACAACAAAGGAATACTGACATAAACTCTAAAGGCAATTGTTATATTTATAAGTAAGTTTGGAATACAATTTATATTCTTCAAAACTAGCGGTAAATTTATGTTCCCTTTGTGACACACAATACATATATAACAAATATGGAAGTATGAATCGAATAGATATTAAATTTCATTAAATTCAACATTGCACATATTTGACTTGAATATGGATAATAAATAATATTTCATTTAGAAAAAATAACCATAGGCGGAGATTTTTGTCCAACCGTGTGTACATTCTAGTTTTAACTTATTTGATAAAAAAAAGGATTAATAAATATGTAATTAACGATATTTCTAATTTGATATTAAGGATGAAAAATATATATTCGATTTATTTGATAATTATAAATATTCGCTTTGTCAAACATGATTATTTGATCATTCCAAATACTACAAGCTTATAATATGTACATGGAAAGTAATTTCTTTATACAAACAAACCTTTAAATAAATACATATATTTCCAAATAACTTGTCCTTATGTATATACTCAAACTGACCAAATTTCTTTACGTGTGATAAAATGTTTTTGGAGTGCGAGAAAGAGATAAACAAAGATGGTATGGAACGACGTAGTTCAATGGACAATGTGCTAGGGAGAAATTATTGGGCCTTGACCGTTCCTAGAGAAGAAAATATCCAATATATATATGGAGATTAAGGAAGATTCCTAGGTCAGATGTAATACTAAAATGTTTATTTATACATCATCTGTGCAACTCCATTTGACCAAATAAAGGAAAAAAAAGAAAAGAAGATGCACTCTTAACTTTATTCATCCATATAACCCTTTGATACACTACCAATTTAATACATGAGTTTTCGAATCTACAATTTGAGAAGTTTGACCATTTTTAGGCTTGTAACCTCATGGACGCAATTGCAAATAAAATTGATGGATCATTAAACAGAAAGAATACAGGTTTCTTACATATGTAAAGTGATACAGAAGGTGTTGCCAGAACGAAAAAGTGCAAAGACCACTTACAAATCGAAATTTAGTAGGGGGGTTTCGTGGAAAAAATCGTTTTTGTAAATAAACATCTGCAAAAACAGTCACTCCATCAGCTTTTAACAAAAAACTAAACTAAAAAAACGATTTAAAAAAAGGTTGAAAATCTTCGATTTTGATTGATTTAAAAAAACTGTTATTAGAAATTGACAAAAATTCTAATCAATCATTAACCTAATGTGTGTTATAGAGTTAGAGATACATTTTAGTAACGTATGGGATACTAACATTTCCATTAAAAAAATAAAAACCAAATTGTTATAGTTTATTTAATTGTTTTGAATAAAAGAATGACTTTTCAATTTCTTGTTGACTTCTTTTTAATTGAGTGATTGATCTGATTCTCTATGCATCTATATATAAAACTAGCCATGTTAATAATGTCCAGTTATAATTGTTTTAAGGACTGGAGTGGAAAGAGTTGACTAAACTTAGGGTAACTAAGATTATATCTACATGTAAAGACTAACTTCTGTATTGGCTTGTAAAAATAGTAACTTTGTACTTTGCTACAAGAAATATGCCTTACTAAATGGGGATAATCTATAGTATATGTTTTATAATAGTGATAGTTAAGAAGTATTTCGCATGTCTGCTTTGAAGCTCTAAGGGAGATTATCTGACCCACAGAGAACATGAAAATTATAATAAAATAATACGAATAAACTAATAGTCAATTTGAAAGATTACTGACTAATTTCTAGTTGTTAATAAAGTAATTATTTCTTAATTTTCTAACAAATACTTATAAAACTAGCCCCATAAGGGAAAGTAATGCTTTTGATATTGTAATACCTCACTGCTCTAGCCTAGAACAGTCTTCAACTTAGCTACATTCTTGGTATCGGTAGAGAAAGATACATGTCACGGCACATGCTAACCTATTACTAGAGCTTTCTCATGAAGAGTCTCTTCCTACGTTTGTTAAGAGTATTATGTTTTTTTCTATTTTTAAAACTTAATTAGCAGCATTTGATGGCTACGGATTAGTTACTAATTAATCTGTGAATTGCTCTAAAAGTAGTGGAGTACCAATGCGTTTGAATATAAAATATTTTAGAATTGGGTTCAAAATAATATTATAAACAATTCTAAAAAATGTAACTATGAGACATATTTTTGTACTTAAAATGATAAATATAAGATTAAGAAAATATAAATTGGAAATTTTCCATTAACATTTTTTTTTCTCATGAAAACGCCATTTAAAATTTAAACTGTGTAGGGATAATAACCCTTTATTGCATCGATGAACATGGCGAATATGTTCATTGCTATTCATTTATTCGAAATAGCTCTTCCTTAGGTAACCTTTATGACTATACCTTAATTAAAAATTAAAAAAAGTAACTTAACGTAGATTTGTTACAAATTGACCTAGTTGTTAATTTGCTGCATCATTTCAACTTGGAATGTGTAGCAATTATTATTTTGTTATGTCTTTGTTAAAAAATGACATAATTACAGTTATTTTTGTACCTAGGAACAGAGTGAAAGAGTTTAAAGTATGTTAAAAAAACTATAAAGAAATCAGCACAAAACATGAATAAAAAAATTATATCGTACCTACATTCCATGAAAAGTCAATTGACTAGAAATTGTATGGCGCTTCAAACATGTACATTGCACAAACGCAAAAATATAAATTTATAAGAAGGACAATTCTTATAAAAATGTGCCATTTATTATAGAGTTCAACGACCGATTGGCATATTTCCCAACTTATTTTTCAATTATAAAAAGTATTTTCACATCATGTATAGAAAAGATAAGCATTTCACTTAATCCTCCATGAAATAAGGATAGGGCTTTCCAATCATACAGAATAATTAATGAAATACGAGTGCATGAAATAAGTTACATTTTCCTCCTTTATATTGTCAATTCTATAATGCCCAATAGTTCAATACTGTTTCAATAGTATCAAATATTTTATATTTTTTCGAATCTTAGTCTATTTTTACCAACAAAATTTTATTTAATTGTAAATTGGTCCAAATGAAATACTTTTGGTTTTTTTATTTAGAAATAGCGATTATTTTTTGTTCTGAAAAAATAACTGACTGTTCTTTCTGAAATTAAAAACACACAATGATATTGCCATATAACTCCTCTAAAATTAGATTTTTTATTTTCTAAAACAAAGGGTTTTATCACTTTTTCGATGAAACAATAGTTTTAAAACTATAGAAGGTCATAAGTAAGAATTTTCATTTTTTTTGTTTAATAATTGAAGGAAACAATTTAAAAACTATGCATCTCCAAGGATTTTTTCTATTTTCTATCTTTTATGGGGGGGACAACGGGAGGAGAATTAATCCGATGAAAACAACACAAAACCTCATGATGGAGTTGACTACTTCCTTGGGATACCAGGATTAAAACATCATTGTGATCCATTCCCGATGAATAGAGAATTTTAATATTTCAAAATGGGATCATTTAATAAATACAAAATGGAACAAAAATCCCAGGAGAAGCGTATTTTTTTATAGATTTGTTTTAAAAATCATACATCATAATAGAAGTGATGATATTCTTGATTGTATGTATTATGAATAAGTTATAATGGTCTAAAGAAGAGTGTTATTTTTCATCCATTTTCAGACTAAAAATACAAATAGATCGAGTTCAGAACACTTTTACATAAGTTGTATTAATCCTACTTTTAATTTGGGGATTATTTTAAGGGTAAAATTTGACTCTGAATGATTATACTCTCGAATGACTATAATCCCAGATATTTTAGAATTCAGATGACTGAGAGAAAGACTAAGATCCGTTTTGGATTATGCGCTCAAAAATATGTTCCTCTTTTGGAACATATTATATAATTATAATCCTGTGAAGTTTTTGAGCCAAAAAAATGATCTAACTGCCACAAATTAAGGATTCAAAATATCATTTATCAAATATTATACGTATGTTGTTATAGAATTAATTAATTATTGTAACTAATCAGAAATTAACGTAATTCAATCCAATTAACTAATTAACTTCATGTTTTAATTTACGTCATAAGTAAATAATTGAATTAAATTTTTTGAATAGTTATTCATTATAGTTCAAAAATAAATACAAATAATTATAGCAGCCTTTAAAACAATTAACTGATAATGTAAGAATATCATCTAATGAAAATTAAATTATGCCCTTTTAACCATAATTGAGCATATTATATATATAATGCGTCAACAAAAAAACAGTCTTGAATAAATGTCAAGAAATGCCCAGTTTATTTTTTACTTCATAAACAGGCAAGTAATTTATACAAATATTTCGGTGAAATAAGGCCTTTTTATTCAAATTCCTGGAATAACAAAAAATACTTAAGAACTTTTAGAATAGTTTAAAAAATTACCTTGATATAACAAACTTTACTTGACCTCGATATGACCTTTAAAATAGAGTATCATTTAAAAAAAATATAAAATATAACTTTAGCGACCTTTATGTGTAATTGACAGTGTCTGCAAAGGATTAATTTGAATATTTATAATTATATAATCTAGACTTAATTTTGGTGGAAATCATTCTAGCTTGCTTTAGAAATGACAATCCATGTATTAGTTGGTAAAGCACATCTTATTTTGCTGGTAAATGAGTAAAAATGTATAAATATTTTGAAAAAAAAACCTCTGCTATGATTGAAAAAAAATTGTAATTAAATCCTTTTTTTCTTTATTATAATGTATTGTTAATATAAATTAGAAAACCTTGAGTAGGTATGGATTCTTTTTTAATTAAATAATGATTAAACTTTTTAATAGGAAGTTTTTATACAGAAGTTAAGCCTATTAAGGCATAATTTATACCTACATACTTAAAAGTAATAAAAGATGCCTTTATTTTATTCTTAGTTAATTTTTATTTAAATACACAAATTTTTGACAGCTGTGTTCATATGTCCATTTCATATCCTTTTTTTATAAGAGAAAGCAATCAAACAATACAAAATATAATCACATATATATATTTTGGCCCCTCTTTTTACAAGTAATAGGAATTCTTTTTGGTTCATCTTTTTTTACCAAAGTAAAAAAAAAAAAGATCAACAAATTGATCTATCTGAAGATATGTTTCCTTATTCCATTTCAAAGTATGTATATATGTAAATTTAATTCAAATATTCATTTGAGAATATTATATTTTATTTCATGTCTTTGACAATGATGAATGGAACTAGATACCTTTGTATTCATTTATATGTATATACCTGAGATATGATGAGCTTATTTTATTCCTTTGATCAAAAAAATTAACTTTGCAAATCGCCCACATACATAGATGAATACACTCTGGCATCATCATTTTCAAGCGTCTTCTTATTTAAATTGTAAGGAAAAAACCTTGTGTATTAAAGAAAAAAATAAAAATAAGAAGAATACAAGTCGAAAATATTAATAAACATAATCAAATAGTGAGTAAATTTTCATATTATAAGAAAAATACACGTGGACTTCATATTATTTTATTAGGTAGTCTTTATTTTTATCCCTAAAATTCATAAAATTATTTAAGTTTTGCAGCGTTGCTTTTCTTAAGTGATTTTTTAGTCCATCACAATTTCTAACAAGGTTATTTAAATGTTTGAGGGGACAGATTATACATAAATTTCTAACGAATTGCACAATCTCAAAGTTACCATAATATTAGCTCATTAGTACTATGAATGCAAAAATAAATTAGCCAAAATATTTATTTCATTTATAATCAAAGTACGCAATGATAGTATTTTATTGAATAAAGATTAGTGAATGGGCATATGTAATTACAAAATATATTTTTCTTTTTTAATTTATCGACTCAATTAGATTTTAAATGACTCCACAAAACACCAGTTTTTTTAAATTTATATATATATATAAAAGAGTCCTTTGTGTTATCAAAATAAATTATACTTGTAACATTGAAGAAGAAGTCAATTCTATGAGGCTCCTTCAAATATAAAATGATTTTGCAAATTTTACTTTCATAGTTCATTTCTTTTTTTTTAGGAAAAAATTAAGTTGGATGTATCAGGACGAAGGTGTGTCTTATAAAGACACTTAGAGTTATGATATTTAGACAAGAGGTTACCTATAATGTAAATAGAGAGAGGAAAAATGAATGTTATCTTTTTCTTTATAATCAAATTGGAAATGGAGTTTACAGGGTGAAATTTGTATATTTTTTTAGAACTCTAAAACAAATGAACATATACTGTAATATAAAAAAATAGAATGTCTACATGTCCTTTACTTTTTCTTTTTTAATATATGTTTCAAATTTATAATTATAAATTATATTTTTCATATATGTATATATTTTACAATATTATTATTTAAATTAAAATTCATATTTCGATATATTGAAGCATAAGCAATCACTTACAAGACAAAAAACCCTCAGCTCTCTAGCTTAAGTAACAGTCGAGAAAATGAACCTTAAAAGTGATTGACGAATTTTTATTCACGCACTATAAGCAGTTGGGTATCTCCAGGACTACCGTCAAGTCCGAAACGTTGGAGAGGTAGAAGGGCTATGTCAAAAAGGCCAAAGTGAATCCGTAGGAGCTAAAGAAAAAAGCCCAAGCCAAGTTTAAAATTCAAAGTGTTTAGATTTTAATGGACCACTCGGTAATTCTGGACAATATAATTAACTACTTTTGCAATGATCCTCTTAAATATTGAAATAACCTTGTAGTTTTAATGCCCCATATAAAAATGTCTAAAATGCAAAATATATGACACAGCCATACTCACTTTTACGTTGGACTCTGAGTTAAGAGAGAAGTTTGTTGATATTAGAAGAATTTAGAACGAATCATAATTCTCGATGATTATATACGTTTTAAAAAGGAGGAAAATAGGATCAACTGCAGGGTAAGCGTGTAACAATTTCTAAATCTGTTATTTACTCTTCCTGAAAATGGTTCTCTTACAATGTGAGTACTGGAAACCTGATAGTATAGCTTTTATAAGTAATGATACACATTGCTACTTTTGCAAGGAAGAAAAGAAAAAAATACAATACCGAGGATAGACCGCGGGACAGACTTGAGATTCATTTGGGGGATTTATAAATTAAAATTTTTATCACACTGAAAGTTTTTTTATAAAAATAAAACAACAACTATATAAAGATTTTATTGCATACTAGCTCATCCAGTTTTTTCCTAAGCGAGCCCTGAGGCATTATAATTATGCGGTTCGTTTTTATTTATTTATTTTGAGAAAAATTGAAATTCATGACTTATTTTTTAGGCAACCGAATATTTTATATAAACTAAAAAAATCTTAAATGATAGGGTTCATATTCTTACTTCAAGTACCCTACGGCTCTGTTAAAATCACCTCAGATCTCATCTCAGGCTTTCCTAAATTTCAAAAAAATGTTCCCCCCGGATTTCTACAAAGTAAAATCCTGGAAAACGAAAAGCCATAATGAACGGAGGAAGGATAATAAAAAATTAGAAAACATTCTGTTAAAGTTTATAAAGTGTCCCAGAGTATATTTTTTGAATTATTAGGCTTCTGCATTTTTTAATATATCACACATATGTACAATGTACATCTCAATAAAAACTTATTTTGTTTGCTTTACATATATATATTGAACTAATAATAACTTTTTCTGACATCAAGTAAAAAATAACAAAACTAAAGCTTATACACACACAAAAAAAAAAGTCAATCAAATTACAAATAATATAGAAAATCTATCAAAAATTTGTCAAGAACAATCATATATATGTGAGTAAGAGAAGAAATTGGATCATCGTCCAGTTGAGAGAAACAAACAAAAAATAAAACAAAACACTTGAAATAAAAGATATATAATGAATTATAAAGAAGGAAAAAAATAATACTTAATATGAACAATACTTGTACATATTACACACATACATATATAAAAATTAGGGTGAGGCTAGTGGGCAACAAATTATTAAATTTTGACAAATAGTGTTCAACCTCTTCTTGTTAGAGTTACAGCAGTGGGAGGGAACCAGGTCTAAATTACACCAAAGGTAGTAATTTAGTAAGCTTAGTAAGTGGGAATGGATATCCTTTCCATGCCATAAAGATGGACTTTTCCTTCCTAGTTTTGAATGAAATAAACAAATAAACATAAACATCTGTGACTTTTTGAAATTTTTTCCAAAAAACTGTACTATTTGAAATTTTTTACGAAAAATTTAATTTTTTGTGATCAGCTATGAATTATTGATTTTGTTTTTCAAATGATTAAATATTATATTTTTGAAATTTTTTTCCACAAAATTAAATTTTTGTGAATAGGTTTGTGAATTTATGAATTTGTTTTCTAAAATATATAATTTTCTTGTGAATAGCTGGGAATTTTTGAAATTTTTTTCAAAAAAAATCAGAAACCAAGCATTCTTTCCCCCCTCTCCCCCTAAAAAATCATTTATATATATATACATTATCCTGCAGACCCCCCTGCACTAGTTTTGGGTAAATTAATTTTAAGCTATAGGATTTTGAAGTTATTTAAAAAAATGTAATGTTTTGTGAATTGGTGTAGATTTTCAAAAAAAAATTTCCAAAAAATGTAATGTTTGAAATTTAATTTTTGAAATTTTTTCTAATAAATGTAATTTTTTGTGAATTTTTATATACATCATCTTTGAAGTTTTTTAATGTTCTCAAGATATGGAGTGAAGCAAAAGTTTTGTTTGTACCCAAATTAAATAAAGATGATTATTCAAACCCTAAAGTATATCGACCCATAATATTGGCAACAACAATAGCATAAGGAATTATTTATTGGCATATGGAATCCTTACAACTAAAGGTTCGAATGACCAACCAGTTTGAGTTTCATAGAGGGAAATCAACTGATTCTGCTATTGCCAAATTAGTAAATAGAGCAGTGAGTGCCGTCCTCAACAAAAAACATCCTAAAGTGGTTTTCTTTGACATTCAAGGAACATTTGACAACCTTCCATTTGACATAATTAAAAAACATTGGGAAAAAAATGGTATTGACTTTTCCACAATTCAATAGTACCAACATTTTTTCGGAGCAAAGAAATCCTATGTACGCAACAGTGAATAAAAATGTATTTCACTCCCACGAAGAACAGTCCTCTGGGATAAATTATTTCCCCATCTGTATGGAATTATACAATTCAGCCTTTAATTAGGCCTGATCCAACGTCCATTGCCTACAATTGGATTTGCTGATGACATATCCCTTATTATCTCAGGCATAGACCTACGGACTACTGAGATTGGAATTTCAATACGATCCATAAGTATAAAATGTGTAAGTGGTAACGAATTTGTGGATGCCTTGGCTGAAATAGGATGCCAAATGACTTATCAATCACATATAGAATTCCACAGACAAAATTGGAGGTAGAAATTAAAAAATTAGTAAACGCCAAATGGGAACAGATATAGCAGATTGATCCATGTTGCCGTGTAACGAAACGGTTCTTACAAGTTCTAATCATGGATGGAAATTGCAATCACATACTAGAAGATTTCTCAACATGTTTGTGAGCTTTGTTTTTTGGCCACATTCCAAGAAAATGCTTCAAAAAATGGGATTAGTGAATGAGTATTCATGCTGACTATGTAAAGAGTCTCCTATCCATTTCCTGACAGAACGCGACGCTCTTGCCAAGCCAAAAAGAAGAAGCCAGTGTGAAAATTGTGAAGACGTTCGTTGGAGTAAAAGTGATGTAAAAAGTTTCATAAAAATTCTCTCGGGCACAAAATACTTTGAGGACCTTTTTTAGACGATGGCTGCTTGTTACCTCCACGATAAAAAACTGTTTTATCGTTTTAATTTTTTTTTTTGACAAAATATTATTTACCTTCAGTTTTGTTTACTTTATTGTATTTGGTTCTTATGGATGGTTGACATTTTTCTTGTCTGTGTGTTTTTTTTTTGTTCTTACTTTTTTTTAAACCCTCAGTTTTATTAATGTGCCTTGATCATTGTGTAAAAGATGATTAAAATGTTTAGTTGAAATATATCCCACCTCGATGGTATTATGCATCACGAGTTGCTGCATTAAATTGAGGTTTCCGTGATCCACGGAGGGTACTGTGTGCTTATGCTTCCTGGGAAATAACAATAGAAACAAAATATAATCTAGCGAATACCCCTTCACTAATTTGGGGTAAATTAATTATACTACAAGTTCTTTTGGGGTAATGCTAACAAAAACTATCCGACCCCTGAGTTACAGGATCTAAACTGTGTAATTTCATTGAAATATATTAATCTTGATCAATAAGCTGTTTGAATTTTTTTAAAGTAACGATAAACAACATTTTTGAAATTTTGAATGTCCCTACTAGTTTTTTTTTTACGAATATATATATTTTTTATAAAGATTCAATTGGTATTAAAATATTGAAAGATCATTTATTAAAAAAAAATTACCATGTATAACAAAAAGTAGAAGAAAGTTTACTTCATTGACTGTGCCGATGTATAAATAAATAATATGGTTTTTATCTAAGCACTATTTTAAATTTGTTTTGGTTAGAGCAGTCTATAATTATTGAAAAATATACATTTTGTAGGTAAAAATGTTTTACACATTTTAAGATACAAAAATGTGGTAATATAGTTCTTTTTACTCTTTCATCATCGGCTTTTCAGCCGATGATGAATGTTAATTATGATGAAATATTAATATATGTCTATTAAATTGAACAGATGTGTTCAATAAGTCCAAACATACATAAATAAATTCACAAAAGCGACAAGTTGCCCAAATGATTGAGAAAAAGTATCAACTGATAAAAAGGGTATAATATAATATCATAATAGAAAAAAAAAATATAATTAGGAATCCCAACAATAGAAATCATATTCAACTCTGATAGACTCTAATTATGTATTAAAAAGTTAATAAATCAGCTTATTACCTTAAGCTGTCTTTGAAATTATAAGACACCTTTATACCCAGAGATAAAAAAAATATAAAGTAATACCTTGACATACGTTTTTAACTCGTTCCTCGCCCGGAGTTTGTAAGTCAAAGTATTATGTACCACAAAAAAATAACTAAAAATATATATACTGTATCTTTATTTCTACCATACGCCATACCACATGTTCATTGCTGTAGGCTGAATATTTTTTCATGTCGAACTGCCAATCGATATCCCTTTGTCATTGCTTTGTATTTTTTTCTCTATGGTTCATACACAGTAGTAACAAGAGGGCTTAAGCTTGTTCGGAATATGTCCGGGCATTAGCCTCACCCTAATGTATATGCTATGAACATTAAGTAAAAAGAACGGGAAAAGAGAGATAAAGAAAGAAAGAGAAACACAAACAATACAGAATTAATGAGCACTTAAACATACAAATGTGCTTTATATAACCATACATACATATATTGGGTTAGTGGTAGTTGTTGTTGTTCTTGTGCCATACATTATATCCACGTATTACATTTATACCCCCTTCTCTACACTCCACTCTCCTCTTTGTCTGACATGCTGAATTGGGTTATCGAATAAACATAACTATGTAGATACAGTACACATGTATGTATAAAACATTTTCTGGGTTGAAGAGAAACAGCAAATGGATTATATATATTTAATAAATGTGTACAAAGTACGTGGTGTTTGACCGATTTAAAGTATTTGAAATGATTAATTTCGTCAATTAAGCAGAGGACAAAATAAATGCAATAAAATAATGACATCTTAATTGTCCGATTACCAATCATCCTTAAACTGTCTATACTCGAGTGGTCAATTTATCGTTATAGTTTTGTAAATTTATTACATTATTAGTCTCTACCCATGCAATGACAGCTGTATTTTATGTTTATTATCCACAAAATTTAAAAAAAAAAAACCTTTTTTCCAATGATAAAAAAGATAAGATAGAAAATGCAAAGAGATTCGTAAATTGAATTGCATTTAATAATTTTAAAAACTCAAGAATATTTTTCTTTTCTAATTTGCAAGTTTTTTTCTACTAAAAATTCAGTAAAAATCCTAAAGATATAAGTTTTATTCTCTGGTGGACTCATCAAAATTGTTTCATCCCCAAATATGATAATAAGTTTGGACTGGTGTAGGACGGTCAAATTTTTATTTTTATTGTCAAATAACACATAATTTAAAAAAATGTTATGTTTTATAAATCCATCTTTTAGACGGTTTTTCGGATGAAAAATATGATTCCTATGAATTGGAAGTATTGTTGTCATGATACTAGAATTTGTGTTTTGGATCTGGTACTAAAATTAGTTTTGGACATTTTGTAACTTATTGCCCAAAACCTATTGTTATGGACAATTTACATGTACTCGCAGAGTCATCATTAAAATGTATGTATAGGGTGATGGGAACGGTTGTTCGCTCAGACATATATATATATAGGTAAATAAAAGTTTTTATTCTTGCTTTTTTGTATAAATTTGGGCAGTTCGACAAGACAATACTTTAAAAAAAAATTCACTGCAAGTACCAATTTCAATATCAATTATTCTAAAACCGTTTTAAATGCATAATTAAGTACCTTGGTATTACCATACCGAACAGCGCTATAAAGAACTTATTTTGATTTTTGTGAAACAACATTATATTTTTAAGTCTAGGAAGGATTATGATTCATAGGAAAATGATTTTCTACTAATTATATGTGTTACTTCCTTTCCTTCTTTCCATTGTATCCAGTCATTTAGTGGCTCAGTTATATATATATATATATATATTTGATAACATGATTGCATTAAAATTGATGCATTGATTAATGACTATCAGTACATACATATGTATGGACATTATAATTGCTATTAATATAGACTTACTTAATTTCATGTCAATGCATATTACTCATATTTCTTCTTGTTTATTTTCCCCACTTCTTCTTATGATTTAATGTCTCATAAATTTTTAATCTATTTAATGACTCATAAATAAGACTAAGAAAAAAAAAAAAAAAAAAAAAAAAAACTGATTCGTCGTTTGTTATACAATATGTCTATCTAAATTGTTTCATTTACTTCACTATCAAGATAGGGCTGTGTGCGTTTTATAAAATATCGTGACAAAGCATCATATTAGTCATCAAATATTTATTTTGTATTTAAACCCTGTGCCCCTTATAACTTAAACCTAAATAAATATGAAAATTACCTTTATAACTTTAAAATTCTGCTTTGGTCAACTACAAAGTACAACAATTCATATATTGCCCATTTTACAATAAACTGTGATTTTTAACATTGTGATAAAAAATGATGAATTTATAAAAAATCTATAGAATTTTTTTTTTTTTGCACATATTTTAACATAAAAGGCATTTCCTCCGATTTAGTAAAAGATATAGAAATAATTATAATGTTTTTGAATCTAGAAACGTACATCTATTAATTTTATATGCTTTTTATTTGAATTTGCATAATTTCAATTTAAGTCCGTAAATGATGGAAACATGTTCAGAAATATATTGATTTTCACATTAATTAAAAAAAAATAAAATGAAAAAATGGATATTTCTTATATTCTTGATTTTTTGTTTGCTTTTGTATGTAAATAATAAATGAAGTAATAATAACAGAATCCAACTTGGCCAGAAGTTAAAATATATATTTAAAATAGTGTTGACCTATTGAACTGTATGACCTACCATTTCAATTAAAGGGTTTATAAATTTTTGTAAGCTTCATTTATAAGCTATATGGATTTTTTCCTAACGTATATGTTGTTGTTTTTTCACTCTTTTGAAAACTGACATAATATCTATGTACTTTGGGGTGATAAGTGTTTTTGTGGAATCACTTACAATCAAGGAACATTTATGTGAAAATACATAAATATTAATTTCAAATACAAGTACTTCTTGATTTAAAAGAGGAATTTTATGTGTAATAGTATTTCCATAATTCAGTTTTTTTATTTATGAAAAACAGTTATTTGATTTGAATTAAAACTTACGCATTTTTGTAATTTCAAAAACTAGTCATCCAAAAAAGGAAAAAAAAAAAAGGAAAAATGAATAAATTTCCGTTTTTCTCTTAAAAATTATATTATTAACTTAGGATCTACTTAAACTGACGACTGAATTTTATGGGTATTTTTGTTGTAAAAGTAAGAATTTTGTTCACTTTTTGAACGAAATACCATTTATCCAATAAAAATTAAATTTATTACTTAATTAAATTTTTCTCAATCGGTGTACAGTTAAAGGAAATATATAAATATTTATATTTTCCAAAATTTATTTATTCAGTTTTTTTAAATTAACGTGCAACCAAAAAGTTTTTATTCAAAATTGCAGAAATCCAGAAAATATTTTATTACTTTCACTTCAAAGTGCATGGGTTATTAGTGGTTTCATTCGCAAAAATCTCCCCCTAAATAAAGTTGGTATATCACTTTAATATATATATTTATATATTAGAGATGGTACAGAACGGGGTTATTCCGCAGTTTAGGTTCAGTAAATTTTTACCTTCGGTGAGGTACGTATTTATATAAAATATTTTGATATTATATATTTTTTGTCCTTCTGTATTTGGTTTAAATAAAATAAAAACAAACATATATAAATAAACCGTAGCAATTCCGTTGGCTATTATTTTTCAAAAAATCGAACATATATTTTGCGTCATATCTATTGAGCTCTTAAATATTTGAACAACCACATTTAAAAAACATTCGGTTCTTTGTTTTTAGTTACTCTGAAGTAACCCGTGGTTGTTAAATAGATTTCATTTAAGCCTCGTCGACCAACAAATAGTTATGGATAGTGAGTGAATTTGATACTTCAGATACATTTGTATAAAACAAGATATTTTTTTCAACAGCTGCCAATATTGTGAATGATAATTGTAGACAAGCTCATTTTATTGGAAAAAAATTATAAATTCATAAATAGTATTATTATATAACCCATGTACCAACTTTTTTTTTTTTAGATTAGTTAAGTATATTTAGAAAATATTAAAATAAAATATAGAAAAAACTTAGAAAACTACATTAATTCTACTAAAAAAACATTTTACTATTATCTTGTACCAAACCACGCACATTGAAGGGTGTAACGCAGTGTGTACCAACCCGTTGGAAAAGCGTACAGTCCTAGCCTTAATATATATAGAAGCACCCAATTTCAACTAAAATATACTGTTTGAAAATGTTTCTTACAAGGACATGTTTGATGATATTAATGGGTAACTGAAAAATAAAGATGTATTTGGTATTAAAATTATAAAAATGAATCGAAGTAGAGTATATGTTTTTTTTTCCTGTAATTATACAAACATTTTGTACACATACAAATATCTCAATATTTCTTCTTTATCACAAAATATCAAGTAAAAAATAAAACATATATTTTAATAGACAGAAAATATACTTACTTTGGTAATGCTCTAAAGTTTATTATAGTATTTTCAGTCCCTAGTTATCTATGGTTGTAATGTTTATTTGATATGTACATTGTATATACATTGTTATATTGTAGTTTCAGTAGAGGAAGAAACAACAACAACATAATTTTCATTAATTTTTTTATAGCTCCAACTGTTGAGTATATGTTTCCTATGTCAATACAGAATAAAGTATCAAATAATTACTTATAAAATATTTATAGGAAGAATATGAACAGTGATATTAAATAACTCAATTAAAAATAATGTTCTGACATGGAAAAAGGTACAACACTTTTCATTTTGAGCTAAATGCTTGTTTTACTTAGTGATATTAATATTTATTTTGTATTCAATTTCCGCATTAAATCCATTTTTGAAGGAATGTATTTGGTATATTTGACTACTAAATAGGCCTTACCGGAACATCGTAATAGATGAAAGTGTTTAGGTGATACTATCATGGATTATAATAATCAAAAAATGTTTGCCTTAGGATTGAGATTCTGTGTTTCTGATGGCTTTTACTTGAATCAATATAGAAATCAATTCTATTACATCAAATTTTTGATTATTCACCTTTTCATATTGAATAAACAAACTTTGATGTTTTGGAATATATATATATAAAAAAAAGCAAGCAAAAATTTAATAAAATCATTATTTTTTGCGTTTAAACATAAAGTGAATAAAAAAAATTACCATATAAATCCATATACAAATATAATATTTACTAGTGATATTAATAAAATACAATACATATTTTAGATAGAAACAAAAATACTTCAATAATTTTTCTGTAAATTTAATATTATGTTCTTTCTGCCTTTTGCCCATAAGAATAAATTTATCTACGTAATTATTTCTTCACTACATGTAATTATTCCATTAATAATTTAGTAATAGTTCTGTAGATTATATAGTACACACATTTTATGAATCAACATGAAAGAGTACGCTTTGTAAATATTATGTATTTTTATTAATGACTCGCAAATATTAAAAGGATTTGTTGAAAAAATCAACCTTCTTTAAGGTAATCTTCCAACTCATATTCAATATTTTGCTACTCAGAGGAAAATAAGTACTATTTGGTCAAATTTTAAAAGTTGAGTTGTCGCAAATGTGTTCATGAGCAACTTATCCTAAACAATTTGTGAAATGAAATTTTTTATTACTTTTATTATTGTGGCATTTGTCAATGTTATAATTTCCTATCTGGTAAGACTTTTAGTTATTATTAATAATATTAATTTTATAGGTCAAAATATAAAGGGAATATATTGGAGATATTCTCCACCTATCACTCTGTAAAGGAGGTCACTGACATAATGAATTACTACGTTGAGCTTATCTGTAAGGTCAGGAAGCTCATTTACAGCGGTGAGAGCCTCTCAAGGAAGCCATGAAGTGGAGAACACATCAAGATTTATCAGCAAGAGGGTGTTAGCCAAGGACCTCAATATCATCGAGTAGACAATCAAGAATACTGTCAAGAAGCTGGGACCCTATTCTCATGTCCGTAGAAGGCCAAAAGGTTTAATTTGGTTCAAGAAAAACCACACCAATGTATGGCTTTCAAACTTGTGGTCTGCTATTTCACCAGACTGCTAGCCACTGTTGTATGGTGCTTCGTGAAGAACAATACCTGCAACGTTCAACACCGCAATGTTGGTTCCCTGAGTAACTCTGTCGAGAAGAACAGAGCTGATATGTCCAATGACTACGACATCAATGTGTACAAGCCCTTAAGGCTCATACTGGAGGACTTGATTGTCGCTGAAAGAGAACATTTTCTAAAAATAATTTTTGGTACTATAAATATATATAATATAAATAAAAAAGTCTCCTCGTACTAAGTACATGAGTAAGATGACTTAATTCTTACTATCAATACAGGTGCTAACACACACTGTAGTTTTTCCTTCTTAATAATCCATCATGTCTATAATTTTTTTAATGTTTCTTTAATTAATGAGAAGGAGTTCCAACAATTAAGTACAAATAAGCATTCTAGTATTGCCATTACTCAATTTGACCTAGGAATTGTTTTTGAAGTCCATATATGTTATGTCTTTTTCTATCTCTAGCAGCTATTGTTAATCGAATCTATACAGATTGAGTTCAAGTGAATAATTTATCCTGAACACTAAATTTTTAACGGTTCTTATTAGGGGTAATATACATAAGTTTGAATAATCATAACTGGAATGTTTTGAGTGCGAGAAAAGGCGTTATTTTTCGAGTAATACACGAATTCAACATTAAAAGATGTTTACTTATAGATTTTATATAGTCATTTTCAAATGAAATCATAATGGACGTTCTATCATACTTGTCTGGAATCAACTTATTTATTTTATTTAATGTATATTTTTTCCAATACACAATTTTCAGAGTTCATGTAATTATCTCTTGATTTCTTTTTATTTTATATACAATAGATACAATATATGTACATAAGATATGAGGTTCTAGTTTCATCACTTCACTCTTTGTATGTATTCCTTAAAAAAACCACTTTCAAATTAATAAAAGCCGAAAGCGATTTTCGTATGTAAACACAAATAAATAAATGTATTATTGGATTTTTTTATATATTATTTCATTATTTAGAAAGCCCCCTCCCTCCACCTCCTTCTCAACCCCACTTTTTTTCGTTTCCCCCTTTCTTTTGTGTGTGCTTCTTACTTGATTCCTCTTCTTTTTTTCTTTCTTCTTTTCATCTAAAATAAATACTAAAAATAAAATCCTTATCTCATTGTTTTTTTCGAATGTATACTAATGAACAATTGAATTCCATACAATACCAGTGTGAGATTGGTTGGTTGGTAGACAGGGGTAATGGAACTTTTCCTTTTGCAATCAACCCATCAAATAGCAGATTAATCCTTTTTTATTATACATAAAAAAGTATTGTTGTGAAAAAATAAGATCTATGCAACAAGGATTTCATTTTTTTTTTTAAAGTAACATCTACCCCGTCAATACGATAAGGAATTAGAATAATTTTTATCAAAATTAAGTTGAATATATTATCTTGAAAAAATCTAATAAAGTCAATTTAAGTGAATTATTTTAAAAAAGTTTTCCTTAATTCTTAAAAATCATTGGAGACATGGGTGTAGAATATTTAGATAACTTATAGCTCTGATTTTGAGGTAATTTTTGATAATGAAGCTATGAAATAAGTAAAAAAAAAGTTAAAATATGAATAATGATATTTTATCATTTTTTTTTTTAATGAAAGACGTAAGAATACTGTTTAATGTGCATTTAAACAGTACACAAATGTTTACTATACTGACCCCTTTTTGGTTAAAAATTCTCTTCCCCTGTACAATGACTTTTTCTGCTAAGAACAATAGAAAAACTGAATTTGGCAAAGTTTTAAGTCTTTTAAGTCCTTAATTGAATTTTTGGGTCAAAATTGGACATATTTAGGCCTCTTGTATAGTCCCACATATGAGTAAAAATAGGAGTTTTTGTATTTTTTTTAGTATTTGGCTTATAAAACATAATATTTTTGTACCATGTTAAAAATATTTAAAGGGGGTGTGTTCAATGATTTCCAGTTTCCCTGTTTTATCTAATATAACACACAATAATGTTCCTTCTCTTATAAGAACAAATATCATTGTAAAATGGAGAAACTGGAAATCATCAAAGGCCCTTTAAATTTTTATCAAGAAGCGCACAATATTTTTTAATAATTAACTGAATAATAAAAATATTTACAGTTTCTTACTCAAAGGATGGTATAACAGACATAAAAATTGCTGATTTTGACGCCAAATACCTTAAACTTGGACAAAGTTAGTTTTTAGATTTTTCCCATTACATAAGATTTTTTTGGAAGAGGAGGAACAAATTAACCTTAAAACCATACATTCTTATAATTACATTTAATGTTTTATCTCCTTCAAATATCATTCCATTGGAATGACAAAATTATATTTGGGAGGAAATTTGAATAAATATTTAAAAAAAAGTATATAATCATTTAAGTAAGAAGTAATATGAAATAAAAAATATGTTTCGGATGATAATTAAAGAAGAATATATTTAAAGAATATAAATCGTTAATTTTCTCAACTTTAAAGCAGTGGAGCGATCTATAAGTGTTAATTTTTTTGATGGATACACTCATTTTTACAAAAAAAAAAAAAAAAAAAAAAAAAAAAAAAAAAAAAAAAAAGCAAATTGGGGTAGGGAAAGAGCAATAAAAAGATTAAAACTTATTGATGGCTACATATGGATTTTCATTTTAATGTATTTATTTTATATGAAAAAATGGGACATTTATCCTTTTTTATATTTTTCTTAAAGATTCTTTTATTATTAACTCACCACGTTTCTTAGTCTTGTCTTGGTCATTTTATGGTGCCGTGGTCTCAATCCTAGAAAGTATTGATCTCTAACCCTTAAAGTTGTGGTATGAACCTCCTATGGAATTGCCTATGGGCTAAACCAAAACAACTAATTCATGATTTTCCTTTTTTAAATATAACAAAAAAAAAAAAAAAAGATAGTCCAATAACATCTTCTTTTCAATATTTTGACCCCTTAGATCTCAGATAAAAGGGCATGCTGCTGAATACACAAATACAACATTTTCCAGAAAATCGTGAATGAAACTTTTTAAAGGTTTCATTGACTGACTAAATAATGTAGAGATTTTTTTTCCATCAACAAATTAATAAATACAAAAATAAGTATGAAACAAACTTCTTCATCATACCAAAGACAACTGAGAGAGGCTAAAATAAATAATGTGTTATCGCTTGTTGACGCAAGAATGAGTTATGACGAGATCTCACACATCGTCCTGTGTTCCAAGGGCCTCATTAACAAGGCCAAAAAGCTGAAAGACTTGACAAATTTTTCAAGTTTTGGTCAATGTGAACTTTATCATTACCTATTTTTCCAACCTATTTGACTATGGGAGCTGGGTTGCCATCGAGAGGGAGGCCTGTACCACTTCTCATGGAAACGTGGATGTACTGAAGGCTGTTAAAAGAAGGAGTGCGCTGAGATGTAGGAGAAATACGTGAATAAGATCTATAAGGCCTTCCGACTAGAATCTAGGCCATAGTGGAAGCCTAGGATGGCAACTACTTGTACTTTTTGAGCATCTTGATATAATTGAGCATGGGAAAGTTCGTTCACAATTCGCGAGGACACAAAGTAGGACTCTCATATGGCCTGTTTAAATATATTTATGAAAATGTTTCCTTCTGGCTACACGTTTGGCCATTTAATTCATATTTAATGGTTTTTATGACATTTTATATCTAAGAAAAATAAATGGCACATAATGTCCATTTCCTTCTTTTGGAGGTCGAAGAAAATTGTTTTTATGTATCTATTTTTGGGTTCCTTTATATACTACATTCTCCCCCTTCCCCCCCTTGATAATTTATGAAAATTACATCCTGAAAAAAAAAAAAAAAAAAAAAGTACGATTCAAGAAACAGAAGCTGTAAAAAAAAAGTTTCATGAAAAAAACTAATTTTTTTTCAGTACCTACATTTTCTACATTGTTGAAGAAAGAAGGAAAGCGAAAGAGGTAGGTAAAGAGAGAATGAGAAAGAAAGAGAACTTATATAAAAAATTGTTCTAACTACTTCTTTTTAATTAAAGAAAAAACATGTTAAAACAAGTCAAGATATATATTTATAAAAAACTTTTATTTTTTTATAGAATAAGTATAAGAGTTTTCTTACTCTTTTTTCCCATACTAGAGCGATCAAAAGAAGAAGAATGAGTTGAAAAAAAAGAAAAAAAAAGGAAGATAAACAACAAATATATAGTCCAATGTCTTCTTATTGATAGTCATAAAAAGTATTGAAATAAAGTTAATTGAAAAGAGATAATAATCAATAGGTCAAAGTATAAATAAAAGTATTTTTGTAGTGGGGGAGGATGAAATTGACAGTTTTTATTTAAAATTATATATTGCATATAAATGCCAAATAAAAATTGTGTTGACTGGCCAAAAATTCTAATAGTAAACCCTACCTAATAATTTAGTAATAAATTTAAGTAAATGCAAATGATGAAATTTAACTGATATTATGTGTAAGCATTATAATTTGTGAGCACCATGAAGTATCAGGACGTCAATTTGACGTTCTAATTAGAATAAATATACATACATAAAATTAACTTATGCATTTTAACTAATATGTACAACAAGCCTTGTCAAACTTTTTCTTATTTAAAATTTATTGTTATAAGAAATTGAGTACAAAATATAGTTGACAAAATAACAAGAAGAATAAAGGGACGTAAAAACCTTCTTCATGACGACATGTTTCGTTATAGTGCCATATTTATCGTAGAAACTGCTTTACACAAAAAATTACATAGAAATACCCCGTAATATAACAATAATAATAATAAATTATCAGAATTGGAGATTATTTTGACGTTCTAATGCTTCTAGTGTTAAAAGTCGTCAGATCATAATTCCAAAAATATTATATATTTGAACAATTTGAAATGTCATTGGGAGAATATAAAAATAAAGGCTCTAAACTGTAGAAACATCCTTATATCCCAACCCATCCCACAAATTTGAAAATAAAACACGGAATTGACAAAAAAAATATATCCTTGAGTTGTTTATATTTTATAAAATAAAAGAATATATATGGAAATTCTCAAATTTATGCATGATTTTGTGTTGACTTACCCCACATTTAAAAATATTTGTTTGACGTGTTTGTTCTGTGCAATAAATTCGGTTTCTACAACGTATTCTTTTTTTCTAGATGATTTGGATTTTTCGGATTAATTAAAGAGTCTTTGTCAAATACCTGAAATAAAGCCCCGTATATAGAGTGAATTTGTTTCTTGATGTATTGCGTAGACTTATCAAGACACTTATAATAATAATGTCAGGACTAAAAAATGTTTGGTTCATTTTAAATTTATATAATAACAAGATCGCTTTTTTTTTTGTAGCCGATGCAATACTCCCTATGAAAATTTTCATATTTCTAAATCAAATTCCCTGTTAATATTGGGGCAACATTAAGTTTCATTTACAAATAAAGGCTCTGAAATTTAGTCATCAATTTTTGGGTTTCTTAAATAATTCCAAAAATAAGAATAAGAACTCTATAATTGTATATTAAATATTGGGCTGTATACATGGTATCAAAATTTATATCAGACATTTCTCTTTTTCTTGATTTTTGTTCAAAATTGATTTTGTGTTAACATACCACAACTATAAAAATCTTCGTCTAATTACTTTTGATGTACTTCCTTCAATAACACATTTACTCCTATTTAAATGAAATGCAACATATTATATATTGCACAGACAATATCGTTCAAGCAAAATCCCTATTTTTTGGGACTTACAATACCTTTTTTGTTGTCACTTTTTGCAAAAAAGAATCTTTCCATGTATTAAATTGCAAATGTTAAAAATGATACATGATATAAAAAGTGGTGTTTACCTAGTACATAGATATTATGACAAAAAGAAGATACATTTTTACTAAACCTTTGCAAAGTCTTTAAAAACGTGTTTCTTTGTTTCAATGACCCGTGATGTGCATACATATATTAGTGATGTATCGAATATTCAGATGTACATGCTAATTTTCCACATTTTATAAATGTTCATATGGATATTTGTTTCGGTAATACACGCAATTACCAATTAGAGTCCTGACTCAGTTCGATACCAATCAACCCTACACCGAAATTTTATTGTGGGACCGATTCAGACTAAAGTTGGACGAATTAATTATATGGGTATCAGACATACCTGGGATTTCCAGACCGAAACCTAACACTACATTCAATATTCTTTTCGCACTCACATCTACAGTTTCAAAATGTGAATAACTTATTATTTCTATCCGATTCCACTTCGAACTACTAATAAGACATCATTAGCTCTACGTAAATTTTATTGGGTGAAAGTAGCCCCAGTGTGTGATTCTTTTGAACTTGTGTACTCCATGCCTCTTTTGCTTCACATTTCTGATTTATTTTCATGATTATATATCTTCTTTTACTGGCATTTTATCGAATGTACAAGGAGTTGTTATCAATTATTTATTGTTTTGGCTTCTATTGTCCGATATTTCATGAAGTAAAATTGTAATTATTGCATTTTGGGTAAAATAAGATCTTTTTTATTCAAGCTAAATGAGCCAAGTGTATAAGAAGATTAATATACACAAATGAAGTAATGATCACCCAACCTCTTCCCAAATACAGAATTTATCCTGGAAATTGAAAATTTGGTCCTTTTAAAAATAAAAATTGAACACTCTTGTTTAAATAATAACTATTCCTTTTATCAAAAAGGTTAATATGATATCTTAATATATAAAGACAATATTAAATGCAATGCCTACTATACATTTAATATTAATATCAACTTAACATTACCAACTGATAAAAACCATTTTAATAGAAAAGAGTATTTTTTTATTAAAATGTTCAGTTTATCTCATATTTAAATAAGTTTATTATATTCATCACATTTTAACATTATGCTGTTAAATAGCTGTATTGCAATAATTAATAGTATTTGAGTAAATACCCTATTATGATTTTATTTATTGAGGAATTTAAACCCCTATAAATGATTCGCGTTACTATTTTATGAAAAAGTGATTGGGAGTTAGAAATATAGAGAGGAGGTGAAAAAAACCCCATTTTATCTATGTATTGACCCCTAACACCTGTTTGTATATTACAATTTTATAGAAATATTCTCAATTTTCCCAAGAATGATGGGATTCTTTGGAATTTCGATACATCACCAATGTATATGTCATGTACAAGTTGGAACTTGTATAAGAAAACTGTACATGTTGCAATCAAAAAGTGAGATGAATAATAATAATTGAAGAATTTTTTAATACTCATGATAAGAATAATATAATAATTGAATATTCTATTGATGGTCGATACATCAGTGATGTAATTTGAGACTTTAAAAAAATTGACTAATAGAATATGCATCTTCTGTGAAACATTATAAAGTTCAAATTATAATGGTTATATTACTCGTAATTTCAATAAATTAATATAAAATGATAGCATCAATTATTCATTAAATTAAGCGTATAGAGACAAACAAATTGTTATTTGTATAATCAATCTGTTTATACAAGTTACAACTTGTATAGGGTGGTCCAGAACTAGAATCCGTTAGGTTTCGTTACCAAAGTCAGAAATATTGCAATACCGTGAGAGAGTCCGAGCCCACACTCAAAATGAATCTCAATAATGTTACAAAACCAATTTTGGAAGAAATCCTTTTAGTCTCCTTCCTCTTCGCCTGATCTTAACTCCCTTTACTTTGCAACGTAGTGTATGGCAAAGGGAGAGAGTTATGTAATTTCCAAGCCCAGCAAGGAGTCACTGACAGCAGTTGTAGAGTCCGTGAGGGTCGAATATTCCGTAAATACTTTGAGTTTACTAGCTGGAAGTCAGTGACGTGGCGTCCCCGATCAGTTTTTTAGAACAAGAGCAAGCACATTGAATGATCTATTAGTCAATTGTTGGACAATATTAAACCTGTAAAAAAGTAAAAGTATATATTACTAATGTCAACCATGACTGATAAATTAGTTTATGATGGAACACTAATATTAGACTACCCTACAGATGATTTTAGTAAATTAATTTCTACTTTTTCTTACTCTGTTATTATTGTTCAATCTACATATTCATAGAGATAGATTGAATGTATATTTATATATAAATGGTGGAGATGATGCTAAAGGGAAAGTAGAGGGATGTGTATGTTGTTAGAGGGGAGGAATAAGTGAAGGGTAACGGTGAGGGCTTGGTGGTTGCGGCGCTGCTGCTGCCTCTAATGGTTATAGTATGAAAATAGTTGGTTCAATCACTTACTCTATCTGTCTTGTTGTTTTTTTTTATTGTCGGTAAGGAGTAGGAAAATGAAGCATAGATAAAAATGCGAAAAAAATGAATAAGAAAGAAAGGGGACGATGATAAGAATGGGAGTGCGAAGAAAGAACTAAAGAGGTAAATAATCCCCCAAGAGTGTAATTCACTAAATGTGTTTTCTTCTTCTTCCTTTTCTGCTTCCTCCTATTAGGAGAAAAAAAAGAAAAAAAAAATAATAATAACATTAATGATAATAACAAAACAACAAAAAAGTAGGCACTTTTATTGTTATTCAAGAAGAACACAAAATAATAGTTTTCATAATATGAAATGTGACTTAAAATAGCTGCTATATTCCCTTGTTATGAGTAGCTTCATAGTTCTTGTGCACTAGATGGACCCGTTTACACCTGATCCATTTTCGTACACATATATTAAAATAAACTTTTTCTCTCGTAAAATGTCACTTTTGAAGTACTACAAATGAAGTGACTTTGTTTTTGTCCTCCCATGACGTATGTATTTTTACGTCATTAGAGGAATTCCCTTGTCATGATTTGTCTTATTTTGAAGTATTCACTTAAGAAACTTAATCAAATAAATGTGTTGACTCGACTTAATAAATGAGTCAATGAAACTTTTCCTAACCGTTCAGTGGTTCACGAATGTACAACTTAAAATGTACATCAAATATAGATATATATATGTTATAACATTCAATTAAGAAGGATGTCCGAATGTTTAGACACGATTGAGATAGATTTTTTTTCTTCATTCGTTCTTAAGTGATTTTTTCTAAACTGATTTGACCAACATTTACGCCGAGACTGTGGATTGATTTTTAATCGTTTTCAAATCGAGAGAGTTAACTTTTTTGGTCTCATTCTATGCACCAATTTTCTTCAATCTCAATCTTTCTTTGGACTAACACTGCTGATATTATCATTTTGACATATTAAAATTAAGCTGGATAACGTGCTCTGGAGAAATTATTCTCTTAAACTACAAAAGGAAATATTCTTTGTTTATAAGGACTTCAAAGCCAATTTTAAGGTCAGACGGATTAAATTCTAATACTATAACGTTTACTAATAGATAATAAGTGCAAATCTATCCAACCTATTAAAATTACTCATATATTTTGTATCTACGTGGGATAAAACTGTGGATTAATTATCCAATACACCACAGAATACTTATAAATTTTGTGACTTAAAGTAGTTATGGCAAAAATTAAACCCATAATTTATCAATGGAATCGCCATAGCTCATGGACTCGGAAGTTTTTCTTTTGAACTTGATGTGTGTACGTAAGTGCCCCGGTGATTCCTAAAGAAAGATATATACTACTTGTATATTGATTTCACCAAAATATTCCTAGGTTAGATGGAGTAATTGTAATACTATAATGTTTAGTTATACTTAATCAGTGCAACTCCATCTAACCAATTAAAGGAACATTAAAAAAAAATGTATATGTACATTCAAGGGATAGGACGGTATGCTAAGCCCCAGGTTAAAAAAATATATCCTCTACCCTTATCACAAAGACTGTAAATTTCTCGTGTTTCATCTAATTTCTTAGTTGCAATTTGTTTGTATAAAGTTACAACATGTACAAAATTGGAATTTTTCTGGAAACTTTTTACAATTAGGAGTTTTTTCAAATATGTTTATGCATATGACTTTTCTTGAATATTGCCGAAAAAGTAATTTTATATAGGACACACCTTCAATAGTATATGTAGATATTAAAAACAGATGCACCTTTCTGTAACGTTTAATATCTGTTATTGAAAAAAAAAAGGACTTAACATGCGTATGATACAATAATTGTTTACAAATACAGTCGAGAATTTTAACAAAATATATGCATTGTGCATACATACACACGAATATAAAATAAGACATCACTAGTGTTGTGTAGGGTCTTATATAGGACTTTGGTCCAATCCAGACTGTATTTGTTTGTCCTTAAACAAAGAAAAATCGATCCTTCGAGATGTTTTTTTCTTTTGATAAATTTTAGTTTTACATAATACTAGCAGAGAGTGCCCACGTTACAGAGCTGAATAGAGGAAAGACAGAGAGAAGGACATACATATATAAAGAGTGAAGGGAAATGAGGTTTTATTTCGGTCAAAAACAGCCTGTTCATATCCCAAAAAATATTATTGAGTATTTTATATGTACGTCTTTGATAAATTTCAGAGTGATCTGTTAGACTATTTTGGATTCACAGTGTGATAACACCAAAAACAGACTTATAAATATATATAACATAACTAATTTTGTAATTCAATATAATAAATTTTGTCAATATCCTTTTATTGTGGTGAATCCTTTTTCCTTTTTCTTGAAGGCATGTTCTACATTGATGGCTAGGAATTTGTTGAAGGACTAAGAAGGTGCTTGGATTGCTATTGGTATTTTTGAACCTTGTTTGAAAGGTCTTCAAGGATGATTCGTTGGATTTGTTCTTTTTTACATTCCATTGTGGTTAACCCTTCTCTACTTCCTTGAAAGCACGTTCTAGTTTAGACATGATGAACTTAACTTTAAGGTTTTTCGTATTTCTACTTATAATGATTGATTTATCTACATACAGGTACATTCTATAAACATATACATACTTATCTATTTTAAGATGAAACCCTATACCACATAATTAAATCGTTCTTTCTAACAAAAAATTTCAAAAATCTAGATTTTATTAAATAATTCAGAATCCTCAATTCGGATCAATTTAAAGAAAAAAACGGTAACGTGAATACAATTTTTACTGGCGACTTAAATCTAAAACTTGGATAATAATGAATACTACTGCAAATGGAATGCGGAATCTAAAAGTTTCCCTAGCAATGAAGAAAATCATGATGTATAAAAATATTATTAAGTACGCTGCTGCACTTGAAAAAGACAGCTTACACACCTTCAATACTAACATCCAAAATAATAAGAAAGTCACCTTCGCCAATTAAATAAAAGTTCAAATCCCAAATTAGTGTCTGCCATAAACAGACATATATCTGAGGCTGTGCCATGTTATAGAAACTTTGAAAGCAAAATGTTTTCGAGATATTATGGTAAGGACAATAGTCACTATACTGGTCAAATCTGTAACAAGGTATGTTAATGGTACGAATGCTGGGTCTTTTAACGTTGGCCGAGGATGACCCCGTAGCAGAGTTTCTGTTTATTATTTAGGTAGATGTCTTTTTTAGGGATATCGTTAGTGACAAACTAACGCAGAAGACCAAAGTAAGTGGAGGAGAATCCTTACATGCCTATGATTATGATACTACATCCATAATTGATGCTGGAAAATTCTTCACAATTCTGGAAATAATGTACATGTTTCAGACCTTGTCTTTGTTTGAAAAACTTTTGGGTCTGGAAATCAAAGAATATAAGACAGAAATCGTCTCGAAAAACAGTACTGTTTTAGAAATTTTTTGTCGTTCGGTGAAAAGTGACATTAGTGGTTTAGGAGTAACAATAGGTAAAAAGGCTTCTTCAATCAACAAAAAATTAAAAAAAAAAGATTGACTTCCACACCAAAAGTATGAAGCATCAAGGCTTTCATCGATGCGAAAGTAAAGACGCGTGGAATACATATATAATGTCTAAAGTCATTTATATTATTAAAGTAACAGGTTTTGACGAAATGGTATGCCAAAAAGTCGATGGCTACATCCAATCCTTTTTAGATCTTGAGAAAAAGAGGAACATTTCTTGCAAAAAATATATACCCCAAAAGGTACTTAGAGGATTGGGGATTTTAGATTTTACAGGTTTTTGGAGGGCACTTGAGGAAGAATAGATTTTGAAATATCTACAAAAACTAGATTTGTGGAGCATCTCAGTACCTCTTGAGGTCTTAGGATAGGATCATGTTAATGAAGGTCTACAACAAAACATGCCACATCTCATTAGTAGCAATTTTTTAAGTTCTCTTCTTTGGACTCTACAGAAGTTTGAGTTATCATTATGTCAAGATATACCTCTAAGATTCTCAATATTACAGATTCCTGAGTCTTTGAAAAATATTCCAAATGTTAACACCGTAGAGGATCTTGGAAAATTAAACTGACTTTTGGCTAAGATACTGTATAAAAAAATCGTTTTCAACATGAAGATGAACCCCAATAAGCTACAACTGAAAAAGGAATGTATCTTTAGATATCTTTCCTTTTTTGATTGTATCAGATCTTAGGTTATCGTGGAACAGATCTGAAATCTAACTGATTGAGAGTGTTGGGAAACGAAGATACCTCAATGTGTCTAGAAATAAAATTTGTCAAGACCTTACGAATTCCATTTTGTTTCCAGCTGAAAAATGGTCTACTTACAGAGTCTGTTCACGTACACTTAAGAGTCTTCTATTATGAAACCAGAGAAGCAGTGTTTTTTTCAGTAAGGTGGATGAGGAGACCACATTTCACATTTTAAATGACTACAAAGAACAGCTTTTAATGTCATTACACATGAGGTGGAATCATCTTTTAGAGGGAAAATTCTGTAGGACGGTTGTTTTTGCTCTGACGTCCCCAAAAAAGATCCAACATCTTGTTTAATAGAGTGAAAATACAATATTACATTAAATATTGACTGAAGGCAATTCATGATGCTACAAATGTCCCGGTGGAAAATATTGTTAAAGTCTATATTAGATTGTTACTCCTTCTTTAAAAATAAATTATTAGTTTTTGATTGTTTTTATATTTTTTTTATCACCCCGTATTTATAAGGATTATTGCCTCTTCTTTAGGTTATTAATATTTTTAATATGTTTGTTAAAATTGTACCAAAATAAATGGTAATACAAAAAAAAATTAAAGAAAATAACTTATTTAATCTCACAAATTTACAAAACAGTGTGGGTGGTATAGATTATATAATAAGTTTCAATTTTCAAAAAACAACAACTCTATGTTAAAACCTCCACAAGTTGTGGACAAAATATCTCCTTCAAAAAATGCATACAATCTTATACCAAATTTTAATTTAGTCCTAACACATTTTAGATTGATGTCATATTTGTGTTTTTGTCAAGTAAACATTCAGTATTAGATTATGATATCTTCTCATATCATACGAGGTTTCAAAAACTCATACTTAATTAAACATGGATCCCTGTGGCCTCAATAACACACATCAATAGAACTCATTATGACAAAAATAGATTAATTATATAACAATATGGGCAGGTGTAGTTAAAAAACTTAATTGGATCCAACAAGCAAAGTACATAATTTACATTTGTAGAATAAATACTGCTTTAAACAATCTACCCATGACTTTTAAATCTAAGGGGAAAATAAATGGAGCAATTTAATGATATTCAAATGAAATTGAAACTTTGGACGTCCATGTTTCTAGAAGAAATGGAACAATTCATCAAAATTTTTATTATTTTTATATGTATCTATATAGTATCTACACACTGTAAAAAAAATTTAACTTTTGAGAAATTTTGTTCGTGACAGTTAATTTCATCCCCTTTCTTTTTATCACTGTCATCAAATCCCCTCTAACTTCATCTTCAGTAAGTTTAATTCCCAAATTATATGTTCACTAAACAGGCTTGCCAGGTACAAGTATTCATTGGAATCTCTTTGCTTATTTAAATATGAATCATATCATTTGATTTATGAATACAGGGATTGTTTTGTACAAATTCCGATTTCTGTACAACTTTTAACTTGTACAAAAGATTACAATTGTATTCCAAATTATTCATTAAAAATTATAGCTTCCAACTTGTACAAAATTGATACTTTTATACTTTGCTTATAAATTATAATATTCCTACCGTTATTCGTTAACTAATAAGAAAACATTGAATAACTTGAACTAAGTGCGCTCATATAATTTGGGGATGAAATGTGGGGAATGAAATTTACTGTGGATTAATTTATAGGGGTTAAGATGACTGTGAGGAAACGGAAGACGATAAAATCACTTATTACAACGTAGCTACGTTTTTGAAATTTTTGGAAATTTTGACTTGGAATGAATATGAACCTTTTTGTTTTAAATAGCAGCCTATGTCTTTTAATTTCCATCCCATAAAATATTACAGGGGGAAATAAGCATTAAAAGACCATTATATATAGTTACGAATCATAATACAAGAAAAGGTTTACCTAAGGTTATGGTTTAAAAAAGAGAAAATTACATTTTCCGACTCTTAGATCTTTTAAAAAAGAAATATAGTAAAAGCTTATGAGAAAATGAGTCACTTGTAGAGTGAAGTTAAGCTGTACTATATATATATATATATATAAGGATCAGGGTTAAAAGGGAATTATAGATAATTGGCTTAGAAAGCTTTGAATGAGTCTTTTATTTTGTTGTACATACATTTATATATAAGTTAAGAAATAATGTGTTTGTATTAATCCAAGCAAGTAAACAAATAGGTCAGTAGTCTTTCTTGTGTTGCACCGCTATAGCTTATATACCTCCTCCTTCTATTTACAAATTAGATTCAAGACATTCGCCCTTCTTCTACTATCATTAAATAAAAATATTATTTATTATAATCATAAGCTAGACTGTGTTGAATAAAAAGTCATTTTTACGTACATTAAAGCTTGTTATATATATATATTTTAATTTGATGCTGCGCAGAGAAGCTTTTGTTGATTTTTGTATCTCAAAGCTTAAGTTTTTAAAAACTTATTCCTAATCTATATATTAAATTAGAAATTAGAAAGATAATCTTATTTTGTGTTGTAGAAATAATACAAAATAAAGTACGCATTATGTCAAAGTTTTTCTTTTAAACGTTTGCAATTTTCTCTGACCTCATTCCATTCCTCTACAAGCCAATTAATGCAAGCATAACTAATGGAGTGTAATTTCGTAACGAATGTCTCTCTCCCACATCATTTCCTTATTATGCTTGCTTACGAGAACATACCCCGTCTTCTTTGAATTAGGAACAAAAACATTATGTACTTTTGTGTATATTTTGCAAGTATCCTAGTAAATTAAACTAACACGTTTTTGGGCTAAAAGGGTTGGATGCACTTCATAATTCTTCAAAAAGTTCAGAAAATATATCGAGCAGGAAGGTGAAGACCCACAGACGATGATTGCCTCGAAGCCTTGTGACTTGGAAGCAGGCAAATTGTCCAAAGTTCTGCTTTGTTGAAGAAAATAAACAAAAAAATGTGAAGAATCCCGGGAAATCGATAAATGCAATCGCTGACAACGTCAACATAACATGTAGTATAACTGTTCATTGTGTCATTGCTGAAAACTTACGGCACCAAAGCTATGCACGTTGCAAAGGACAGCTTCTAACCTCGTCAAACAGGGAGAAAAGTTTAATACAAACTAAGGCTTTGATCAAGCTAAAACAAAAACCTCCCATGAAAGTCTTGTCTGTCTCTTCTCAGATAATAAAAATTTATGTCAAACCCAGAAGCATAACTCGAGGAACAATAGTTGTTTACTTAAAAGTTCTTAAAACGTCCCTAGAATCGTGAAGGCCAAGTGTCCACAGCAATTGATTGTTCTTGGCGTTGTTAGAGAGGAGGTCACGTTCTGCCGACATTCATCTTCAAGCAGGGCCTGAAGGTATACATCAAGGTCTACATATGTGTTCTGCGCATCAAAGTCTTCCCTTGATCTGTAGCATCTTGAAAGACCAATATTGGATCTGGCAACAAGACGGACACCCTGTCAAACCAGCGAAATAACTCGATTTTCTTGATTCTGAGAATGTGATTTATGTACGTCCTGTCGAGTTGTTGGCCTCCTAACTCACCAAAATTGAATTCAGTAGACTATTTTGCATGAAACAATGTTAAATGGTTTTTTTAATGAAGGTCATCAAAGCAACACAAGATCCCTAAGTTTGACAGTTTGTCTTTTTTCCCTCGTCTTGGAAATGTTTGGATGAACCACCATTTATTTTCACCTAATATTATCTTAAACTGTAAATATCAGCATATATAAATTTGCCAATTAGAATTAGGTGAGAGGGAGGCAAATTGGCGTACTTCAAATTCCAGAAAATTTCTAAGAGTTGTGCTCCTCCTTGATTTCTGCTTCTTTCCCCCTTTTTTTAGTGTTATGAATATGGATTAGGTTGCAAATAATTCCTATTAAATATTGTACAATACTATTTCTATGGCTGGGAGGGATTGACTAACGACCAACTGATTCTGGGTCATTTTTTCTTTTGCTTTTTAGAGTAAAAGTTACAAATAAAGTAAAGGCAACGATATGCAATTAAATGTTGGTATCTAAAATTCAAATTAATATTTTGTGACGTCTGCTGTATACCTTCTACAAACTGCCTACACAAGTTACAATTTGTATAAAAACTGTAACATAGTATTATGCACTATAAATGAAGTTTATTAGCTTGTTAAAATGAATTTTTTTCATCTCTTTATATTTAATTATAAATTATAGTTAAAAATGAACAAATTTTTTAAATTACTAAGTCAGTTTGAGATATATAAATTGCAGTTTTACAAAATCTGTATATGTAGCATATCAACACCAAAACATCCTTGAATATTTTTATCAAATTGGGACGTAGATTACATTTGAATTTTTTGACTGATTCATTGACTTACTTTTTACAAATTACTATTTTTAAACCTATGTAGGGATATGAAAATTGCACTTAAAGAGGCTGGAATTAATCAGCCTATAAAAGAATGAGAAACGGACATAAATTAAAGATACCAAATTAAGTCACTTAACTAAAAGAAAGGCGCTAAGTTATAGTTATAAGTTTTGGGTATCTAAGTTCATCCCACACATTTGGATTTAAATTATATTATTAGCCTGTATGTACAATGTATATATGAAGTAAATAAATAAAATTAGAATGTTTTTCTTTGTTCAAGATTGTTTTTAAGTTGAAATACCAAATATATAAGTTCCAGTTGGAATAAAATCTCAATTTTCATAAAACTATTTATTAGTGAATTCTATCCATTAATTGTTTTGTTTCCATCTACCAAACTCATTGCATATGTATGTATAACTAATTGGATATACATCCAATAATATTCATACATAAACAATATATACATAATTATACTAAAACTCTATTTTGATTAATAGTTAATTCATTCAACGGTTCCAAACAATGAAATAATTGAAAAGAACTAATCAAATTGAATTATTTACACAAATGTATTACTATACTATGTACGGTAGTAATCGGGACTGGGGAAGGTAGCAACACATTTTGTTTTTTGCTTAATTACCCAAAGTTGGTACAGCTCAGACATGCCAAGAAATAACATAATATACCTTCATATGACTGCTATTGTTTGAATCTATTTAGAGATGATAACAGTCAGTAGTTTTCCCTGAAAATATTATTTCAATTAGAGATCCCAAATTTTGCAACTGTTCACCTATAGTTAGGAAGAGATTCAACAGCTACAAAAATTTAGCTTGAGTTATAAATTAAGAAAAATAGACGATATAATATCTTTTGAAGAATAAATGACTAGACACTTAAGATGTTAAATTATTTAATTCCTTTATTTAATAGTGAATTAAAATAAAATAAAGATCGTTGATCAGAAATATAAAATATAAAAGTTCACTCTTACAACCCTTACAAATAAGCTTGTCTTGAATCGTAAATATGTAAAATAATATAGACGAATAAACGCAAGGAAATTTCAAATGTGGTGCTGCAAATGTTCCCTTTGTACACAACATTAAAATATATCAAACCTATCCTCAATGAGTGATTTTTGAAATAGCATAAGATTAATCAACAGGTATGCAAAATGTTAAATAATTATTCAAATGATTTAAGTTTTAGGAAAAACAATGAAAAACTGTATTATTGAAAAAAAAAACTACTATTACCCAACAAAATCAGTTTTTATGGAATATCTTGAAGAAAAGTTAACAAAAATTGTTAACTTTTGTCAAACAGTTTTTGATTAAATGGTACGAGTTAATGTAATTTTTGTAGTTGTAGCTTTTGTGATATCCCGGTTCCCCTATTGCTAATTTAAGAAACTAACGAACAACTAAAGACGTAAAAATTAAAAAAAAAAGTATACAATATTAGTAACCTACAAGATATTAGTGCTTTTATTATTATTATTATCTATTTTAATATTAGCAAGGAAGGAGTGCTAATTTTTTTTCAGTCTGTCCTAATATAATTTTTGGTGGACCACTTTGGAACGAAATTCGTACTGTGAACCAAAATTTCCTTTCATAAACAGATTTAAAAATAATAATAATAATGCGGAGCCGGGTGAATATCGATATTTTTTATTAGAGCACTTTAGACCCAAGTTTGACCACAATAGTTAAAGTTATGAAGTTTCCCACTAGTCTAAGATATAAAGACCGAAACCCAATACTAATATTTGTCGCTTGTCAACACAAAAACAATCTAGAAGTTGTTTTTTCAAACTGAGTATGGATTGCATAAGCATTCTTCAAAGAATTATTTCAATTTTTATGGGGAAATAACTGATATAAACCCTCTGGAGGGATTGCAAAGAGTACTTTAATTAGAAAAAATAATGAGAAATGGAGATAGTTAATTTAAAAGGCCATATATTAGGAACAAATTAAATACCTTAAATCAAATAGAGTTCTAAGATATAGCTAAAATTCTTTGGTATTTTAACCCATCCAAAAATTTGAATACAAAGTGCATAAATGAATCAAATATTTCTATTGAATATTAAGCTGTATGTATTGTTTACCCATTCGTCATATTTTTGGTTACACTGAAAGAAATGCCCACAGCTCCAGTTTTGATTTAAATTTTTACATCAGTGAGGAAGTGTTATATTCTAATAACCATTTGCAATTGTTTTTATTTATAAATATGGGCTGTAGTTTCGAAGACGACAAAATGGAAGACATAATAATTCTTTTGTTTAAAATGCTCGCGCTCCAGAAGACCCCAACCGAGATTACAAATGATCTCTGGATCACCTGGATGGCCGTGTATGGCATTAAATAGCAATTTGAAACCCAAGGGGCCGTACCAGAATTTATGCACAACGTCGGAAACGAACATTAGGAACAAAAATACCATTATACCTGACAAAAACAGCCTTTGCTAGAAATCCAGTGAGGATGATATGTAGATTTGCCGAAAAGTTGAATATCAGCAAGGATGCGCTCTTTAGGAACATTAAAGATGACTTGGATGTAAAATAAATAGCAAAGAGGAAGAAAGATTTCATTACATAGGCGACAAATGGAAAATGTTAGAGGTAAGCCTCTTTTGAATGTTACAAGGAACATTTGAACTCCATGCTCCCCCTGATCTGAATCCTTGGATTATTCTATCTTGGCAAAAGTTGAGGGACCTGCCTACAACAAGTTTTACATTGAACAAAAAATGTCGATTTCAGTTATAATTCACTGGGAAAAACTTGAGTTTGTTGTAAATGTCTTCAGGAACTAGTTTTTAATAAAGTTTGTAAAACAATCTTCAGTGTAAACTTAAAAACAACGCATGGGCTTTATGTAGCAAAGAAATATAAAATCAAAATGGTTTTTATGTTGATGTCCTGCTTATTATCTATTTGATAGTCACTTACTAATAATTACCATGAAGATATGCACCAGGGCTGTTCATATGTATGTATGATATGCATATGTATGTATGTAAATATTACATACACGTTCAATATCTATTTATGTATAAGTACAATGTACTACCATATATATGTATATATACTGTAGAAATATGATAAAAATAACTTTCATCAATCAAAATAATCATAATGAATAAAATATGCATTAGTTGTAAATATATAATCTTTACCTGGTTGAATTTATAAGTATATACTAGGTAATACATATTATGAAGAGAAAAGGAGCGGAGGAAGAAATAGGGTAGAAAGCATGTGAGAGACTATGTATCATTTAGGTTATAAATATATATATAGGTAAGCATTATAATAGATATACATACTTACTACAGATAATACTACTTAAAAGATGATGGATTGAATTTTAATATATTAATTATCAAAAGTATTTTTATGTCTACCTAAAAAAAACAAAAAAAAACTATTATATAAGTAGGTATTACCTAGTAAATATCATTACATCTCTTAACGTTTCCTCCGAAAATACAAAGAAAAAGGCGCAAAAATATGTAAATTGTTGTTGGGCAGTTACGTCATTGTCCCAACTATTGGACTCTTTCGGATAGTAGAGATAGACACTATTGTAATATGGATTATACAAAGATAGGAACAAGAGAAAATATTTTTATGCAGGCGATACATTAGTCGTCATATTCCTTTCTTCTTTTCTATATCATAGTACATAGATACTCTCTTGAATGTAATATGATTATATATGTTAATAAATTATTTTAAGAGCTCTTTCACTCTTAAAATTAATTAAGCATTGAATGTTATGGTTTGTGAGAATTTCACAATGTTGTCCCGGGTTTTACGACAGTTCATCCGGGTTATGAATCAACTGAAAAAATGTTATGTCCACATAAATTCCCATCAAATCTCAAGAAGAGAAGATAATGAATAAAGGTCATAAAAAAAGTTTGGGTCGATTAAACTTATCCCTGAAATACATGGACTAATAAAACCTGAATTTCTAAAAATTCGTAATCCAATTGGTCTCTCTTTATCATCGGAAATGTTTTATATAGTCGTTATTTTGTAAGTAATTTCTATGAAATATTTTGGAAAAACGATATTTTTCGATAATTAATTAAAATTTGTGGAGCAATCTATCTTTATTTTATTTTTATCAAACATTGAAGTGAAATAATTAATAAATAGTATCAATATAAAATGCAAATTTGATCATAGTTTCCATTACAATGTAAACATCATCGCTTGTTCACAATTTTTCATAAATCAGAGAGCATTTTCCAATGCTAGCTGTTTTATGTGTACCAACGTAACTATATTTGTTATAACGATTAATATATTTTTTTCCTTTTCAGTGCCATCGCTTGTTAGTGTATCTCATGTATTTTAATAAAATTAAATTCTTGTTCAGTAAATCAATTTTTAAAATACAGAGTATAATCATTTTAAGCAGGACTAGATTTTTGTCCACTCAAGACATGCCATTTAAGGTAGACAAGGAAAATTTTAAATTAAAAACAAACTGTTTAGCTACTTATAGATTTAGCATTCTAAGTTACCTTCTGACCATATTGTAGTAAGCCAAATACATCATTGTCAAAACTAATACACTGTTTCTTTATCTAATATCATTGATAATTATACTCGTAGTGTATATTGTAATAAAGTAAATTTATAGTTCCTCATATCAAATTTTAATATACAATATATATGAAGATAGCAGGGCAGTCTTGTATGTGCTTGTGAAACCTCGATTTTTAAACAAACAAGGAAAAATTTGAAATTACAACAAACATTGGTAGTTTAAGGAAGTTATGTATATTTTTGACATGCTAAGGTACCTTCTGGCAAGCGAAGAAATATTATTGTCCTTTTGAATTCTTAAATATATATGTATGAAGATTCAGCTGCTATAAAATTAGTAAATAGTCAACTGAAAACACACTTGTAGGTTGAATACATTCTATTCTTGTCCAAAAATATAGTCTGGAAGAGAAGTAAAAAAATCAACAAGGAAAGATTAGTACATAGGATATTTATGGGGCATACTATTTGATCTGTAACTAATGTAACTAAGTAATCTTTATGTAACATAGTAAAAAAAAAAAAAGAAGAAAAAAAAAAAACCATATTGCTAGATGGAACATAAATTTATTTCACTTAATGTTAATCATTAGTTTTAAAAATAACAAGCAAAAAAACTATCTCTTCCTGTAAGTAAATCTAATCAACTAACTCCAATTTACACCTGTTACATTTTCACTAAACATCCTGCTCCTCTTTTAATTAACTCTTAACTAAGGGATAATATCAGGAATTTACTCTTCATAACAAAATGTGTCAAAATAATTTTGTTCCGGGAAATCATTTTTTTTTTTTTTGCAAAACAAACGCTTGTTTCCTCAGTCTTTATTTAAAGATATATCATATCTATTACGGCGCAGAAGGTATATTTTTGAGTTGATTATATCTTCTAACTATACATGTTTATTTATAGACAGACCTTTTAACTTTCATGTACAATTCAAGTAGATCTTGATGCAGTGTTTAAGAATTTGTAATTACTTTGTTATTGTCAAATCTGCATCTCGAGTTTTTTGAACATTTTGAACATTTTTTGACAACTTTTGTTAAAAACAATTACTTATTTGTTTGCATAATTTTATACACATTTCATAAAAAAATGTAGCGCTATTTTTTCTCCCGGTTGCAACCTAAATTTTTATTCTTATCTAATTCATAGAGCAGAATATAAATGACCAATATATATTTTATATCGCACTTGGTATAGCCTATAAAGCCTTATTTTTAAATTCACGTTTTTGAGTATAGTTTTAATTCAGAGCCATATTTTGAAAAGAAATAGCTGTATAAATAAATTTTAGAGTAATAAAAATTGATAAAAAACATTCCAGCAGTCTAAAGATAAAATCTTTCTGAAGTTATCTTGAATTCAGTTCTTAAAAAATGTGTATAATCATAAAGGAAACTAAATAAAATGACGGGTCTTATTTGGGAGCTAATCAACTTATTTATATTTAATTTCTGAACTTTTTCTGCCTCCAAAATATTCGTTACTTCTTATAATTAGTAAAATAATTCACTTAATTATATCACTAATTTATTTATATTCGTTCCAGGAAGAGAATTTTGTTGCATAGTGTAATTTTATTTCCTGATGACATATTCAGTTCCGAGAAATGCACTTTGAAGGTAAAAATCAAACCAGCCCTTGATTTTTCATTTGTTACTAAATTATTAATTTAATATTTTACGAATCAATTAATACTGTGTTGTTTGTAGGCAAAAATAAAAACTTCTGAAAGTTCTAGTTCAGTAACAATATGTATTTAATTTTAATTTTTTTACGTTTATTTTAATGGAAATGAAGTATTAAAATAAAAACAATAATGATGAATTGTATAATATTAAAAGGAAGGGAGAAAATATAGATAAAGAACGTAGTTTTGATATACAGCAAAGGGTTACCCCATTTTACCTGGGCAAAAAGGTAGCGGAAAATAACAATGACAATGGTCTAAATAGTTGAAAAAATTATTCAAAACATTTCTAAATCTACTAATTATAATATGAATGCTTCGTTGTTGTCCAGAAAGATCCTTATAATTTTAATCATTTCACTATGATAATAATAATGGAGCAGGAAATTGATTATACCTTCTACTACATATACTAATTACACTATATTAATCCGGTTAAGTAAGGTAAACGACATAACCTCATCATAGGACTCCCCCTAAATACTCTTACTATTGGCTCTTGTAACCTTAGTACTACTATTATGAATTTAATCAAAAAGAAATTAAGTTATAAACTTCAAATAATATACCAAAATATACGTATACCAAATTTTCTAGATGAGAAGTCTTTTTTTTGTTTGGTACAAAATTGCTGTTTCGAAATTTACGAAGAAAATTGGAAAAGTATTTTTTTGCACTAATTTTCCTTAAAAATAGATAGTAAATAGCATTGATTGGAATTGTAAAGAGAAACACAAAACTACCAATATTTTTTGTGTACCTGCAAAATCAAAACAAAAATTATGGAGAATAATTTCGTCAAAAAAATAACTCCCAATAACTGGACAATTTTATCGAATATTAAAATAAAATATGAAATAAAATGTTCCAAAATTTCAAAATATTATATAGTTATTTCGTTAAAGTCAAAAATTTTGTGTACAAAATGCATCGTTTTGGTACATTTCTTCTTAAAAGTTGAAAATTGGTTTTTGATGAAATGAAAGAAAAATGAAACAAATTGAAAAATTATTCGGAAAATAACAGATACTTCAGTTACATATACATTTTAATGTGTCAAATTTATATGTAAACGAATTTCAAGACAAATTTTTACAAACTTTATGTTATTTACGAATCCAATATTTCATTGGACGATTGATTTTTTTGCACCTGAAAAAAAATATTGCAATTTCCGCAGATTTCATTTTTTGCCCATAACTTTTTTCAGTTTGAATAAATTTAGAAAAATTTATATTTGTATAGTTGTTTTTTGAGACGCCAGTCACTTTTTGATGTGTAACTTAAGTTGTTTCGTTAAAGTCTAAAATTTTGTGTACAAAATGTATCGTTTTGGTACATTTCTTCTTAAAAGTTGAAAATTAATTTTTGATGAAATAAAAGAAAAATGAAACAAATTAAAAAATTATTTAGAAAATAACATATACTTCAGTTACATATACATTTTATCTAGTCTCTTTGAGCTTCAAAAAACAATTTTTTTTTTTTGGGTATAAAAATATTCCCCCTTATGTGAACCCGCGTTTGGGAAATACTAAAATTGATTTGGCCTAAAAATCAAGAAAGATAAGAATGCTATCCTCCCGATTGGGTTGTGGTGTCTAAATGGATCAACTAAAGTTAAATGTTGTCCCATTTTGGACGAAATCGTAGTTTTGGATATTGAATGGAAGAGAGACGTCAAAACACATGCTAACTTGATGTCACTAAATTATACTATCTACAAAAAAGTAAAAGAATGGAGAAGTTTTAATATTGTCAGACGGATGAGAAGTCTTTTTTTTGTTTGGTACAAAATTGCTGTTTCGAAATTTACGAAGAAAATTGGAAAAGTATTTTTTTGCACTAATTTTCCTTAAAAATAGATAGTAAATAGTATTGATTGGAATTGTAAAGAGACAAAACTACCAATATTTTTTGTGTACCTGCAAAATCAAAACAAAAATTATGGAGAATAATTTCGTCAAAAAAATAACTCCCGATAACTGGACAATTTTATCGAATATTAAAATAAAATATGAAATAAAATGTTCCAAAATTTCAAAATATTATATAGTTATTTCGTTAAAGTCAAAAATTTTGTGTACAAAATGCATCGTTTTGGTACATTTCTTCTTAAAAGTTGAAATTTAATTTTTGATGAAATAAAAGAAAAATGAAACCAACTAAAAAATTATTTAGAAAATAACAGATACTTCAGTTACATATACATTTTATCTAGTCTCTTTGAGCTTCAAAAAACAATTTTTTTTTTTGGGTATAAAAATATTCACCCTTATGTGAACCCACGTTTGGGAAATACTAAAATTGATTTGGCCTAAAAATCAAGAAAGATAGGAACGCTATCCTCCTGATTGGTTTGTGGTGTCTAAATGGATCAACTAAAGTTAAAGGTTGTCCCATTTCGGACGAAATCGTAGTTTTGGATATTGAATGGAAGAGAGACGTCAAAACACAAGCTAACTTGATGTCACTAAATTATACTATCTACGAAAAAGTAAAAGAATGGAGAAGTTTTAATATTGTCAGACGAATTGATTTTGTAAAATATCCAAATTGTTCCCTTGGTGTTATACAAAGATCATTCTTTACCCCTCTTGGCTGAAAAACCAATTAAGGAAGAAAATGTGTGGCTAAAAACCCTCTTCCATAATAAATATCTCTCCAATATCATACAACCAAGGAAATGCATTGTTGGTGGAATAACTTTGTTGTCCCCCATAATTCCTAAAATGTATCAAAAAGTATTTATTGATATATCTCATAAACCGGATTTTGAAATGAGAGCAATTATCTCAAATACAGCTCTCTACAAAATTTTTATGATGGGAAATATTCTATCTATTGGAAAAATGTCCAAATCATGTGGCGCTGCTCATCGTATCCTTTGGTCTCGAACACCTATATCTGACATCGGCGACATAACACATCTAAAAATATTTCTTCCAAAACACAGAGGGACCCCGTTTCCTGGAGGCTCTAGCCTTACTCAATGATATTATAACAGTTCATTATCTTGATAAACAACCCTCCTCAGTCTTTGTACGAGGGAAATTTAGTTTTCCTCTCCAAAGATTTGCAAAATATCTAATTTCTCCGTCTCCCTGGTATTTGAAAATGTGTTATGAACAAATGTTAGGAAGTAGCGATAATAAGCTATGCAAATATTATATTAATATTTTAAACTTACCTAAACCCTAGCACAAGAAAATTCAAGGCTCGTTGCTCCATATTAAGGATGAAAAGTGGTTTACAGCACATCTTCAAATATCGTCAAATCTTATTTTTTACGATACCCCATGCAAAGACTGTGGGAGAACTTTTAATTCTACCATTCATGCCTTTGTTGATTGTCTTCATGTTCGGATTTTAAAGGGAGCCATATCATTTAATGTCAACGGCAAGAAAACATAGAACCTAATTTAAGAAAAGCGATGATATTGTCTGGTGTATCAAATAGTAAGACTTCCTCAGATAATATTAAGGCATTGGATATTGGTTTGTTTAATGCTAAAGCCCTTATTGCAAACAAGTTATACACCTATCAACCATTGGAAGCTGAAGAATTATGAACAATTTTTATATCTGTTGCAGCACAATACTCAGCTTTTTCATTGATGATTTCAAATGTGTTGGGTTATGGTTGGAACTAGGGAGCAGATTTGGTCCGATACTGTCCTAAAATATCAGCATGATATTTAGAAACATTGAAAAGAATTATTATATCTTATGAAACTTTTGGGCAGTAATTGTTTTAAATATGAATTTTAGACTTTTCACTCGTTTTTAAAAATTTCATTTAAATGTTTTATTATTTATGCACACTTTACTCGTCATATTCTATTTTTATTTGTTTTACTACATCTAATCATGTTTCATTAATTGCCCGCATTTTTTTATTGCCATGCATCAGCACGTACTGAAAGGTTCTTTGGGAGGGGAATAATTTTAAAGTGAAATGTTTATTTATGTTTTCCATAAGTCAATTCCTCTACCTACATATTTTGTATTACAATACATATATAATTATAATTTATGAGCCTTAATAATAATAAAAAAAAATGATTTAATTAAAATTACAATATCCAAATTTTAAGATCTTTGACTGTATTATTGATATTAACTTTTTAGTTCTAATTCCAATTACTGCGAGAAAATAAATTACCTTCGTTTTCAAAAAATGTCGTAAACCCTTTTGCTGGATTTAAAAAAAAAAGTTAGTTTAATTGGTTCGATGGAGTTGCACTGATTAAGTATAAGTAAATATTATAGTATTACATTTACTCCATCTAAACTAGGAATCTTGTGTGAAGTCCATACACAAATACTATATTTTGTTTTATAGAATGCTTTGAGTGCGAATCTACGGACATTGATTTCAAGAGAATAATTTCTGTATTTATTTCTGCAATGCCACTGGAATTTCTTTGAAAATGGTTGGAATGACATCTTCTTTTATGGGAGGCCGCATAGTTATGAGAGTTCTTTAACGATGATCCTCAAAGTGACTTAAACATATAATTGCAGATTTAGAAGGATTAAACTTGACCATCCCGACAAAAAATAAAGAGAACATTCAGTTGTTTAATACACGACAAAATAAGTTTGCCAGTTCATCAATTGAGTGTATTGCTAGTCTTTTATTATTTGGCATACACTCGTTGCTATATTGTATTTTATAAAAGGATCACCTACTTGCACAGTTTTGGTTAAGTACACACTCAAAAACGTGGTCTCAGCCAGGTAAACTTTGGTTTATTCATATAAATTACAAATTTTTCAAAATATTATTTTGTAGCAAAATATGTCAAGTGAAAATTCCTCTTTTTAACGTAGTTAGTGTACTATGTAGGATAAAATGTTACCCCTACAAACAAAACAAAAACTTGTTACATAATAAAAAGTTAACAAGACTTATAATTACACTATTTAAATTTTTAACATTTTGCACTCTGAATATTAATTAAAATGCTAAAAATACATTTACAAGTTCAAGACAATAAACCAAAAAATATCTTTTTTAAAAGTTAATCAAAACAACATGGTTTGGAGTCTAAGCTAAGTATGTTTTGTAATAATCATAGTTAAAATATTATCATTTTGTTTTAATAAGACAAAACTCATAACATTATATATTATATAACAGATATATTCATTAAACAAAAGCTAATATTACATATAAAGAAAAATTAAGTTTAACATAAACAAGAAGAAGAAAATAAACAACATATAAGTAAAGAATTTAATTATATTGACTATACCATTTTTTTAAATTGCAAAATATAATATAATTCCATGTATAGACACTATGACAACGAACAAATAATTGCATCTGTTCTGACTAGACGTTTCTGGAGCATAGTAAAAAGTGTTTTCAATTAAATGTAGTGTTCATGGAATACCAAATATACTTATAAAATTTTGTGTACAAAAAGTCATAGTTCACTAACGAAAGGCTAATAATAACGTGTCTGAGGTATAACAATGGAAACTCTTATTTTTTTATTTAACGAGTTCAATTGGAAAGTGAAGTATAGATATGCTATACTATAATGTACATGATAAAGATACCCTGTAGCTGGAACTTTATAATTTGGGACTTTTTCATGGAACAATAGTAGCATGGGGACAGAAATACAGTCTAATAATTATTTATGTACACAATTGCTTTGATCTCTATAGTTCTACACCATCAAACAACAACGACTGAATATTAAACTAAATTAAATTATCTGTTACCACATTATAATTATAATTTATATCTACATTTTTGATGATGATATTTTTAGTTTCAGCTCACCTTGACTTGTTAAATACTCATAGTCTGTTATAGGTTGAAAAGTGAAAATACGCGCACTTTTAAGCGTGTGTTAATACAATTTTACAATTTGTTTGTACAAGTTACAACTTGTATAATTGTATCCTTGCACACATAAAAATGCTTGCATTTTCACTTCTCGTGTTATAATATGTAGTGTAAGACTTGACTTAACAAATGCATGTTTGCATATCAAAAACAGTTTTCCCCTTTTGAATAGAAATACCTATTTTTGAAAGATAGCTACTACAACTATTTCCATCTCATTATTAACATAAATATTTATAACTCCATATAAGCATATTTTGAATTTCCTTTTTATGTATGTGATCCCCTTTAATTTCCTTTAAATTAGGTCATCATCATATAAGGTATAAATCTTTTATTTTCTTTGATAATGTTCGTTCTAAAGAACGAATCAATATATTTAAAAAGGAAAAAAAAATACAAATTAGTTATGACAAAATTATTAATTAACAAGTGTTCCTTCTATGACTCTTGGATATATAAAAAACACCTCCTATACGAGTATATTTATCGTAAGATCAATATTAATAAGCCTACTTATGAGTCAGATATACACATAGGTAGGGGGAGACCGGGGACAGCTGCAACATTTTTTAGACTAAAGTGCCCGGACAACTTAAAATCCCCACATTTTAACCCAAAATACAAAATACATCGGAGAAAATAAGTTCTTGATCCCTATCCGATCTTGTAAGTTTGTCCACTGACAAAGAAAAGAACATACTATACTTATAATTGCAAGTTTATTTTAACTAGAAGATACATAATATTAACTCCAAAGAAAAGTTTTTGGATAAAGAAAAATGCCGAGTATAATCCCAAGAACGCAATTGCTATCGTCAAAGATGGGGTTGGACACATTGTGTTTTGAATGGGGTTTTCTACTAAGGGAAAATTACGACTTCACTGCATCAGAGCAGGCACAGAAAATTGGTGGAATAAAGGTTATTTCAGCACAACAACATACGGTCAAGGAAACAAAGGAGTAGCTCAGGAAAAATACATTAACTTAATGGATTGGCCTACCCAGTTTCCGGACATCAATCCCCAAGAAAATCTGTGGGCAAACTTAGAAAATCCGCAATGGATCAAAATTTTACTAGCCTTACTGTATGTCTACTATTGTTTTAATCTATTTAGAGATAATACAAATTTACAGAAATTATATTGGAATTTAATTTGTCAAATATTGCTAGCCTTCCCTCAGCCGGGCACGTTTGCAATAGTTAAAAAATCAAGTTTAAGAAAGAAAGTAATAAAACTTGAACAAATAATATACTTTGGTAAATAAATTATCGTTTGGTCCATTGAAATCTGAACAGTTACAAATTCAATAATTAATGAAGGTCTAGCGATTAAAATTAATTAATATTTGAATATATTAAAATATAAACAATTTTTTACAAAATAAAACAAACTTCAGCTCTCTAACTTACGTAAAAGTCGAGAAAGTGACAATTGAATGTGATCGACGAATTTCCATTAACGCACTCCAAGTAGTTGGGCGTCTTTTGGACCAACGTCTATCCCGTCAGCAAGTCTGAATTGGTGTAGAGGAAAAATGGCTTTCTCAAAAAGCTAAAACTGGACTACGAGGAATTAAAGAAAACAGCCCAACCCAATCCCCTCAAGTACATGAAGAACCAGAAAGAACCTTGTGAGGGCGGAGAGGCAACTTTTGACCCCAGCAATGAAAGAAACCCATCTCCTTCGTTGCAAGACTCTTTTGCATGAGTTTTGAATAAGCCTTTTGACCCCTTACATCCCTATGTCAACAAGCCTGTAGTGTCCGTCAACCGAGGCCCTCAAAGAATATTTCAGCCAGCACTGGGACGCCATGATAGAAAACTACATCTGCATTGGGTGCCATTCCTTCCGCTCCCATTGGGAAGCTATCATTGCCGCTAAGGACGTCTACAGAAATGATTAGGAAAACTCAAACACACATTTATTTATCGTAATAATTTTATTGCAATTCTAAATAATAAATAATATCGTGTTGAAGTGTAAAATAATAAATGTTCAGATTATAATGGACCATTTGGTAGACTTTTCAAAATGTTCCCTTATTAATTTTCTATGTACAGCAAATTCAGATATAATAAAATTGATATTATAGTTCATTGATCAGTATTATAGATTCGAGAAATTAACTCCCAAAAAACTTTTCAGGGCCTTACTACGGCTAAAAATACATTCATTTTAAAGAATAATATATAGAACCAAGAAATATGTAAGATACGTCGGGCCTAACCCCTTTGTAGTATTAAAATATCTCAAATTTCTCCTCAAGAAGTGAGTTTTGAATTTTGATCAAATTATAGTTCTAATTGCAAAATAATCAATAAGTTATAGGAATAACAATCAAGATCAGACTGCAATATTTAAAAAAATAATGCTTATCCAAAAGGTTACTTTTCTCTTCAAAATTTGTCCAATATCCAAAATTATTGATTTTTCTTCACAATGAACTCAAACATATTAAAAAATTGTGATTTAAATTGTGTTACTTTTTAAAGTTCCATACAAAAGCCCGTGTTATAACTTACCCTTAGTCTCCATGTTTATAATAATACACTAATGAATCAAAAGTCCTTCGCATCAGAATTATGAAAAAAGAAAGAAAGAGAGAGAAAAAAACTGCACAAATGTTTGTACGATATTTTCCTTCTCTTCTCTTCGTTTCCATCGAGATTAAATTACATAGTAACATTTTTTATACTATTAAGTTAGTAGTATCTATTCGTAGGTTATAATAGTATGTATGTAGTAGTGCTATAGTATATAAAAAATCTTAAAGGGACTTTGTGTCTTATATAAAATAAAATAAAAGAGAGATAGGGGGGACTAAGAAGAGGAAGGGAGATCTTGTGTTACCAAGAGGAAAAAAAATATTTATTTAAAATATACTTTTTTTTTTATCAAGCCACTATTTTAACGACGTTTTTTTCTTTTATTTTTTTTGTCTTCACTTCCCTCATCCCTCCCTTATTATTACTTGTGTCTAGCTATGTATGTAAAAAAAAATATATTTAAAGACTTCTTTAAACATAAGAATTTCATATTATATACATGTTGTACATTTTTCTAAATATTATTTCTAACTCAAGCTTATAAAATTCTCTCATATTTCATTACGATAAGGTTTTCTAATTACTTTGACAAATACCTTAAATACAAAAGCAAATTCATAGAAAACCTAGTTTGATGAATTGCAACTTTTATACTTTTATTACTTATCTTCAGAATCTCAGGAGATATTTTTTAAACATTTTGAAACCAAATATAACCATTTTTATTGAATTAATTTTGTACTCCTTTACGGAAACGGATTTTGAATTGGCCACTACGGATGAATATCGATATTACGGTCAAATCTATAGAAAGCGATTAGAAAAGGGAAATTGAAAAAGTGACACGGCTTATTGCAATGGACCTCTTACACCAGGTTTTTCCAAATGTTCTTTTAATTGGTTAGATTGAGTTGCACTGATTAAGTTCAAGTAAATATTCTAGTATTTCTATTACTCCATCTGACCAAGGCAGTGTCTTTGAAGCTCATATACATAGAATATATATTTTTTTTCTAGGAACGACCAAGACATAAACCTCCGCATATTGAGTTTCAGGGAATAACTTCTCTCGAGCACGCTGTCTATTGAGCTACGTCGTTCCAAACAGGTTTCTTACTTTATAGAAATTTTAAATTTGAAAACTGGATATGACTGCTTAAGTACGGTGACACATTTAAAAGATGTAGACATTAGACCAGCTTTTACCGTATTGAATTAAAGACATCGATACCAAATGTTATTGCTTACATTATTTATTCATAATAAACATTGTTTATACATTAAAAAAATGTATTTCTTTTAATTATGAAATATGCTGTTCTCCGTTCAACCCTCTGCTTAAAAATGAAATGATTTTCAAAGTTACTTTTCTAAATAAAGTCCAAATAAACTGAAATATTTTAACCCATTGCAGCAGTTACTAACCAATTTACGTCATTTACCCAATCTTTAAATCACAAAACAAACATTCTCCTTGCCAATTATTTTAAAATTATTAATTTTTTGTAATATAAAACGAAATTTTTTATTCCTTTTATGTATTTTCTGATGAAAACTATAGTCAAAATTCGGTTTAAAAACTGTAATCTATGTACTGCATTTTTTTAAAAAATATTAATAAAAAATTTAGTATCCTACAAAAATTAATAAATGCTATTCGCCTCATTATACACACAAACATATAATTAAAAAAATAATCAGCTAAGAAAAACTTTCATTAACTTTGAAAGTTGTTCATTTTTACTAACTGTTCTATTTGGTTTATATTTACTATCTTATTATGAAAAAAAAAGTTTAAAAAAAAATGAAATTAAGAAATTTCAATGTCAATTTGCAACCTCTAAAAGTTTATCAACATGGCTCAAACGATTTTTTTTGATTTTTAACCAAAATAAAAAAATAAAAATTTTTGGACTATGTTTACCCAGAGACTCGAAAAAAAAAATCTACTTAATATTGATTGAAAACGAATTTAAAAAGGGAAAATAAAAAAACCCTGAAATTTTGTCATTTTTTGCTTGTTTTTAAAACAGAAACAAATCATATGTTGGTAATGAGTTGGGTATAACGACAACGGGTATTGGTATTGGTATGGGTGTAACAACAACAACAAATTAATATATAATATACATTTTCTGACATTGGAACTCTTTCAAATTTCTTGTGCCTCTCATAAAACGAGGGAAAGCGGGGAGGGGATAGAAACAAGCCTTAAATAAATGAGGGGGAGATACCCATAATAAAAATGAAAATAATAAATGCCAAAAACATAAATAAAGTCATGTCTGCATTGACTATGTACAATATATACATATACATTGTACACTCATATAATTTTCTCCCTCTATATACATATATAGTTTTGCATTATAATGTATTCGAACATGAAAAACGTGGCTTTACGTACAGGGTGGTCTATTTAATTTGGGTCATAAATTTGTAAGGTTCCTGTTGTTGCTTGTTTAACTTTTGTGTTATGTTAAGGGTAGAAATGCCACTCGTTCTCGAAAAATGTTGAAAGTCGCAGCCTCATATCATCCTACTTACAAAACTTGAACAATGTTGATCAAAGATACAAATATAGGATAAAACGAAAAAAGAACATGCTTTTATACACTTATGTGACGATATTATTGAAGGTTAAAAAATAAAAATAAAATATGACTGATTTAAGGTAAGCGACAAATTGTATTGATACTCTGTAAATTATTATTATTTTCTTGGAACTTATCTGTTGATTCCTTGGATTTTAGGAGGAAATCAAAGGTTATTATAAAATTATGAGTGATATCACTGGTTGAGGATCTATATAGGCCGTTTCCATTTTTGTCTTTACCAAAGTACTTGTTAAAATTTTGTCTTTCTAAATGATATTTTTTACAATTCCTCATATAGGATCAAATCCTTGTATACAATATTAGAACACATTGAAAGAACGATGAATAGCTGTGTAATATTTGTATTTAAAGATGTTTTTACAGGTCTTTTTGACCCGGATACTTCATATATGGGTTCAGATCTCTAATTCACATAATTCTTTAATGTTCATTTTTTGTTTACCAATATCATAGCTCATATTATAGAAAAATATTCAATGTATAATTTGAAGAAAGATTTATTTAAAAAATATGCATCTCTAAAGATTTTGGTTCCATTTTGTGGTAATCCCATTTTTTATGGGGGTGTACTAGCAAATAGTAAAAATAATCATCATATTTGAAAGATATATTCATTTTTTGGCTTGAATTAATTTGTAAAAAATGAGTGTTCCCTGTGTAATCAATGTAATTTTTTCCAACTTAATACTACCGTTAAGTACTCATAAAATTTAATACTTATCTATGACTGGCCCATCAACTATTTATACTATTCTAACAGCTAATGATTCTGGCATGAGATAAAGTAGTTTGACATGGCATGAAGTAACAAGACAACTCCTGGAGGTCAATCTAGTGTGCACAAAAATATTTATCATTTTAAGAAGACGGGTCTAAGAAAACCATAGACAAAGACATTAATCAACATTGAAATCCAGAGGTAGGGACGTGGATTCAAGAATTGCTCCCAATTTGGACTTGAGTACACATTTTGAAGAATTGTTACTCTACTTGATCATACAATAAAAGACTCAAAACTTCATCAGGAAAGGAAAACTAGGACGTGCAATTCTAATTCGTCTCGGAAGTCATTTTAATATTTTTACTGAATATAAGGCGATTTCTAAAGTATCTTTTATTATCTGAAGAATTGAACTGGACTCGATGAAAATATTAAAAGACTTGGACTTGTGGTCAATTTCTCTAGACTCGACTTCAACCTGCAATACAAGGACTTTTCTCAAATTCCATACTGAAATCCCTACAGACAATCCTGCGTCGTTACATTTGCTTGTCAAGTGGGAACTTGAATTGCATTGTGTTGTTTTCCTGCAATTATCACTTATTCTTACTCAAATTGTCTCAACTACATTGTTAAAAAAAGTTAATTCCTATTTTTTTCCTCACAGATTGCTACAAAAAAAACCTTTTAATAGACAATAGTCCATTGAATGTATAAGTTCTTTTCTACTTATCTTTATTGATATGAAACTAACTATTCATTTACACTTGTGTTCTTATATATGCATGTTCAATGTAAATACATATAAACCTTCTTTTATTCGCCATAGAAACGAGTATATAATATATCGAAGCAAATTTTCTAATGAATCTTTATTTTCACTTTTTTTTTTTGCAGTGGGTGGTTCATATAATAAAGCTCCTGTAAACCTAAAAGTGTAATGGAAATACGAAACAATACAAATGTTACAAAAAATAAAATAATTATAATCTTTATTAGACTAGAGAGAAATCCCTGGAAACACAGAATTTTTTTAATATACGTACATATAAGTATAAATCAATAGCTTATTTTTGTTTTAACAAAAGAAAAATAATAATCTTTTAGATATGACATTTATTTTAATTATTTTTTTTTATTCTTGGTTTGAGTTCGTTTATCAAGATATAATGAAATGGTAGTGTGGTTCATACTCAGTAAAAACAGTATACAACATTCCAAATGAAGTGAAATTTACTTGGACTTGGTAAACATCAAAGATAAATACAGGAACACTATCTGCAAACTTAGCTATTATTATGGGGAGCTACCGCCTCAAGCGGGGACGGAAGGCACACATATGAGAAGAACCTATTTTTTTTTTTTTTTTTTTTTTGCTAATTAGGCATCGACATGCCCGGGTTAGTTTATAAAAAGTATTTGGCAGCTTCAGGAGTTCGCTTGACTGACCTATAACCTTCAAGGATGATCCTTAATGCCGGACTTATGTTTCATGGCGTATGGGACGGCAGGTAATGATGTGGTGGTTGCCTTTGGGCTGATTGACGATGTTCAAAGTGCCTTGGCCAGCAAAGATTTGTTTTCAATATCTTGTTTAAAAGGTAACAACACAATCTTATTAAAGTGCTCAAATTTATGAATGTAAATTTATATAACTTTCCAAAATACCTTTAAAAAGTTAGTTCCAGACATCTTTCTGCCTGATAATGTTAATTATGGCTTAGAGTCTTCAATTTACTCCTGATACATAATTTAGCCCGTATAGTCTTTTAAATAGGTATTATATAACTATTTCATTTTGAAAATGAGTATTTGATACTTAAAAGGAATATTTGGTTATTTTAAAAGATTCATCAGAACAATTTGTCAAAAATATAGATTTAATACAGACTCAATGATGAGTGATTTTTTTTTATTGGCGTAAGGCCAATTTTTTTTTCGTTCTCTTTTGTAGGAAAAGTTGAGATACATAATAACTAAAGATATTTTAAAAATTTGATACTGAAAGTAATTTGCAATTAAATATATCTGGTAGGTATTTTTCGCAATTGCATAATTCAAATTAACAAATATACGGTATAATTACTTTGATAATCTGCCTTTTGGTTGGTAGAAAGACTGCATTTTTTTAAATAATTTATAGGCCCTTCCATTATACTTCTAATGATGTCCTTGTTTCAAAGTACCTCCTCATTATCATTGAAATTCAAGGATGATTTAATACAAGTTGTGTAATATGTCACATAGATATACTCGTATACATAAAGGCTTTAATTAGAGGGATTTATCATCATAATAATTATTTGCATTTAATGGTTGGATTATGCATGTCTGCTGTCTTAGCAATACTGCAATTTTCATATATTTTTTTTTTTCCCAAAAAAATAAAACATAAATTATACATTTAAAAATTAGTAAGTAATTATGACGTTTTTTTTTTCTTTATTTTTTGTTGCATTTTTAAGGCCTTATATACCATTAAAAATTGATAATTAATTACTACTATGAGAGAAAAGCTGTCTTGTTTTATTATAATTATGTGACTTGTTCATTGCCGAGTATGCAGTAGGCTTTGTTTGGATACAAACGTATTCGTTTTGACGGCATTTATATTGCTATTAAATAAAGCTATCAATTTTAGTAGAATTTAAAATTACAGTTTGTTGAATTAAAAAAACAACACCTTCGGAAATTTAGAATAATTAATATATTCTCTTATTTATGTTTGTCAACTGTGGATATTCAACTTATTTTTCCTTCATATCAGTGTTTGGAACATTGATTGGTTGAAATTGAATATGATGGGGAAAATTATGTCCCATTTTTTTTGTTTAAACGTTGGATTGTTGATCTTAGGTTAAACATGTGTAACGGCATTTTTCATTCGTGTACCTTATAAACGTATGTAAGAATTTATTTCTATCAACTTTTATATATATTTTTTATATTATAATAAATAAATCTCAATAATTCTCCTTTAAAAGTGAAAAGGTTCTCTGCTTTAAAATTATTTTTTTGTATGAGTGAAAATATAATGATATTTTAAATTTTGGATCTACAAAAATTACAAGCGTTGTATTTTATTTTACCCAAACATAAAATGTTTAAAATTACAGAACATCTTTATTTTGAATTGGGTAATTGCTGAGGTTTTAAAGATTGTAATGACATGTAAATCTTTTAGAAATATAAAGCATGTACATGTTGTGATAACCCATCTTAAGACTTATTAGGCAAAAAACTACTTCTTTTAAATAAAAAATATTTTAACAATTGGTAATAAGTACATAATTGACGAGCTACTCTTTAATTTTTCGTAATGTTATCCGAAAAACATCCCCATCTCAAAATATATTTTTTTGTGAGCTTTCGATTTTATACCATATTAATGTTCTAAACATTTATTTGTTGCGATAATACCTTCTATTAAATATACAGAGTAGGGTAGCAAAACGTGGAGTATTAATTAATGTTTATTTTCTCATTACTATGAAAAAGTTTGGTGTTTATTTTTTGATATTCTATTTTCACCCTTATTTTTACATAAACAAATTTTAAAATAACCATTTAGTCATTTCATCATTATGAGAGAGTAATAAGCAAAAAGGGCATCGCATCTCAGATATTCTAGATGCTGAAGTTGATGTGATGAAGATTATTTACATTTTTAAGTGTTTTATGAGCCTTAAGTTGGCCAAAATGAAAAGAATGGAAACGACTCTCCAGGATTTCAGGACGTGGAGGGTTAATTTAAAGAGGGAAATAAAGTTCTTGTTACGTATGGAGAATAATATAAAGAAGGATTTCACTAAGTCGATGCATCGCCTCGCCAACAACTTATCTGAGGCTCCTAGGACCATCAGGAGAGCTATAAAGCACAACTTGGGATTAGTTTCTTTCACAAGGACCCCACAAATATATGTTATGTTGTAAATAGTCGAACCATATACTAATAACTATATTTGTTATAAAAATAAGGGACCTTTTAAAAAGGATACATTTTACTTTATTAGCTAACTAACAGTTAATTTGGGCCTTTTATCTTTTTGTAGGAGGAAAGGTTGAGAGATACAATTGATATATTTGTGTACTTTATGTACAATATCATATACTTTATTTCATTTGGTTATAGACATTTCAGATGTAAATATGTAGGTCTCCAAAGTATAAATGATATACTTACATGTACATACGTATTTTATACGTTTCTACATTTTTAAGATTGATGATGAAGAAAGGTGTGATGAAAATGGCTCATTTTTTTTAGCATCTATTATAAAGCATTCAGCAATACACATATATATACTTACATCCACACAGGTGTCAGAATTATATTTCGTTATTGATATGAATATCTTGATCGACAACAAACTATGAGTATCCAAAGGTGCAAAGCCTTAAATTATTAATGTAAGTCTTTTATTTTTATTTGGTTTGGCTTATGCATAGGTTTTGAAGATATGTAGATTTTTTTTCCTTTAGTTCTTGCTAGGACTAATCAAGTATGACGTATGTATTTTAAAAATTTTACATAACTAATAAATTAGGATTTCTATTTGTCTAAGAAATGTGTTTGAAAAGTACTTTTGGTTTTTGAAACGTTTACAAGCACTCATGAGTACTAATTGATTTGTTAATTTAGAATTCGAAGTTATAAAATCTTGACATAGTTTTGTTCTATTTTTGATACCTTTTTTTCACCAACTGTATTTTGTTACTTAAAAAAGTTATAGGATTATGAATGACAAGTGGATTAAAAAAGTCAACATAGCTAGTACATAATAAAGAATAAACATAAGGTTTTTGCAAGAATAAATAATTGATGACCTTTCTTCAAAAAAGAATACATTTTTTTTCTGCTATTAAATGTGCAAAAATTTGAGAATAGCAACCGCTGTCTTCTACAGAAATTGATACAACTTTTTCAGGCATTATATGAAAGTCCCATTTCTTTCAAATAGTCTAAATAAAAACAATTCTCAAAATACATTATCGAAATTACCTTCCAAATCAGCTTTATAATTCTAAGAGCCATAATAATTTAAAATATATAATAGTAGTATTTTTTATAAAAAAAGGAAATAATTTTATTTCACCCCAAATATAAAATAAAAGAGTAATTTGTAGAGAAAAGGCAGATCGAAGCATTTTAATTACAAATATTGATATAGTCGTGAGGTCAAATATAAAAATAATATTATTCTTATTTTACTACTCGTATTTAAAAAAAAAAAAAAAAATTATATAAAAATAGTCTTATTTTAATTGATATTATAATGTTTATTTTTGAAATGTTGATTTTGTTCCAATTTCAATATGTAATTCTTTAAAAAACCTTACGTCGAAATAAGAAATATGTATTATATTTCCATAGAAACATGATAACTTTTTCTCTCCCCCCCCCCTTTCATATCATACATTATTTTGTATCTAATCAGGTATTTATTGAACAAAGTTTTTCATGTTTTGCTACTTCATAATGCCTACATCTAAAACTATGAATAAAAAAATAATTTTTAAACAAAAATAGTTCTTAGAATGATTAAAGAAACCTGAATATATATGTTTAAAAACAAAAAAAAAAAACCCGACTATAAATAAATTATGGTTCTATTTGATTATAATTTGACTGTCAAAATATGTATTAATTTTTTTTGTACATTTATTTAAAGAGACCCAATAAATTTCAATTTCACCGTTTTCAAAGTACTTATTTATATAAAACTAAGTGGAATAATGATATTGTTTGAGCATATCATATATAATGTAAAATGAGGTCTAACATAATATATATATTTTTTCCAAAGGCAATTACAGATTCGTATATATATATAAACCGGGTGCAAACTAAAAATTTAGACATTTTTCATATTATTCTTAAATGTTTTATATATTTCCTATAATATACACACTGTGGTGCCTGGCCTTGCGTCGGATAAAATACAAATGTTGCTTATTATAACATAGAAAATAACTATTAAGGTAATACACTGTTTTTGATGTGCACACTCACACATAACTAGTCAATACTTGAATCAATTCATATGAAAGGTACTGTCCTCTAGAATAAAAGAATAATGATTGGGGTTAAAAAAAAAAATAATAAATATGAGAACCCTCATGAGTACTTTATTCTCTAGATCGCTCAATTTCAAAAACAAAAGTGATACCTGTATACTAAATATAATACGTCTACAAGAGATAATTCATTTTTACATACCAACGTTTATATTTTATTCAAATTTTACATATACTGAAAATAAGTATGAATTATAATATACATCAGAGAGTAATAACAAAAACTGTACTACATATTCAACTCTACATGCAATATTTCATTAATACGACTACATTGTAGATTTTAAATGAGATAAATATTAATAATATACATCACGGATCACTATGTACTGTGTATCCTGTATACACTTTCAATGTATATGCACAATTGTGTTGTGTCGGTCCTTATTTATTCTGTCAAGTCCAGTTTTAGTACCAGTTCTTGCACTCCATGGACTTTTCCATACAAATATTATGATATACATCAGGGATAAATTTACAAAGTGCACCATGTATATTCGTTTGATGCTATATACACATACCTGTAATATTTCATATTTTGTTCATTAGAATAAAATATGTTCATGATAAACATCAGTGAGAATAAGATGCAGTACATTCTGTGACTGCTTTTTCATAATTACATTCTTTCAGATATTCATACAGAAAACTTTGGTTTATTAATATATTTGTTTAAAAATTATTATTTTGTACGACACCATCTCCAATACTGTCCGCTAGTTATCTATTCATTTTTTTCTTCCTGGCCAATCTAACTAGCATTGAAATCTATGTTGGAGTGTGACCCGTACGAATTAAAAATGCGACCTTGAGCCATTTGTCCCATTCTAATCCCATTCTTACTTCAATTTAAAAATATTAAATGTTTGCATACATCTAATGTTTCATAATACATAGTATGTGGCACCACAATTTTGTAATCATTCACTTACATTCTCAAAATTTTGAGTGTATAAGTAAGTTTGTTAGTTTTCACTCTGTATATGAATACATATTATACATTTAATAGAACATTAGTAGTAGAATTTGAAACATACATAATTATAAGATATGTAAGACTTTCTCTACAATTACCAAGATTAAATGGAACAAATTGAACTACAAATATTTAAGAAAAAATTATATTTTGGTTCATTATTTGAAAAAAAACTTATTCTTGATTTTGCAACAACCATGGTAGTTGTACTTACCTACTAAATCAACTAATTATTTTATAATAAATACACAAGGCAACCAGTTAACAAGTTACAGCCCATTAATTTTGTTTCTAATAGGAATTATAGTTGTGTTTTTTTTTTTTTAATGGAAGAAGTTATATTACGGGCATTTGTATATCGAAGTAGTAACTTTATTAAAAATAATTCTAATAAATTAAATCAATTACTTTTTCATATCCTTTCAAACTAAACTTATTGCATTTATAAGCCAAATTCGTCATTACTCGAGACCAATAAATTATTTTTTATTACTTTTGTTGGATAATATTATTAAAAATATCATCAATGAAGAAAGCATTTATTTAGTTATGATATTAGGTAGCTCAAACTATACCCATAACATAAAGTGAATTAATTAACATTTTTACTATTTTTTCCATGTAGTATGAGTATAGAACTAAATATTTAATCCTCTTCTTTTTTTTTAATGCTCTAAATTTGCTCATTGGAAAAAAACCCCAAAAAATCAAGAGTAGATTGAAACTTACCTATATATTTTAAGCATTCTATGTAGGTCAATGCATAATGACCTACACTTTAATACGATAGAGGAAAACCACATTGTTTAATTGGAATTGTGTTTGGTTTTACCTTATTTCTTTTTCATTAATAGTATATTGTCAAGACAACATAATTAGTTTTGTTAATCGTAGATTATACAAAAAAAATAAATTACAATCATTCATTTTTTTAATAATATTAATTTGTTTTCAATTTGTATTGGAGTACTAACAATAGTTCACTTTTTTAATGCATGAATGGAAATACAGAATAAATCTAATTTTGAACCAATACAAAAATATTATGCAGTATTTTGTTGTCAGGTTATGATGTTTCTATTTCATTCCTCCTGATCAGTGTTATTAATGTTGATTAGTTGAATTATAACTATGTCTTGCTAAACTGTGTACAGTTTCCAACAATTATTGAATATTAATTCCATGTTGTAGAATAATTGATCCAAAATTAACTAACTACCATATAATTTTGGGCCGATTTTTTTGTTTCTTTTCAGAAGCAAGAATGCGATATGTTATATAAGTAACCCTGTGTAAAAGTATATTGTTTGAAGTATTTCTCTTTTTAAACTCAATATGAAAAAGGGAGATAGGAAGAAATGGGAAATGTCATATTATATATATTATGAAAAGAACATGTCTTGTTTTTGTAATCATTTATTAATCAAGGAAAAAAATATTCTTTTCTCAGACTTATTATTTAAAGGCAAATAAAGTTTTAGTATAACTAAACTATCCATATTAATGTCAAAATGGACGAAGATGGTTACTCTGATAATTTGAGGAATTATTTAGAGGTAGAATACCTTAGTTATCATGACGTTACATTAGATTACCTTAAAATAGCTATAAGACGTATGAAATAAAAACAATTCTTACTCTGCATCAAGCAAGGACATAAAAAAAAGTTAATCTGTTGACAATCCTCAATTCCACTCTGTATCTAACAGAAATTTACACTTCTAGCTCCTCAAAAAATACTCAATGTTCCTCTCCGTCATTTATGCTTATACTTACTTGTGGATACACTTTATATTTATATGTTCACTTCTCAAGAATTGAAGGATAATGAGCACAGCTTTAGAAAATTATTATATTTTGGTTAGGTTGCTAACAACAACACAACTCGAACACAAAAAAAAATTATAAGATGAGCAAGCTTAGTTATTTGTGTTGTGAACTTTTTTAATTTTACTTAAATTTGTCGTAAGTAATCAATTAATTTCCGATATATTTATCCTTTCCATTTTTTTTTTCTTGCAAAATTCATTGTGGTTGAGATATTCAGTAAAGATCTTATGTTTACTAGGATTTTGAGTGTTGATCTGAATAAATTGAATTGTTTAATTGAGTAGTGAACGTATTATCCTAATAATATAATTCTTTAAACATTTGAAGTAAATAACATGCAATCATAAATTTCGGTCTTTCAAAGTGTCTTTTTTAGACAGAAAAAGATATAAGAGATAATTTTATTAGCTTCCGGCTATAAATGATAACTTTTACTTGAAAAATCACACAAATATATTTTCTTTATTTTATTTTTAAAAAACTCCCATTCTCAGAAAATTTTACTAGTTTGAATAGCTGCAATAAGTGTTCATTTGAATGGCAATCCCCCCTTCATGTTAGTACCTAAAAAATTATTAAATTGTCATAAGTTTTAATTTGAATTGTACCAATCCCAGGCGAATCGACTGGTTAATAAAATCTTCTTTTCACGTTTTATTTTTAATAAAAGATAGGGAAGAGAACAAAAACTGTTGCTAGGTAGAAAACACGGAGGAGGAGGATTTTTTTTTGTATATATAAGACTAGTGTGAGCCTGTTTGCTCCACGGACACATGGGCTGGGGACATTCCGACTCAAAATGCTGGTGGTTTATGTTCCATGTTTTTGTCTGTCGAATAATGGAAATATTCTAATAAATAAGGTTATTTATAACTTATGTTTATTAATTTAAAGCAAATATGAAATTACCTAATTAATCCCAGAACAATGGTTCAAAAAACTTTTTTTTTGCGTCGTGGCCTCCTGGGTTTGATAAAAAAAAGTGCAATTTCGTCTGAATTACTCCTGAGCATGTATTGTGTACAGCGATACTTCCATAGTTACACATGTTTTGAATGCTTTGCAACAAATTGCAAATATACCAATTGCTGAAGTTTGGTAAATCAAATACTCAGTAGCAGGAAACAATCAACAGATTTCTTCGTAACAATCCTTTCACTATGTGGCTAAACCAAATTAATGATTCATAAATTTTTTGTTGATATTAATTTTAATCACAAATAAAACGCTTATTATAATAATCTTTGTAAATTAAACCCCGTTCAATCCCATGTCAATTAACTAACCTACTCCTAATAGCCTAAAGTTAATATCGCTTAATAGATGCACCAACTACAACACAACTTTAAAATTATATTACCTCCAAATAAATTAGTATCCTGTGTAATATCCAATGCTTCAATATAATGATTATGGGTCATAGGTACTTCAAAATATTAACAGAGTAATACGTTCAATTAATTTTCAATATCATTATTTGGCTTTAGTCAACATATATTAAATTATCATAAGTGTTTATTTGAATTTCAGCAATCCAAGACGAATTAACGGGTTAATGCAATCTCCCCTGCATGTTACTACATGAAAAATTATTGAGCAGATTGAATTCTCATAAGTGTTCATCCAAGACGAATTAACTGGCTAGTAACATAAAGTTTCTATTCAAACATACTGGCACAGTGCTACCATTCGTAGGGAATTTAATCTGTCATAGGGATAAGCTATATTATTGAAGGGAAATAATTCCCTACGCTTATCCCTGCGTATGGATATTTCATTTTTACTTTTTCTTCAGTAAAGTAGAATCCCCACGGAACATCGTCGGGTGAACATACTTCATAAATCATAACATAATTATGAGAGGGAAGAGTTTGAATTGAGTGGCTCGCTAGTTTTGGTTTATCAGTGATTTATATGGATATGTTCGACAGCGCATTCGTACATCATACTTTTATCCACCCACTGCTTCAATAAATCCATATCTTCTCATTATAATAACCTAGGAATACGCCTTGATATGATGTTCAGGGATCTCGACCCTTAGGAGCAAGAAATTTCTCTCACTCATTGGCTCTCATCTCCTTTAACGGGTAGATCATTCATTATGGAGATACATTTAAACATAAATTTCCGACATTGTGACTTCTATTCTTCAAAAATAAATCTGTCGCTCAAAGTTTTTTAATGGAATCCTCTCATACTGATGAATTTATAAATAGATCAATTTCATTTAGATGTTTTATTATGACTCAATAAATCTTGAGCGCTCTGCTGCTCCTGCTAAGGTAATACTTTTGAGAACGCACTCCCGCTCTTTTTTAAAGCAATTAGTGCGCTCCCGCTCCCACTCAATTAAAAATGAGCGGTGCTCCTTTTTTGTTTGTATTTGAACTTGACTACTCTGTATGTAGATATATTACAAAAAATTCAAAAAAATAAATTCCTGTTAAGCCTGTTTTATCAAATAAATAATTGTAAAAAAGACATTTTGAAAACAAAATCATGTCTATCTTCAATAACAAGGAAGGTATGACCAATTTATCATAGGAATTTCATGCATTTTTTCGAAGTAATAAATCTGTTAATCTTATAACCTACACAAAAATATGTGATATTGTAAAATATGATATTTTAATAAAACAATACAACTTTGTAAAACATAAAGATAATTTAATGAAATTTTCATAAATTACTTACTGCTATGTTTTGCAAAAGACATTATCTTTAAGTACCTTCAATTGAATTGTATAATATGAATATCTTCTTCGTACACTCTCCAGAAAATTATTGATGGTTATTGAAAAAAAAGGAGGTGTTAAAAATTAAGAGTAAGTACTTTCATATTGTTCAGTAATAAAGATTGAAGGTGCTAATGTCATGTTAAAATTAATATACGTGGCATTAACAAATTTTTAAAAACTTTCCAAAACACTAAAACAATTAATTTGGAAAATTCCATTGTAACATTCATTTAATACGTTACACTAAATATGTGATTTTGAAGGCTATCTTGAGGTGAGTTATATTCTAGCAGTAAATGGTGCGATTAAACGAAGTGACGGATTGAAAAAAAAAAAAAATGGTTAAAGATAAAGAATTTATCTACATTTAATATAATTGATTTCCCCAATACAATTAATAAACATCCAGCATTTCTACGGAGATCTCCGAAAACTCTCCTCGACTTCCACGCACGTCTCTTGCAAGATTTTACTTTTATGTAATTGTTGTTTTGTAACATATCTACTTAATGATCTAAAATAAATTATGAAAATTTATCCCAAGAAGTGAAGAAAAGTAAGGCAAAAGAAAAAATAAACCTTAAAGATCTAAAGTTATAATTATATAAAAAATCGATAAATTATTTAATAATATGATTTAACTATGAAATATTATTCATTGACAAAAGTAATTTTTTTCCAAAATTTTCGTCCTTTAAACTTGGGCATCTATCTTTAAATATCTCACCACCCTTTGAAAACACTCTCAATGGTAGATGAGGACGGTAGTTTTGTATTATTTTGTAGCTATATTCTTTGATTTTTTAGGAAAGAGTTTAAAATATCTAAAGATATTTTTTTTAAATTAATAATTTTTAATACAATTTCAGTGACGGTTTGATTTCTTTTGAATTTTTTGGAATCCTCAAGATAGGACAAACAATTTCAGGTGGGACGAGAAGGATAACTTCATCCAGTAAGACTTTTTTCATACATTCATCTTATTCTGGAGAATCAATAAAACATTCCAAATATTCTAATAATGGATGAGTAGCTAGCATGTGGATCTTTTCTTTAATAAGGTGCCCAAAATCTTTTTTCGATTCCATCTAATAAAGCCTCTACTAGAGTATTGCAAAATTTAAGACTGGGCATCACAATTTTGAGTTTTTTCTTTACTATTGGGAATGAAGGCAAAATGTAGCCAAAAAACATATTCTTCTCGCCTTCCAATATATCTAGGGCAGCTGCAAAATCCTTAAAACACATTAATTAAGTCTGTCTCTGCTTTGGTGAAATACATCAATCCAAGATTATAAAACAACTCATAAATTTCCTCAATACTTTTTTCTAGAGCTCTGGAAATGTCCTAACACCATCAAATTTTCCATTCCACTTTTTATCATTTGGGACTCTCAGAAGTTTCTCAACAATATCTTTAATAGTTTCAACAGCAATGATAATACGACTTGCTTGTTCAAAAGTGATTAATATTTTCCAAAAGCTTTGTAAAATAATTTTTTAAACACATGATCATTGAAAGTTGAATCTATGTAATTCTGCGCAATAAAGTTCATACAGTGAGGAGCACATCTGAAATGATTTTGTAGGCGAAATTCTGAATCTTTTATAAAGACCGATGTTAATTCCAAAAATTGAATATCTTAACCCAAGATTTTTTTTTCATCATATTTGATTCCATAATTTTCAAAACAGTTAATGAAATTTTTTGCATTGTCGGTAGTGATTAAATAGTAGAAAATATGTTGTTTTTAAGGCTTCGGCTTTTTATAGTGAGTGTGGCTACCTTTTATTCTAGAGCATGCTAATCCTGTTTGACCATGACAAAAATCTGGTTTTATTCAATGGCAAGTTACACCATTATAGCCAATAGCCACGCATTGCAGCTGGGCAAAAATCTGCTGTCAAACAGAAACAGTTAATATTTGAGAAAATTTGTTTCATTTTTTCCTTCATATTAATAAATTGATGACCAATATTTTTCATGATTGCTTCATAAGAAAGGACCTTTAAGCCTGGACAAATTTCTTGAGTCTCTTGAAATGTTCATCCCTCACTAAAATTGAAGGCTGAGATGACTTACATTTAAAAATTAATTTTGTTATTAACGAATTTAAATAGTTTTGAGAAACGTGAGCTCCAAAAGTTGAACTTTTATTTTCAAAAAAAAGATTTGAATGAGACTTAAGATTATAAATATACTTTTAATAATTTCTTCCCTTTATGGGATTAAATGATTTTTTCGATTTTTTCAAGGACTTCTAATCCATTACGAGACTCTAAATGGCGTTGTAAATTGAATTTCAATCTTTCAGTCGTAGTTACCTCTTTCCTACATTTTCCAATTTTACAACGAAATTTAATATTTTTTCTTAACCTCAAAAAAAAAAAAAAAAAATGGTCCATTTTCCTATCACATTTCAAAAATTATTTTTCCACTTCCATTTTCAATAGATTTTATCTCAACTTTTTTAGAATGCCCTCAAATTATTTCAAATTCATACCAAAATTTAACTCTATATAGACGAGTATACTTACAGAAGTAACCTCAAAACAACATAAAAATTAGTATTTTTCGCTAAGGGTGTTTTATTAATGTTAAAATCGATCACACCTTCGTTTAATTTTGCTCTAGATTGATCTGTTTAATTAATAGAGTACTATGTAACAGGGAAGAATAATAACCCATATATTACGTTTTTTCTTTTGCTGTCTTTACGGCTTTAGTTGAATTTGAGAATTCATTATTATTCTTTAGTTTTCACAAAGGACTTTATTGGTACAATAGAACAGTCTATATGATTTTGTTGGCATCTTTGGGAAGGGATATTCATGTATTTGTTCATTCTGATGTATTGGTATACATGCATTTAATTTAATTATCTTATTAATTGACAAATTGTTATATAAATATATTTAATTTTGATTGAGAATGCATCCAGTTCATACTCATATTAATGTATAAGTTGTGTAGTTGCTTTTTTTTCTCTTCCCAATGGCCAAGGATGTGTAAGAATGTTCAAAGAACATACATCTAAAAATTATGAGTGATAATGCTTATATGAATTAGATTTTATTTTAATATCAGTTTTCTAAAATATTTTCTAAGCCTAAAACGATAATAAACATATTGAGTCATTATCTATTATTCAGACGAATGTATGAATAAGTCAGAAAAGAACACTTGTACTAGATTAGATCTAACGGCCATTCTGCAAAATATTCAAATTACTATTAAGGACAATTGTTAAATGGATATAATTAAAATTACCATACAAAAATCAGAAAATATTAAGTGCTAATGGTCAGTGGTTCCCAAACAATGTATCTTGAGGCAAGTTCAAGTGTGCCGTACGATTTATGACAACCATACACTATTTGTAATAGCTTAAATTAATCATTATGATTAATTGCAACTTTTTCTCCCATAAGGAAAAAAATTGCCCAGAGTAAGTTGGTAGTGTGCTAATTCTACCTAACTATATAATCATCATTAAATAATTATATGGAACTGCATTTCTCTTAACAGGAACTCATTCGAAATCAATCAATGTTGAGAAGACTGATATGGGGGAGAAAGTAGGAAAATTGACAGCTGATAACGAAGTGCAGTGTTCACATTTATGTAAGTAATTTAATAGCGTATGAAACGGTTAACTTGAAAAGGTTTACACGAAAATAAAATTTGATAGGACAAAACCCATTACACCATTTTAGCTTTCAAGAGTACAAGAGGCAAATAATATGTGAACTTATCATCATTGGTTTGATACTTCACACAGGCTTCGTTTCTAATATTTCCCACTGGTTTTAATACATTATTTGATATATTTACATTCCAACACATTCAATTTACATACAAATAAAGAATACTTTAAGCAAATTTTAAAAGTTACATTCTATAAATACTCCATTTGAATATTGCCTATTTATGTTAAGTGGCTTTTAAATTACATTTACATATTATTGTATAAGCTGTAATCCTCAAATTAAAAAAAAATATATATTTTCTTTTTGAAGGACATTATTGTAATATTTTTTTAAAAGTTTTTTTTTATATTATTAAATTTAAAAAGATAGTTTGCTTTATTATTTCTATACGTAGAATATCGTATCATTTAGTATTTAACGTAAACTTTAATATAAAAAGGAACCATAAAATACCCAAATCAGTTGGTTATTAGCCAATTATTCACCACTATAGAGTAATTGTTCATAATTGGCCTTTCAATCTCATAATTTCTTAAATTTTGGACTTCACTCTGATCAACCCCAAACAAATTTGTTCATAATAAAAAACAAGAATAAAAATGTTATTTTATAAAATGAGTCATGCAATATCTGAACTACCCTCTACTTCAATCAAAATATTTCTGAATTATCGTGTAAGTGTATGACAATTGCCCTGGATGAAATTTTTTTTTTATATATTCTTAGTCGAAAATGTATCAAAAAGTAACTACCAATATTTATATTTGTATTGAAACCGTTACGAATGTTGGTTTTTGTAAGAAACAGAGCTGCAGAGTCGGTGCCTTTTTTGGTGGAGTTGGAAAATTTGTACCTGCTCGGGCTACAAAATTTATTATAATTTAAGAAAATAAAACTTATATATACTATATTGAGTGTTCATAAAGCTTTTTTTCTAAATGGTTATAAATTATAAATAATAAGTACTATTAACTTATGAAACTTATAACTTATTCATAAGCTTCCCGTACAAATTTCAAACGTGCTTTATGGTCTCTATAACCATAATTCCTGACCATTTATAGAGTCTAAATTATTATGTGGGATATAGCCATGCCTATTCATTACTTAATCTTGTGGATAGTCAATATCATTAGAGTAAAGTGCGAAATTAATTAATGTCCATGTGGATAATATTTTTTAATAATAACACAATTTTCAATTCCTTATATCTCAATACGGTTTTTCATCAAACAAAGTGATCTTACTATTTGACTAATTAAAAGGATACCAAATGACCTCAATGCAAATGTGTTTAGGAATCTACTTATCAAATCAGCTATTGAAAGTATTAAAGATGTAGTCTCAAAACTTTGACGTCTTGTCCGGTTTCTGTAGTAAATCTTAAGAACACGTTCGAATCCTACGTATTAGTTGTGCGTTAAACCAACTTTTCATAAATACCACATCATATATATCAGTTAGAGACGTCTTTATCAATCATTCTTTTTAGAAAAATAATAAATACTTTAATAAGGCCTAAATTAGAACTAACAGCAATCTATTATTGTACTTCAAAGATACTCACAGTTTTGCTAAAATATTTCAATTTGTAAAATTATGTACTTCATCATAATAATATTGAAAGGGTTGCATTCTAGAGGTCGCTCTATAACTTTGGAGGCTTTTTAATCTTTTCATTTCTCCTTAAAGACCAATATTAATTTATGATACCAAAGTAATAGATAGTACATTTAAAGATATTAAACAATTTTTATATATTAACTTTAAAGTTTTATTCTATACAAATAACATGGAATGCAATTTTTTAAACCATTCATATACGAAGGGGATGTTAAAAGTTTCTGGCATCAAAGGGAAGATGGCAGTATTGGTAAATAAAAGCTAGTAACATCTATCTAGAATCTTTTGACATCTACTCACTAAATATCATCCATTTTGGACGCACAGTTCTTATGTAACTGTTGTTTGAGTGAATAGATGTGAGTCGTTTTGTTAAAAATAACAAAATCGATGTTCAAGCTGTATTGAAAGATTTTTTTAACAGTGTAAAATTTAAATACATTCAAACAATAGCTGAACTATATATGCTTGTTATGTTAAAATTTGAATATTTGGATGGGTTTCAGTGAAACTCTGTTAAACACCACAACTGAAAAAGTTAAAGACCAAAACAGACTGGTAAAATATAATATCAAAGTATTTTTGAAATTGACATTAAACTAAAGGAAACAAGGGTTAGAACAGACACCATTGTAATAAGAAAAAAAGTAATGAAATTAAGTTCAATACTTTGCAACCTTGTTCAACAATTTTGAAATGTTTATATGCAATAAAAATAGCTTGTGTTTGATTCTAGTAGATCATTTAAGACAAGTGTATTATATTTCAATATTGATGATTCATTTTGATTATAAATTAGAATCAACATTTTAATATTTTAGCTATTTAAGTCTACAATGCTATGGGTACATAATATTGGGGTAGTAAAATTGTATCCATTCTTTTATTTTTTGTTTTTTTCATCATTGTTTATATCCTTGGTAATCAAAACAGTGCTGACATGACGGTCGGACCCGACAATTTCCATTATTTTATCCACATTTTAATATATAGCTACTTGTTGTATTTATTATTTTATTGATTTCGCTCAATAATTCCGAAAAATTGGAAAATATCGACATGTAACAAATTAATATTATAACAAATGCTATAAATAGATAAAAATTACATAGTAATCACTTGAAAAATTAAAAACTTTTAACGGATGACAATTTGACCTCGTTCATTATGCACTTATACACTTTTTCCCTTGTGTCCTTTGTATAAAACCAAACACTTTACTGAATATATATACTATTTAATTTATTCATTAAAAGCTTTCAGTTTATGATCAATAAACGATCTATGTATACTTAATCCATATTTACTTGGAGATAATTAAAAGAAATTATACATATCTAAATAACATTTTTTTTTGCTGAATCTACTAATATATGGATAATATAGGGGAAAAAATAAAGTTTTATGTTACCAAGGAAATATTTATATATATATATATATATAGATAGATAGTAGGAAAATAGATGCAGAATAAAATTTTTTTTGCTTTTTCTTAGGAACACAAGTAAATTTATTTATATTGGTATTTTATACAAAATTCTCAGATATGTTTCTAGTGATAGTTTGGTAATGTGACGTAATTTCTAAAACCACATAAATAAAAGCAATGAAAATTCCATCTTCAAGCTGACAATGGGGGTTTCTTGGAAACTGGACATAACTTTCTGGTGGACAAAATTTCTCGTACGAAATAACTTCCTGCAGAAAAAAACCCTGGAGAACAAAGCCCTTTCATGATAAAACCCTCCGAGTTAAAAGTCCCCGAGACAAAACCCTATTGTACAACGCAATACTATGGAAAAAATGATAAAACTCCTCTAGGATATAATCCCTTCAGGATTACCCCTCTAGTACAAAAAAAATTAAATTAAAAAACACCATAGGACAAGAATTTAGCTAAGTAGCACATCGAATATAGTATAAAATTTTTAAGCTTAAATAAAAAGAAACATGAAAAAACCCAGTAAAAATAAGAAAATTATCAAACACAAGAATAACTAAATAATAAATAATGTTACTGTCATAGCCTTCAGTTAATTGAAAAACTAGTCTATATCTTTAATGAATATTAATAAGTAAATTAATAATAGGGATGGCGTCTGTGAGGTTTAAGCCTTTCTTAGTCTTACTGGTCCGTGAAGCCTATCATAGAAGATGTTCCTTCTTCTTTTCACTTGGAAAAATGAGCTCTCTATAGCAGATATATTTTTAAGAGTATCCTTATTGTATGGCGTTACTCTTAGAAGATGAACAACTATTGGGACAACATAAAAGCTCCATACAGATATTTTGTCCCCATTACTCAGGTTGAAATTCGTGAAGAAAGAGGTAACTTGATTATCCTGACGATTTCCTCATTATTTTTTTGACAACCCTCCTTCCACACTCATAGTTTCTTGTGGTACGGAAGCTTGACCATCCATTTTCTATCAGTCCTCCATGGAGCACTCAATATCTCTGTTTTTCCTGGATTAACATTTAATCCGGAAAGCTCTGAATAAGGTCATAATCCTTCTTATTGCCTTACTCCTCTTCTATTCTCAAAAAATGACTCTAGATTCCCATACCATACCTAAAATTTTGCAATGAAAATTCTGCATTGTTAATGTTCGGTAGTTCTTCAGGTATCCATGATCCTTTTTAGCTTTTTGTATCAAGACGATCCGTCCTTCAGATGCAAATTCAGGAAAAAATCCAACAAACATTACTCTTTGGTAAATAGAAAGCAGAACAGGGATAAAGAGGTCAATATATTTTTTCTGTAAAATTCGAATAAGTCGATTCTTGCCGACACTGGCTTAGAATTCTTGTCAATAGAAAAGAAGGTCCAATTTAAATTGTTAATTTGGCATCTTACGCCATTAAAATCGAAGGACGTAATAAATGACGACAGTTTGCTGCGTTTCTTGTTGTGTCTCTCGTCCTTTTTAGGTTCGCCTTAAAATCTCCTTCAATTATTGTTGACCTGTGTGAGACAATGTGCAGAAGCTTACTCTGGTATAAATCTTGGTCGTCAGTGTTTGCTCATATAGAACAATCACTTCAAAATTAAAAATTAGGTAATAACACTGTGCCTTAATGAGATTTTCCTGTCCGCAGCGGTATTGAACTTTTAAGTTTAGATTCAACATGATTAGTAAAATTACTCCATGTTTTGGATTCTGATTTATACTATTGAAGGTTGAGAAAAGAGGTATCCTGGTGGAAGTGAATATTGATTCTCCAAATTAGATCTTGTATCACAAAGTATGACAATTCGGTTAATTTAACATATTTTATAAATCTAGCTACGTCCTATTTACATTTCAAACTTTGTATAGAGTTTACATTTAGGTGAAAGGATTGGTATGAACATTTTTGGATGGTGTTTTGTTACAGATACAGACAGAGACGATCGCGAACTGGATAATGTTATTTTTAAATTAGATCCTGATCTAGATTTAACCGGCAACTTGTTCTTATTTATGAGGGTAAAAAGAGAGGGGGGTTTGTCTCAGAGAGTATTCTCAGATGTCTTTCAGTTTCTCTTACGCTCGCTTAGTAACAGTCGTAAGGTTCTGATGTCCATTGGTCTCCCTATGGTTGTTTGATTCCTCACCATTTGATGTATCAGGGTCTTGTGAAAAGTGGAAGTATTATCCAACTTTATTTTCGACTTCTTTAGTATCAGAAGTTATATTTCAAGCAAGGATGTTGTTGTTAACTCCAAGAGTGGATTATCATTGAGATATTGTATAAATTTTCACAGGCTGTAAAGCTATAATAATTTTTGTTGTCTTTCTCCAATTTTTGTTATCCATTCCTTCTTTCATCATATTCATTCCTCCTCACTTTGATTCCCCACAAGTATTGTTTCTTGATTTCATCAATTTTCAGAGTCAATACAGATTCGTATTCGTTGGTTTGTAATCGTTTTCTGTTACAGTTTACGCGGGCATGTCCAAACTGTAAATAGTTTTTGAATTGGAAGCGTACCCCTGGGAACCTTACATTCACTAAGTTTCCATTTCATGTTATTATTCCTGAGATAGTGTGGGGGTCAATGTTGACCTCGACTATGTAATTCGAAATTCTCCCAATGGACTTATATTTTTTGTATTTTTTTTTTCTTAGCATCAGGATCCTCAAATTTAATTATAATATTTAATTAGAAACCAACTTATTGATACAATCATTATATTTAATAAATAAAATATTCTGATGATTTCTTTTTAACTTAAGCTTGATGATATGATTACGAATATATGCTGTAAGTCTATCCCCCTCCCCCCAAGTTAAAATATTATGTGGATGAGGGGCTAGTAACCGATTTACGATATTGACATCCCTGTTGTAGAAGCCATTCACATTTTTTGTACTTCATCTATGAGTTTTTTTACTAAATATAATTATTATTAAAGGTATATAGGTTTTATTTTTTTAATGTAAATACCTAATCAAAACAGAACATAAAAAAAAACAGAATAAAAAAATTAAAATGTAAGTTGGAAAATAAAACAAAAGTCGGGAAAAATTTACTTCATTCAGGACTTTCGACTAAATAATCATGACAATAGCAAAAGTGTTAAGATCATAATTACTTGGAGGCTTTGTGGTCTACAAAATATTGTGTAGGGATCCAGAAGATATAAAATAAATAAAATATTTTGTTTGCAGAAAATTGAAAAAATGTAATCGATTTGATAATTTTTTCTGTTGTTAAACCTATTTATAAATTTTTCGGCCACAAGTACTGAAGAAGTGCTAATATATGAATTAATATTTCTATAATATTTTTTTAACTTTACAAATTATAAATTAAAGAGTAATTTTCTTGTTTTTGACTCCAAGGCTTAAAATAAATACATTTATTGCTGTAGTTTTTCTCTGTTTGATGTTAGTTTTAATAAAACATAATAAATGTGTGGTTAGGTTACTGCAGATTATAAAAAAATTATTTTGGTCTCCACAGTGAGGAAAATGTTATGGATAACTGTTCCAAGGGGAATTTGTTGAAGAGAGTTTTTGTTCACATGGGCTTATAGTTCTACTACTGAGGTTTTACCTAATTTATTCGTATAATTATGGTTTATTCCTAAAAGTAAGTAATTATCACTTTAATTATGAAAGAAATGTCGATAAAAAATTTGTAAATACAATTTATGTAAACTAGAAATGCACTTTTTGAAGATATACATATAATGCGAACGTTGGTAACAAGAAATAAGAATATCTTTGCATACACAATCATCTCAACTTATTAAAATTACATGAATTAAAAAGAACTCTAGGAAAAATATTTTTTTTTGGTAGTTACTACGCCAAATGATGTACATATACAATATTCTTTAGAAATATTTAGTAACGTACATAAGTACATATGTAGCATGATAAAGTCATGCTTATAATTATATGTATTTTTAAAGGTCAATGAAAAAGGCTTTAGCTCTTACAGATACTATTAGCACTCCTCTGTTGTTAAGGATGTACATTTTTTTATTTATGTGTGTGTGTATGTATACAAATAAAAGAACTAATCAAGTCAATATATTGTATTTTTATCAATAAATCAATTTTCTAAAAATCATTTCCTTTCACTTGAAAATATTTTTTATATTATGTATATGTTTTTTTGCGAAAGAAAATCACAAAAAACAATGAATCCTTAGTAACAAATATTCCATAAATACCTGATAAAAATGACTTATTTAGCTCCTAGTGACTACATAATATATATAGCATGATAATCAACAACGGACATCATTTTCCTGATCAATAAAGTTGGGTAAATATTTTTTGAAAGAGTTGCTAAATTTGTTATTAATGAATAATATTATTGTTTAGAAATAATTTAAGATATACGTGTAAATGATTATGTTCGGTAAATATAGTGTAAATTAATAATTATTTACTAATCTCTTATTGTTATAAATATAATATTTATTTGGCCCAATTTTTAACAATTCATAACTTTTCTCTAAAGTAAGCCGGTGTAACAATTTTTTTACTACTGTATGCTGGAAAAAAAATCCTTGTAAGACAGATATAATTTCAACCTTTTACAAAACAATGTTTGCATAAAGAAGAGGCTCCAAAAGATGATCGCATGTAAAAAAACCTGTAAGTATTGTCCCTCCTACTTTATAATATACAACAACAAAATAAACAACAGAAAAAAAAGGCCAGATAGTTTTACACAACGAGCGGGATTTGTTTATTTTAATGATCTTTGGTCTTGAGAAAAAATAAATAATTTACAGTTATAATGTTTATATGTAATGTAATTAGGGAGGAGCTCATTTTTAAAATGTTCGAAATATAAAGCACTTAGGATCTAAAAATTATCCTTTTAGTCTATAGATATCATTGACTAACTTTGAACTTTTAAAAAAAATATTTAGAGGTATCTCAGCGACCCTAAAGTTTGTAACGCTATACTATTTTCGAAGTTTTTTATATTGATATCATCTATTGGGTACCTATTACAGCTTATTGCGAGAAATAGCAATTTTAAATTTAAGAAATCATATCAGCAATATTTTTGTAAATATAATGAGAATTCTGGATCTACATGTCTAAAAGAACCATATATATTGTATGTATATATTGAATTGTTGCTCTCTGGATATCTGTCGGTTCTTTAGCGTATCACAACCAAACTAGTCACTTATATATGCCAGAATTTGAAAGTACTCATATTGTTAACTTCTAGAAACAAAAAAGTCAAGGACCTTGTTGTCCTTTTTAATATCTATATTTGTAGAAAAATAAATATTCAACTAAATGTTATAAGATTCTCAGAATATCTGTGGAATCTGGAAAACATGAGACTAAAGCTAATTTTGTATACAAAATCATTCACAACAAAGGTATAGATGAGTGTATTCAAGATATTTGCTATGATACAACAAATTGAATTACAGTTAAGAGTACTGGCGAATATTGAAAAATAAATAATGTATTATGGACCTTATAATTTGCTCAGTTTTTTAATCATATTTATGATAAACATTTTCTCTCGAGATTAAAAATTTGGAGCCATTTATTTTGGCCTATCCATAGATATAGGGTAGAAAAATGATTATAAATAGGCTCAAGATACTTCTGAGCAATTAAATATTTCTAATAATCTAGCTGAGTGTGGAGTGCGTCTAATTCAATAATAAAGTGATTTATGAACATCCAAAGAATCACAACTGCAGTTCCTCCTTAAAATATTGGAAGATAATAGACGTTTGTAATCCGATTCTAGGAACCATTACTCTGTCTAAATTGTAATCATACAAAAAAATAAGAAAATTGGGAGAATTTTAAATATTATTTAGTAATTAACAATAAGAAATGACATGGCATTTACAGAAATATATATGAAGAATTACATAAAATATTTTGCATATTTATTTGCTTTATTTTTGTAGTTAGTAATAGTAAAAATATTTTTTTGTTTAACTCGTTTTTGCTCTCGGCTTATACTCATCACGGATGGAATATAAATATAAGAATTACTCCTACTAAATTTATTTTGTAAAAAATTTCTAATATTAAAATAATTTCTTACTTATTCAATAAAAATTAGTTACTTCAAATCAAGAATTTAAAAAGGTCTCCAAGGTGATGTTAATCCAAAATTGCATTTTTTTGTTTATCTAACTAAACAGTATGAATACTTGTAAATTTTAGTATGCATCAATTGAATTTTTTTGGCTATGATTTGCTATAGAAAAGTGTAAAATTTCAAATTTTAATTTCACGGAAGGAAATTCAAATTATTTTGTAAATCAGAATAAATTCAAAAGGCATAAATACTTGATGTCAAAATAAAGATCAGACTCTGTAAAAATAAAAAATGATATAATTTTTTTAGTTCTAAACATTAATTATACTGGGAACAAGTTTGTCTATGTTTATTTGTAAGTTTGTAGGTGCACTCCACATAAACTAAAAGGTCAATTTTAATAAGATATAACATGACTACTTATTATTTGCCCTATGTTGACCTTTTGAACTTGGAGCACTTTTTGAAGTCAGTGGCCAAATTTAATAGCAAATTTATTAATCTCAGTATCGATTTAAAATAAGTGTATTTAGATTATTAAATAATAAATACTGGCTCTCACAAAATATGGTTTATAAATTTTATTTTGTTGCGACATCGACATTAATGAGGTCACTAGACATCAAAGCCCCCAAAATTTTTATGGCAAACTTTTGATACAATCCTTGGCTATTCAGCAATTTTTTACACTTTTCATTCAATATGTTCCCCTCCATTCGGAATGATGGCTTAAATACGGGGACAAACATAATCACAGCTGGCCTTGATGAAATTCGAGGACAAGTTGTCCACTACTCCTGAAATATGACCTTCAGGGTATCGACATTCGGATGATAAGTTTTTCTCTACTAGACGCACCAAGCAGCAAAGTCCAAGGGGTTAACGTCAGGTGAGATCAAAGGACAGAAGTCTGCCGTCTAGAACGCAGCCATGTTTTCCCTGCAGAAATGCTGTACGTTCTTAGAGGTGTTTGTCGGGGCACCGTATTGGATAAGCACATACTTGTGCCCGAGAAAAATGCTCTTCAACCATGGAAAGACATGGTACTAGAGTACCTGTTAGTACATGTCCGTGTTGAATTCATCATTGGTTTTGAAGAATAATTGTTTCGAAGGCATATTGCAGCTGTCAGACGCCACGACGCTGAGGACCATTACTTGATGTTTGGCAATGAAGGTTCCCTCGACCTGAGCTCTTGATTAAACTTAGAAGGGATCATTTCTTCTGTTCAGAATAGCTTTCACTGTTAAGATCTTCTTGACGGAGATTGACTTGTGTGAGGAAAGATCGTACACCCTCTGACGCTTTGCTTGATGCTCGGACATTTTTGATCGCACAAAAACCAAACAAACATTAAATTGTAACTTGTTATCATTTCTTTTGAATGCTCCCAAGTACAAAATGGTCAGACTTTTAGAACTGAGGCTAGAATGCCTCGAAAATGATTCTAATTTTTGAGTCCTCACCCTCTATTAAATTCTATTTATATTCATTTAAGTGAATACATCATTATTTTATCAAAGATAAAACTAAATAGAGCGGATTCTAATGGAAATTGAACAGTAATGACATATTTAATGAATGATATCTTTTCACAAACATTTAATTTTAATAAAAAAAAAAAAATAACTTCCGAAAAGAGTAAATAAAATAAAAAATCAAACAAAATCAATATTCAATAGTTTGAGTCTTCTTCTTTTATTTTAGCTAGACTATTAATTAACCTTTTAAATGATAATTCTTTATATAAATATATATTTAAATTTTTCTCATTCCATATATCTATTTTTATATATACGTACTTTTTCTTCATTCAGAAAATATTTTATTTTTTGATTAAGTTAATTTTAATTTTAGATTAAATGCATCAAAAACTATATATATATATTTTTTTTCTGATTTAAAGTGTATCTTGAAAACATTAATTTATCCTTCTAAAAAAAATTAAGGATTTATTTATGCAAAAAGTCCGTATAAAGCGGTTGAACTATATAAAAACAGATGAAAACCTTTTTTTGTCTCTTGTATTTAATATTATTTGAGGGCTCTCTATGTTGACGATGATATATGTTTGACTGAGCATATAAAATAATGATTAACACACATATGTATACACTTGCAAAATAAATAGATACTTGAAATGCATTCCTCATATGTATCACCATCATGACAATATTGCAAAAATAAAATCTTCTTCTACGCAAATATATTTATGTAAAGATGATTGATCTTTGTATTTTCTTTTCTATTTACATACTTTTCTCTATAAAAAATGTTTGGTTGCTTATAAACCCTTCAAATAATATATATGTGATAAAATATCAACATTTAACAATAATAATTGATAAATGAGTCCATATATGCACATTAGGGTGAGGCTGGTGTCCAACAAGCTCTTAAATTTTGATTGATACCGCTTAACGTTTCTTTGGTATTGTGTATGTATTTACTTAATTCATAAGCTACATTTTGTTAAAACATATTAAAGCTAAATAAATTTTGAAAAAAAAGTGGGAAAAAATAAATCAGTTTTTTGTTTGACATCCTTTTTAGAACGGGGTTAATGAACTAGGAAAAAAATAAATTCCAAAAATTATACCGATTTAATTACATGACAAACAGTAGAACGATTATAATAAATATCTCATTTCAATTTTGTATCATTTTTTAAATATTCTCTTATTTTTTTAAATTCTATACATTAAGTATTAATTTAAATGATAAAAATACTTATATAAATATAATACATCAAGAAAAAATAAATTCTTATTGAAAAATATTCTCGACAACTAGAGCTTTGTGTTGCAAAAAGATATAATTGATTATTCTTATAGTAAAAAAAATAATAATTATTTATGATGAAAATTTATATGAAATATTCATGATTTTATGCAAATTTTGGAATTTAATTTAGTACCTATTGGTTTTGGAAGTGGTTTGCATGTATTATATAAAACAATAGCTATAATTTTGTAACAACTTTTGTACGTATTAGTCCTTCCAATGAAAAAAAGAAGAATTCAAGAAATTAAAAGAATAACTTTTAAGCAAAATATTTAGTATATTCGGTAAATCTTGAGTAAAATTGCAAAATATACAAATAAATATCCTAAACAAAACATTATGGATATGAATAAAAAACTACATAAAACCATATTTTATGTTCCAAGAGTATACTGAAAAGTAATGGCGGTAAAATGTAGATTAAAAAAATAAGGGACATTGTTTTAAATTTCAGGGTGCATAATATCCCAGTTTATCAACAAACGATTGAATGAGGTTGTTTAAAAAAAATGTATATCATAGATTAAGATACAACGATTAGGAAATATTTATAATTTTTTTTTGAAAAAGTACTATATATTACAAAAAAATATAAGAAAGTTTAAAAATAGTACATGTGTGATTCATTTGCTGTGTAAAATCTTTACATCGTAATATGTTTTTGTTTTTTAAAATTCATATATTCACTATTTTAAGGGTGGATTTTAAATGTGTACATTTAATACATGTTTACTAGTAAAGTTTTTAATAGACATATTTAAAACACAAATATGTGGTTCATAAAGTTTTTGTCACTTTTTTCAAAAGTTTATCGGCCTTTTGCTTAAGGTATATTCAATAAAATTCCATATATGTATGTGTTTAGTAGCTAAATACATAGTACCAAAAACATGTTAAGCTTCTTTGAGCAAAGTTATGGAATCAGTCTCACCCTAGTTCACATGATTATATTATATTTTGTATCCCCTCAAAACATTTTTTTATATATTCAATACTTTTGAATAATTTTTTTTCATCCTAAAAAATCCTTTGATATTTAAAAACCCAATTCCTGACTCTTGGGGGAAAAAAAATCTTGAAAAATAGAGCCCTTTATATTATTTGATTACTTAATAATTTCAGAATTGAATCCAAAAACTACATTGGAACTTCTTTAAGAGACTGATAATGAAATCATAATTTAAGTTTATTTTATTACTCATTTTTTAATTATAAAAATGGATACTTAAAAATTAAATTCAATGTATAGAAAAAATTCTCAAAATCGTTACACATGCTAATATTAGTTACAGGTGCTGGATTAATATAAATTATTTATAGGCATTAATTAATGAATTTTTGGAAAAAATTAAAACTTATCAGACAACTTTTGCTTCTATCAACGTTCGAGATTATAGAAAAATATTCACAAAAATTTATTAACTTATTGTTAGTACATTTTTATGCAAGTTTTTAAAGGCAGGCTAGAAGTCAGAAATATAGTTACTCCAGAAGTTTTGACTATTTTACACTTTATGTGACTCTAAAATCCTTTTTTATGTAGTAAGTAGTCTGTATGGAGATAACAACTATCATTGCAGCCTTCTTTACACTGACACTGGCACAGAAAAGATTGCACGCGCGTTGTTTTTACTCTGTCATTTTATACAAGAATAATAATCCTCTTCAATACTTATATTATAAAATGATTATTGCTAAGATAATATAGACATAAATTATTAAATAATTAAACGTAAGTGTAATTACAACTATTAATTAATTAGAGCCACATTGATATGATACCATTTAGACCTAGATAAGTCCTCTAATTGTTACTCAGGCATTCACAACAAGGTTCATTGGGATTGAAGGCAGTAATTAAAAATGCATTTTTGTTATGAGAGGCTCTTTAGGTAAATTATTCCAAATAGCGAAAGACAAAATAGTCGATAAATTAAATTTAAGAGGAACTAGGCATAAGCAATACTTAAAATAATCTTCCTTGTCCTTTCGTTCTTTTCAATCAATCTTTGAGAACGTTTGGTGCAGAGAAGGGTCTTCTTAATGTTTTGAATGGTTCTCTTAAGGATTTAAGTTAATTCAGATATCGTTCAGTTATAAACATTAAAATTTGTCTAAATAAAAATCATCAGTATGGTGCACCAACGATCTCCATTCTTAATGCACCAATTTATGTAAAAATTGCCATGAAGAAATCATTTTGGGTTTGTATGTTACAATACTTAAATCTTGTACACACGACATTACTAACATAAGTGTAATATTCGTACATTGATTGCAAAGACGACAATTTGATCGTAACACACTGCCGGAACTTATAATTTGTGTTTTCTATACTCCAAGTTGCATAATGGTATTTATGTTGATAAATTATTATCAGTCATAGATTTAATCAAATATCAAAATTTTACCATTTACGAAAATGTTTCCAATAAAAATTTTACATACATTCATATATCATAATGTACCTAAATAGGAACTAGTTAAAAGTTAAGAATTTCAGTTCAAAACATACATCCATTCATATTTCCCTTTCATCCTTCTTCCATTTTTTTTTTCAAAGCCCTTTCTCTTCATCTCAATAATATACAGAAGCCATATTCAGAATCGGTCTATGTATACTTATATAGCCTATTTTCTTTCTATTATTACATAAAAAATAATATATATGTATGTATTTAAATGCCTATTCCTTTGATATGGTTATTGTACCTCCCTTGTTTGAATACACCTACATATTTCTTCTAATGCTATTGATGAAATCCTGAAGTTCCCTTTCAGCCAAGGAAATCCCCTTAAACTAATAGGTGTGTCTGGTCACTATCTTTAACGGAGTCAACTGCGTTTTCGAATACTCTCCCTTGAGCAATGTGTTATGTTTTAGAAGATCTATGGCTTCTTCATTCTTTCTATTTTCATTTTTTAAACATTTTTTGAAAAGAAATATTGTTGTAATAACTCAGTTTGTCATTTATTCAGCTAAAGCGTCAAAATTTTGGTTAGAGATCATTTTTATAATTTAAACCTCCATTAATTTCTTGGGCTATTTAAAAACCTCAAGTTTTAAAAACTTTTGCATTATTTTATTGTTTTTACTATTATTTCATCCGAAATAATCTTTACTTGTTTAATAATTTTGCATTTTTTTATCAAATATTCTATAGATTTTTTTAATTATTGATTGCTTTGGCTCTTCATTATTAAGATTTTGTGAAAATATAATAGGGAATATTCGTGTAAAAAATAACTTGAATGAGGAAAAAGAAAATAACTGTAAAATACAAAAAAAAAAAAGAAGTCAAATCTTATATTTATTTACAAATTTTATTTGAATTTATTTGTTTGAATTTTTGTCGATAAAAATTAAAGACTTTCGTTAAATTATATCTAAATATTTACTTGGAAATATAATTAGAAAAAAAAAAATTACCAAAAAGTTGACAAAATACTAAGTAGAAAAGTGTCCAAATTATTCATTAACATACATACATAGTTAAATTAGCAATATCCTGTAATGGTTAAAATATTTAAACATAGTCACAATATGACATTTATATTGTGTTTTTTTTTTGTAAAACACATCAAGGTTTTACGCTACAATTTGATTTTAAATTTTTGTCTTAGCCTTCTGTTACTATCCTAGAGTATTTATTCACCTCAGCCACTAAAGTATTTTTGTAATATCTTATGCGTACCATATTTTTTTTACCTCATTCCTTTAATATCTTCACTTATCATATATTTTATGCATCCATTTTTTTTTTAATTTAGTGGCTCTAGCTTAATTAAAACATTAGGATGCCGCACAAATTTTAAATTAAATGCTATTGTAAATATGAATTTCATAATTGCATGGTATTACAATTTGTTCCAACAACATTTTTATCCAATAGTCGATGAGATACTAATTGTTGATCAGGAATATCTTATACCAATATATATATTTTGAAATTGTCATTAGTTTACTTTTTGTTCAGCCGTGATGCCAAACTCCAAAATAATTTTAAAACAAAAATTCTATTTAAACACCCACCTGGTATCAATATATTAGTACATTTTCTTAAATGATATAATTATTTACTCATGTAATTCTTTTTGGTTTTGTTATTTGTCTTTTTTGCGGAATAGTGGTTTTGGATGTGTGTACAGATTAAAATAAGCAACAATTTTATAAAGGCATATTATTATTATTGTTTTTTGTTCCTCTTGGTAACCATGAAAATAAATGGAAGGAATAAAAAAATTACTAAAAAAGTAAATATACAAAAAATGTATATATATATATATATAAAATCCCTTATAGCAACAACTACAAATGTTTCTCCTTCTTGTACCTATTATAAACATAAATATTTTACTTTTCATTTATTTAACTCTTAAAGAAGATGATTTTTATAAAATATGTTTTTATAAGAGTTAAACAAATATAAAGAAAGCCCTTGTCAAAACGGGAGTGGGCTCCCTTCAATAAATATACAATATATTTGTATATAAATATATTGTATACCTGGTTTTGAAGCTTGAATATAAAAAAAAATTGTTTTTTATTATTATTAGAAAAAGAAGAAAGGTATAAACAAATTCTCAGAGGAAGAGTTCTACGTGTTGAACATATCTCTACAAAAAGTTTTTTATATGTCTTTTGTGCGTTTTATATGTATGTATTTGTTCTATTTTCGTGGTCTTTCCTTAAATGTGTACGAAGTATCTATTTAATTTCTCTAGGGGAAAAAGTAAAAAAAAAACCGTATTTGTATAAAAATTATTCTGGGTTTTTTCTGGTAAAATTTATATTCAAAAAAAATATAAATACAAATTATTTTGTGTATAAAAGGAGACATGCACCTCAATTCGTATTTTTCAATCTTCCATAAAAGTGGTAAGAGTTTCACATTCTCTGTAATTGTCAAACTTTCCACAACCAAACGCAAGTACTTCTCTTTTGTGTTTAGTCACTCTAATATTATAATCAATATTTTAGTGAAATAAAACTTTATTTGCCTTACTAATTTATACATATGATAATATAAGTAGTAGTGAATAGATTGGATATTTTTGATAATTATATTTGTTCAGTTTTGACCGGTATCATGGAAATAATCGGTCTAGATAGATTCAAAAGAAGATTTCAGCTTTAGATTAGTCATCACAAAAACGGTCTTAATCATTTTCATCTACTATTCGGTCTAGACCGACTTTATACACAAAATAATTTGTATATATATTTTTTCAGTTCTTGGACATAACCAACCGTTTGTTAAACAACTCACCAAAAATAATTTATAAATTAATAAAATACTATGGGTTTTTTTAGATTATCAAAAGAATATACCTCAATACAAATATTAAAAAATAACTAAATAACCATTTATTGCTGTTCATGTTGCTAAATTTTTTGTTTAAATTTGGATTTCATTTGCGACAAAATGGCAAGTGTAGTGTAAAATCAATCAAATTTAAAGGATGCATGTAAACGTGTTAGGTTGCAATTTCTTTTGGCCAAAGTAATTGGTATCTGATTATACACCACCAAGGCAAAGATGTTTGTACCAACAAGGGTAAAATAAATAAGGTTTTGCCATTTTAAAATAATAAGAGAAAATATCTTGGGTTTCTATATTTCCCATCAGATTCAAGTGCCACTCAGCTAAATTTTATACACTATTTACTTTTATTAGGGCTTTATGATCGTAGATAACCATCGAGTTTCAAAAAAGCTCCCTGTAAAAGAAAATTTTGTTTGCTATAGCTTCCAATTTTTAAAGAAATGCTGAAGTGTTTCTTGAGGGTTTCAGGAGTCTAAGGCAAATCTACAAATTACCCTATTTCCGAAAAAAAGTATTACGTCCGCCAGTATTATGAGAACTTTTATACCAGGATAAATTCATTAGGCATTTAGGTATAGTGAAAACTGTAGACTTCATACTTTATAATAAAGACTGATGTTTGAAAATACAATCAGGGAGTCCGAATCAGTGGAAAAGTTGAGATTACTAATTATTGGTTTTTATATAGAAATGCCCCTTATCAAGTGCATTATTACAATTTCAGCAAACATATCTTGCTCATTACGACTAAATCAAATAGATAGGTCTACAATCTTAGACAGTAATCAGCCCTGAAATGTCAGTCCCCATAGCTCAATTAGTGAACTGGGATATTTTACAGCAGAATAAATAAAAAAAATTCTTATTCCTTTGAATCTACATTTTAGCAAGCTCCTGGAACATTAAATCTAATTATATACAATTCCCTATTTATCACAAAAATTACGTTTTATTATTTATTCGTATATTTAGCTCTTATTAATCAAGATTTACCGTACTTAATTAAATGTACTGCTTAAAAGTCAACCTTTGATTTTTCTTATGATTTCATGGATTCTTCTTTTCTTCATTTTGGAGACTGAGGTGCACAAGAATAGCTACATATTATAATATAATATATATAATATTATAGCTATAATATTATTGTAGTTATTACTTTATATAATACACACAACCTTTTATAAAAATTTAAGGATACTAATTTGATTCCCAAAATTCGCAAAAAGTTATGAATATTTTGTTGTTATTTTTATAGAAAACAATAATTGAATGTTTTTACTGTAAGAATAACAAAGACTAGCTTTTTGAAAACCCAAAATCATGGTATTAAGATTATTTTACACTAAATGTTTTTTCTGGATGTCTTATGATTATATTTTGCTTAGGATGTAACAAAGTATAATACATTTTAGACTTGATGTTTAATTTTTACCTAGTTAACTTACTACGTTATAAAGGAATATTCACTATGGCAGGCTAAGACCAAACTTGGATATCCGTCAAGGAATGAGTTTTAACACTAATTTAAGGATATAATGCAGCTATCTTAAGCTAATTAAAACTATGTTCAATGTATAGGAACATGTTAGCCCTGAGTTAGATATAATTTTTTATGCTCTCACAACTCATCCGATCAAATTTTAATTAAGGAATTTAATATAGAAGCATACATAGAAAGTCCTAGACATTTTTTTAAGTAAAAATATAAAATAAAAAACAAGTTACCTTGTTATCTAGTTACTTTTTCGTTGTTCTTAGAATATTTACTGAATAGTAAAATATCTACAATGTAGATTCATATGTATAAACACACTAAAAAATATTGATAGAACCAAATCAATGAGAGTAAAATTTATGCCTCCTTAAACCCAGTTAATATTCAATAAGACTTTAATTATTTTGGCTCCATTTGCTTCTATAAGATAAAGCGGAATATAAGTTTTCCATTCGAAAATAGTAATAATCTATATTTGAGCTCACTGATTCAATTTTGATATATAGATATAATTTACGATCATAGTAATCTATGGAAGTATTTTTCCCTTTCTTTTCTAAATTATCATCGTATCAAAAGGAATTTTACAAATCATTGACTTTATGAACAAAGAAGTCGAATAAAAGTTAGAAATAAATTGTTATATTGATTCGCTAAGGGCACCAAATATTACTCATTATAAATGTGAATGTCTGTGTGTATGCCCTTCAATCATGGCCAAACAAATGGATTGATTCTACTGACTTTTTATTTAAAGGTTTTTAATGCTCCAGAAACGGTTCTGATAACATTTTTTTAGGTTTTCGGGCCATGGAAGCCTTAAAATAGTATTTTTAGCACTTTACCTTTACAGCCTGATGGCCAGGGTGTATTTTGGATACTATACGGATTCATTGAAGCACAGGGAGCGGTGGTGGAAGAATTTCACATGGCTAAGGGGCCAGCAACCCACAAATCGTGGGCGTCGGCTTATTCAAGCATATTAATGGAGTTCTTGGCAGCTCAGGGATGCAGCTCAGGGAGGGGGCTTTGGAGAAATTTAACTTGCCTAGGACCCAGCAGTTCACCTGCAAAATCCGTGAGCTGGGGTGTATTATAAAGTATTAAAAGGGTTCCTTTGTGCTTAGAAACATGGCAGCTCTAGAGTTTTAACTGAATTTTTTTATTATAGTATATTAGAAGGGCTCCTTAGTCCCTAGACACGTTGTGGCAGTAAAGTTTAAACTGTATTTTGTTAAGTACTTCACCTGTACAACGTGAGAGCCGGGTGTATTTTGGGATTTATGAAGGATTTTTTGATGCTCAGGGATGCAGCAGTGAAAGAATTAAACCTGTCTCGTGTCTGGCAGTTCACTACACAAACCATGGGTTGCGTGTACTATAAAATACTAGAAGGGGCTCGTGGTGCTTAGAAAAGCGTCGGCGGTGCAGTTTAAACGCCCTTAAGGCCCAGTACTTCATCCGAACAACCTAAGAGTTGGGTGTATTTTGGGATATTAGGAGGTCCTTTGGTGCTCAGGGAAGAGACGGCTGAGAAATTTAACTTTATTCAGGACCAGCAGTTCGCCAGTACAGCCAATGGGTTGGGGTATATTATTATTATATTAGAAGAGGGTTCCATGGTGCTAGAAACAGCTTAACCATTATTTGGGCCCCTGCTTCAACGTTATAGTCTGAAAGGCGGTGTGTATTTTGGAATATTAAGAGGGTTCCTGGATGCTCAGGGACGGAGCTGCGAGACTGCAAGTTTGGTGTCTGACCCATAACAGAGCAACTACTTCCTTATCACGTTCCATGGAGACAGAGGATGAGCGAGGTCAGCATTTGACCCGGAACATAGCAACCACCTCCTCATCGCGTGCCATGGAGACAGATGAGCACTAAGTTTACCGTCTAGCTAAGAAAAGTAAGACAATATGGAGCGAGAATCATTGATAACCTTTTACGATCTTAATTTCGTTATGTCTCGGGTAAAACCGACCAAATCTACTCTATCTTCTTATAAAAAAATGTACCAAGAAACAAACCAAGACAAACCTGCATTTAAAAAAACTATTAAAATTTGACGGTCTTTTTTTTTGTGTTTTATATAAAACAGAATAGTTCTAAATTAATTTTAATTTCTTAATGTTCCGGGTAACACTAACCAAATTTACTCTAGTTACACATGATTTTTGAAGAGGTTGTGAAAAATAAAGGATATCTACGATATACTAATTGTAAATTTAGTTGTGACTTATTTTAGATTAACGAAAAATATTTTGTTATCTATACCGTATACATTTACTACTGGACAACATTTGATATTTTTACATATCATACAAAGAATATAAAACTCAAAATATTATATATGAAACCCTTTGATTTCAAAAGTGTAATTCAACCGTCTTCTAAGGCACACATAGTTATAATTTATCAACATTTAGCATAGATCTTGGCTTGAAGACGCCCTCATATCATGGTATCTATATTGTTGAGTTTAGGCAACGATGGAGGCCAAAAAGGCTTAGTTCAAAGAGAAACATTTTCCCAAAAATTTCCGGGGACTGTTTGTAATCCTTAATACGAGAATTTTAATGATTGGAGGTCACCTTTATTGAGATAGTCGACCGTAAAGAACCGGGACTTGTTTAATTTTTTTTACCATTTTTGCACGTAATAGCATTAACATTCAGTTATTGTTAAGGAATAGAGATTAGGCAAAAATGAAGTCCAAAAAAGAACAAAAACGAAATCCTTTTTCTCAAAAAAAAGTTAAAATTATTTTTAATTATTGATTGGAGGTAAGTTACTTTGACATTGTTGATCACCAAGAACCAAGATAATTTTATTTTTGTGAAAATTTGCAAACTTTTGTCTATTGAAAATGCCTAGAAATATTTCGAAAAGTTTTTTTGCAAACACTGAACAATAATGGTTTAATAATCATTATCAATGGACCTTTGGAATTAACTTCCACATACCTCTTTATAAGCTTGGCTCCATTCATCGTTCCGTTCATTAGTTCATTTTTTCAAATTTTATTTGTGGTTAATTGGTTAATTTTTGAAGTGTGGAAAAATAACTTGAAAGAAGAAAAGTCTGTGATAACATTAAACATGAATGTTTCCACGACTGCATGGCAACAAATCTAATAAATTTGGAGCTTATTAATATAAATGTATGGTATTAATTTTTTACATAATATATCCCTTTTTATAGTTACTTCCTTTAAAAAGTATCAGTAAAACCTAGTACAAAGGCAACTTTTCACAGCCTATGGCATCATTAAATTTTTAAATTTAAAAGTGTTACAAAATGAAAATCCTGCTTTAAGAGGTCAGCTGTAATAAGTGGTTGTTTTTAGGGTTTCCTTGCCTGAGCGCTTAATATAGGTTCGACTGTATTTGCGTTCTAAGGGACTCTGCAAGTAAAACCCTGGTATTAATGAGTAAGACTTGACATTATAAGTTTTTGGGATATTTTTGCTAATAATACCTCTGATGAAATGGCGTTTTTGGAAAGACTAATGATTATAATTACTAAAAGGGAAATTATTTTGTACCCTCAAATTTTCAACAGATTCGAGATCCCCTACCCTTAAGTTTTTAAAACAACCTTTATAATATTATTTATATCAATTATTTTCTTTATTTATTATTACTATTGATAAAAAATTAATTTGGATCAGAGATCCAAGCTACATATATAGGTTCTTCTAATATTCGGGCCTAAGGTTGTCTAAAAAAAATATATTTTTTTCATATCCTTTATGCTCCCCGTAACCTTCAAGAAACCTTAAAGTATTTAAATAGAGGCTATAATATTTTTCGTAGCTTTTTTTTTGTAACTGCTTGGTTATGTGCAGAGTATAAACTCTTACTAAAATAAATAGTTATACATTTTAGTTTGGAGGCACTTGAATCAAATGGGAAGTAAAGGAATCAAAACTATTTTATTTCATTATTTGAAAATGTCAAACCTTATGTTTTATCCCCTTCTTGTTCCTAAAGTAACATCTCTCATTATTCATTATCTGATACTCCGGGGTACAAAAAAAATGCTTCTTTACATGTTTACAAGTATCACCTTGAATTTGGTTGATTTTACACTACTTTCACTTTCCAGATTTAAAATAAGAATTAAAATGGGTATGTAGAAAATTGCACTCTTACTTAATTTAAAATACTTATTCGAAATACGACCAGTATATAGTCCATTAATTGGAAAATGGTGTGCCGTGAGACGTTTCATGGAAAGTCATCAATTTTGTAAATAGTAATTGATAATTCTGAACACAAAGTCATCTCAATATTAAACTAATTTTGTTTTGTACAAACTGAATGATAATAATAATTATACCCATGATCCAAAAGTAATTTAGTAATCCTTGGGATAAATGGCGGAGGATCTCATAGAGACAATTAAAAAATAACGACAAAACAAATACCATTCATTTTTTTTCCTGTTCAATATTCATGTCTGTCTTTTAAAAAAAATCATTTAAAAATGTGTATAAATTTATATTGTTTATACACAAGATCCTATGCTTGTTATTAAAGTAATGATATTAATGCGATAAGCTATTTACTATAGAGGGTTCTTAGTTTTATGACCCAACAATTGACTTTATATACGTGTTAGCAACACTGGCCATTCCCGAGTGTATAACGGAGGGATGAATTATTTTTCGTTGGGAACAGCACAGTTGGTATATTGTACCCATTCAAAGGAAGAAAGCAGAATTATTATACATATTAAACTGAAGGGGAGGGGGAAGGAAATAGAGGGAGCCTTAAGAAAAACAAGATTACTGTTACCATGGAGTTACATACATAATCTGTATATTAAAGTACGTCAAGTTCAAGTTTCGGTTTTATTAGAAAACAAAAATAAATCTTTCAAATCAAATTCTTTATCTTCTTTCAAACATTGTGGTATTTTTATCAATATGAATCAAGAGTAAAAATATTATGTCTTAACTTTTTTATCATTAACAATACCCATTAAATAAATTACATATATTTTTTAAGAAAATATCTTTCAACCGAATAAAAGGATTATTTATAAGAACATCTGACCTTGATGACTTTATAAATAGACAATTTAATATTTTATAGTTGTTAGAAAAAAAAATTACTTGTGGGCTTTATAATTATGCGGATGTTCTTTTTCCAACGTTGCAAATATTTTATATAGACGGTCAAAGTTTTTCAAACTCTTCCTTACATCCTGAACAGGATTTCTCCATTTTTTTTTATCTTTACCATCTTCAAATAAAGGTTCCTAGATCCCTTAACAATCCCGGTAATCATAATCACATCAAGTCCAGTAGCTATGAGATTTGAGATCTGCTGTCTTCTTGTTGCTCGCTCATGATCATGAAATGACTAGATGGTTATTATAATTTGTTTATTTAAAAAGGACGGCGAAAACAGAGTATCAAAATAAAATCACGAAACCTTTTATAGTAATGAGAAAATAAACATTAATTAACAGCCTACGTTTTGCTGCCCAACCTTGGATATTATGTATTGGAGAACCTCTCAAACTCACTCTGTCGAGTAATTAATACACAACTTTTCCCTTATACCTTGTTTTGAAAATACAAAAAAAAAAAAAAAAAACCGATCACACACCCTCAAAATAACCCACAGAATGTTCAAGTATAAGGAGTTGAGGAAATAAATGCTATGGATTTCGGACATTTTCTGTAGAAAATAGCCACAGTTTCAACGTTTATTTGTTTCTTTTAACTATACAATACTTCCCATATTTGTATATACAATACATTTATTCCAAATACGCCCTTGCGTCACTTAATTGGCGTTATATGTCAAAGAAAAATGAGGGTAATTATTTAACATCTGACGCATGTACGTAATAATACATATGTAATCTTTCTATTTTGTGCAATGTGGATCGTTTACATAACTTTTTTTCTGTTTCCAACATATATATGTGGTGAATTAACGCACAACCCTTTACAAAAATTTCTGATGTAATTTGAGATAGTTAAATTTGTTGACCAAGACTTAGAGCCTTCACTTAATCTATGGTATTTAATTTGTCCCTGATATGATCTTTCAAAAAAAAAAAACATAATTTCATATAATTTATTAGATAATAACGATAAACTCTTATTATTTTAAGTGAAATTTGCGGCGCCTCCGAAAGAATTATTTGACTAAAATTCGTTAAATAATACAACTGAAGGTAATTTAATACGTATATATGTTTTTGTGCTACTATGATTCATATAGAGTTACGATACACTGTTTTTAGGTAGAGATGTGTCTCATCATTAAAATATAACCGCAAGACAATCTGGCTTATATGTAAAAATACAACCAAGAGAAATTAAATTATAGTATAAAAAAGACATCCTTAATTAAATGCGTAATTTAAAAAAATAAGGGATTATAAATGAGATTCATATCTGGAACAAAAAAGGGGCTAGGGGTTCTTTAAGATATGCATCTTACAAACTATATTTATATACATATATAAGTGGCATTATCAAAGAAAAAATGAGTTCATTCATGAATAAATTCAACTCTTTCAGATGCTAAATGTATGTTTTGTAAATACTTGATAATAATCACAAAAATATAAGAGATGTTGATGTTGGGCTTTATAGTATTTGATGTTATATGCTGAAATTTACAACTAGTTGCCAACACTTTTTTTATCTTTTGTTTATATATATATATTATTCAATGTTGGATTCGACTATAATCTTTCCACCTCATCTTTCAAATAGCTGAATTACAGTATTAATCTCTTACTATACCTATTTCAGGTCGATAATCTTAATGTATCTCGTAGCCTAGCTTTCAAATGATACATATATATATGATGCTCATTGAATGATGGTCCAAGGAAATTCTAATAAATAATATTTATCTAAATATCTACCAAAACTTTGTTCATTACCAAAAATAAAGCAGCATTATCAGTTACTCTTCGACAAATTTCGATCCATTGTGTTTGCTTACCATCAACACAATGTATCGTAATGTATTGCATATCGCAACCTTTCCGCCCCAAAAAAGAGACAGACTAAAAATGTCAAAAGTCAGATTGTAGTTAGTCCATTTTTGCAAGTTATGACATTTTTATTCATTACTGATTGGAAATTGCTCATAAATTCTTAAGAGTTCTTCCGATATAATCGAGCAGAGCTCAGAAAAACATTTATGAAGAGTAAAGACGTAAAAAAGTCAAAAGCTGGTAACAAAATACACCGAAAGTTTATATGTCAAATAGGAAACACTAACACTTCTTATTCGTTCTCTGATACAAAATTGTCTAAAGGGAAAAAAGAAACAAAAAATAAATATTTTATTGTACTTATAATTAAATAATAATAATACAAACTTGACATAAAAATAAAAAACAATTATCTAAAATTATATTTAAAACTGATTTTTTTTTTTTTTGGTTGTTTGTATTTATTTTTTTAAACGATTGTTTCATTTATTTAACCAAAATTTAAAATACAATTCTATTTGTGTACAAATTTTACAATTTACATTATACCTATGCTCACTTAATTTGTTATTTGCTTTCACTAACTTATGTATATCTATTTTTCAAATGATCTTTCTCAGAATCATTTTATGTTGTGAGTAGTATCACAATTATGTCATGAATAATACCGCCAATTAGAATTTTAATGATTTGTTCTGTGTTTGTATTTTGTGCTAGTTCGTGACTTTGTTAAAAGTAATTTAGGGTAAACTTCTCGATTTTCCCACATAATCACGATTACATATTTTGATATCAGTGGTATGAAACAATCTACCCTATCCTGAAATTCATATTTTATTCCATTGTATTATATATTTACGTACCTAGATATAAATATTCATGTAAATATAAATTATTTGTGGAGCAAAATGGAACAGAGACTCAATCCCTTTTATTCATTTATATAATTTATGACAATACATACATAGTTTTCCTACTTTAGCAAAAAGAAAAAAAAACCTTACATAGAAGTCTAAACTTACTTGCTGTACTTATGCAAAGAACATGTTACATTCATATAGGGCTAAAATAATATGTTCCCTTTTTTATCATTTATAATAAATGCTATTACTAGGTGTTTAAAATATTATTGGTGTGAATCAAAAAAATATTTTATCTAATAATTTCAAGTGTGCTTGTTGGATGCTAAAAAACACAAATATTATATTATTTTCTAACATTTAAAACATTTTATAAATTATTTTAAATAGCTTAATTTTTTAAATGTCGTTAATAAAGTTAAACATATTCAATAAATCCGTTGTTTATAATTATTTATAGAAAAAGATTATCTTTTCAAACTTGACTACTTTTATAAAGTATACCGAACTATAACTAGAAAACAGGAGTGATATATAAAAAAGATTCATCAGATCATTTTATTTATCAATCATCAAAAGTCACCGATGGATGCCCAAAGAGAAGATGGTGCTAGTGAATCTGGATATGGTACATTTGAATGAATAAATAATAATATTGTTAATATTAGCTGCCTATTAAATAATTTTGGAGATGGTCATCAGATGCTTACAGACGTCCGTAAAATATCAAAGTCGCCTATCAGGAGCCTTTATCTAAGGAAAATTAGTGAACGGCTTTCAGAACTTGTATTTACTCTATTAGCTATAATTCATTGAGATAATCTACAGTGTTACTTACATTTTTATGCGTTCTACATATAATTTGGGACATACATTTTGTTTTTTCTTTCTTTTTAAATTTTTGTGGATTTTCTTCGAAATAAATTATTAAAATTTATTTACTGAGACCTTTTTAATACGTAATAATGAAGGGAAGTGTAGAGAGACTGATTTGTGAGATATTATTTCACTAGAAAATCTTCAAAATCTTCCAATAAATATTTTTGTTTGTAATATTATTGATAAGTTACCTAGACACAGTTATAGTACACTACATAATGAAGTTAATGAGAAGGTTTTTTCTTCCTCATTAGCCCACAAATCGACTCTGATTCCTTCTTTGCCATGTGATATCATCAACTTTTCAGGTAAATGATGTCATAAATTAGGTTAAGTAAAAAGTTCTGAGCGTTTTTTGCTCGATGTCTTTAGTGAGATATATCTCACAATTGATACATATTATCGAAGAAAGCTTAAATTATGATTAAACGTTAAGCGTACACTTAAAAAAGTTCATTTACATTTTTGTATTTGGTGAAACATTTCTATTTTTATAGTAAAAAAGCGAAAATTCGATACATTCTTCAGGATCACTCAACTAAGATAAAAAGCTGGAGCAGGTGCCCAAAGAAATTAGTGCTGCTTATGGATTTAATACAGTATCGAATGCAACAGCAAAACGGTGGTTCCAAAAATTCCGTTCTGGTAATATTGACGTCATGAATGTCAATAAATAATGGAAATCGTAGAGTTGGAAAGGCATGTGAGCACTTTTTCCATTTCCAAGAGCTGAAGATTAGCACAGAACACCTTTTTGAACCATCTAAATCGCATAATTATATCAATTTTATCGTCATAATAAAGAAAAAAAAACTCTGAAAACTTTTTTCTTCACCCATTATCGTTTTACTCTACTTTTATAGCACGTTGCTACTTTGTATGTATCTTGCAACATTTTATTAAAAAGAAACATATTAAAGGACTAAAATCAATGGATAGTACTTAGTTTATTCTGCCTAATTAAGGCAAAATAATTATTCCAGTTTAAAAAGATCTAATTCAAATTCAACCAATCCACTTTATTCCAACTAATAGGGGGAGTAAAAAAATTAACATAACTATATGAAAAATTAGTTAGGTAACACTGTCATATTCCTTATTAGAGATAATTAGCTAGAAAACTCACAATAGCCGAAATCTTATTCCTATTCTATATATTTATATGTATTAGTGAACATCCTTTATTTAGGGTAGTTAGTAAACTGGTAAAAAGAAACCCTAAAAATATACTGTATTTAATTTAATGATAAGCAGTATAAAAGGAAAATAATAATTACTTCCTTTCAATTATGAATAATTTGTAATATTAATCGATCCATTTTTGAACTAATTTACAAGCTAAAATGAAATAATGTTATCAACAAAATTTGGAGCATTTAACAAGATATAATTTGTTATAGGTACTTATAGTAAAAAAATCAAATTTTTATATCACATTTTTGTAGCTAGCTTCGAACCCCTCCGTTCTCACATTCAAAGCACGAATAATTCAAGAAATCCAAAGAAAATTTTAAAGCACAACTTTTTATTCAATTCAATAAACATCGAATAAAAATTATTAAATAAACGAATAAGAAAATTCTTCTCTATAATCAAATTTAATGTTTCAGGAGAATACTGAAAAGTATTGACGATGAAAAGTAGATTCAAAGGAATGAAAATCACTTTTAAAAACTTTGTGCATTTTAAAATCCAGTTCAGTAATGGAGGATTAAAAATGAAAAAATATCTATAAATTATATAATGTTTTATATACCTTCAATATGAATGAGTTCCAGAATCATGCGTTCTTGTGAAAATACTTTGTTAGAAGAAAAATTATATTCAATTAGCAAATTTAAATTAAAAAGGCTATGCATGCTGTACCAGTATATGTACGTATACTTTTAATGAATACATCATACTGAAAATACTCTCTTAAAAACCCGGAAACAAGAGGCCTCCTTAATATATATAAAAATGTTAAGTTTTAAAAAACTTGTTCTTTTTGACTTTCTATAGTACAAAGAGAGAGAGAGAGAGAAAAAAAAACTTTTTATATAATATGTATATAAAGAAAAGAAATAAGAAAAAATACATCTTAAATTCTTGACTTTTTTTTAGAGATTAAGTGTCTTCCCTTTCACATATTTGATTATCTCTTTTCTTCAAGTTGTTATTTTTTTGTTTTTGTTCCTTTATAAAAAATAAAACATATCTATCTGTTTATATGTAAACATATTTGTCCTTGAATCTAATGTTTGATATTCTTTTTGAAGCGTATAAAAAACACAAAAAATGATTATCGATAAAAAAACTTTTTATAAAATTTCTGAAAATGAAATAAAAAGTTAAAAATATATTTTATTGAAGAATGAAGTATTATTTCTCTATTGTGAAAATATATTTATGTGAGTAGCCTGACTTTATTTTATAATAATTAATTAATAACTAATTAGTAGGAGATTAGGCAACAAGATTTAGACTTATAACGTTTAATTTTTATTTTCTATCGTTTTCGATATAATTTTTTTGAAAAAAAACTGAAGAGATTTAATAGAAACAAATTTAAAATTAGCTACAAAATCTTATTGCTATTGTGAAAGGAAGGAACCCATATTTCATATAAATGGGAATACCTGACATTTCCTGAGTTATTTAACACAATGTTTTTCAACGCTTTTCTTATTAATGTTCTTATAATTGGTCAGACGGATTTACAACGAGTAAGTATAAGTAAATATTAAATTTACTCAATATGACCTTGGAATAAAAATAAATTATATTTCCTTATGTAAGAAATGTGGAGACGCGAAACTAAGCACCTTTAGTTCTACAGAATATTTTCTCCCTAGCAAGTTGTCTATTGAGCTACGTTTCAACGTTTTTTTTTAACCCATAATCATTGTACGGTCAATTTGAAGGTTCCATTTAAATTTAAACATGTATTTAAAAAAGACAAATACAAAATTCTTCAAAAATACCAAAAATTGTGATGAAGCTCAGTAGATAACGTGGCCGGAAGAAATTATTCTCTTGAGTTGAATGTGCGTATATTTATTTCATGTTCGTTTTTAGAGAAGGAAATATACATTTGTACGATTATATAGCCTTCCAACAAAAATTTTTGGTCAAATAAAGAAACCTATTCTATATACTTAATCAGTGTAAAACCATCCCACTAATTAAAAGAACATAAAAAAATGCTAATACAGAAACTAAAATACTTATTTTTAACGATATTTTTAGTAATTTCTTCTTGTATTAAAATATATAAACCCCTATTACTCTCGAAACTCTAAACTATTTAATGCCCCAAAAATTGATGGTGTTTATAAAAAAAGTCAAGAAATAACCTAAACAAGTGATTTTTTTAAAATTAATCCTCTAAAGTTGCTGGCGTATTTTCATTGAATTCCCTCTGGACCAAGGCTCACAAAATTTTCAATGGGAGACATATGAGGACTGTTGGTACGAATCCAAGTTGTCTGAATACCTCTTTTGTGCCTTTTGAAGGGGTGAGCAGGGGCACCATCCTGTTGGAAAATGGATTTTGATGTGTCAGACAACATTTTCCTCTTTAAAGGAGGTCCAGTTTCTTCAGTACGAGACAAAGCTGACAACAGAGACTTACTGAGGATCTCCATTACGTAGTAATCGGCCGTCACAGTTTGATTTCGTGTAATCAGGTGAAGATCTTACACTGCCTGGTGGCTGATTACGGCCCGAACCTGAATTTTCAGAGGAAATTTCACAGTTGGAGTGGGTTCCACATCTCCCTTATCTCTTGCCCAACCCCGATCTGTTTAGGGATCTGGGCATGAAATAGCTCAAATGGAATTTAATCACTGAAGATCCATTTCCAGTAATCTGCAGTCCAGTGTTTCAGCTCACAACAGAATTGAAGCCGGGTCTTCCTTTGGTTTTCTGAAAGTTTGGGGTGCAGACAAGGTTTCTATAGCGAAAGCATTCAAGGAGTGCCTCAGTTAGTTGTGGACAGATGACTTGGATATTAGATAGCCTTTTGAAGTCAATCTTGCTGCAAGTTTCCTTGTGGATTGCCTCTTTTTTGTCAAAGATTTTGAAATCCCCAGTTTGGGAACTTGGGTGATTTTTTTCTTCCTTCCTCGACCCATCTGATTAGAAAGGGTTTGTCCATCCTTCCTTTTATTATACCAATTCTCAATGATCCTTAGAGCTTTTGAGGAACGTCTCTCAGGGTTGATTCACCCTCTTCCATGCACACAGCCCTGTCCCTTGTCTCCAAAGAGTGCTTATTACCATTTCGGATATTGCATTTCAACTAACATACTGTGTGTTATACTGATGTATGATGCAATCATCGAAAATTATTGCATCAGAAAAATTCAATATTACCTAATGATTGTGTCAGCCAAATTTCATTTTATTGTGACCAAAAATAATTTTTTTTAAACTATAAAACGTATATTTTTCATATTACAATCAATTTGTGGACATACTGTATAGCTGAACAAGATTGATCACTATTACTTCTTAGATCAAGCATTCATGCAGTTTAAACATATTAAGGGCATACTGAAAAAGGAGTCCTCCTGAGACAGACAAACTTCTGCTTATTAATATGGAAAATATATTGGGCACAGTCAATTAAGAATTATTAATATTTTTTAAAGCCATTTTTCATTTTTTAATAAAAATTTTTATATATATTTTAAGGCCATTGTTTCTTAATTTAAAATATATACTCCTCCAACAATTTGCAGACTATTCAAAAACTTTAAAATTTAATTTTTATTATTTTGTTACTTTTTCAAAAATTTCATCAGTTTGATGTTTGCCGTAAATATGAATATATTTTAATAAATTGCGCAGATGCGTTCATTAGGTTACAAACAGAACAAAAACAAAAAAAAATTTATTTTGTTATGACGAAGTTCTACCATCGGCCTAACGCTAGTAGACGTATTAAAGTTTTCCGTTTTGGAGATAGAGTTTTTTTACTGTACGTTGGTATTTTTTGCTAGTTAAAATTTAATAAACGCTATCTACAAAGTTTTAGATCCCTCATAGCAATTCTTTTATATTACTGACACTTAAAGTATGAAAAATATCATTTCTGAATCAAAATTTGCTGTTCCAGACGTCTTTTATCCCCTCCCATCCTAAAACTGTGGCCCAAATTTTGAATCTCACTGTTTATACACAAATAATACAAGTTGAAATATGTAAGTCTTATTTAATTGTAACATGGATATTTTGATTGATGAAAATTAATATACTATTTGTCTTCAAACACTTATATTTTACTAAATGGGCGACTAATTATCTCTATTTAATTATTTACAAATAATTAAAGTTTCATAATATATAAATGATTAAATTTAAACTTATATTTGAGTTTTAGAAAAAAAATTACTAAGAGGTAGTCAATTCAGAAAATGAATAAAAGGTCAGGATTGTGTGCCTCACCACACTCAAAAAGCTTTAACAAATGTAGCACAAATAATTCCCAGATCACAGGTCGTAGTAGCTTGTAAGAAATTGAAAAACGCTAACTATCCACGTGTTATATAGTCTATTTGGTAACAAATAAAACTGTAGACTCTTAGAGTATCTAAAAGGCAGGATTAATCAAATAATTTATGTACTATCTAATAGAATTTCAATCACTGCTCATCATTTTATAATTTTACGTTTATTTTACATTAGTAACTTTTACATTATTAACTTTTTATTGAATGTGGTCCGAAGAAAAAAATAAGTGACTTTCTTTTCTCGACTTTTATTCACATGTAATATCCTTGTTCATATGATTACTGTATTCTAAATTCTTCCATGTGTAAGCTTTATGATCATAGAATTAAGCAATACGAGTGTATGATCTTTATTATAATAAAGCTGCTTTTCATTTTCCTTAGAAATTTGACGATTTTTTTTAATAAATAGTGATGCATACATGGATTGTTGGTCATTCAAAGAAATTCCTACTTATCTCAAGCTAGCACACAATAATATTTCGAAAAGGGGTCTATAAAAGTACGCAAGTAGGCTATTGATAAGGTGCCACCATTGATCTATTTGATTATTTATAATGTTATGTAGAACAAAAGAATGATGGTTTTTTTTTTGTTATAAGAAGACTTTTGTTCTATCACATTAAGGAATGACGTAAATAACAATAACTAAGTCCTATTTCTTTTTTTAAATAAAAAAAGGAAATCTAATAAAGATATTTATACAAATGTATCTACGTATCTAGCTCATGGCCTCTTTATATATACATATATTTGGAGACTATCAGGATAAAAAAATGAAGGACACAAAGAAAAATATTTTCTTAGACAGTTAACATAGAAGTAAAATACTCCACAAAAACAAGACAATTTCCTTTATCAAAAAACAAATCTTTTTTTTTTCAGGGCCCTTTTATTTATAATTTACTTGTCATTCATATCACAGATCAAAAAAAAATATTTTAGGCTCAATTAATGTTGTAGTCATGTGCACCTTACATACAATCTAAAAGGATCAATAACAGAAATATTAAATTATAATATATGAAAACAAAAATTCACAAAATCATATATGATTAATTTTCAAGTTTTTGTTATACAATATTCTAATAAATTGAAACAAAAACGAAGCAATTTAATTTGTTCTGAAATTATCATTTATAGGTATAAGGTAATTATTAATATTTTTCAAAATTCAATTATTGGAAATATATAATCCCATTTTATGTGAATTAAATAGATTTAGAAAGACCAAGTATTTGAATATTCTTTATTTTATAAAAATTTCTAATCAAGACTAATGTCGAGTTTTGTGGTATCGTGGCCTTAATAATGAGACCCAGATTTTAAGGGTCAAGACCAAGCCTTAAGAGAGTCGATATTCAGATCTATCTCGAGAGCTTCATAATTTGGCTTCATATCTAATTCCAAAATTAAATGACGTAGTAATTACGAACATGTTATTGATTTTTTTGCGTATTAAATCTAGTTTTGGCGAATTTTACACTTTTAACAGGTTACAACCAATTTACACATATAAAGAAAAAAAATAACATATCAACTTGTCGTGGACAAGTTGCATCTAAACAATAATATGAACAGATTAGAGTAATTGCAATGATGATTATGCAAAAGTGGATTATCCATTGAATTGTCGATATAGATAATGCACTTTTTGAGTGTTAGGATGAAAGTTGCTAATAAATAAAATATATTAGAGAATGTTCTTAAGGAATTAAAATATTTTTTTAGGGTTTTTTATTTATTTAATGTTATCACAATTAAGTTAATAATAAAACTTTACATTTTTTATTACATTCATTATACGATTGTTCTAATATCAAATCTAATATCAAATTCAAATATCTTTTTCATTTATAACTATTTTCCAAATGGAAAAAATAGCCTTATATGGTCAAAAACGAAAAAAGTGTGCGCTTTATGAAAAGAGTATTTCTTGTTTTAATAAATTTTAACTTATTTTTAGTCAATTATAAATAAACTAAGAACTTTTATTAAATGAACCTTTCTATTAATTAAAATATACTCTTAATTAAAAGTAAGCAAAACATAGTTATGAAATCATGAAATATGATAATGCAATTAAGGTTATTGAATTAATAAACTAAAAAATCATTATTTATGATAGTATATATGCTTGCATAGTAATTATTACATATTAAAAATAACTATTAATTTATTTATTTAATGCATTACCCAGGAAAATATACTACGAATATATTTATGAGTAATAGTCGGGATAACAGTCATATAAATATTTTTTTTTTGCATACCAACATTTTACCTCAGACTTAAATAAGTAATTCCGTTGACTTACTGACTAACAATGTTCATCAGTGGTAGATTAACTGTAGAAAGAGGAACAAGGTTTATGCCTTACTCCCTGCAATGAATATTTTATTTAGCAACAAATGTTATAGGGAGTCAAATGATAATAATAATTTAAAAAAGAAAAATTAAACAATTTTTTTTGGATAAAAAACAAGATTCAAAGTTTATTTTTTAAAATAACTGATTTCGGAAAGTATCCTTTTTTAAATCACTCACTTAGAGGCGTCAAAATACATTCTGCAGATGGTTCCATAATCTTAAGCCTGTCTCATCGAAAATAAGATCAGATGTTCATTTTATTAATAAAATATTAGATTGAAAACATCCTCTAACAAGAGCTTTTTTAAAAACCAATATTTATGCATCTTATAGTATCAACCTCGTGTTATATTTGATTAAAAAAAAAGTTGATATCAAATAAATTTAGACTAACAACATCATTTTAGTCAATATCGTTAGAGACCCCTGTTATGAATTTTTTTAAGATTTCAACTAGAAAGGCAGGTGCAACCAAAGAAAACGAATGTATGTAATTGATTGAACCATTTATTGTGACATATAATTTTTTAATGTTAAAAAAAAGAAAGAAAGTTATTTTTTCTTGTTTTCCCCAATTTTATTTTCTCTATCGGCTGCATTCTTTTTGAAAAATGTTTTTGACAGTTCTTATATAGCTTTTATATATATGTATATAGACATTGAAAAAATATTATTTAAAGAATATATATATAAATATTAGAGTGTCAATCCATATGTAGTGTATAAATTTTAACCAATGAAGTTATAAAACAAGGCATGAATGAAAAACTTAAATATAAAGAATGCTGTTTTATAATGTTTTGTTGAACTAATATTAAAAATATTTGGTTAAATTAAAAAAATAATGGTAAAAAAGCCGCGTTATGACTGGTACATAAATGTATTTGTTCTCTATAATCCATACTTCTATTATAATGGCAAACTTGTATTTTACAGGGAACATGAAGCAATATGTTTTTATGTTTATTTATTATACTAATTTTTTTACCCAAACACACATAATCAAGTACTTGTACAATAAAAAAAAAGATGCAACCAAAAAAAAAAATGTTAATTTTGCTAACTTTTAAATCATAAAAAGACCTGTAAATGTAAAATATTTTTGATTTTTTCATTTAGTATACTGATTTTATAACAACATTAAAAAAATTATGGCCAGAGTCTAAAAAAAACAAAAAAAAAACACAATTGCACTCCATATATTATTTGCCACCCTAATAAATATTCAGTTTTTCTCCTTGTAAGATTCTCATCACTTTTAGAAAAGTTACTTGACTTTTTATCTTTATTTTTTTAAATAGATATACATATATTTGTATATATTTAAATCGCATATATTCTTTCAAAAACGTTGAGCATAAAATAAGGGTTAAAAAAAAGGTTAGATTATTGTACAGGTTTAAATAAATGTATGTATGTATACATATGTACATTTCAAACCTTTCATGTATTTAAAAAGGAAACTTTTTTTAGAAGAAAAAAAACCTCAAAATAAATGCTAAGATGGAATTGGAAAGAATCTTTCATTTCGTATTATGTACATTGTATAAATAAAAAGAAAGATTAACCGTTTATATATGTATAGTGCACGTAAAAGTATCTTTAAGGTTAAATATAGGTATATTGAACTAAGGAAAATGAAGGCTATCAAAGTATTTATATGTAATGGAATCGCCATCGTTCATGAACAACATGCTCGGGTTGATTATTCTCTTGAACTTGATGTGTGTACGTTCGCACCCCAGTGATTTCTAGAGAATGAAATATACTTTATGTATATGGATTTCAACAAAATATTCCCAGTTAAATGGAGTCATTGTAATACTATAATGTTTACTTATACTTAATCAGTGCAACTCCATTTAACCAATTAAAGGAACATAAAAAAAATGTATATGTACATTCTAGGGATAGGACGGTATGCTAAACCCCCGGTGCGGTACACCCTTCACGGCATACAATTTGGTACAATATCATAGTAAAATGTTTATTTTGATAGAAATATTGCAGAAGTTTATTTTTTTTTCGATATTTTATTTTTTAATCATTTATTTTCTGTGGAAAAAAATTATTTTTAAATATACTTAACTTTAAAAAAAATAAAGTTTGATACAAAATATTATAAAATTTATAAAATACTATTATTCATGAATCTATAAACTTTTTGCAAACAAATAAGCTTATTTGCATTTTCCAGTAATAAACAATACCGAATATTAGCCACAATACCGCCAGCTGGCAACAAGTTATTTTTCTTGATACAGATGTAATTATTTAAATTATCCCTCCACCATACGTCTGGGTTTTTGTCAGTTAGGATGTATTTTATCATATTGTAAGTCATTATCACTTTTTTTTGTATACCCTAATACATACATTATTTCTTATAAATGGATACTTTTGTATTAAGTTCTTAACTTACTATCTGAATCTATTGATTTCAAAAATAAATGAACAAAATTTTATGAAACCAAAATATTTGAGCATTTACCTACAAACAGGGTTGTCAAGATATATTTATTTCAACACTAAAATTATTTATTCATTTTTGCAATGTAAAAAAATGTTACATGCATAATTTTTTTGGATTAAAATAAGGATCTTTAACCACCGGGTTGTTTGAATTTGTATTTTTTATTTTTTATAATACTAAATATATTTTTTTTTAACAAGTGACTTTTGTGCAGAATAACTAAAAACTAAAGAAAAAAATCCGTGCCAATATTTAATATTAAGATATAAAATATAATATTTTTTCGATGCATTCATATTGGTTGGATTTGTAATTAAACTAACAAAATTCTGATGGAATAAAATATTTTATAAATATGTATATAAAATGAATGCTGGTCTTTAGCACAAAGAACAAAAAAAAGTTGGAACCCTTACATTATAACTATTGTTTTTTGAGTATACAGGGTGAGCAGAACGCATTTAATCTTGAATAACACTAAAAATATGTCCCGGACAATAAATTAGTTTTGTCAGAAATTGAAGGACAACTTTCAGTTACATAGAAGAGGTTCTTTTATTTCGACATAGTTTTCTTTATCCTTCATCATCGATGACAAACGTCCATAAACAAATTAGATATTAAGAAAATTAGACAATTTTTTTTTTTAAATGCTCAATAACTTAACCCTTTCAGGTGTGGAATAACTGACTTTTAATGTGGTATTATTAGAATATTACTTTTTAATAAGATGGGTATTATAGATCATTTATCAGATGTAGCTTTTTTATCTCAAGATTATTCATGGACACCAAGAAACAATAATGTATTTTGAGGGGTTGATATCAATAATTGTCTATAAAACTACATTTGTTCAATCAAGAGAGTTAATTTTTTCATGGCAAGTACATAACTTATCTACTGCAAAAATGATTTATATATTTTTTTTTAATTAAAGGGAAGAAAAAAAAAAATAAACACACATTTTTTGACAAAGAAATCTACAAGCCTTTCTGAAAAAAATAACATATTTTGTGCAATTACCAAACTATGCAATTGTAGAACATTGAATATAATAATGAATCATATGTGTTGTTCAAAGGAAAGAGGCTCCGGCTTTCTTTTTAGGTATCATCATTTGAATTAGAAAGCAGATTTTTTACGTAATATTTGCTTTCAATTATTTATTTTTTGTCATTTCTAGAAGAGTATTGTTTCAATGTGTGTTTATTTTAAACCCTTGTTGTATAATTTTTTTTGATTACAAATGTCTCTCCATTATCTTTGTAACATAGTTATCTATTTTTATATCAATTTTCTACCAAAAAAGTTATCATTTTTTATCATTGTTTTTATAAATTAATGATCATTATTTTTTTCATATTTTTACTGATGCAATTATTATTAATAAAAGAAAAGTAACATATATTAGATCGATGTAGAATCTCGAGTAAACTCCACTGTTATGAGTTTTTTTTTTCAGAAATAATATTGAACATACGTCAAGAAAATTTAGGGATATCCATTTTTTTTAATACCAAATATAATATTTCATGTTAATGCTTTAGTCCATTATAGGGATTGTATTCAAATTTTTGGGACAACTTAAAATACTCAAGAATACTAACTAATGTTAACATCTTTATTTTATTTATGACTTTAAATTTGACACCAATTAGGACTTTTTAAGCAAACTATTTCCATTTTTAATACTTTCATTATGAAGATGAATTTTTATTGTTCCTAGTTCAATTTGCTGCACCTCCAAATAATTAAATATAGTTTGATATTAATAATTTACGGTAATTTGTGAAAGATTGCCTATGTGATATAGACTCAATTTAGAAAAAAAATATTGGCTTGCATTCGTAGATGTGACCCTTATATATTGGGTTGACAACAAAAAATTATTTATGCAAAAGGTGCCTTCAAATCACCAATTACTTTTTTGTAATAGCTCTGGGGGGAAATACTTTATTTTGTTATTGTTGTCGCTATGGTATTAACCAAATTTATATCTGTTGTTCTTTTTCCCCATAAACAATTATATTCAGAAAAGGATTTCCTTACATTGTCAGTATCTCATTAAATACTTAAAAATAAACATGTAATAATAGTTTAAAAGCTCTTTGCTGTTTGAGAATTTTATGATTTCCAGGAAAAAATCGGAATAAACTTTAAGGATAATTGTTAAATATTTATGTATTTATATTGGATGTTGCACTTTCTAGTATTGATTTTTAGGAATATTCGAAATACTCTGTTAGCTTGGTGGTGTTTGAAACGGAGTGTCTCACTTGTTTGAGTTAAAATAATAGCTCTGGGACTCTCTTCCCTCAAAACCATGATTTATTTAGTGAACATTTTTCAAATAGAACTGAAGCTAATTGGATTTTCAAGCTGATCAAATGGAAAACAAAAGTTTACATCATTTCTGTTAAGATATAAGCTTACTATTGCTTTACTTGTAAAACACTTATTATCTATATATTTTTTCTCTTTATCTCAAAGTTTACAAAAATAACGTAAACGAAATTATAGTTTCTAGAATGAGAATTTACTAGGTAGCTGCAGTATCTAAGAAATTATTGTATACTCTATAATTTTAAAAAAATTTTTTTCACTAAGGAAGTGTCTTGTTACTTGCAAATTAAGTTTATAATATGTAAAAAAGAATATGTTCTCTCATAATGTACACATACAAGAATATATCATTGCATATTTAAATAAATAAGTCTTGAGTTTGGTTTTATTTTCTGGATTAAAAATATATATACACATACAAACACATTCAAACTTTTTCTTAAGAAAATTATATATGAGTACATTAGAAAAAGTTCATATCAAAAAATATTAATAATAAATAAATATATATAATAAAAAATATAGTCTAAGTTATATAATAAAAATAATTGATCAATATTAAAAATCTGATAAATTAATTTTAATTCAGTGCACATGTTCTTCTCACTTTCCCAATATTATTTAAGGGCCTTGTCATTGATAATATAATTGAAATCCGCATCATATCAGACAAAATATATATAAAATATTAAAAAAAGAGATATAGAGGGGAAATTAATATATACGCAAGGAATCTTACTATATCCCGAATTTATCTTCATTGACTGAGTTTTGAATTTAAAAAAATAACATCAACTGATGGTAAACCATAACTCCAAATTCCAATTATGTATGTTTCAGCTGAAACATGAAAAAAATAAATGAATATTGTCAAAAAACTTATCTCCTTTCAAAAATTACTTTTACTTGAAAAAATTATTTTTATCCGATATCGAGTAGAAAAATGGAAAAATTATTATTTTTCTTTATTATTGTCCATATTTTCTATTAACAATTTAAATGTGTATAATTGTATATAATGTGTGTCTGGCAATATTTTATTTTTATTTTCAAAAAATACCTGTTGCAACTTTCAATGTTTCCACTTTTTCATTCAATTTATATTTCCATATTTTCAAATGCACTGTATAAGACTGCAAACTGTTTCTTATTTCAAATTAATCTAAATTAATATTTTAACAAAATTACGTAATTTCATTTAATGTTTACAAATTTATTTGAATCAATCAGTGATAAAATTATCTAAATTCCAAAGAAATATTTAGTACCATTTACTAAAAGAAACGAACATCTAAAAAGGCTATTTTCAGTTTAAGTTTTAGGGGATGTTAGTATATGATGTCAACCGTCTTTGGGGCCTAAAAAACAAAACAAATTAAAAATGAAATTCTTTTTATTTTTAAAATTATGGAAATTGAGGAACTATGCAATGTATTTGAATATAAAATTGAAAAATAAAAGAAAATCAATTTTTCATGTCTTTTTAAAATCTAAATATCTCGGAATAGTAAATATCATACCTAATATGAACCAAAAATCCGTTATTACATCATTGTACATAAATTGTTATTTATATAATACACCCGGGAAAATTAAGTATTACATTTTCAAGAATCTGATATTTTTCTTCAATGAATCTACTTTAATCGTCTGTTATGATATATATATTTTATTTATATATAACCACTTCTTAGTACCAGTTGTTACTTTTATTATGTAAAGCAAGATTTCTTAAAAAATAACCCAGAAAATAAAGCCAAAAATATTTCATTGTTAGGAAAATCATTATATGGATTTATTATTCAATAACTGTTGATAATTGTTTTGATCTTCACAAAAGAGAATTCTAACTTTAATGCAGCCAATTAATGTTCAAAACAATGATTAGGGAGAAAATTATAAACATTTACTGCTGACAACTAAATATAGTGTAGTTAAAAAAAAAAGTTGAGTTATTGGAGTTAATTTAATGTAATTAAAAAAATGCAGTTTTTTACCTTCCAGTAGCTTTCAATACATATATTAAGTATTTTTAAAGGCATTTGATGAAATTTTATCAAGTTGATTCGTCTATTTTATACCTTAAAATGTTATTACTTTCAATTCTGATTTTATTTATTGATTTAATGAATATATGTATTCAATTTTACTGGCTTATTTAAATATTGAATTTAGAGTCCCATTTAGAAAAAAAAATGAAAGAAAATAATACTTTTATGACTTTAAAAAATACACATTACACATATGTAGTACATACATACGTACACATCAACAATTGAAAGGAGAATTTTATATATATATACACACATATATATAAATATAAAATGAAGATTTCTTTTACTTTTTTGAAAGAAAAAGATTAAAATAATATTTTTTCTTTAGATTTAATATCAAAACGATTTAAATCATTCAAGCTTATAATTCCCCCGTTCTATTTCTCTCTTTCAAAATATATTTCCCCTTTTTTTTCCTCCTCATTTTCCTTTCTTTGTCATCTAGCACGAAGAAAATATATAACCTATACGTATAATGTACAATTTTTTTGAAAAATAAGCCAATTTTCCCGCCCCTTAATAAAAACACAAAGTTGAAATATGTAATATTCGTTGATTTTATAAAATGTCCTATCTACAAATTTATAAGATATTAAATTCAAAAAATAAGGAAAGTCTTAGCAACTTACTCACCGCCCAGTAGGTTGTTTCCTCTGCTCTGTTTGCTTAAGGTTACGGGATGTGATTGTCCTTTCCTCTGGTCTATAGACTTACCTTTAGAACAACTCTTCAAATTTTGGTGAGGATTAGGTAATATTTTATTTTGCCACATTGAGATTAAAAATACTGGAATCTGAATAATTCATATTTTCTTTCTTCAAATTCCTAAAATTTTCTTGGATTGCTAGGGAAGAATTGCATAGTTTCTTTTAGTTTTTCATGGAAACGCTTTTAGGCGTATTAACACTTACCGAATATAAAAATGAATCAACAATAGATATTTACAAATTTGCATGAAGTCCTGGATTTAGCCTCATTATATCGAAACTTAAGATTATGCAAATAGCCAGCAAGAACAAAACATGTTTGGACAGAGCAATCCCCCTACTGATCAAGGAATACCTGTTACATGAAACGTACCTTACTTTTGACTTTCCTTGTTTTAAACCAACATTGGGCTATTTTTCTATTTGTAAAATATTAATGAAATGAAAGATAGAATATAATTAAAACAATTGTGGAGTCAGTGTTTCAAGCAGAGAAATATGGACTCAAAAATTTGACCGTCCAGTTTGCTCGAGTACCAAATTTTAAGGTCGTGTAGAACTCGGACGCAAACAAAGTCCTATATAACAATCTTTGCTCATTGACGTCATCATAGATATCAGTGAGGGACTTCATTATCAATCAATCTTCACTAAGAAATATAAAATTAATAAGTATTTTAATTAGGCTTTGATGAATAATAATGACAAACTATTGTCGCATTTGAAATATACTTAAAGTTTGTCTAAGCTAATTTGAATGGTGCACATAAATATTTTACAATTATATTAGTGAAAATGGTGCCTTTTAGAAATCTTTTTATTATTTATAAGATTTTTAAGAACCAATTAGAGAGACGTGATCGATTTTAAGTACCCAATAAAACCCTAATTTTAATTTACAAGAAACTTTTTTAAATTTATTATTATTCGGATGATATAACATAAATATCATACACCAAAATATGTTTAATTCCTCAAGACATTCATTACAAAACTTTAATTAATTTCCAACTTTCATTTTATAACGATTTTACTCTAAAAAAGTAAGCTTTAGTTGCTAAAACTATCCTCACACATTTGTGAAAAGTATTTAGTTTATAAAAAAATATGTAATTATAATGGTTCCCCGAATTTATGGAGACATCGGCGTATATTGCAAAAGTTTTGTATCTATATTTGTCTCCATATAGTCCGTTTTTGGAATATATAAAGAAAATAGATTATTTAAATACATCGACCAATTCGAACTCATTGTCATATTGCTTGCTAATTATTTAGTTATATTGAAGTATTCGCCATGTGACGTTTTCGTCTTGGATACTAATAAAGTTAACATTACTTTTAATATGCTTGTTTTTATAATTTTAATCGTTGTATTGGAGTTTTTGAGAAATTAAAAAAATAATATTAATAATACCGAGACACAATTATTCAAACTTTAATACGTAGATTTCAAAGTATTTGGAAGAATCACAAAATCATACTGCTTAGATCTGTTGCAAAGAATCATCTTCATTCGTAGGCTGTTAATTTCTTCATCAAGAGACCGTAAAAAAATAATGAAATCTTTTTTTACATAAAGGATTGTTGGAGTACTAAAGTTAAAGTCATAGATCAAGATGTGGACCTCGTCCATGAACGTCTACATGAATTTGTGCATATTAAATATCAATTAATTGTATATTATGTATATTTTGTTTTTAAAAATGTGTACCAACTCGCTAATTTGTGGCAATTATCCCTTTATCTATTAATGTTGTGATTTTGGATCCTAAAATGGAAAAAAAAACATAGTTTAGAGACCTTTCTGAAATAAAATATCCTTTATAGGGGCTGATAAATACAAGAACCCAATTGATTTGTTGACTTCTCTAGCTTTAACGATTGAATAGTATAAGGAGATATTCACAGTTTTTGGTTTAAAGGTGAAAGTTATTTTATTATTAAAATTGGGGTTTTATTACAAATCGCTTTTAACAATTTAAAATATAATTAAATTATTTAATAATAAGTATAATTATTACTCAATATCTAATTTCAAACTTATATACATAGAATGGTGACATTGAACATCGACGACTACATATGTCCAAGCGAACTTTCTTAAAGAGGGAATCGAAATATATTATAATAATTTTCTAAATGTATTAATCTTTGCCCTACTTACTAAGAATAACACTATTGATGTAGGACTAAGAGTACATTTTTTCTTACAAAATTCGATGGAATAAAAGATATGGAGACTACAGTGTCGATAATAGCATAAATTATAAAAAACCCGTCTAATAGTATTACATATGATATATCTTTGCATATTTTAAAAATAATGTTACGATTAGTTGTTGTAAATGTAAATTATATAAATAGAATAAAGTCACAATTTTTTATAAACTTTTAATAAATTGGCAATCAAGTAATTATTAGACAAAATTTAGAATTAAAAACTCTAAAAAACCTTTCAATTTTTATCTTAACGAGTGACCTAGGATTTAACCCTCTTTCGGTAATCTGATTTTCTGTTATGTATTGATAAAAAAGATATATTTGAAAAGGCTTAGTCTTCAAAGACCATTTTTTGAACCTCTAGTCATTTGAAAATAACATATTTCTTTTTAATTATATTTGTAAAGGGATTGAGAGGTTTCCATTTTAAAGTTGTGATGCTCAATTTCAATTCCTTTGTATAATACAATAAATTCTGGTATATTTAAAATCTTCATCTCAATTAAAAAGATGTGTTATTTATCAAGACAAGTATAGTATAGGTCAATATTCACAAAAATATTAAAAGCGAATCCCCTTGACGCGGAATGATTTTATGCATACAATAACAACAACTAGTGTTGCTGTTCAAATAATTGTTTAATTATAAGAACGAAAAACACTCGTATATAATAATTAAAACTCATGTCCTTCCAAAACAATTCCCTCAATATAATTGATCTAGTACCTCTTCCTCTAGCACAATATACTGCCCCTCCTTTCCTAAAAGAACCTACATGATTCTTCATGATACCACTACGGCTGTAGAGTGCACTAGCAGGGAGAAAGGGTGCCTCAATGTAATATTTAGTGGCCATGGGTACTCCAAGGACAAATAGATGAACCAAAAATCCTACTGGAAATGTACACTCTACTATCAAGTTTGTTAATTTTTATAATCTAATTTATATATGCTATCTTTATTTTTCAAGACAACATTCCACTACACTGATTAGAGACTTGAAGCATAGACAAATATATTTAATTAAAAAAATCAACCTATAAGAAACAAAATCCTTATCACGGTTGAGGGTTGCCACTGGTATAGAAGCCATCTCGTAGCCAATATTGAATGCTGTACAAATTATTCTTTTAATTATACGTTGGAACAATCTTCTTAGGGTCGAACGAATTTACAGTTGGGTGAAATGCCACTACGTGTTTCTGCCTTGTCTGGATTCCTGCCAGCATAAAACATGCTTTATAAGAACAACATTTGAGCCTGTAGTCTGCCCAACAATAGATTGGATCCTTGAACTTTCAAATGTAAACGAAAATAACCGAGATTACAATATGGAAAGAAACCCTTATAAAACATTACACATACCAGAGCCATAAAGGGCTTCTGTTTCACTGCTTATGGAAGTTTGGGCTGTCGAATCTCGTACATTAGGTCGAACTTCTCTGCTAGCTGTTCTCTTGATATAATAGAATTGGTTGAAGTCTTTGGTCTTGACACCTTCGAAAATATAAATTGCATAGTATGGCTCCAGGTAAAATACACTTCCTTTTTCGATTTTTCAATAGTCGGTGTTATTTTCGCTGAAGTGCTGAAAATATAAAACAGGGAGTCTTTTCTTTCTTCTCGAGACACGTATCTAAGTCTCTCTTTGTTAAGACTCCATTGGAAAACATTATGTCAGGGCCTAGAGACTGTCTAGTGGTTCAAGTGATATTGCAACCGAACGTAGAGGAAGCAGGGATTCTTACGAAATAATGACTATATAAGCACAATAATTCTTATTAGTTATTCACATTTGACTCCTCCATAAGCTTCAATTACTATTTTAACCTGTTTCAGCGGCCATACTCTCCCATTTGAGGGCACTGGAACCTATAAAAGGGTACTGCCAACATGACAATTGAACTTCACTACTTGATGAACAATTTACTGACCCGTTGGGCATCTCATCTGTTGGCATATCATGTTGTTTATTTAGGTAGGGAATATACTTGATCATTCATCCAACCAGGAGCAAGGAACTCTTGACAAGATCTAGGGATATGTCGACTGAGCAGATCAAGTCATGATAAATTAATAATTTTATATAATATTTTATGTATGTATATAGATTTCACAAAAAGATTCCTAGGTTAGATGGAGTGATTGTAGTACTATAATAAATAATGTGCAACTCCTTCTAGCCAATTAAAGAAACATAAAAAAATAATAATAGTAATAATAATATTGGGTCTCTTTTATCCGTAGTACACCTACCATACGAAGTCTGTTCCAGCTCAAAGAAGGAATCCGTCATAACTTAAATATTTGATTTGAATTGTATTATAATAACTAATATTTTATATTTGTTTGATTTTTCTTTTCTCATTTTTTTTAAATTTTTAGTAAAAAACGGTTCGAACTTCTAATTTTATAAAAAATGTCTCCAAATAATTTGTTTAAGGACTTTATAGAGAAATTAATTTGATTGGTTGTCTCAATATACTCTGTAGTCTCCATAAAGTCATATTACCAAGTATGATTAATATTTTCAATCTCAATTAAGAATAAAATTTTCTCAATTTTGGGGAATTTCCGATTTAAGAATGGAAAATCTTTTTTTATATAAAGAAGTATATATTTTTAGGTATTTTAATCTATTTCTTGTGATGTTATGTGGATTCTATAAAATCTAGGAAGATATACATACACACACACGTTCATTTCCTTAGCTACCTTTATTTTTCATACATATACTCGTAAGGAGCTGAAGTGAAAGAAGGAAAAGGAGTTGGAAAAAATACAACTATAAAACTGTAAGAAAAAAATAAAATAAAATGAAAAAAGAAATAATCAGATTTTCTTTTTTATCCGCATTATAATTTTGTTCAGGCTCTCAATGAAGAAAAAAGTATGAGCACATATAAATGCCTTATAAAAAAAATGAAGAAAATCCATGGATTCATTTTTAATTGCCTATTAACTACATTATACGTATGTATATGAATAAATTATTTGATTATCACTTGAATTAAGATTACCAAAAATAAAAAGTTTTTTATTGGAAAACTTTGTCAAATACCTACAAAAAAGATCCATTTAAAAAAATATATTCAAACTTTTGTGTTTGTTTGCAAAAATTTAATGCAAAAATTTATATAGTCACGTTTGTGATTTGGTAAATTAAATTAACTATAAAAAGTTCATGGTTTGTTATGAATTGAAAAATTGCATTTGTTATTTCCTACGTTATAAGTAAAGAATGGATGTATGTCAAGAGAAAAATAAGGTCACGCTATTAGAAAAATAATCGGTTGATGCGTTTTCTTTTTCCTCTTTTTTGTTCATTATTTAATAGGTCGTCCTAGTGTTAACTTCTCCCTCTGATATAAGCATTCCTGCATCCTTGGTAAAAATAAGGCAAAACAAAGTTCGTCTGTCTGATGAGGCATATTTTTTGAGTTTGTACATAATATCTTAGAAACAGCGTTACTATTTGAAACATGTGTATCTATAGATTAACGCATCATATTAAAATAAAAGTAATTTAAAAAGAAATTCTTAGTAACTATGCTTGCAATTTTTAATAATTTTTAGAATTATATCTTAAATGTTTTTAGAATTTTCTGTAAAATAGTTATAATTTTGAAATACATGTTTAAATTTGAATATAGGCAAAACATAAATAGTTACAACAAATGACATTTTAAAAAAATGACTACACGATGAAAATGCGTAACAAAGACGTTCATAAATTTTCTGTTACACTTCTATAAGTTCTTAGCAATCCAAGTCCTCCTGCTAATAATATGTATAATTCAATTAATTTTTTTTTTCTTTAACCTGTTCTGTCCCACAGCGAGTTGAAAAGAAAAACAAAGTTAACTATAATTAATTCTTGATCATATTAAAACTAATTATGAATAATTTTCTTTAATATCTCTAATAGGTTCGCAAAAATTTGATGGGATACTAGTGTCCCTCTGGGTGCGAACAGAAACTTTTTATTATGTATAAATAGAATAATAAAGTTACGCTATGGAGTTTAATTCTTTATATATATTTATTCTTTGATATACTTTTTATTTCTAATTCAAACAATTAATATATCTACCATAGAAAATTGATTAATATAAATATAATAAATACTTTACATGTGAAACATAATGAAGCCATTTTTATCTCTTAGCATGCATTACAAATCAATACCAGTAAGCAAAGTTCGATTTTCTATATTGTTGCTTGCACTTTTGTTTCAAACTCCGATAAATATCCACCATGTTTGTTCATTATATCAGATATATTTTTTTCTTTTTGTTAGTTAGGAAGACTGGCCGTCTTGCCGTCCTTCATAATGTTCAATCAGACTCTTGGCTATTGCAGCTTTGTATTTTCGAAACCATAATTTATTTAGATATTTAATGTTGTAAACAGTATAGCTATTTACAAATGCTATTTCTAGAAAATCAAACAAGATTCTTTGATCGTGTTGATGACTTGCGATCTAAGTGGTATGAAGTAGTTCTTTGACCCATAAGATCGACTCCCCCCATCCCTTTGTTGTAGAGATTTACATATGTAGAAAAACATTTTTTAAACCTTTGGTTCAAATAGATTGTCAGTGGTCTTAATTTATATGCTTTGTCACTCTTATTATCTTTGAGATTATCATCAAAGTAAAGACATTGAATTATCATTTATAACGACGTTAAGAGTTAATTAAAGATCTTATGCATTTGTTTCTGTAGTATCTTCTTCATTAGCTATAAATTAAGATCCATAGTTATTCAATAAATGTTAACTTCCTAATCATCAGCACTGTCTATTTTGTCTAAAATTCTATAAATTTGGTTGCTAAAAGTGCTGTTAAAAATATTATAACATCTTGTTCTTTGTTTTCTTCCAATTATCTAGTTTCTGAATAACTCTACATTCAATAATATACTATTAATAAAAAATATTTTTATGGAAATATTTTACTTGCTAATCTATCCGTTAATAAAGTTTACTTTAATATGAAAACTATAAAATAACAAAAAGCATAAGATAAGTGTTTAATCCTCAACAAACCTTTAAACTGAGAAAAAAAAAGAGAAAAAAAATACCCAAAAATTAAAACTGACATAAATTTTGCATTGTCATAAAAACAGAGCAAAATTAATTTTAACAAATATTATTTGCAATAGATAAATATTAAATAAGTAATACAAAATTGAAATATACATGTATGAAAAGCATATGATAGGTAGAAAGTTATTCTAAAAAATGACATTCTTTAAAGACTTACATAGTAGAAACATAAAGTCCTATGATAGAAATGTCTAGAAATATTAGATTTATACATTTAGAGATCTACTATTATTCTTTCTTATATTATAAAATTATCATAAATGTAATGATAAATAATACAATGACAAACCAATCAAAATATGGGACACCAGTGTCTTTTTGATGTCAAAGGGACATTACATATTTAAAGTTGAATTTTGACCTAGAAATTGATGATACAAACCTATCCTTATTGAGTGTATCGACCACAAACAAATTTAAAAAAAATCACCATAATGCTTTTACGATCAATGTTTTATTACTGGTTCTTGGTACCAAAATTTCTACAGATATTCAGTAAGTTTTTGGACTAAAATTGTAAAACAAAATAAAGGGGTGAGTTCGATATTTGTTTTAATAATTTTATTATTTTTTTTATAGACTATGTTTTTTTTGGAGAGGAAGTTATAGTTTCGAAGTTTGGGAGATACATCCTCGGCGGTTCGAAATTATTATCACGTTATGACACTTAAAATACCAGTTCCAATATCAATTTAGGATCGTATCGTTTCAAATACTTCATTATCCTAGTACTTCAGTTGTACTTGAATGTCAAATAACACTTATATCCTATCATTTTAGATATACATCAACAAATCTTTACACTAAAGATGCCATTTTCGAATTTTAAATAATGTATTTTTAAGAATAAAGCAAACTATATTGATATTTAGTATTAAACAACGCAAAATATTGAAAATAATTTCACTGATTTACAGTTGTGTTTCTACAACTCTGATATCATATGTCACCACATATATATTACTGGCTACTAATCTGACCACCTTGTACTTAACAAATAAACAAATTATGTATTTATTTGATTTTACATGCAGGCAAATAAATACCCCAGTAAACAAGTTATTAAATTATTTTTGTCTTTTTCACAGTGTCCTTCAATTACGCAAACAAAACTTTCTATTTTTTAACTTTAGTTTAACACCATGATTTTTTTAGTCACAAATATAGTCCATGAAATGTCACGAATACCCTTATGTATTTGTTGACTGTTTTGTCGAACAGCACAACTGCTGTGTCCTGGTGGGGTTGTGTAATATACGAGTATATACGTATGTTTTCTTTCAATTTTGGACATGATTATAAGTAGAATTCCATAAAATAAACCTAAAAATGACATGTTAACCCTGAAAATTTGAATAAAGTTGAGGAGAAGAGCAGGTTAGCTTTTATGACGTTGAATGGGGATGGTTGCAAGCAATTAAATATAAACAAATCCAACTCTGTGTCTATCAGGAACATGAAAAAAGTTACTTAGATTTCGATCCCCATCTCTACTCCAAGTCTAGGAGCGACTTATTCCCATAACTTTCCAACAATTTTTATGTATTATTCTCTGTATTTAATGATGATGCATTAGGGATTACTTTATATTTTTATTGTTTTGCTTTCAAATAGTTAAATTATATTGATAGCAACCTTTAAAAAAAACAAAAAACAAAAACACTCTTTAGATTCCACAAGAATAAAATCTCCCAAATGTTAAAGTCGTATTTTATTTAATTCTATTTATTGCCCTATCTACCCTGTATCCTTTGTAAAATATATGATATAAAAATGGACTCTCCAATCCCCCTTCTTTAATTAAGTTATACCTTCCACGGCCTTATTATTTGAGAAAGTTTCAACATCAATAGAAATAAAAACCATATTAAATAAATATGGTGTGCCCAATAGTTCTTATGTAGGACAGAATGAACTCATAGCCATGACTTAAATAGTTTGCAAGAAGAGAGAGTTGAAAATGGGTACAACTAGGTTATTGGTTTATTTTGTATTACCTAATTTCCCTTTCAGTTCTCCATTTTTCCTTTCCTCAAAATGATGCACATGCCCAAAAATAAGGACAAGGAAAAAGAAGATAAACAAACTAAAAATTCAGGATTTGTTCAATTTTCTGGGCTGTTTGCAAAAGAAAAGGAAAGCTTCTCCTTTCATGAATGGGTATTTATTACCTACATGTGTCATAGATATCTTTACTTAAAAAAGTATACATATTATTTTTTTATTTAGAAATAAAATTTAATTCATCGATCTGTGCATACTAATTTAATTAATCTACATAGATCTCAAATCTTATTTTAGACTACAATTTATAATGAAATAATTTAGTTAAAACTTATAAAGATATAATTAATATGTCATTTGAAATATTAACGTCAGCTACAACTTAAATCGTTCAAGGCTGTCATCAATCAAAATAATTTTAGTACTATTAGTCTTTAATGAAGGACTTAAATTGATCTCATCCTATTAGCAATCCTTGAAACAGTTTCATATTATAAAAAAACCCTCTAAATTACATAGTTTTTGTGAAATATCAAATGAAAGTGTTACGTTAGTTAGCAAATTGAATTAGTTTGATAAAACTTTTAAGTATATCTCATATTTGGTAATTTTAAAATTGTTCCTACCCTTTTTATATTTCTTTTTAAACCCTAACACATGTATTTCCTAGCTACCCTAAGACCTACTAGGACTGAATTATATACTATTTTTCTACAGTGCTTTTAAAACCTGTTCAAATATTGAATATCTCCGTGAATATTTAATTTATTTAAACTTTTTTTTTGTAAACAAAAAATTCCTTATTTTCATATGTTTTAGATATAAAGTTCTTTCGATACCTATATTCATAGAAGGTAGCTCAAAAATGGCGTGCATGACATTTTGAATGTAGTGTAACGATAATTTTTTTTTTTTTACATACTTTTATTTTATTTTATACAACATGTTAGAAGAACAACAAGGAAATATATTTATAAAATTTAAAACTCGAAAATCCATTTTTTATTTAAAAGCAATCATTTGGATATAAGGGAGGCTTTACCAAATTTATTTTTGTTTAGACAAAAATAAAACGTATCTTCTTTGAGGCATACCTATTTTTATGTAAATATTTAGTTATTAAATAATATTCAGAGAATATATGTACAAATTTTGAGACTTATAGATACATTTTTTATTTCAAAAATAATCCATTCAAGAGAAGGAGGTGTTCATAATCGGAATAAGATTTTACACTCTCAGTTTTAATGAATTAAATTGGTTTTGTTATCAAAAATAAATCTTATTGGACCTTATTAGCTGACAAATATGATACTATTGGCATCAATAAACAAATTATTTACTTTTTACTAGAAAAAAAATTATATCTGAAAATTCATAATCTAGAAGTAGTAGATAATAATTGTAAATACGGTAGTTCAGAACATTACATATCTTTACATAGTATTCAAAATTTGTGTAGTTTCAGAAAACTATTAGCTTCAAGAAGGATTAATTATGTAAGTGTACAATTCCTCCTTTTATTAGCTGCAAGTATTAACTTTCATTTAAAACAAAAAGTCGCTCTTAAAAATTTCTCTATATTGTTGTCAATTTGAGATAAAACTATCAAAATATTTTAAACATATGTACAGCTCTATTTTTTATGGATCTTCTAAGCAAATTCAATTTTTTAGTTGACTATAGGAAAAAAACGGGAAAGGAGAGTAAAGAGAGAAAAATAAAGCTTGAATTGAGAAAATGTAACTTTCAAAAGTGACACATTTCATCCTATTTGAGAAATTTGACATGCCTGGTTAATGAGTAAATTGTATCTTGAATTTTGAAGAAATACATAAGCCATGGGAAAGGCATTTATTCATTCATACATGTGAAATTAATTTGTATTTTTTGGTTACAAAAAAAAAAAAAAATATTTTCCACTCCCTTCTTCTTCTTTTCTAATTGATTCATATAAAATATTGGACCAAATATTGAAATTTCTAAGAATTTTTGCGGATACAATATAATGCAGATATTGTGTATTTTGCCCGATATATCAGCCTGGGTCTAAACTCAACATCTTAAAAGTTATTGTAAATTTTTCATCGAAAAATATCCTTTAGTCTAACTTTGTAGAGGAGTTTTTTTTTTAAATTACTGATTAGTATTATATCTAAATAAGTTGAAACAATAGCCGAGTTATTTTGGTATGTTGTGTTGATTTTTGGCTTGTCTGAGACTAATCAACTCCGAGTAATTGAGTCAAAAACCACAATCGTAAAATCTGTCCCTGGTCCCCTATATATGTGCATATATAAGTATATCAGAACATTTATTTATGTCCTAATATTGGCCCTACTAAAATATTTTTTTACTACTGAAAAACATTTATTGCAGTATCATCATTCAAAAAATGCAAGCTATGAAAATGAATCTATCTGCTAGGTCATTATAGTTTAGCAAACAATTAACTTTTAGTTTTTCTTGTACATATTTAGCTTTATTTTTTATGAAATTTAAAAAAAATCTTAATATAAAAACAACAGTGACTATTTACTTTCTTTTTACTGGTTGAGATTCTCTTTATTTACAAACATACGAGGGTTCACACAATATGAACAATGAGGCAGGGACATTGTGAAAAGAAATCAATTGAAAAGAATCTCCTTGAATATCAATTATGTCCCCTATGTTTATATTTCTTAATTTTGGATTATTTTCTTTTCTGGAATTTAAAGTATTTATTTTCCTCCGTTATTTATTTTATAAACGTATTTTATATTACACATAACATTGATTTTTCCTTGTATGTGTTATGTTTATTAAATTCTAACCCATTCTCACATCTTCTTTTCAAGTAGCATTTTTACAAACATATCACACTTAATTTCAGAAGTTCACCTTATCTTTTTTTAAAATAACTCTATCCACTACTAACTTCCAAACATCCCCGGCCAACTAGACCTAAAATCAGATAAACTTATTCTTTTGTCCATTAACCAGCAAAATTTAATTTGTGAATTTTATCAACTGAAAACTACATTTTTGGAATGGCAAATTTTGTTTTCTAACCACATTAAATGATAAAGAGAATATTAAAAAAACAAGAGTTTATTATAAACAAAACATACAATAAAACATGTGATGTCAAAATGTAAAGCAAAATGACAAAAAGTTGTATGTTTTGATTGAGAATAAGTACAATAATTCATGGCTTATCCAACTAATAAATGTCAGTTTACTATGAGTATACAAGGCACCCATGTGAAAATGCCTGATTTTATAATTTGACTTTTTATTAAAGGGGTATCACAATAAAAACAATAAATTTAAACAAAATTTAGTCTAGATCACAACTTCGATTCCGGACATTAATCTCGTACAAGCTTCAAAAATATCCTTGGACCCTTTCAGTCCCTAATACAGCCATTTTTGCATGTTTTAAAATCTAGCAGATAAACGAAGCTTTATAATTTAGTAAATAAATATTTTTTTACATATCTACTTTATATGTATTTTTTAATTATTTCACAAATATTAAATAAATTAATCTAACATTTTTGCCTACGCACACCCGACATTGTATTTCCTATTTAGAAAACCCTCTATTTTTGTTATAACATACTTACCTTAAGTAATAAAAGGTAATAATTATAACCCAAGTCAACATAATTTTAACGAATTTTTTACTTCAGATTATTTTTATCTTAAGTACATGAAAATTACGTTTATAAACCGAAACATTTGGGTTTTTTTACTTTTAGAGTGTTTTTTATAAAAAATATCGTTTCATCATTTACATATTGAGTGTTACTTTTCGGTTTAAGCGAATGAAGAAGAAAAATAAAAAAACTTATAGTACCTTAATAAAATTAATTTCTTAAAAGTTCAAAAATATTTATATATTTTACACCATTTCAATACAAGCGTAAAAAATTTGTAGACTAGTGTATATAATCATTGATATTTTGAGTTCTTTTTTTCTTAACTTCTTATCAAATACTTTTAATTTATTTTTAAGGTACAGCAATCTTAGCTTTTACATTATTCTGTGAAATACTTTCTTTTCCTTCTACCCCTACTGTTTCTCTCTTTGCCTTTACCTATGTACACACAATTTTGTAAGTATGTATGTACATTTCTTGATTATTCCTTTACATACTTCCTTTAGGAAAAAAATGTTAGGGGAAGAAATGAGATAGAGAGGCAAAAATGAGAAAATAAATCTTACAAACTCATCAAAATTCAATGCAAAGTAATAATAATTTACAACTAATGAATTTTATTACATTATCAACATACTTATATACTATAATTATCATTAATAAAACCCTTGATTGGAATCAGGAAGAAAGTGTGAGATTTTATCAAGAATATATGTGGCCCGTCAACACCAAAGCAAGCAAAAATTATTTTTCTCAAAATTAGATATGGACCACATTCGACAAATTAGTGTACATTTCCTTCAAACAGTTATTTCTATTTAACCATGGGAAGCACCGCAAATCGTACTTCAAGTAGACAAAAATGGTTCATCGGGATAAAAGAATGAGATACCGACAGACTTTAATTTATTTATCATAATAAAAATAAAGTTATTAACAATAGCTAAATTCTTAGTTACCTTAAGTAATCCAACAAATTTGAATACATTGTCCATTGTTGACTCATATATAAAATATGGCCTGTACTTACATATAAAGTAAAAAAAAAAAAGATTTGGGAATTTCTCCTTTTTTTGATTTTTGTTCAAAATTGTGTTTATGTTAACGCACATTATAGAAATAACCTTCACTTCTTTAAAAGAGTTAGTTTAAAAAAAAATAATGATTATAATGCGAATTAAAATATTTTTGATTAGTGGAAAGAAAATGCTGTTAGTGGTTTTCGTACTTCCGAAGTTTAATTTCCTTTCATTCCTATAAAATATAGCATATTTTAAATCACAAATTACTTTCATTTTAAAAGAGAAAAGTGTTTAGGTTTAGAGATTATAAAAATCAAAGTTCTATCAAATAATTTCATTTATACACGTATTACATGTGTGAGACTATCACAAGAAATGAGATCCTAAAAAAATATGTGAAAAATAAAACTCTAGGTTTTTCTTATTCTAACTATTCTTGTTTCATAAGAAAACAAAAGACTATTCTTGTAACATAAAATTTCCCCACTTTTAAACAAAAGTTTTAAAAACTGCAAAAAATACAGTATTGCTTGTAATCTGCTATTTAATTTGAATGCATTTTTTTAAAAGTATAATGCTTCAAAAAATCTGCAGTGGTCTCTTAAAGATGGCACATCACTAAATCAGATTACAAAGATGCATTAAAATTTATGTTGGTAATATTAAATTTTTAATCAATATTCATTTTCCTCAACCTAACAATTTTTTATCTTAGGTTTACTTATTTTCCTACATCCGTTACTTTATCCAAAGATTCTTCATCATTTTTATCTTCAACATCCAATAATTCGGGAGAAAACAGTCTTTCAACATTAGCGGCTAATTTATTACAAGGTATCACTCAAAATTAAATTGTTTAATTTTATTAATTTGTAATCCACCCCTTCTCTATTATCCGACTCAGCATGTTATTTTGATTGTACAAGTAACAGATCAACCCATTTTGTTCAAGAATAAGGATTCTCATTTAAATATGCAACTTATTTCTTCTAATCACATGGAAAAAGAAAGAAAAGGTGTTTTTCATGGGAAGGGTGTGATTTGAGCAGAAAAGAATTGAAGAAGGCGATAAAAAATATTAAAAACTTGTATTTTGTAGGAAAAAATATCTTGTAAAATTTTATAAGATATTTTTTCCTGCAAAATTTACAACTGATAAACTCTGGGGGGAAGTAATGAACATTTTATATAAATATGATTTTTTTCTTATGGAACGAATATTTTAATAATTAGTGCCATTTGAAAACTATTTCTAGGAAATTACTTGTACATTTCGAATTTTCAACAAATGACATTTATCCCTCCGTATCAATTTGTTCATTTTTTTTCATCTATATATTCTACGTTATTTCTAACTTTGTTAAATATAGCAACAATTTTTCTTGATCACTGACATATTGTGGTTGACGATATTGCTTGATATGAGTTAGTTATTATGAATTGATTATTTACTTAAACGCATTGTGACGTTAATACTTTAAGGAAATCGTAGCCATTTGGGAAATTATATTCAAGATGAAGGAATAAAACTGTTAAGAAAAATTCTACTACTAATTTTTACATTGTTATTTTTTTGTGATGTATTAATACTAAAATTTTAGAACATATTTATGTTATTTATCATACAAAATATTTATTTGTTATAAATAATAAATCAAGCATTAATATTATTGTACTTTTGTCTTTTTTTTGTTTTTAATTTATGTGTAATTTTTTAATCATCCAAGGATATAACTATATAGAGATGGGAATAAGTAATGATTATCAATTATTTAATGAAGATTAATTTAGTTTTATACCTAGAGGGTGGTTAAACTTCAATTTTATCCACATTGTAAAAGATATATTTGGAAATTAAGATAATCATTTTATACATATATCTTCTAATATGTCACAAGATATAATTTTGTAAATCTAAACTTAACATGGCAATTAATTAGTATGACGGCTCATGTTGGATCTAATGGTTTAAAATTCATTAATTACTTATGAATCATTATCAGTAATAACCATCATCTTTTACATGGAAACAAAAAGATTAATTAAAACTGGATTAGAGTATAACATCACTAAAAGGAGATCAAAATATATTCCATTATTATTTTTATTAGAAAATATAAAACCATTTATTCCTGATATTACCAAAGTTTCAAATAAAATGTGTTCTGACTTCATAATGCCTGTTTAAGTAATAATGTAACTTTAACAGGTTAGTAAATTTTTATTTTAAAAACTGAAGTGATATAACATGAAATATACACTACTCATGTCCATTTGTATGATATAGGGGAGGGAGAATTCACATTCTGAATCTACAAATTCTCCATTAGGCAACATTCATACCAATGAAAAGATAGCATTTATAATTTCAATTAATTGAACTTAGAGAGCTAAGTTTATATTTCACTTGAAGTATAATTTAAGATTGATACACATGAAATGATATATTTAAAAAAAAATAAACGTTTTAAATTGCAAAGGCTGGGTCATATCCCTGTGATATATTGTAGCCAGGAATTTAATTATTCTTAAAAAAAATTCTAAAGCTAAAATAATAAATCATAATCTTGGCAGAAAGGAGGCTCAGACGATGATGTACATGAGATCTTAGTAGTTTGGAGTACGGATTATTTCCAGGCAAAAGTATACGATCCTGGAAGAAACGTTTAATAACTAATACTGAGAAGCAAAAGCCATAAGCTATATGAAATATATTTTAATAACTTGGAAACAAATTTTGGACAAGATAACAGATACTTTCTATGCAAGGCACATTTATATTCTATTAATTGAAAAAAAAATTACTTGGCACAAGTTCACTTGACAAATTTTTTTGCAGTTCAATTCAACTCAATCTAAAAAGACTTGTTGTTATTCCCTGCATTTATAATAAACGCACCTCCCATTATGATTGGCTGTACCAACTATTATAGCTACAATATTTTTTAGCAGGATATTTCAATAATAATTATTTCTAATTGGCAAACTCTACAGAGGGTTAATTAAAATATTTATATAATAGTATTGTAGAGCATTATACAATTAATAGTTAAATAACATTGACTTAATTTTACAAAAAAAACAATTGTATGTTGCTTTCTTGTAATTGCCTCCCAAAAATCCCTGTTATTTAAAAAAGAAGTACTAGTTAAATAATGTCCAAAAATCATAATTTACAAATGTATTTTTAAAATTAAAATATCTAAATCAATAGAGCTAAGTTTGTCTGTATGGGTGTCTGTTATATGTATGCATGAAAAACAGTCTTAGGACGTATTGTACATAGTAGTCCCTGATGTATATGCTAAAAATATTTTTGATCTTAGAAATTTAGAAATAATAACACAGTCGTATTAATCTAATATTATAGGCATTTGAATGTAGCATCGTGCATGTATACAGAGTGTATTGTGTATAGTTATCCCTGATGTATATCATAAACTTATTTTTTATCTAAGAAAAAAAATATTGTCCTATTAATTAAATATTGCATATATTAAATATGCACGTGGCATCGAGCGTGTATACCGGGATAACTGTTTCTGTTTGTTTCTATTATGGTCTTTTACATTTATAATAATTCATATTTATTTTTATATCTTAATATTGGTATAAAATATAAACGTTGATATGTAGAAATCAATTAAACCTCGCATACATTTTGTACTTAGCATCTCCAGATCCTTGTTTTGTTTGTTTTTGTTAGTGAGCATCTCGAGATTAAAGTACATATAATTCATTCCATCATATTAGTGTATGTTTATAAAAGTCTTATTAATTATTCTTCTTTCATTCTTCAGGACTTAAGAAATCATTTGATGTGTAGTTATGTATGAATGTGCTCATCTAAAGCGTAAAGTAAAACTAAGGATTTCTGAAGGAGTTATGTTCTATATTTTTGAAGCAAAATCTGTCTTTTAGCCAACGCCTAATTAATCCTGGCAATACCGGGCACTACCACTAGTTCTGAATAAGAGTAGGGCTTTAAAAACCATAGATGCAATCAGTAAAGAAACTGTCCCTATGTTTTTTTTTCATCTCTAGAAATTGTGTATGTATGTATACTCCTATTTTATCTATACATTGATTTAATTTATTAGATAAACAATAAGTGTAACAATAAATATAAAGTGTTAATTAGACTATACAATATCATAATTTGACCTTTAGAGATACATAATATGTGTTTTGATTTTAAGATACTAGCTACTTGCCAACAACATCTACCAATTGACTTTTTATGGTCTTAAGGTGAGTTACTACATTTATCAAGCGTGTACACCTGTAATGACGAAATTTAATTTTAAAAATTTTGGATATTATAAATTATGTCTCAAAATAAATGCTACATTGAATAAACACAAATGATTCCGTGCAAAAAAACCCTTAATTTCTATTTAGCTTACAATCTTAGAACTTTTATTACTAAATAGAGCATCTAAACGTGCTGGCATAAAATTAATTATATTTTGAAGAGTCTCCAGAGGAATGTTGTTCCACTCTCTCTTTAGAAATTGCTCCAACTCTTTCAAATTTCGAGGAGCAGAAGGGAGACTGTCAAGCCTGTCTTTCAAAATTGACCGAATATTTACAATTGGATTGATATCTGAGCTGTTACCCGGCCACACCCCCTTACCCCAAAACAAAATATTTCAGTGTTTCAGCCATGCCTCAGTTATATCAGCAGTGTGTGCAAGATCACAATCGTTTTGAAAACCTCCTGTGAAACCGTTTTCTTAATGAAATTGGACCAGTAGGTTTTGTTCTGACCAAAATTGGTTCAGGATGACTTTCCAATATATTTGAGACATAGCTATGAGGCATTTCGTGAATACTAGAGATCTCAGAAGCTAACATTGTTCCCCGTCCTGGATTCTTTGAGATTTCTTGACAGTCTCAACGGGCAAAACATTTTCAAAATTTCTTGCACAAATTAAAGTTACCTGGTTGTTTAGGATCCAAAACAGGGGAAAGATTGAATTATTACTAAAAATAACATTTTTTCAGTCTTCAGGAGACAGCTTCCAGACCATTTTCGAGAATTCATGCCTATCACGAATAGTTAATCTTGCTTTTTTTTTTGCCTTTTGAATGCCTTACAAACAAAAGTTTTGCTTAGATATCTGTTATCAGTGTCCTTGGAGCAAGTTTTGTGAATCCCTGATAAATAGGCCAATGTTATACAGCTTTGAAGCCTTTTTCCTAAAGATCAAGAAATAATAAATTTTGCTTTGGTGCTTTTAATTTTCTTCCGTCCCTTTCAAGTCTTGTATTTTAGACTATCACCTTTTTTGGACCTCATCCGCCACTTTTGAACAGTTTCTTATGATATATCATTTAAACTAGCAATCTTTTTGATTGATGATCCAGCCTATGTTTGACTCACAGTCTCTGATCTGATCCTTTAATCATAATATATGACGCTGCTCTGACTCTTAAATCATAATACATGACTCTGCTCTGACTTTAATATTTTCACCACTGCTTTTGAACTACAAATGAGTTTTACGTCTTGCATACGTAGTTATAAACAGCTATTGTATTCAATTCGGTTTTTTAGTGTACTCATCAAACGTTTTATGCAACAAGTATATCCGTTCAAATTAAAAGGAGACAAAAAGGCTGATTAATGAATGTACCATTTATTTTGAGACATAGTTAAATCTTAAAACTTTAAAAAATCTCCTATTCAAAAAAAGAAGTATCAGGATTTAAAATGTTTCTTATTTTTACGTGTGGAAATATCATGATAAATTAACTTTTGGAAGTACGAAAATAGCTAACATGACATTGTATCTCCTACAAACAAGAAACATTTTATATTAATGAACCTCTTTATTTTGACAAGAAGATTTTTTTGAAGTTTGATGATTATAATATGCAAAGTTTTAAGAAATAAACTGCATATACACGCATGACCGATGTGATAACCTATCTATCCAGATTTGTTCAAACTAATATCTTGATCTAACGTAGGGTCAGACTTATAGCTAATATTCATAAATAAGCATATTTTCCCATAATTGATAAAAATCTGTCTATAAAGTATTAAAACATTTCTCCTTTTATACGTTTTTGTTCAAAATTGATTTTATGTCAATAAACCTTTTATAAAATCAAAATATTTTAAATTGATAAAATTGTTTTTATACTTACGATATCTTTAATAATTAATTTTATAAGTCTTTCAGTTTTATATAAAAATTAAAAATGACGTTTTGATTCATAATAGTATTATTTTATTTAATGCCAATGTCCACTACAGATTTTGGGATTCTATTGTCAATTTGAAACAATTGCTATGATTTCTTTACGAGCAATCAAAGTTCATAATGTACTGGTAGAAATATTATTATGATTGCCGAGGAAATAAATAAACGAAATTATACTTCATTTTTTGCAACAATATAATGAAGTTATTAGAAAACAATTGTAATAAAACTATTCTTACTCTTAATTCTAATTATTTGGATTAAAATTACACGTGTTTTGTATGTAAATTAAATATTAATGATCAAATTAACTCATAAACTACTAAAGTTTTTGAATCTTGATGAACAATCAACCGTTTAATTTTTAAATGCTATTATCTAACTAAGAGCTCTTTCTCCTCTTTATATCTATTTTAAATATCATTATTGACCCCCCCACTCCCCAAATTTTGCTAATTGTTTTTTTACATTCCATGCGTTTATAAAGGTAGATTTTATTCATTCAAAATATTTAAGAATTGGCCATACAGAATTCCCTCTTGACGTCACTTAAAAAAAAAAATTGAAGCAACGACTAAAGTATACAAAATAGTTAAATTAAATAATGGAAAAAGCAACATCACAAAGACAATGTAACTATGGCATATTCAAAACATTTCCTTTTGAAAAATTTATCGTGTTCGTTATAAGTCTAGCAAATCGAACGTTGACCTGTATTTACATAAAGATGGGGTTAAAATAACTCAAGATAGCTTGTGAGTAATCATACACTATACACATAGCTTTGAGAACAACACGAGACATGAAAAGATAAATAAATCACCATTTAATATAATAAAGAGGGAAAAAATGCTCACTACACCTGAACTATTTGTTGATGTTAATTATTTTTCAATTTCATCTCTCCTTCACTCTTTATATGTGTGTGTTCTTTTGCTGTTTAATAAATTTTTATTTGCAAAAAATATGAAAGCATTTATATTACTAAGATATTACTTTTTAATAAGCCCACTCCTTTCTAACACTAAAAAAATTGCTTTTCCACTCTACTATTGTCAAGTTAATAACAATTCTTTCCATGTCGTCTTTTCTTCTTAATTTAATAGTTAAATAAAACAATATTATACTAAACACTTTTTGACATTTAATGTTACATTGACATATGCCTTTTTTTAGGAAGCAGTCAAAAAACCGACAGAATTTATCTACTTTTTAATAGACAAATGGTTTTAACAAACTTTAAAATACTGTGCATATATAATTGAAATCCTCTTTAATAATTTACATGTCCGAGATAGAAAAATTGTTTAAATGTCAATTTTGTTCTTTTGACTACAAATGACAAGAATTATCCTCAATAAGATGACTACGATATAATTTTTTTTAATGAGTATATTTTCGATGCTTATGCGTTTGTAAACAAAATTTTTATGTTATTTAATCAACTCCAAAAGTGTTTTTGAAGCTTCTAATCCATTTTTTATACGTGGTAAACTATCTAAAAAACTTTTAAAGAAAAGAAAAGCATACCATCAAACAAAAATAAGGGCACAAATAATTAAGGAAAGTATGAAAGGAGAGTTTGTGTGAGTAAACGGATTATACTTTGTGGACGCCAATCATCTTTTATCAATACAGTACGTAAGTAAAATAGAGTATTAACTTCCTAAAACTTTTGTAAAGTTCCATTGTCACTTCTAAATTGAGGTATGTATTAGTTAATGAAGAAATGGAAATGCTTTTCATATTTTATTACCTATGGATACAATACAAAAAGAATAGATTATAAATACATTATCATTGAGAAGATTAACTATTTGATTTGATCCTACAGCAAGAAAGAAAATCAGTTTCATCTAGTTAATATTAAATGAAAGTATATTTTTTTACATTAATTCATCAAATTATTCAACAGTTTTTGGAATCAGAGAACGGACTTATTGAGTGAGTGTTATCTACATATATTATGATCATATTCCCACAAGATATGAGTAGTATTGTAAAACGAATTATTCTCGTATTTTGAGGGATCACTGTAAAAGTCAATGTCCTTCAAAATTTATAAATATCAATAACATCCATATTTGACATCCGATTGATTGAAGTTATTATTTAAAAAATATTTTTTTATTCAGTTTATTGATATTAATATAAATATATAACAAAAGATAATATAAATAATAACCGGGCCAATTACATGTTAGATACATAGAACCATTATAGTTTAAGCTTAAAATTCATGAGTAGATCTACCATAAATATACAATTTACTTGCAAAACAAATTTATTATATAAATAAAAACTCTAAATTAAAAACAGCACGAAAAAGTGAAATGAATAAAAAAAAAGAAGTGATAACCAGCTTTTCCTAAAATTCTAGTCAAAACTTTTCTTCTGTTGGAAGCCATAGATGGAATATACTTCTGCTGCTTTGGACCCTGTATCAGTTCATATTTTGGAATTTTCAACGATAAGATGACATATCTAGCGGTTACAGCCAAAATTATAGTTATCACTTCTTTCAATATCATAGGTATATATGTCAGCTTGATTGTAATAAGAGATTTCGAGATTAACAGAACAAAGTCAATGTTTTTTAGTTTCTGAGATAGCTGCTTGGTTTCTTCATCCCAGTCCAAAAAGTACAATTGCTTTATGAAACTTTTTGTCACTACCTAACAAACATTTTACATTAAATTTTAAGTTTTGTGTTGTTGAATATTTTCCCAAAGTCCTTCTTTCATGGTCTCGAGAAAATAACAAAACTTCTCAAACTTACTGCTCTCAGTAATTATTCTTTTCAATTCAAGAGAGGGATTCACCGACGTATTTGCAACAATCTTCCTGTATATTAGCGAGATGATAATAGATAACCGGCGTATATCACACCCCAGATAAGATTTTGGTCTATTAAAAACCTTATTGTAATTTCTAAATAAAAGTGTACAAGTCGAGTTTATTCTTCCAAAAATCATTTTCTTTGAAATTATAGTAATTTTTGTAGCTTTATAAGTTATACTAGGAATAAAACAAGTCTTGCGAAGGTCTTCTCTTTTTGTATGTTGAGCCACCATCAGGGGTTTATCTTTGATTTATACAATTGATCTAATCTGATTCAAGTTATCTTCGTGGATACCAGTACTCTTCCATTTGATGCCAAAAATATCAACCTTCCTTCTTATATTGCAGCTCGCAATTTTTAAATATCGAGTATGGTTCTATTTGCCAATAGGTAAATTATCTGTTTTACGCACATTTAACTCAAGATCAGATAATTTTTTTAATTTTTCAAAGAATCTTAGCATTACTTTGAACATCTATAGTAGTTGAACCTCTGAATTTGTTTTCAATGTCAGAGTATCATCATCTGCATATAAGAAATTGAGCTGCTTATACTCTGAAACTGCCATACTTTTTCTAAATATCTCCTAGAAGCTCCCCAAATGCAGCAATAAAAGAGAAAGGGAAGCGAAAAACATCCTTTCTTCAGATTTAATTCAATAATACTCGATGTCTCTACACACCATCTATATAATTTATTGATGTGTCATTATAAATCAGATTTTCTTGGAAGCAAAGGCCTGATAGGTCCTGATAAGTATTTTGTAATGAGAAATCTATTGAAAAGTTTGAGCAAAATCAAAAGTTAAAATTGAGCCAATTTTTTTTCTTTTCATTACAGAGTTAATAGCTAGATAAATATTGCAAAAAAACAGCAGATATTTTCTTGTGTTTAAAAAGCACCATTTTGTGCTATTTCAATATTTTTGTTCAAAATGTATTTTGTATGAATAGCTATTACCCTGGAAATAATTCTATAAAATTTAAAGTACTTCAATAGGCCTCCAGTAATTAAAGTTTAAAATAGATTCTTTGTTTGGAATGAGAGCAATCCTTCACTTCTTCAGCATTTGACCGAACTCTGCATGGAGTATCTAATTTTTGTATATTAGGTGTAACCTCATCTTTTAGAAGCGAAAAACAATTAACAGGAATTCTATCAGAGACTGAGGCTTTAAAATCCTTTCTATGAAATTTGAATTAATGAATGATTATTTTCCTTGTTAATAGGAATACTGACTCCATTGAAAAAGTCTGGCATAACAGCTTGGGAGAAAAATTAGCCCTTGCTAAAGCTATTTTCCAGTTACTTTTGGATATTTCTCTGAATTTCTTTTTTGTTTCCGCCAAGATTACATGGCACTAACTTTTATTATTCTCTGCAGCATCTTTTCTAAATTATGCGGAGAAACTACTCTCCAAGCACAAATTTTATTTCATCTTAAATTTATAATCTTCTGTAATGTCTTTAGATATTTTAATCTAAAAAATTTTTGTTCTTAATAAAGTTCTTCAATACTTAACTTGATAAGAAAGGAGTTCTAATTTGTATAAAGTCTTTTTAAAAAAAAATGTAACTAATGGAGGAGAGAACAAAACCACATCAATTCATGATATCTTACTTCCCCTTTTTAAAGAAAATATAAAAACACAGTTTGTTAATTTAATCTAATATATATATTGTCTAAGTTTCTGAAAAATAGCTTTATTCGTATATTGAGGACAAATTTTAAAAAGTTCAACATTTAGATGACTAGTGAAGATAAATGACAACATATTTATCCTTTGAGGATTAATAATATCCCGAAAGAAATATGAAGAGTTATCATTGGGCCTATAAACATCTATAAACCAAGGGTGTCTATTCAAATTTTGTGTCATTTATTTTCGTTGGAGTATTCTTTGTTACCAAAAAAAACATCCTTAAGTCTCCATGTAATAATAGTGAAGAATCCTTAATTATAAATATTTCTGGTGAAAAGTTACAGTTATCGCTACAAAAGGAAGGGATCAAAAACTTAATGTTTTGGAAACAAATAATGTCAGGATCTGTTGATTAATTAGTGAAATCTCTAAATATTCTATTTTTATCCACACCAGGAATTTTGAAAATTATTATCTTATTTTCCATTATTATTTTTAATTTGTTGGAAATTCTGCACCTACAGAAATCCACAATTTTGATCTTAAATAATTTATCTGAAAGCTTCATTTTAATATAAATATATCTATTTAAAAGATAATGGAGCCGTCCATTAAAAATCAATAAACACCAGACCCATAGTTCTTTCATTATATCGTCTCTCTTACATGGAAAGATCAGTTAGTGTATTTCTTTTTTCCCACTGAGGAAGCACAAATTTGATGGTCCAGAATTTTATGAACGTCCAAATGAGGGTTTGATTGTTTCTTTGGCTTTCTAACTCAATGTATGATATATTTATGCCTTCATCTTGAACCATCTCTTCATGTGAATATTGAAAAAGATCCTTTATTTCGTCAAATTTTCAGTCCCATTATTCAATATTGTTTTTGATTGACCCCAATCATCATTAGCAGCAATATCAGTCAAATAAACCAATATCTGTCAAATAAACCTTCCTTTCTTAAATATTTGTGAAACAAAATAGTTTTGATTTTCAAAAAAGTACTTCTTTTCTAGGGCCAACTATTTTATTATATGTTTTCCTGCTTTTAAACTATATTTAAGCACTTATTTTCATGTGCTCAATCAATGAATCACAGATCACGTTTTCCACATAGGTTTTAATTACTCACTTGATTATTTTTAGTAAACATGGAAAGAACAAAGAAATTCAGTTTTTTTATTTGTTTTTTGCAAATATTTTTCTATTTTTAAAATAAAATGGGTAGTTCCTTGTCAAAATATGGGTCAATTTTATATTTTTAGTATCATGGGGTCAATGAGCTAGTATACTCAGCTGAAAACATATGAAATATTTGAAATTGAATTTCGACTATTTTGCAAAAATCAAACTTCATACAAATGTAGCTTTATAAATGTTATGAGTTGTAACAGTCATTTGAATGAACTACGACGGTGTCTTATATATATTTTCTGAGTCAATTGACCAATAATTATTATAAGAATCATTTGATAAAATGCATGACACAATAAAAAAAATACTCTATATCTCCTACTATTAGTGTCTGTATCAGAGCTGTAGTACTCGAGTCTACAGTCATTTCCATAAACTCGAGCTTGGTACTATAATTAACCGGATTGGACTTGGACTTCTACATATTTGGAATTGAACATGACTTGGACTCGGAAGAATATGAACAAATAATTTCTGTCAATTGGTCTTCCGGCAATGAGTTGTTTTTGAATAGTTCTCGCTTTATCATGCTCACCTGGATTCCAATATTTTTTACATACTTATACAGGGTGAGAATTTTAAATCTGGAACAAGCTTAGACAACAATATCTTTGTAACTCTGAGATCTATGTTTATGAAAGTGTGGTTATCATATTCAGCTGACAAATGTATAATAAGAAATACAAATCCTATGTTGCCATAATTGTGTGCCTTTGTGCTGTGTATGCAAATAACTCTCATGAACAGTTATGCTAGAGAGCTTAAATTAATGTTATCAGATCGAATGTCATGCTCGAAATATCAATAGGTGCAGTTTTTCCAAATCAAGCATTTGAAACGTATTTATTATGATAAAACCCACATTTTTAAAACTTTTATGTTTTTTGCAAATTAAATGTGGCCCCTAGCTCGCTGTCTCTTATCCACTTGGCTTATGTTATCTGGGAGAGTCCAATAAACATGTACATAAGACTTTTTAATCCTTACTGGCTTCCATTCTCGACATAGTGACCAACATAGATATAGTGGGTTCAAGGCCAGGCTGAAGTTGGTCACTATGTGGTGGTTACTTGAGATGGCTGGATTGAATAACTGACTTCACTCTGAACCCCATACATAAACAAACAAACTATTTGTGAATTGTTCAATTAATTTTGGAAAATATATTGTAAATATATATTATCATTAAGTTTTCCAGATTTAAAATCCAACCCTGTATATCCACAAGGATCAACTTAATATCGGAAAAAATTAATTTTGCATATACAACATATTGTCTTTTAATTATTTTCCTTGGTGACTACGAAAAAATTAATCTAATATTAATTACAATGTTACAATCAAAATTAAAGATTAAATACATTAAACTTATATTTGTAAGTAATGTTTTATTTACTCGAGGATGTTGTATTTTAATGTTCTCTCGGACATTAAATGGAATCAGAAAAATTGGACTCAAATTAGATTTTTTTATATAACATAATTATGAACCTATAAATTTTGTAATTAAAAAAAATATATTATCAACTTTTTTTAAATTTGAGAAATATCCATTTTTGAAGTCGTCCTTTTTTAAATTTTAAAGAACCAAACTACTTTGGAATTTTGATTGAGTATTTCCTCCTTACTGAATTTTGAATTTGGACTATCAAAAAAAAAAAAGTTTTTCAAAACATTTATTTTCTGCTTACATTTTGTCGTTTTTGTTCAATGACTTTTTGATTTTGATAAAACTATACGGGTTTACCTAACGCTTTTCATATTTAAACCACTTTTGAAGTCTTGGAAGTAAAAAAACTTCTTAAAACTTTTTGGTATATAAACTCTGTATAACCCTTCCACGAGCTTTCAAAATGTCAAAATTAAAAAAGGAACGGAATCTACGAATAAAATATAATAATATTAACAATAAAACAATTTTTTCTTTTTAACATATTCATACATAATGTAGAATCATACACCTTTTGTTGTCCACGTGGATTTTTCTTAGGGCCATAAAAAGTTACGATGTATTTATGTATTTTCTACCTATTTTTTTTCCTGTATATGTATGTTGGTTCAAAGCTGAAATACGAGTTAGGGAAAAATAATATTTTTAGAATATTTTTTTCACAAGTTTACAGTGTATTTTGTTATTTATATATTCATATACGCTTATTTTTAGTTAAACATCAGCAGAACATTATAACTACGACTACTACTCGTAGTATTAAGGAAAGGGGGAAATTCCCCCACCTTTTTCCCTTACTTTTATTTATGTTATTTTCTCAATATAATTTGTGGATGTGAACGACCTTATATCTTTGCCTGTCTGTATGTATTGAATGAAAAAGATAATAACGAAGAAAAAAAAGAGGAAGAGAGAAAGAAAGGGGTTACTAACTTCAGATGGAAGAGGGAAGGAACGAACGACTGATGTATTTATTTTAGAAAGCTTATATGTATAAAATAAATAAACTTATTTATCAATCTTGTGGAGAAATATATATATTTATACATTTTAATTAACTAAAAAAATATGATATTTTTAATTACACGACTTTTTCTATATTTTGCAAAAAAAAAAAAAAAATTATATATATATTATTATCCTGCTGAAGACGTTTGTGCTTTTATTTACTCTGTCACTTTCAAAACAAAGTAAGTAAGGAGTAACTATTTTCTGTGGAAGAAAATTATTAATTAATTAGTAAAATTAAATATTAAATTAAAGATTTATCAAAATAAACTTTTCATATGGAATTTTTTTCTAACATATCCATTCTCACCGTGTTGTTTTCACTACTAACATAAAAATATAAACATTTTTTGACCGTTTTCAATTTCCCTTTTTGATTCAGTCATTTTTTTTAAATTCTGTACGTAGAAATCAAATTAGCAATTGTTGAAACTTCTTTTAATTCCCTTAAAACCATAAAACGAGTACTTCCTTGGATTGTTTATTCAACAAAACAAGAATATAAAATTTTTAATAATGTTGAACATAACTTACCTTTAGTAGTTGTTACATATGAAACGTAGCGGAAGTGTCAATAAGGAAATTAAGTTCGTATTTATTCTGATACTTTTTACTTGTAAATTCATAATTTAGTATGGTAGTCACAAAAAAGAACTTCTATCATTTTGTAAATTGTAGGTAGATAATTTGTTATTTCGATTTTTTTAATTTCTAATGCTTTGAATTATATTATATTCAGAATAGGACATCAACTATTCTCATTCCATCTTCTTTTTTAAATTCATAATTTGGTAGATAAATACTTGGAACACAAAAAAAAACAAATATTTTCTTAATACTTTGATAAAAAATTATAATTTTTACAAATATTCACTATATGTTTGATTTTCTTGTCCTCCTCATCTAGTAGTGACTTACTTAACAATAATGGGTTGAGTAGAACTTACATGACTATTCTGGGAAAACTTTGCATTGTTCCATTTTCTATCCCTGTAACGGGGAATCGTTAACATAATGTTTTAGATAAATGTTGTTATTTACTAAGATGGCACTTTTGTTTGCCATGGACCAATTTAATAATAAAAAAATACAGACATACATAAAGTTTGTCTACATTTTGATAGTTCATTTAAAATTTATGAGGAAAAATATAAGTTTAATTACGAATCTAGCAATTAATGAAATTAGTTAATTTAAAAAAAAAGGAAGCTCCTCTCTCATATCATTTTATGAAATAAGTACAGACGCATTTATTAGTCTTTTAGTTACTCTCCACATTAGTCACTTTAAAAAAAAAATCATTTGACACATAATCATTTAAAGAAATTCTGATTCAAACGTTTTTTAGTACCTGGTACCTAAGGGCTTAAGACCTAGTAATGCTTTTTTACTCGATGGTTGAGTGCCCCTGTTGCAGAAGACCAATACGGCCTTGTTAACATCTAATCGAATTTTTATTTCTATGGAAAGGTTGAAAGATATAATTAAGATTTCACGTGATATACATCAGTAAGAGGATTGTCATATAGAGTGCTATACATTTAAAGATATGAAGATATTTTCATACGCACAAAAATAGATTAAAAATGTAAATAGAATCTCACAATATACACCTGTTTACACTTTTGGGTTTCCCTTCTTAGGCTTTACTTACAAAAAAGTACTCTACAAAATGCATATGAATAAATAGTATTTTTGGGATTTATACAAATTCAAATATATATTTATACAGGTGAAAAATATAAGAATATACACACCTTATAGTACATAATATATATTAAGCTTAGTTTGTGTTATTCGAAAAATATTTTTTTTATTCTCAAACAAATAAGTAATCTCCTTATAATTGAAAGATTGTTTAACAATTAATTTAGAAAGAAAATCATTTGTGTTTTGTTTTGTGTGTGTGTGTTTCTAAGTATTTCAATAAGGCATTTAAGTGGGAAACCTTTTAATGTTTTTTTAGTCATAGAGCTACTTTTTTCTTTGTGTTTGTTAAATAAAGCAGTTTCTCAAGTGAGTTTCGAGGTAAATTAAATGCCTTTATTTATGTGGTAAAGCACATTCCTTAAAAAAACTAATTCCACTCTGTATCCTGCAAACACACAGTCAGGAGTTACCCCATTGTCGATCCTCAAATCTATAGTGATTCCAACAAGGATGTAGACTAATAACTCCTCTACAAACCAATTACGTCTTTCAAGGACTACTGATTACTAGTAATTAAATAGTAATCATAACTGATTTGATATCTAAAAAAATATAAAAGTTATACGTTCGTTTAATATAATATATTTTGACAACTATATTTATGTACATTTTAACGAAAAAAAAACTACAATAAAAAGCTTAATCTTACTACTATCTATAATTTTTTAATTTGTATTGTACTCAATATCGGTTGGATACTAAAAAATTACACAATTAACAATTCAAAATTCTGAGGTTATAATTTATTGATTTTAAACTCCAGTACAACATAATAAGTAGTATCTATGAAGTATCAGCAGTCAGGAATCATTTATTATTTAATCAAAATGGTACACATGACTCAAAGTCAAAATATTAATTCTTGCGAATTACTCTCCAACTGAGATTGCGAAGCTAAATGAATTGGTCAGGGAGACTGTCTATAACCTTATGACAATGTATTCTTTTAGCAGGATACAGTTTTTGAATACACGCTCAATGTCAACCAATCATTCTTGGCAAATGATATCACTTAATGGGATGAACCGGATGTTTATCCTCATAATTATTTTTTCTGGTCGAACGTTGCGAGGAAGATCAATAAAGTCATAAAAGTGTGCAGTCAATCAATGCGGTTCATGAACAGGCCTTGATTAAAATGGATCTGGAATATATCGTTAAGTCATGTCTTTCTTTTCGTAATAGAGTTAGTTCCTTAGTAACACCTGATGGTGAAAGAATTGAAAAGATATGGCAGCCAATATTAAAATTAGTTTTAGATGCATTAAGTAATATTTATTTGTAGCATACATATATGAGGGATTCAATAAAAATATGCTAACTGTGAGAATTTGTAGATTCCAGCCGGTATATATTCAGAATGGTTTATACACATGATGCTTTCAAATGGTTGTTGTATGTATATAAGGATTTAAATTTTATTTCAAAAGGAAAAGGAAGGCTGAGAGCCATTACATTTTATTATGATTATGAGTAAGGGATCTATTGTGAACACTTTGTGTGTACATGTATCCATTAAATTTTTCAAAATACGAGTACGACAACGACAAATACTAATAAGAAACAGATTATTATTCATAGACCATCCAACAATTCACACACTTAAGAACAGAATAATGCTCTGAAATCCTTTTGTAAACAAATATAATACCATTGCTCTGTTTCGACTTGCTCTACAACTATTTATTTACTCCATCATCTGTTTGAATCTTTTTTTTCTTTTCATATCAAAGTATGAGATTTGATATGATTAAATTCTATTTGATATATGTCTATAGATTAAAAAAAAACAATATCCCTTACTCATTTTCATTCCCATAGCCTTACAATATGCGAAATATTCCATGTCAAATCGATCAGGGCATGTTAGTCGACCCTCTCCGATTTGAATGATTTTTTGAGCACAAGCTCAAATTCATAAGTAAATTAAGTGTGCCAAATTTAAGCACATAATTTTGAATCGTTCATGTCATATAATTACTCTTCTCAGACCAAAATTTTCAAACGTCACTTTAATTTCTTATTACCGGACGCTACTTTTTCTTATATATTTTTTTATTCAAAAGAGATAATTCCTTGATGTTTGGTACTTAGCTACTTTAAAGTGTGAGGATTCCAAAAATTATGTCAAAGGGGGAATATTTAACTTTCTTATGACCTCAATTTTGATTTTTTTTAAAATCAGCAATATACGAGCAAGTACATGATCAAGAATAAAAAAAAAATGCCCTACTCTTATAAAAAAGACATTTTCTCAACATGTTTTATATGTGTAAAGGTATCACTGTGTCAAAAATTGTGTTGGCTTTTTTGTCATCGCTTCCAATGCGGGATCTTAAAATTCATATACTTTTTTCCTGAAGTTTGTTAAATTTTACAAAAGTGATTCAGTGACAAAAGTCAAAGTGAAATCACGACTCAGATTATGTGCTGAAATTTTGGTACATTTAATCAACTTATCAATTTGAGCTTATGTGCCAAAAATCACCCAAATCTGAGAGGATTGGGTAACATTTTTATTTGTTTTGGTCGATTTGACATGGATTGGACCAGAATCCAATGTTTTTCCAATATCTAATAGAATATCTTTTATATAAAATAAATAAATAAATATTCATAATTTTCTTTCAATCTAGGAGAAAATGATATAAAAACGACATTTGCTAAAATTACTTTGTTGTCGATCACCAATTCTACTCTGAGTCCAATAAGGACTTACGATAATATCTCTGCAACAAATCCTCAAGGTTACGCTCTGTCGTCTTTTATGATAACACACGAACGTTGAAAAAGATTTTGAATATAATTGAATCTATTTAGGAAATGATTTTCACTACACAGGAATTAAATATTAATGAAAACTGCTAAGGTAAAGAAAATTCCTTTTTTATACTACAAATTAAATATAAACGGCCCAACTAAAAAAGACACTAGATTTATATCATTGCACACAGTATATGTATAATATAGAAAAATATATCAAAAAGAGAGCCCTCCCATAGCAATACTTATAAAGGGGAAACAAATCCCGAAGTTCATATTCGTGCTTCCAACAGGAATAAAATTGATCTAGTTCAATGAGATGATGCCATTCATTCCATGAATACTTATAATATATGATTCACAACTAAATCCCACTTCGGATTCTAACTCTAGCCAAGTATCTCATGAATGTTTTCCCAATTCGATTCACTTCAACTCATCACCTTGAATCATTGAATATTTTAGTAATGTATATCTTTATCTGGTCTTCATTTGTGATTGTTAAAAATGACAATGATAATAAGTACTAATGAACAAAAAAAAAACAAGAAATGCTCTTTACAATACAAGAATTCTTATAAACCTCTAAAATTTACCTACAAAATTTGTCATTAATTATGAAACTAATGAAGTACCATTCCAAAGAAGTTGAATATGCTGAAAAATTTACAGAGAAGGTGCAACAAAAGTATGGTACGCTCAAGATATAAGGGGTGAAATAAAAACCTTGGGGAAGCTATTAAAACATAATATAAATACATAGATACAAATATTCTTAGTTATTTTGATATATGCCATGTTTCAACTATTATATTATTCAATTATAAAATAAATGACTCTAGTCACACGTATGACTACCACAATGTGGGTTGGACCTACGGATGCAACCCTCTATTGAGTCATACCTTCTAGTTAAATTTGTCGAAAAAACAACGTTTTTTTTTTTTTTTGCCAATCAATAATATTTATTCATTGCTAAATTTAATATTATAAAAAATATGAAAGGTTATTTTTAAATGTTATAGTCAAATGGTCTTTTTTTTTTGTCAAATTTGTCTATTTAAAAAAAATTGTCACTTTTCTAAAACAAAATATTACAAAATTATAGAAACATATTTTTTTCTTCATTTGATAATTTTTAGAATAATTCACAAGTTATTATCTAAAAAAATATATATTAGCCTAATTTTGCTTTATATTAATTTTAAATGTTGGACATAATTGATAAATGATATCAAAAGTAATATTATTAGTCATACATTGATATATTTATATTATTTATAAAAAGCTGAATCAATGTTTTCTTGTCTTCTTATTACCATTTGATACACGAATAATAAAAATAACAATAACACAAGTAGAGTTATCTGATCTGATCTATCAGATTCCTTCTTTATTTTTATGTAATATATACATAAGTTGTATTTTATATGTAGCAGCTATATTTATATATCCCCTTTTTCTTTCAACAACAACTTTTTTTATCTTATCAGCTTCGGCTTAAAAAAATAAGTAGACAGTCATCTATGTATACATTAAATAAGTAGAAATAAAGGAAATATATATATATAAACTACTTATTTAAAAAAATATTGGTTCTCATTATATCATAAGCTACAAGATAATTGACTTTTGGGCTGTAGAACAACATCTTGATCTTACAACACCGCAATTTTTAGAAAACCATTTTTTTGTAAATATTTATGGAGATTGGCTTTCTTTTTCTTAAACATCCTTCGATTTATTCAAAAGCACGCTAAATAAAGGGTATATAAATTATTATATTTTCATTCTTATACCAGAGTTTCCCAGTATCTTGCAATTCAAAAATTAGTTTATCTGGATCTGGCTGAATGGACTTTTTTATGGAAAATGATGAGACCTACTAACAATTGTTCAACGTTTGACAAAATTATATTCGATTTATAGAATAAAATTGAGATACCCATAAAATTGTACTAGTAATCTATATTTTATATTCATATCTAATATTATTATTACTCTTCATGCATTTATACAAATTAAATATTAAAATAATTCTTACAAAAATTGTACTTATTAGATGTTAAAGTATGAAGATGCTTAGTAGACTCTTATACCCCTTGGTATTTTTAAATAGCTTTTAAAATAAAAATGTTTCATATTTCATTTCTTTTACGCACATCGAAAAGGGGAAAAAATTCCTTTCTCCTCAACAAATTCATAATTTCAAAAACTGGTTTTGTCCATCATGAAGCCAATGTCAACTCTTCAGGAAATAACTAGGTATATTTGAATTCACTATTTAAACATGACAATTTATTTCATTACTTTAATTTCAAATTAGTCAATTTTATTGTACTTAACCATCGTAGTCTTTCCATTTCTAACATATGGACATACATCTAAACACATCAATATAGTAATTGAATACATTTTTAACATTACATTTACATTGCCAGTGAATTCATAATCTAAAAAATTAGTTAAAGAAAGGAATACTAAACTTTTTAGACTTTTAATAATACCATATTTCTAAATTAATTTTTTTTTTTTAAATAATATATTTTTTATCTCATTTTCCGCTCTTTTTTCATCCCTTTTTTATATTCAATTTTAGGAGTAAATAACTAATATGAATGCATAAAAACCACTTTTACGTAAAATGATTATTTTGAATGAAAAATAAAGATTTATAATACATTTAGGATACAATTATTGGTCTTTATCAATAAAAAAGTATCGAAACTTGTTTAAAAAACATTTTTGAATAGGAATAAGTACATCTACTTTAATATAATATTAAACTACGTGTCCGTACGCGAATAAGCACGTTTGTCTAAGTATAAAATATATAAAATGGTACATCCTATGTTTTATAATATGTACATGTATATATGTTTATTAAATACGAATTAAAAAAAGGGAATGAGGAAGAGGATAAGCGATTTTGTCTTGCTATGTATTAATAAAAAAATTCGAAATAAAATTTATAATAAGGATTTATCCTATTATTTTTATAAAATTATAAAATTTTATCCAATGAAACATTTTGAGAATTTAAAAAAAAATCTCTTTTAGTATACAAATTCATCTTAAATCCTGAAATAATTAATAAAACATCTTATACTTTGATTATTTTTTACATACATATTACATATATTATCAAGTTTATGTATAAACGACTTTTTAAGATTGTAAACCTACACTTCATTGCCAAATTTTTAAATATCTTCATTTTATTTTAAAAAAATAGTCAAAAAATAATGTTAGTAGTTTTACCTTAATTTCATTTATTTAAATAATTAAATGATGGCTATTTTGTTTTTGAAGTATAATATATACTCGTACATATATATTTTTTTAAAGTATGAAAGAAAAGCTGTTATGGACCATACATAATAAAAAGTTTTGTCATATTCAGATGCTTCTGAATTACTATATGTATACAAAAATGAATAAGTATAATTGATACCATTTCTAAAGATTTTTTTTTAAATCTTCTCGGTGAATATAAAGGAGTTTTGTACTTACAAATAATGCTAAAAAATGACCTTTCATTATTTCGTTTCAAATCCTAACAATAAATGTTCTATATGGGGTTTTAATAACACTTAACAAATAGCATTTGTTTTTTAAACCCAAATTAAATTGGTTATTTTGGTTGTATAAAAGATTTTTTTCTCTGAGGGAAACAATATATTCTATAATAAATAGTGAAAAGATTGCACAATATATTTGATACCTGTAAATTTATAATCTAACATTATATATGGACAAAAAATATAATTTTTATATTTATAAGCTGAAAGATTAGTTATGAGTTCAGAACTAACATTTAAAAAAAAAGACATATTTTTTCAAGAAAAGGACATCTATCGCTCCTTTCTTTCCAACTTTTTCATAGTCATCGTTGAGGTAGATGAATAATAAGAAGCCTTAAAAATCCTTCAGGTTATTTCAAAGCTTGTTAATAACTCAGAAACTAAAGAAGTGACATCCCAAAAAATTTGAAAACGCAAAGTAAATCAAATTAACATAAAAATATAATTTACCCAAGATATTATTAATAAGCTACTTTATTCTCCTGAGTACAGTGTACGTAAGCAAAATTTAAAAAAAAACATAAAATCTAGAGTAAAGAGTTGAGTTACAAGTTTAAAATTTCTACAAAGGTTTTATGTTTTTTATGAAGAAAATTTGAGAGTACTTTTGTATATATTTGGTTTTAATTTAAATAATTGATCTAACAAAACTAAACAACAACCTTATTTTTTTCCATGCGTAATAAAGCCCAGAAAAAAAGCCCACCAGTTAGGATAATCCTTCACTACTGTGTATGCAGTAAGGGACAGATTTAAGGCATCTGGATGAAAAGCTGGAAGTCAAAAGTTTGGCTTGCTTCCAATTTATGGAATTTTTTGTCTGCATCCATGTGGCCCAATCATCACTAGATCCACATCAGTTGGATTACAACAAATGCAGCGTCGCGGAGAAGAAATCCTGTCAAACCTCTTACAGGAATGTGGAGAATCTTAAGGATTCCATCATTGCAGGCTGGGACAAAATGGATGATACTTATATAAGGAATACTTTTTCTATCTTTAAGACAGTTTGAAGGCTGTGATGACAGCTATAAGACATCATATTGAATAAATGATAACCAAATTGTTTGATAATTTATAAAATAAGTTTTCAACTTTCTATCTTTTATTCTCCTTAAGAAATATGATCAAATATTACTTTATTAACATTTGCTTAGATTTCGGTGATACACACTGTAGATAAACATCCCACACAAGTAAGACAGCGTAATAAAAAGTGTGAAAAAAAGATGTTCTGGGAAAGAAACATCATTAGCGTATAAAATTCTTTTTCAGGTAAAAACATATTTAATAATTCCTGTCAATTAAATAATTAGTATATAATTTTTTTTTTTTGCAATTGTATTACTTCCATAAAAACTATCATGATCTTGATAAATACATGTATATAACTTTAATTATGTATCTATATATGTATGTATGTGTTGTATAGAGTCAAGTCTGGATAAAATCATAAAAACTTCAATAAAATTACTTTTTTACCCGAAATATATCTAAAATTTGGTTATAAAAACCAACTTTATTGTTATTCAATTACTTTGTATGCAATAGATACATTTTAGGGATATTTAGTGAGAATAGTCAATCATTTTTCTTTGTTTTACTAATAAAATTTAAATATTTAATGGGTCATACCACGCCTATCCCACAAATTAAAATCATTTTTTGGAATTATATGTTTTTACAGAATGAAGATACTTCTTAAGTATGAAAATATTGATATTTGAGATAAATTAGTCCTTTAGTTCTAAAGAGAGCAAAATCAAAAAAAAAAAAAAAAAATCAAAAAAGAAATAGTCGAAGCATAACTAGACTCTCAATTCCACAGGATTATCTTTCCTTCAGTTATGTTCAAAACTCGTGTGCTACTTAACTTGAATATATTATTTGAAAAAAGGTGAACTGTATTTACCTAAAAAATAAACTCATTCAGAGATACAACCCTTAAGAAAAAGCTTACAGCAATTTATAATACAATTTTGGAGGCCAACTTTAGGTATGGAGCAGAATAGTATTAGATACTGAAGCTACATCTTCGTAAACTACATATTCTCAGCTACACTATAGTCAAAAACAGTAAGGACAGTAATTTAATGGTCTTATTTCCAATCTAGTTTCAAGTTAAAATAACGTAAACTTCGTCTGTTACACTATGTAGCTTGTTATATGCCAACTGAAATGTTTGCTGATTATTTATATAATTAATGGATTATATATTTTTCGAAAACATATGTATTTGTCAATTTGAAGAATTATCTTAAGATATATTTTTCGAATTAAATTATAACATAGGTAAAATTAAAAGCTGTTTTGTCCCAAAGAATTTAATCACTTATGCAGATTAAAAACATAATTTATAAGAAAAAGTTGGATTCTTGCAAGACTGGTAATATTCAGATTTGATTTTATGCATGTATATTAATGTGTTTGTTTTCTCGTTATGTCAAAAAAATTACTTATAGTAAAAAGTGTCATGTTTAAAGTAATATTTGCCAATATTTAAAGGTTATATAAATTCAGTAAAATTTACAAATTTGTCGAGAAAGATAGCATTATTACTTAAAAAATTAAAATATACGAAATTTTCTTGTATATAAATATTTAAGAAAAGTTAAAAAAAATATTTTGAAAAATTATTGGCTAAAAAAATGATTTGTTGTCAAAAATGACAAATTCAAAATTGCTATATAGAGAAGAGCCATGCACTTTTTTGTCCTTTACGTATAACTTATTATCCAAATTTACTTTAAAAGGGTTTTTCTAAGTGCTTTATCTTCCAATATTTTGAAAAAAAAACATATTATGTACTAGTTTAATGTATATAAAACTTATTAATACATGTTTTTAATACTATGCATTTATGAGACATTTATATTTATTCCAATAGGGTGTATATTAAAATGAAATGCCAAGTTTCCTCATGTGTTTACTATTAGAAAATTGTAAAAAATACGAGCAAATTAGCTGGGACATGTCTCAACATATGTGTGATATTTAAGGTAACACGCTAAGAGTTCAACCCAAAATATTTTTGCCTTTTAATGAGACATTTATTCATCTGTAAGCAGATTTTAATGCACTTTTCCATAGAATAATTAACTAATTTATAATTATTTCACATAATTTATCTCTAAAAAATTAAATTATATAGGGGTTTAAATAATGTTCGTTAACTTTAAAATATGGCAAATACTTGAATTCACCTACATCATTAAAAATAATATATTGAAAGAAGATTTTTATTGCAATATATTTACAATGTGTGGATTCTCAACTATCCCCATTTTAAATTTTTATATCACGAAAATAACATAATTAATAATTTGTTTAAATTTTTATAGTTCCGACATGTTTTTGTCTAATTTCTAAATATTATAGTAAGAGCAATTTACAAAAAAAAAAACATATATGAATTTAAATTCACACTGGAAAGTTCAAAATCTGCTTTAGTTACGGTTAGTTCATACCAAATCCGGTATAGAAAAAGGTTCAAAATAACTTTGTTTAAGTTATTGAACAAATTTTTTTTAAAGGCGTTTATGATGCTGGCATTAAAAGTCTCAATAGAAGGATTAGTGGCCTCTTAACTCACCAGACCTATATATATATTTAATACTTGGACACAACTAATCATAATCCTAAATCAGTAAAATTTTCCAAATGGACGACATGATGAATGTGCCACACAAAAAAACGTTGACTAAATGTGTCTTATAGTGTAACAAATAACTCTGAGTAATGTCTGATACTCCCGTTGTACATAATATTTTCTGTAATAAATTAATATTTGAAGCTCATTTTCCGTTCTTTTTATATAAATACATATTTTGTATCAATCTATTTATTTTTTGATCTAGACGAATTATTTTATAAAACTTTTAAGTACATCCATCTATCAAGTTTCCATTTTTTTTTAAAGCAGATTGATAAATAGATTAAATAAGACTATTTAGTAATATATGAAGTATTATCTAGTTTCCTGACTTTAAAAAATCTTCAACCTTCATTCCAAAAGGAGGGGAGAGGAGATAAAACAACCTGTACGACTATAAAGTAACATTGAAAAAATAAATAGATATATATTTTTTCGCCTTCTCACAGAATAATTGAATTAGTATATATCTTGATACAAAACTCTACAAAGAAGGGAAAAATATTGTCAACACAATCCTTTTCATGTAAAAATATAGACTTCATTTAGTTATCCTGTATATACATATATACTTATTTGTATGTACTTTATCCCACTTTTTTTGTCCTTCATAGTCGAGTTAAAATATGTTTATCTTATTTTTGTATTTGTCATTAGTTAGTTAAGAATTTATTGCTGGTTTCCATAATACATAGATATATTATAAAATAATACAGATATGCATACATTACAAAACTATATTTACATACAGTAAAGACCATGACCACACAAAGGGGTATATGTGCTACTACAGCAGAAGTTGATCTTCTGGTTCAGCCATCCTAGATGGATGAACCAGAATTAAGTCCTACATAATTTTATGATTATTATCAATAATTTGTTTAATATTTTTGTACATTTCATAAATTTACGAAGATTTTCATCCTCTTGATGTAAGAACTGCTTATCACTTTTTGGTTTGGCAACCAAATCAAAGAACACATCTATTTTGGACTGGTTTTTGACATCACTAAAAATAAAGCTTAGGCTTAAAATAAAGTGCTCTTAAGTTTATCTTCACAAGCAATGTGTAGATCAACTAGGAGTGAAAACATCTATAAATGGAGTTTTTGAAAGTTAATATCTAGGATCCATTTAGCCATCTCAAACTAAGAGTTTCCAACTGATATCGTTTTAAATTTACAATCCCTGTGCAAATAAAAATTTAATTACCCTTGAAATTAACTCAGTTGGTCAATTTATTCACAAGATATGCCTTCATAAGCTTCTATTAGAAGATGCCTGCACAAAAATGCTTCAAATGTACAACTCCTCTACCTTTTCGACTTATCTGACTCCCCTAGGTGTTTCTGTGTAATGCATAGTTGAGAGAAAAGGCAATGATATTTTTCGAAACAAACAATGATAATTTATTTACCCATTATAAACTATCTTGGGACAAATTAAGGACGAAACTACACGGCCCATATGCCGTTTAACTATGTAGTAACTATGTGTTTTGCCTAAATAATCAGGACCTAGGGGTACCATTTTAGATAACTAATGTATATTTTCGTACGCATGCCTAAATCTAAAAAAAATATTGGAAAATTTGTCAATCAGCTTATTCAGATTTGTATTTTTTTAAATTTACTATGGAAGCATTTGAAAAAAAACTACGCTTCAATATGTAAATGTTTGAAGGTGTCTTTTAAGTTATATAATAAGATTTATGAATCAATCTTGTATTTTATACAACAAACAAAAGCCATGCTCAACAATACAATCAAACTGATAAAATGTAAAAACATCAAATGATTAGTTGTTGTTTGATTTTTATCAACTCTCTTTCTGAAACGTTATAAAGGAAAATATTAATTTGATTTTTTTAAATATATTTTGCAAACAATTATTATTTTGAAACTTTTGCACATCTTTTAAATGTACATTATATGTATATTTAAAAGATATTTTTATGTTGAAACAGAATATGCAGAGTTATAAAAAATATGAATTTTGGGTAAATAGAAAAAAAGAAGAAAATTAACTTGGTAATTTAAGCTCAATTATACAGTTGTATAAAATATGACTTTGAACAAATGATTAACTTTTTGTAGTTGCAACATGATCAAAATTTTCATTTCTCAAAGCTGTTTTAATAACTATTTAGTTTTTCAAGAGAGATCATCTAAAGAAATAATAATCACTAGTATTTGTGCTCATGAACGACAAAAGTAATCGGAAAAAGTGTTTGGGTAGTTTTACTTGGGTAAGTCCGTATTGAACTCAGAGTAGAATTATGGATCGAAATCTTTGTAATTCTTGCCTATGTCCTTTGTATATACAGAGTGGATTCTCTGTTTATTTTCATCATCTTCTTGTATTTGTAAAAAAAAAAAAAATGAAAGAAAGAAATTGGAACTCTATTTGCTTTACATTAAAGTGTCTATTTTTCCTCATCAATCATACATTTCTAGGTTTTTATTATTATTATGAGAAATACTTACTTACTGTAAGTTATTGTGTGTATACAATATACATATTTTTAAAGTAGACAAATAAACAAACATCCATTTGAATAAAATGTAAAGTATCTACAATATTTTGTATCTACATACTTATGAACAGGACTTAAATTTATTTACAAAACTGTGTATATGTCGCGGTCAAGCTGTCCTTTTTAAAAGTTGTAATTTGTATAAACAAATTCTACAAGTTAAAACTCAAAAATGATATGTAACATTTAGTGTAAGGTTGCGCTGAGACACGGAATACTCTATCGGTTAAATGCTTAAAGTTTTTTTACTCTTAGTTTTTTGCGAAACTAAAAGCTATTTTTTATATTTATCTCGAAATAAAATAAATAATTAAATTAAAACTATCCTGTTAATATCAAAAGAAGATTCTTTTATAACTTAAAATGAATAGGTAGATCTACAAAAAAAAATCTATTTTTTAAGAAAATTATTTAACTACTTTTTTAATTCAAATATCTGGTTTTTTATAGCTATTCTTGTCTAAAATAAGGTCAATATTTTATAAGTTGTAGTTTTTATAAGTTTATAAGTATAATTTGAGGACATTATTAAGTTCAAATACCCATATTTATAAACATATGAGCATTCAATAAATATAAACTATAAAATATAAACTATGAATAGATACAAATGAAATGATAACATCAATTTATAATTAAAAATTACTTATTTTGTTATTAAATAAGATGTTATTTTAAAAAAGAGTGATTTCCAGCAAGTGTCCTAAACTCTGTTATTTGACCACCTGTAGCTTATAAATTTCTTTGTTATTAAACTGTCTCCATTCTTTCATAAATCTCATAGAAGAGATATCAATGAAATTAACATGTTTTGGCATTACATATAACTTTAAATATTTTCTAAATAATACCTTCTAAAGATGTCTATGAATAGATATTTTATAGGGAATAACTTTTGAGTTCGTTTTCATAGTAATATGCTCAAATTGATAAAATAAAAGCTAATTTAGGATTTAAAAAAAAATAATAATAGTTTTTTTATTCTGTACCATATTTACAACTTAGCTGACATTATGTTTCTCAGGTTTAGCATTTTTTATGACATCCTTTCAGGAGTGACTTTTACGAAAATGAATGGTTCATTTTCTACATATTAAGTAAATATAAAGAGATGGTTACCTTAATATTTCCTCTTTTATTAAATGAAATCTGGTTCATAGAGTATATATTACTTAAAATCTGGATAAACTATTCACTTTAAAACCACACAACCTCTCTATTATAACCATGACTGTTTTGATTAAATAACTTTTATAATTTTATCGTCAATTAGTTTAAAAAAAATATATTATTTACTTACATTCAGAGTCATTATTCTTCGTAGATGTAAAATATGCCTTCAATTTCCGTTGTTGCAACACTGGCATGTGGTAGAAAGAGTAAAAATTAAGAATTTCTTCGTATAAATTTATAATATCAAACATGCAAATTCGTAATAAATGGATATAAGCTATATCAACTTATTAGATGCCTAATAAAAAATACTATATATTTATTCTAGTAATATCTGATGAGTGTTTATATACAATTATTACTGTTTATATAGATGTTAAATCCATTGATAGCTCTAAAAATGTTGTTTGCTATGTTCATCTTATGAATGATGATTATGAAACATAAACTATATTGCCCAATAGAAAACTAAAAAGACATATATTAAAAAATATGTTATACCTTCTTCAGGATTAATAAAGAAGCGAATATTAAACTAGGGACTAGGATATTGTTAATGGTTGAGGTGACGCGTAATTAGAAAAGTGATGACATATAATAAAAAGTGCGAAATTTCTTTGATAGAAAATTTGTCGGAGCTCAAACAAAAATTAGATAAAAATGGTGTAGTTAAAAAAATAAGAGTAGATTAAGTGGAAGATGAGGTTTGTATTTTGCTTCACAATGAGATATTTGTAAATCTCTTGACTCACTTATATTGTTTTGTTATATATTTTACTAAATATTTTCAATGTCCTGCAAATGACCTTATTTATTTTCTACTTTTTTATCGATAATATCCAATAAATTTTTCAATGTAATGATGAAAAAGTTTGTTATAGCACAGAATGAAAAATAAGAGAATGGTCGGTTCAAACTTAAAAAATAAAAACTTCAACATCATAACGAAAAATAATTAAGCTAAAATTTATTCAATGAATTACCTTTAGGTATTCATATTCATAATAAATATAATTATAGATTATTCAACACTGATGTTGAGTAATCGATAATAGGATTTTCAAATAAAAAATAATAATTATGAAATTGAATTTTTTTTTTAGTTTATTGTAACATGTGATTTTATTGGTGAATTAGTCTACATCGAGTGATAATTGATCAATGTAATCATAAGTTATTCCAATTGAAGAAGTTTCTCATCTAAATATAATGTAATAAATAAGTATTCGGAAGTAAAAGTTGAACTTGCAGTCACAATAAATAATAAAAATCAGTTTGAAATTAAAGAAATATTAACTTAACCTAAAAATGTTTCTTGTCTATAGTTTGAGTAGTAGTAATGTTACATAGGCAAAAAGTTATACAAATTAATGCTTAATATGTTAAGTAATCCAAACTTAGGTTATGAATCCGAGATATAAGTATAAAATTACTTAGACTAACGTTGCATATTCAAGCAGATAGCTTCTTTCTATATATATTTACAGAGAAAAAATGAGGCACCCATGATAGTACATTCTTCTGAAATGATCCACAGATATAAACTCATCTTTGAAATCAAAGCAGAAACATTATTTTTAACACTTTTAATCAATTAAAGAAGGGAGATCAAATCAAAAAAAAAAAAAAAGATTCAAATCAATTTTAATTGGAGTAATACATTAACTAATTAATTATTTAATGTAAAGTCATGTATAAATGAAAATAGGATCATTAATAGACGCTCGTCTCCAATAAAAGATAAATATGGTGAACAATCTCATTATAATGTCATAGATATTCCCTCAAAAAATTCTTCCTTTGATGCGTTTTAATAAGAGTTATTTCCTCCATTCACACTAATAAATACAATCTGTTATTTGAAGTTAGATTTGAATGGGTTATAAGAAAATCATGTATACAAAAATAGCTCTTTCTTCGACAGAATTTAATCATACTTGATAATTACTTTTCAAGCACTCTTTCAAGTTTCACCTCCGAAAAAAGGACATTTTTTCTTCAAAATCTTTCTCCAGGCGATCCACAATTCCATTATTGATTATTTAGCTCACAAAAAAAGGGTTTTCAATGGACAATGGGATAAGTCCCTGTCTCTAGGTTATTGATTCATCACTTTTTAACAATAATTAATTGTTCTCGTACACAATTGTTATTGAATGGAAGAACTATTTACTAATTATTTTGAAGGCTCTAATTGAGGAAGTTTGCATAGTGAGTATCTATTTAGATGTTATATAATCTATGTATAAAGTCAACACGAGTCGTTAAAGTATTGTAAATCGGCAACATCATGTGTTTGCTTCTTTAATCAAGTTACATATATAAGTAGTTATTTCAAGAAATTACCATGCAATTAAACAGTGGTTAAACAGTACAGGTGATTTTCCACCCGAATACTTGTGTTCAAAATCACCCCATAATACTGATTTTTAAATGATAAATTAAAGCACAAAAATAAGCTAAAAATACAAACAACTTTTGGCTATAAATAATTGTTATTAGGGTAGAAATTGTTTTATAACCAATGTCCCAAGAATAAAATTAAAACTTGATTATAAAAATCTTCTAATATATGACTAAAAATTATAACCAAAATACTATCAAACTTTCGTGTTTTCTAAATCCTTTCACACTCATCCCTTAGGAAATCCATTGTAAAAAAAAGGAAGTACAATCCTTTGGACAAAATTAAACTTAATCAAATCAAGTTTAAAATTATAGTTAAATAAAAATTGAGTGTACTTTTTCAACCGCCGTTCGAATTTACCTAGTTATCCCCTATTATTCAGTAGAGTATAGTTTTAAATACATTATAATCCTGGTAACATTAATAGTGCCAGTATATTGAACAAAACTAGGGCCTAGTAACTATTTATATTGCTATGTTCTAAATTTGTATTTTTTTTTTTTTTTTTTTGCATATAACAGAGTATTTTATATTACTACGTTAGAACACACCAAGTTGAATAATTAAACAGTTTGATAAATTTCTTTTGTGGTTAAATTTTTCAACTATAACGATATATAATTTATGTTAAATGTAAAATGGAACATATATACACAGAAAAAGAAACATCATGACTAAGGAATAATCTAATTTTCATTTTAGAATTTTAAATATACATATAATATGTACTTTTTTCCCTTACAAAAATATACATAGATGAAGGAGATTCATACAAGAGTGAGTAGAAAAAGAAAGGGTTCTTACACACTATGGATGTATTTTGAATAGACATAATTCGCTTTGTGGGGTTTGAGTATTAAAAAAAAAAGAGAAAGATTTTATTTTATAAAACTTGAAGGGGGAAAAAATCTGTGATTTACGACCATTTCATACTTGATAAATCATTCTATAGGAGCTATATTTATCCTTACAAAACACACACATATATGTATATATATATATATTGTATGTAAGTTTTCATTTTCTTCTTCAATGTTTACAATATCTTGCCAAGAAGGTTTTCATTAAAAAATTAATTTGAAATTAAAGAAAAGATAAAATGAATAAATAAGTATAATTTATCAACATTGCTGACAAAAAAAAACCTACTATATATTGTGAATAAACTACACGTGTTTTAAAATGTGGCTTGGTTTTGATATTATGAGAAAATAGGTTTGTGGCCTGTCAACAAAAAAACAAGCCTAAATAATTTTTTTCAAAATTATATAAATTTTTAATCATATTATACTAAAATAAGAATACTATTTTATTTTAGTAATAAACAAAAAATATGTATTTTATATATAATACGAGTTTAAATATAGAACCATCATACCAGTATGCTATAGAAGCAGCTCTATATACTCTAAATAATGCTCTTGTTGAATGTGATCCCATTAAGATCCTACTATGAATCTTAGATATGATTGAAAACATATACTGAAACATGTTCTACGAAAGTTAAAATAAAATCTATTTTGCAGTTTGACAGGGGCGCCATTTTGAAGGGTGTACCAGAGCCCCAAACTTTTATTTCTGATTAAAATAAGCTTATGATTAAATTTAAGTTAAAGTTTGTGTTCTTGTGCATCTTTTGACGTAATTTGTGTTAAAATCCTTTCAGTATGAGCGAATTTATGGCCTTCTAAATAACACAGGTCCAACGCATAAGGACCAACTTTGAATGGGCCTAGAACAGCCCAGGTGAGTCACAGAACCCTAATATTCTCCCCCACTCTCTTATTTCATATCGAAAAGCTAGCTCACTAAAAATTATCAAAATCGGTGATGGCATGCCGTCAGGGTGTGTACACTTGACGTGGAATTACCCTAATATAAACAAATTATTCTTATTATTCCTTTGGAGGAGCTCGAATTGCATTTAAAGTCGACAAAAATTATTGTTATGCAGTAAAAAATAAAATTGGGATTTTCTATTTTTCATTATTTTTGTTCAAAATTATTTTTATGTTGAAGCACCATATGTATATACATTTGTACATCATATGTCCCGTCGGTTGGGAGAGGGAGTGTTAAAATTAAAATGATAATATTCACTTTTACCCCAACTTTTCTTATGAATTTATGTCTTAGCAGCAATTTGGCAAAAAAACCAAAAAAAATGGTCCAAACACCCCCACAAAAATGGAGCTATCACGCATTCTGACACCTCAAAGGTTGCTTATGTTAAATGGAAATCCGTTTTACTAAAAAAAATCGCAGAGAAAAAATTAGACCCCCCCCGCTTTTTTTGCCTGGATGAAGTAAAAAAAATAATGAAATAAACTATTCTTTTCTTATTTATAAAAAAGGTTTATGTGCTTTAAAAAATGATATTGCAGGAGATGTAATTTTTTTGTTAAAGTTAAATCCCTTACTTCTACAGCGAGATAAACGTTGTGCACACCCGGATTTAGTGCGAAAATAGACGAAAAGGATAAAAATTACTTATGAAAAGGAAAACTGAACCTACATGCATTTGCCATTTATTGTGATCCCCTGAACACTAAATGATCCACATGTCTTTTCTTACTCCCATCGTCCTGGAAGGTAATGACAACGTCAGAGCTCGTCATTATGAGGTCAACAATTTCAGAAAGAGTTTGAGCCAAAATGAACTTACCTGCCTGCCGTGTTTGGGAATTGTATGGCACTGTATTGAGATCAATCACATTAGGATTATCTAAATGATACTTCGACTTTCGATCGAACAGAAAGATTGCTGTCTCTACTATACCTGTAACAGCCTGGTTTTTAGAGCAGTGGGATACACTCATGAGTTTATCGGCACAACTATAAAATTGAGGCTTTATCTTACGAGAAGATATACGTATATGACGATAGCATTGTGGCATATAATCCCTTTCACTATCAACATCAGATGCATGATTGTTTGTAGAAATAAACCATCTCTTTTTTTATTGGGTTTCATGGTGATACACATTATCAGTAGTTTCAACCTTTTGAGAGATATCATCAGTGAATTCAGCTATATTATATGTGACATCTTTGTCCAGAGATTCTTCATATGATGATCCCATCCGTATTTCTTTATCTATCTTCCGGTTTTCTTTTTTTATTTTCCTGGGCTTGTAGGAACTTTTCCCTAGCTTGCTTTCTTTCCATTGTTCGCTCCCACTTTCTATCAACCAGCTCTTAACTGAAATTCTTCGTCCCCCTTTTTGACTTCAAAATCACTTTTTTCAATAATTTAAAATATATATTTTGTCACGAATGGAAGTTTATTACATTTGCAACTTAGTGCAATTATATTTATACACTTAAATAAGATGCGAGAAATACACTTAGTATTAATTTAGATGATTAACCGGTTTATACAATTTTATATTAATCATAATATACAACTAAGAGTAAAAGACTGATTCAAAGAAAAAAAGTTCATTCATTTTAAGTACTAATTTATTGTATTTAACATTTATGGATGTTCCTAATTGGAGGAAAATACAGTGGTTCTGATCGTCCGAGTATCCGAAATTGTACACCCTAGTACAATTGTTAAAATAACAAATTAGAAGAAGTTAACTTTTTTTTTTACCTTAAACCTTTTATATTACCTTAAAACTCTACTTTATAAACTGAAAATGTTATAAAACTATTTCACTTTTAGCATAAAAAGGTTTTAATGATCACAACATTTGCAAGTTTCTTCTTATTACTTTGAGATTAGATTAAAAAATATGGATTCATGGGTGAAAAAGTAAATTAGGGGGTATGGGGGGAGGTTTGGTCAGAATTTTTTTTCTTCTCTCGAGTACTTAAAAGATCTTTTTGTATCCGAAAAGTTGGGCTAAAATTGAATTTGATTTTAACACCTCCCCCCTTCTGTCGGTATGGTAAAAAAACCAAAAACGAAAAAGGTCATGTTGGCTGTATTTGTTTTATTTGGCAAGAACATGGACATGAATGGCGCTATTAACCCAATGACAGAATAAAGACCAACCATATGATCAATGATTATCCAAAGTATTTGCCTATACGACATTTAATGTGCATGAACCCCTTTGAATATTACTCCATATCTAAAAATGGCAGAACAAAGAGAAAAGTATTAGTTTTAAGATTGGAAAAGATAAAAACTGTCAGTGTTATAGTTCATTTTTCTTTTCTTGTTCATCATAGTATTGATAGTTTCTTTCTAAATAAACTCTTTGTTTAAACTTTTTCAAATGTATAAGAAAAAAAAATTACCCGTTGCAATACACAATTTAATAATATTTTATTTGCAGTCACATCATTTTAAAATTGAAAGTTCTCCTCTTTATATGAATAATACATTTTCTTCCCTCCAAAATCAATTGGCGCATAATATAAGCGAAGTTCTTAATTCAATTTTGCAATAAGTATACTTCTATCCTCTTTTTTTACTTCTAATGCTAACCCCTATCCATAACTAATTATACAGATTACATCCTTTCAAAGGGGATTTCTGATAAAGGAGAAAAAATTGGATACGTCAAAGGCAAAATGATCAAATTTGAGTCTAATAAGAATTTATATTTCCTGACAAGCCCTTTGTGTTATCTCTGTCATTCATTTACACTATCATTCCCAGTTACTTTATACTTAGCTATTACTTCTCCTCAATAATTATAAAATAACAGCTTTGTAAATTAAAAACAGGGGTTCAGATAGCCTACTATAAAATCTTACACGCGTTTTAGATCACATTTTTTACAACTATATATATTTAACAAATTTTGTATATGATTGAAGAAACTTCTTTATTAGTATAACATTATAAAGAAAAAAATATTAAATTAGTATCAACAACATATATGCATCGTATATAGGTACATATAAAATTATTATAATTAATTGAATGAAAAGAATTAAATCAAATAAAATTCCACAGAATTAATTGAAATAATTTGATGATTTAATTAACTTCTTTCATGGACTAATCAAAGTAAAAAAAATATGTCAAACCTTGAAGACACGTCTTTGCATAAATATTTTCTTTCATAGAGAAATAAAATCATTTTTTTTAAATGGGATAAAATATAATAGTTAGTAAAAATGACATATATATTCGGAAAACAGCTTGTTTAGTTTTTTCCCATATTTAAAGATTAAAAAATATCTAAATACAATGTATATTTATAATTTGACCCATTTGAATCGCTCAAAAACTATATGTATTATTGAGACATCTGGAACATAACTTAACCTCGATTTTTTTAAATATTATAAAAATATCAATTGATGTTTCATGTACTTACTAGAGAAATAATATATCATATACATTCAAGAGACAACTACAAATTTCACAAACTGTAGTAACTGCCCCCTCATTATATCTCAAATGGCTATTCATTGAGTGAGTTTTGAGTTTTGATACCATTATATTCTCTGATAGAAAAGTAATGTCTATAATATAAATAGTAAGAGAACAATGAAAAACTAACTTTACTTTTAGAAAAATAATGATGTTCAAAAAAACTACGTTTACCCCTGAAAAAGAGTTTTTATCCAAAATCTCAAAGAAAAGTTGACAAAGTTAAAGATTTATTAAATAATAATTTACATTATAACTGTGGCTTGTTTGATGCTTAAGCAAAAGGTACTTTTACAACGTTTTTCGTTGTAATCCCCTATGTAATGTCAACCTACATTACAGTACTCTTTTTCAACGAAGATGTAGCTAATTATAAACAAATAAAGCAAACTACAATTTTTTTTTTTTATATCCCCTCTCCTCATTCACATTTTTTACAAGGATCAGGTTATTTTACTACCAATTTTATCAACGTTCTTTAATAACCAACTATTTTATTTGTCATGTATGGGGGATAGTATTATTAAGAGGCCATTAGGAGAGCTACAAACAAATATGTCATGATTTATACAACCATTCTAGATGATAGGGGTATTTAATTGTCAACAAATATAAAGTACCACACACATTATATATATGTACGTATACCTACATACACAGGTATAAGTATAAGATTAGAAGAAATCTTAATTGGTATTTAGTTCCAGTCTTATATAGTATAAACCTATCACATATTATCTAATTTGTGTGACAACGCCCAAAAAACAACCTACGCTTAGTCAATCAATGATGATAAATTCCTTATAAAAAATATATATTTGAACAAATTAAATATTTTATTTTTTTCTGGGACTTTAAAATCAATAGTTATTTAAAAAAATATCTTTTTTTCTAAAATAAATTTATTTTTATTATTTAGGTGCTTAGATTAGGACGGTTTTTTTTATTAAACTATTCTAAATTTAAATTACAAATAGTGCGAAGTTGTCATATCGTAAGAAAATAACCTATACACAATTGATTGTTTATTGATGTTATCTATAGCTGGCACATTTGGATCAAATTTTGAAAAAAAGGTAAACATTTTTTTTTGTTAATTACTATTAAAATAAGGAATTATTTTTTAGACAAAATATACACTTTTCGTACCTATTTTTAAATTATTTTTTCTTTTGTATTATGTTATGCAAAACAACGTATTTAGCTATGTTTTAATCTTTATGGACCAAATAAAGCATTTTTGCCTTTTTTCAAACTTTGAAAAATATATAAGACCTAAAAATTACATCACAGAACAATTTAATTGTGTATATGTTATTATTTTACTCAATTGTCAATTTTTCCACACTAACTGTAAACGAAATTCGAAATAATTTGAAACCCAAACCGACCTAACCTACATATATGTAAATATGTAAGTACATTGTACATAAATATTAATTTGAAGGTATTATTCTTTGTGTCGTATGCATATGTATGTAAACGTACACTCATAACAATACAGAATTTTCATGATTACTTACTTCATGGAACTAATCCACGTGATTTATAATATTATATTCATGAAAAAAACAAGCAATTTTGTTTATAAATACATTATTCCTTCTCACTTTCATTATTATTCACCATGACATTAGTGACACACACATACAACAATTTAATCAAAATACTTGTAACCAAAAGTAAGAACAACTTTGTACATATATGTATGGTGTACGATGTACATTTTGATTTTTTTTTGGTATTCCGGACAATAGTGATGTCAGGCTATTAACGCATTTAAAAAGTTACTATAATCATCTGATGGTAATAAATCTACTGGCTGTTCAGCAATGTTATGAAAAATGAACCCACTGATAATGTAACCCTTCAGCTTAAATTTCTAAACATTCGCCCACCAACCCGAACAAAATTGTCTCAATTAAAAAAAAAATCAAGAATACAATTTTTCAATCAAGAGTTTTGATAAGAATGGAATACTCCTATAACCTATATGAAGAAATATAAGGGTAACGGTCTGCCGAATGAAAGGAAGGATCAACAGAAAATAATGGAAGAGTAATGTTTTGAAATTTATGCTTGAAACTTTTGTTTAATTCTTTATTATTTTCTTAAATTGTGATCTTATAAGAAATTTTATTACTTCAAATTTTAACTATCTTAGGTATTATTGTTTGATAATTGTCTTGAAGGACTGAAAATAAATAAGAATTTACTGAAGTGTTTATTATACTCGGATGATCTTACTTTATATCTAACAAGAACAGAATATAAACTGGTATGTCCCATCTCAGATGGTACCAAAGTTATTGAGGATTTCAAAAAAAATATCGGGGCTCAACATCAACATCGAGAAAAGCCAGATTTTATCCAATGTGACTAATATCTTAAGACATTTAATAGTCTTAGCAAAATAGAATTTTACTAAGCTTTCTCATTTCTAGAAATTGAAGTTTCTAGCAGTACTGTCGATACTGAGAGAATAAATTAGGTAAAAATTTATAAAATTAAAAAAAAAGTGTTATATTTTTCATTATTACCCCACACACCAGATATGAAAAGCTGAAAGCCTGGGATATCAATGTCCTCCCAAAAACGTATAACCTGTTGAGATACGTTCCTTTTTCAAAGATGATATGTGGGAGTATATATAAACTAAGAGAAGATTTAGTAAGGAGTCCTTCAAGAGCATTCGTTTCTAGGTCAAGGATTAATGCTCCAACTTTCCGCTGGGATCTTTGTTCTACGCAAATAGAAGGTATGAGGAAGGCACTGAATATCTCGATGTTAAAACAACTCAGAAGTTTTGGTGATTTTTGGGCAATTGAAAAGTATATTTTTCATAGAACTGATGGGTTTAAATTTGCTGAAAAGATATGTTTGGGTCCATCAGAAATGTTTCGAGTGGTCCAAAGATCAGGTCATATTAGGAGAAAGATGTACTCAGAATGGAGTTCTACCATTAAGAATGTCCTCGCTTTACAAAGTTCAAACAACTACTGAATGATAATCCTCGACTGAACGGTAGGGGTGCGTTCCTAAGAGGTACGGGTGTTACTTCTGCAGTTCAATATGTAACAGATATATCTTGGCATGCACAAGGAAATTTACACCAAAAAAAGCCCAATCTCATGTTTGTTTTGAATATGCGAAATTATTCATAACTAAATTTATGAAACTCTTTAATTTGCAAATCAACAAAAAAAACTTTGTTTAAAGAAAATCAGTTTCCTTCATTATTATAATAAATCACCTTGGAATAATTTGTAGGTTATCCCCGAATTTTGAAATATCTAAATGATTTCAAGAAACTTTTTAAAAAATCAAAGCAATACAATTAAAAAAAAAGTCTTTGAATAAAAACTATATTTAGTTTTTTTTTAAATTGTCCAACACTTGGTTTTTCAAACGAATTACCATGTTTAACCAAACAATTTCAAAAAGGGAAAATTCCTATGATTAGTAAAGATTCTAAATACTAAGCTATAATGAAAATTTTTGGAAGTGCTGAAAATTTTATCCAATGAGAGCTTTGAAACAAAATAAAAAAATTAAACCAAAGGTATATTTATGTTTAAAAAAACAAAAACAAATCCTTTCTTTTTATTTTTCCCCCTAGGCCCAAAATGCAATGATGCAGCTGGCTTCCTTTGTTTTACAAAAAGTATACTATAAAGTATATGAGTTCTATTTAGTTTTGGAATACTACTATCTATAAATATTTTTGTATTTTCCAATTGGTCTTCATTATTATTTTGAACTCTAAAGTGTAAAGCTAAACTAATGTTAAAATAAGTTTTAGGAATGTTTACATATTGGTAGATGACAATACAAGGGGACATTTTATATGGAATGTTGTCAAAGGGGAAAAAACAGCTTTTCTGCAAGAGTTCATACGCTATTATAATTGAAATACCTTAAAACATACAAAGGTGTGAATAAGCATTTTCATTGGTCTTGTAATGATAAAAGTAATGAAACAAAGAAATTTATAAAAACTCAATTGTTTCAAGACAATCCTTCGTAGATTTTAAGCAACTTCTAAGTTTTGTAGATTTAGTGGTAAGCAGATTCAAATATATGTGTAAAGCTAACTAAAAATAAAAAAATTTTGGAAAATATTTCAAAATACCACATGGATAATGTTATACACCAAATATATAAGAAAATGCGTTCGCTTTGATTCAAAAGTAAATATGCTCCCTTAGCTTCCAGAATGACCTTTAAACGGATTTGGAAGAATATACAAGCCCTTCTGACCATGGGTTCGCTCATTTTTTCCATATTGGATTGAACTCAATCCTATGGGTCTTTGTATTTGGAGTGCGCGTGCAACACGAATTGTTCTCAAGATGCTTCCAGAAACGGAACCTGGGTAAAAATTGTCCCTTTGAACGAAAGCACTATCTTTTTCTCGGCCTCTTAACGTATCTTGAGATTGTACACAATCTTCTTGTCCATTCCAAAAATCAAAAACATGCTAAATAGTTATTTGACACCCGGTACTTGAAAAATCTTTTAATACAGCGATTTTTTTAAATAAAGACCTTGCAATGAATGTTTAAAAAAGCTTATTTTCATATCTCATGGTATTTGTTCAATGACATATGTACGAGGAGGTCGTTATTCGTGGTTTTGTAATATACTATAGACACACACATATTCCATCGCAGCGTTTGTAATTACGTAAGGATTGGGAACATCCTGTTTAGAGATAGATAATTGCCGATTCCATTGACCTTCATTCCATTCCACTTGCAAACAAAAAAATAACGATAATAAGTTATTTAATAGTGCTTTGAAGGCTAAATTATCTTTCGTCTTTTTTTTATTATTATTATTTTTTTTTTTGCATTTATCATCTTCAAATATAATTTTGCAAAAAATAAAGAAAAAGATCTGTTGTGTTTATATGTATGTCCCCATATACTCCTAGCTTCAAATATGTATATATGGTACATAGATACAACACAACTGATTTTTCAGGTATTTTTATTTCAGTAATTAGTTTAGTTAATATTAACATGCACCAGTGTTTTTGTATATTAAAATGTATTGATTCACATATATTTTGATTGACTTTAACATGTATTGAGTGATTTTTCTCTAATTGTGCACAAGTATTTACGCAGATATAAAGCCACAAAAGTTTTCGTCTATGTTAAAAGACATATTATATTATTTTTATGCTATTAAACAAAAAAGCATAAAAAATATTTTATTTGTTTTGTTTGCAATTATTTTTGACGGGGATTACTTAATTTTTATTTATTGCAAACCACTGTTAACCAAACCAATAATGCAATCATGTCATAAAACTATTCATGTGTAAATATTGTATGTCTATGTACAACAAAGTTAATCGTTTCTCAATTATTATATGAATAGAATGTGATTACTATGGAGGTCATTTTTTATAAAAGTCACTCTTACTAAAGTTTTTAGCAAACTTATTATATAAAATGAATTTTTGCTTTATTTGATGGAAGTTCGTATAATATGTATTCTTTCAATGGTCAAGATCATCAAAATTCAATTTCCCACAAATAATGTGTAATAGATACATTAAATGTGTCTATACATGGACCATAAGTTTCATTAAAAACAAAACTGCCTTGTTTGCCCATTACTATTTATTCTTAACTTTGATAACTGATCGGTGTTGATATGTTAATAGGTTATAAAATTTATTAATTATACCTTAACCCTCCACTAATTTTATGAGTTGTTTACACTTCCCATAAATTGAAATGCCCTTACAGTATCTGTTATGTATTTTGTTTCCGCTCCATATACTATGTACATTCGTAAATTATAATACATATATACATTTTTTTAGGGATGGCACTTCGTCCTTCTCATAGGTATTATATATTTCAATTAATTATTGAAATTTGAGATAATATTTTTTATGGATTCTTAATATTGATCAACTTCAACAATGAACTTTAAAAAAGTGTTCGAAGAGGAGTAGGAGATAAATTTGTCTTATTAGAAAATATTTTTACACTCTATTCATTTATAAATAACCTATCTTCTACAGTTTAAAATAAATATATTTTTTTTCTTCGAGTACTGTATTAGGTCACACAGCTAAAAGGTTAAAACAGTTTTCAACTTTTTTCACTGATGCTTATAGTAAGTCTAGTAATTACCATATAAAACATTTCAAACATCAATATTTAATATAAAATATAAAGATATATCTAATGTAAAAGTAACTACATAACTATTTTAGATTCAAAATATAGATGATTTTGAAAAAAACATTTTATATTAACCCAGTTAGCTCTTTCATATACAAAATAACAATAACAAAGGGCTGATAAAATTTTATATAATATGTTTATGTTGCTAAACAACCCAGAAAGGACTCATGTTTGGATTTGAATTGAAGAAACAGAGAATGAGCTGTAAATCCAGGGGAAAAAAAATACCTTTTAATGTTTTGTGACGCATATGCAACCAACCAAAAATCGTCCTTTTTATTTAATATTTAACAAAAATGTGTCAAGTTGTAACTTTTTTTGCATTTGCAATAATCTTGTTGGTGAGTGTAAGTATATATAAGTATGATGTTGCATCAGCCAATAGACTTAGCAAGTAATAAAAAAAAAAAAAAACTCGGAAAAATTATTTCTTCCGTTATATTACTTCTATGAAACGTTTTTCACTAGATAAAATTATTTCCAAATCCAATAAATAATAAACTAAGCATTTAAGGTACAAGTCGTATTTTTTTGGAAAGATAGTTTTATCAGTTATAACCTCTCTGGACTTAATTATTCTCAATATTGCTATGCTACTTGCTTAAATATCTAACAATATAAAAGATTTGTAAATCTCTAATGGCGAATAAATAAGTGCTCAATATAAATATTACCATCATTCTATGACAGAATCTTTGGTTGGTTGTTTTTTTAGTCATGTAACTTTCATTCCAAACAAGTTACATGTTATATATTTAAACCACTCTGTAATGCACAATATTTCAAGCAAATATTTATTTATATACTATATATCTATATAAATACATACCTATATGGAGAAATACTCATCCTTTTGTTCCATTTTATACCTGCAGATTTTTCTTTTTTTTTCCCTTGATGTGAAATAGAAATCAATACATATATAGGTACATACATTGCTATATACTCTTATCATGTAATAATATCGATGTAATTAAATTTCCTTGGAAATGAAAATACTTATATAAAAGAAACAGAATGTTCTTGTTCTTATCTTCAACCATTTTTGTGGTACAACAAATGTACTTACATACTACTTGAACAAAGAAATAGAATTGATCCAATAACCATGTACTTTGTCATGCCCTTAATTATAATAACTTTCCAATGTCCTTATTTTTTTTACAGCAAACATAAAAGTCATCTCAAAATGTTATTTATGTATTATGAAAAATACGACTTTTATATCATGTACTTACATTTGTCCTATGTACACATACATTTATATATATTGTAAATAATAAAAGACATGTAACAATGTTAAAAGACCTATGGAGGTACCTAAGCTCTACATAAGGGTGGTTTGTTATATAACTTTTTTTTTTTTTTTTTGATACCGGTAGGTTGGAAAATTTTTCATATGGTGAGAAAATAACATGCCAAATTTAATTGTTCTAATGATGCCATATTTAGTACATTAAGATTAAACAAAGCATTGTTATATATTTTGCATGAAATTATTTTGATAAACATTTTCTTAATCAATAAAAAACTAGTAATTCTTTTTTCTAAAACCACTCTATCGAGGAAAAAGAGAGAATAACAAAAGGAAGGTTTGAGGATCCACGTATAGCGTGCATCATTTTTTTACATTTTCAAAAAGGAAATATCAATGTTTTTGACATTTTTGGCTCCTAAGGATAAATTTTGACAATCCCTTTATAAATATATATATATATATATTTTTTTTTTTTTTTTGGGGGGGTGAAAATCTGTATCAAAATTGTTAAATACAAAAAAATATTGAAACTGTATGTCTTTCTACTTCAACAAACCTTACCATCAAGTCAAAAAAAATGATTTATAGTAGTTCTGCTACTATCACACAAGGATCACATGGAGTGTTACTTTGACCTCTTTTATGATTGTGATAGAAAAACTGTTAGGAAATCTTGAAAGGAAAATTGGGGGCTTACAACTTGGGATCACCTAAAAGCAGACCCAGTTATAACTAAAATTATGTGTAGATTATACTTTAGCCAGACAACATGTACATATAATCATTTGTAAAATATTGTTAATCATTTTTATAATGATATCGAATAGGGAAATGTTTGGACATCATCCCATGTCTATTAAACTTATACGTGTAAGGAAAATTTATTTTTTAAAACATTTCATATTGTAAGCTTATAAACTGAACAACTCTACAGTCACAATTAAGAGGACTTGTGATTAAATTGTGTATTTTAAGTAGAAGTGAAATTGCAATGATAAATTACATTTTGGAAGAACCTCGTTATTTTCACAGGGCAATTTGTTGATATTTGAAGACTGTAATATGCAAAGTTCTCATAAATAAATTATGTGTACAGTGTACAATTATGATATATGTGGTAAACTGCGTATAGAATAATTTTTTTTGTATGTACATTTAAGAATAAATACCCATGAGAGGTTTAAAAAATTACATTTATTTACAAAAATGGATTGGATTGATATTTACAAATGTTAGAAATATCGGATATGACATGAAAAATTAAAGTAAAATTATTCTTATTTAACAGCATATATTACCATTACGAGTATCCATACAGTAAAAAATAAAAATAATATGTATTATAAACTATAATTTGAAGTATTTTGACAGAAGAATATAATAAACAAGACAAGGTTTGTTTTTAAACTATGCATTATAATTATACACATTATAAGTAACTGCAAGATCACAATTGAGCACTCTTCTCACCCTTTTATACATAATTGTTTTTCAAAACTCTACTTAAGTGGCAAAAAGTTTTAAATTAAAACAATCTATACTAATTATAGAAGTCTATGTTTGTCTAATATTTTAAGAAAAAAATGGGCATTTGTATTGCTATTACCGTCCTAATGCAATAATATTAGTTGAAAATTAATTTCAAATAAGTTTAAAATTCCTTGCATCAATAAATAAAATTTACATCCGCGTTTCAATATTTTGTATCGTAGATAATTAAGCATGCCCGTCAAACTCAAATATACCTATACCAAACACCCTTACATTTAGTCCAAAGAAATAAAACTGAATACAATTTGGTTTAAAGTATATGTGTTTTTTACTATTATCAATAAATTATTATTTTGTGTCCAAATACCAGGAGCTGTACCCAATATTTGAAAATTGACGATTATCATATAAGTAGGGATCGTTATTTTGAAAATAGGACATATGGCCCAATAAGTGTGGTATTTAGGGGGTAAATATTTAAAATAAGTGAAAAAAATTTAAATTTTATTCTTGTTTTGTACAATTTCAGCAATAAAATATATACTGTATGCAAAATGCAGTTATTGGCCTTTCTTCTTTTTAGAACGGTGCGCAGAGACTAAAAACTTAAATAAACTTATTTAGTCATATCTAAACCCAGTATAAACCATTGCTATTCGTAACTTGCATTTTTAAAGATTATTACTATATCAATATCAATACTTTGTAGATACTAATATTAACATTTTTTTCATTCCAAAGTAAAAAAAGTATGTAAAACCCTTTGTACAAGTTTATTGACTGATTCCAAAATCTTCTCTCTGTAATACCATACGTATCATGTCTGATATGCATTTTTTAGAATCCTCGATTTTTATCAGTTTGACTATTCTTTGCTTAAAACTTTATAGTGATTAGCCATTTGTTTATTGTCAAACTACAAATTTATTTTTAGAGATGTTGTATAAAAAAAAGTTAATGACCCACATTGAATTAAAAAATTCTCAAATTTTAGCCGAAACTCAAACATGCCTAGATAAAGTAAGGAATATCATTTGTGTCCAATAACCTCTTTTTAAATATTATAACAAGATCAGTTATTTTCAATTATTACCAACTCTTAATTAATACTATTATTTCATTTGGATATGTTAAAATTACTTATTTTGTACCTGTACAATTATACAAGAACTATAATCATTTCAACTATAAAATGTTTTACTAAATCAATAAAAAAGAAAAAAGCAATATTTCTTTTAATGCATATTGAAGATATCTGTAATGTATCTTGAAACGTTACATCAAGATAATTAATGCAAATACTTACACTGATAAGTGTTTATCTCATTATATTATTTCATGTTGGCTAATTTTCTTAAGATAAACTTGTACAAAGTCGCAAATAGAATATAGAACATTTATAAATAAATGCACATATACAGGGACCGGGGGATCAAATTGTCGCCAAAATATTTTTCTACAAAAAACATTAACAAATATATATTTTTTAACTTTTTTATTGAAAATCAAAACTATGATAAGCATATAGGTATAGAGTAGCCATTCATTCGATATAATCACCGTTGGCATCAATAACAGCCTCAATACGGCCTCTGAACCGGCGGCAGGCTCTTCTGACCATCTTATTGTCCATGTTGCCGAATACCTCCTTGATGGAGTCCATCAGGCTGGCCTTGGTGCTATGGGGATGTGTGTTGGTATGTCTCTCGACATAGCCCCGGACAAAATAGTCCAAAGGATTAAGGTCGGTAGAGTTAGGAGGCCATAAATCCTTGGTTACGACGCGCCCTCCTCCTTGGGTGCCCTCTTTATGGTGACATCAACATCTCAGGTGTCCTCTAGTTTCTTATGGATACGCTGAAAAGTCCGTAAATTCACTCCTAAAGTTGAAGCAATCGTTGAATTGGAGATTTCACCTCCATTATTAACCAATGCTATGACTACGGCGGACCTCAAAAGCTCCTCGTTCCACTTATAGCTCTTTATCTCCTCATATGACGATGGCATGATGCTAACTGAACTACGTATCGTCAGCTGACGAGAATAGCTTTCTTATTTGGTAACCGGTTTTTTATTTGATAATGTCGTCTTCAAGATATCAAGGTTTAAAGTAGGCGACAATTTGATCCCCGCTCCCTGTATAGCCACACAAAGTGAAAAAACGGTCCTAAAATTAGTACTTATTGTTGTGAAACTATAAGTACGTGTCAAAATCGGATGCAATCCATTAATACAGAATAATATTGACGTCATTATTGATCCATCTTTACCAATATAATTAAGAAAAATAAGTACTTTAATTAGGCCTAAATTAAAAATGATTGTTTACTGTTTTAGTGACTAAAACATACTTTAAATTTTACAAAATTAACTCAATTTCAAAACTGATTTATTTTACTCCAATATTAGAAAAAAATGATGCCCTTTGTGGCGACTTTCTACAATTATGGATTTTTAAACAATTTGTGATTGAACTGGGAAATTATACGCTCTAATGTTTATAAATATTCTTTTTGTTGCCTTTGAATCTATATTTGATCCCTAATTCTTTTCAGCATGCTTCTGAAATATTACATCATATTGAATACACAAATATATTAATGTTGATTACTTTTTTTTCGGATTTAATCGTTTATTTTGTTATTTTTTTTAATCGAGGTTAAATAAATTGAATTTACTTTTTGGCTAAAAAGTCGTTCCTTTGTATTTCTTTTTGATTTCGTTGATTTTTTTGTATTGTGAGGACTGAGGGATTCAACGGTAGTCACAATAATATATATTGTAGCTATTATTTTTATAATACACGTAAGCTCATCAAAACGGATGGGCACTCAATTAATTCTCAATGTTCGCACAAGGTAATGAATATTTCAAAAAAGCACAGAGAATATTTTGATTTATCTTCAAGCTCATGTTATTAACATTATTTAAAATACGGATTTAATCGTACAAATAGTATTAGTATTTTAATTGAGTGCAAAATAGATGGAATAGTTAAAAAAATGACAAAAAAATTAAATGACGTAATTATTATAATCGTTCAAATGTTTGTTATGTATTTAAATATCTTTTGGGTTTATTTTTTCAACCAGTTCAACAACGGTTTTATGAAAAGGATGTTCATCATATAATGGACGGGCTGCCGATTTATTAATATTAAGGACCCATGCACTCCTAATCTTGATGTTTTAAGTCATACCAAGTTGTTATATAAAAAATTTATAATCAAGGGATAGTATTGTAAATTAACAACCCATACACAAACACCCCAAACCAGTCTTACATAATAAATTGATCGATTCATAAATTCAATTCATCTACACAATCATATATTATATGTAACTTCATTTATACCTATATATTAATAATAATCATTTAAAGACATTGATATCAAGAGCACCACTCCCAGTACTTACATATACTTCAAGTATATAAATATATAAGCACCCAATTTTTTATTATCTGTAGTACTGCTATGATGAAAAAGAACGTGATGGCGTTCGATAATCATTACACAAATATATTGCTCTTACGTAATATGTATGTTTATATTGAATAAGAGTTATTATTTCTATTGATAATAATGATGGTAGTGATTTATATGCCATCACGAAGAAACGAAACATTCAAGTCATAAGGAGAGGACTTTGAATCCAAAAATAGATAATAAATAAGAAGTAACCGAAAATAACTTCTCTCACTAAATTTATCCACCTCTCTTAAAAAGTAATATTATGATACAAAAAAAAAAAAACTACATTCAAAAATAAGTCTCTTTCATGTTCGTTAATTTCCCCCTTCTTCCAAATATAGAGTCTTCGACCCTTTGAACCTTTCAAAAAATGCTACAAAATCCAAGAGATTCGTTATTATTACCATTATTTTTTTGTTATTTCAATTTAACCTGAAGGGACTTTAAATTTGTGTGCGCATACATTATATGTATATTCATAAATATTAGTGTTACGCTCTCCATATGAACACCAAGTTGGAGTTATTGAATATTGAATCAAGTCATGGTTGATTTTTGAGTCAAGTCGAGTATTAGATAAATAATTATATTTATATAATCTAAGCTCACTAATTAAGTCCGTTTGACTAATTCTATGAGACTGTCATTATACTTTCCTGATTAAGGGGCATGTTATAATTCCTTAGCTATATTAGTCCTAATTGAACAAAATAAAGACCATACTTGACCCATGGGACCCGTGATCTACAATAATGTATTATGTAAACTGAAAACAGAAGTAAATTTATTTTATTAAGATAAAAAAAAAATCCCCCATTGGACTACAGAAAAAAAGTCTTTTTTCAAAATATGAAAAATAAATTTATGAGGAATGGCACAATAATATATAAAAATATCTGGACATACAATAAATATTTCGTGTTTTTATCTTTCTAGTTTGAGTTTAGTTGAGTTTTTCATTTAATGTTATAAGCTATTTTCAAAAAATTGTCGGCATTAGTAAAGTTGAGTAGTTTTTTGAGTTCAAATAATAATCGCATCCAACACTAATAAATATATAAGCATTTTAATTGCTTGGAATGAACCAATTTTTCTTCCAGATTTGCATAATATAGAATGCCTCATTTTTAATTTGCTATTTAGACTTTTGCATTTCTTTTTTTTCCTATTTTTTTATTTGCATTTGGGTGCTGATAAGCTTATGAAGGCACAACACAATAAATTTAAGAATCATGTCCATTAGTAAATCAAAAGAAAGACTTATGAATAATACAGGGATTTTTTAACAAAAAGAAAAAAAAATATTCCTTTTGATTAAAGAACAAGTACTTAATTGTTGAGGAAGATCAAAAAATATTTAGAAGCTGCCCAATAAGCCTAAATTTTCCATAGTTACAGTGTTTTTAAAAAACTAAATTGCATATTTCTCTTTTTAAATAAACATAATACGTAGCGATAGAAAATAAAACGTACATTTAACATAAAAACTTTATTCCATAAAGTTTTAAGTTATATTCCCTAAACGTTTTTTGGGTACTACGTTTAGCCTCCACTTTTTTTGACATTTTCTTCAAATGAACATCATATATTTTTATTTTTCAATTGATAACTATATATTTAATGTTTTAAGAAATATATTTGATGCATCCTTAGGGGCCCTCCAACATGAGGAGGGGGGGGGATTACCAATCTATTTGCAGCAAAATGAAAAACATATTTTTAAATTATTAACAATACCCCTCTCACTTTCAAAAGTAGTGCGTAGAACCTGATCTTATAATGAGTTTTTGAATTTCTGTATTTGAAATATTCGTCATATAATATTAAAGTATTTTTTAAAATATTTTATGAATGTGAAAAATACGGAGTTCCAATGAGTAATAATAAAAAGTTTGCATTGAACATTTTTTCTTGATGAAGTAAAGCGCAAAGTATCTGTCTATTTTTTTCAGTCAATTTAATTGTTGGAATTAACTAACTCTGTTGAATACAAACCTTAGAAAGTGCAACTGAAAAAGAGCAAGCAATGCATGGTGTGTTAGTATTGAATGATACAACAATTTGAGTAACAACGTCGGCTCAAAGGTACTTGATATAAGTTCATTAAGCACAGGCCTTATTAATAGTGATTTTACTAGTATATAAATGATAATTAATTATATGTCAAAAAAATGTGTGCACTATAAGAAGTACCAAAAAACTTACTAATAACTTGTTACGTCTTTTTGATGGTGAGTTGTTCATTTACAGGCTAGTGTTTCAAAAAATCTTTATTTAAAATCTTTATATCTTTGTAAGAGTTGTATCGTATATTTAAAACGAAAATCTGTAAATATGGAAACTTAATGGTCAATATGCAACTTATAACTTTTGTTTTATATTGATAAAATTTTGAAGTACCTTTTTTTTGTTATGAAGATATTAAATATTGTTATATTGAGGTGGATGTGCATTAGTTTTTTCCAAAGAAAAAAAAATATTAAGAATCACTCTAATTTAAAATATACGTGTTTTTTTCGTTTATTTTGACAATGAACTTAACATAGCTAGGATTATCCGATTTAGATGGTTCCAAGCGGTATTTTGACCATTCTTCAGTTCTTGAGCATTGAAATAAATGCCTATTTGTCGGTCTAACTCGACGATTTCCATTATTTTATCGACATTTTCGACGTCCATATTACCTAAACTGAATCTTTCCTGTTGCATTCGTTACTGTATTGGGTCTATAAACAGCGCAATTGTTTGGCCACCTGCTCCACCTTTTTCACCTTGGTCGTAGTAATATGAAAGAATCCATTTATTTTTATTTTTTTTTACTTCCATTTTGTAACGCTGTAACATAAAACTGGCTTTACTATACACAAAACTGTATATTTTTAAAAATGTACGCTTAACCTTTTAAGCATATTTAAAGCTTTTTTGATGCAATGGATTAATCGTGACATATAGCTCAATAAATACATCTAGCAAAAACGCACATAACTTTTTACTGAACCTAATACATAGTGCAATATTTTAAGTATTGTTTCATAGCTGATTCCTATAGTGAACAGACATACATAACAGTTCATATAGCATTAAACTTTATTGAGTATAATATGTGACATATATATGTTTCAAAGGGATAAGAGGGTTAGTTATGTATGTATGGAGTTGTAAAATTAGAGCATTTTTTTTTCTGGAGTTATTTGGTCATTGAGCAATGTTTTTTAATTTCCAAAACTGTAAACAAGATTTATTAATTATTAAGGAGATAACATCTATGTATAATTAATCACGGGTGCGTGTGTTCATAAAAGACGTAAAGTAACAGTACGAGAATTATAATAAGTATAAGTCCTGGTTGAACACAGATAATATTTGTAAATTGCTTACGGAGTAATTTCTATCTATTTTTCTTATTAAATACGGAGTAGAACTTACGTTAAATTATTTCCTTTAATATAAGCTTATATCTATTTTTATAAAACATCATTGTAGCTTAGTTGTTCGCCTCCCAAACATTCTTTCATGTGTCAGGGTTACAATGACATTTTTCCGGGGTTTTTTTTTCTTTTTGACATACAGAAAGTGCTTATAATCTCAAAGAAAATATTGTATTTTTGTTGTATCAAATATTTGCATTGTCAATACCGCTATCAGTGTGGTAACTAAACTAAATAATTAAATTTGCATGAGTGAATATAGAAATTAAAAATTGAATATTAGCTTTTATTTCAACTATTATATTATAAATGAATTTATTATGACAATTACTACTTAAACAAAAATGTCAATCTAGCACAACTTCATGTTTAGTTATAAATAACTTAATTTGATCAGCATTTTTCAATAATTATTTGTGTTAGTACGTATTTCTCTAAAAAAAACAATTCTTCAGTTAAATCAAATCTTTTTCTCCCATTTTAATAAAATATTCCTTAAGAGTTATTTCTATGTCGGCCTTAATTAGTTATGCCAGGTTCAGTTTTAGAACTGGTCCTTTTAATTGTCATTCTTTGAATTTTTCCTGAAAATGTTGATACTATAATAATACAAAGAAGATATATCAGATATAAATTTAAAAAAAAACTCTGCTTATTTTGAGAAAAATATTCATTTTTTCTTTATAATGTATCAACTATATTTTATCAATTAAAAAAATCCTGATTGAATTAACAAAGGATAGATTTTACAATTGATGAAACAGGAATATATTGCAGTCCTTGGTCTTATATAACTATCAAAACAACGACTCAAAAATACCAATGATAATAATCGGGTGATTATTATCATTTATATCATGGATTTCACAAATAAAACCTCTTACAATTGATAAACTTTAATATTTGAATATAAATTGTATTTTTGCAATTTTCAAGAAAATATCTTTCTTACACAAAGGTATATCTAGGCATCGAATGTTATTATTGCATGACTAGTAACGTATATATAACATTTTAGAATTGTTCAAATCTTTAAATATCGAAAAGTTTATATTCTCATTAATGAATAGTTAAATAGATTTTATATAGAAGTGATATGTAATTGCCAAAATAATTGGGTTTTTTCCCTTATTTTATCTTGTAAAAATGGTAAGTATACATAAATCATGTTTCATAAAAGGGATTAAGTTTTGAAAGTTCTTTTGGTTATCTACTAAAAAACAAGGTTATTTTTGTTCAATTTGAGTAGGTACATTGAGGAATTTCTCTTGGCCCTCAAAGAAAATATATATTTACTCCTTAAAAATTAGCACAAAGTATGCCCCATACTTGTTGAACCTGGTAATTTAAAGTTCAGATTTTTTTAAACAGACACAAGTAGGATAAATATTTATATAGATAAGTAAAATCATGAAAATATTTATTCAAATATTTTATGTAACAGCCAAGCACAATGATATATATATAAAAATGTCTTTTTTCGGAATGTAAAATATAAATTAAAGATTATGTTAATGTCAAGAAGAAATAATTATGAATCTATCAACAAATGAAAAAAGTTAAATGAACCTTTTTTGGATGGAAATGAAAGATTTTGCTAAGTTTATTTGTAAAACACATGACTTAGCCTAATCAAAAATGTTTTATATAATTTCTTTCCATAGAATGTATACTGGGTTCTCTTGAATTATTATAAGAAGCAAATGCTTTTTTATTATATCCTATATAATTAAAATAATTTATGTGTGTGATTGCGTGTAATGTATGTCTCACTTAGTAACAGAAAAAGGAAGAAGGTATATTAAATACGAACTAAATAAGGGATTTAGGAAGAAGATGAGCGAGTTAATCTTAGTATGTATCTTCATCTTCAATATATTTATAGTTGAAGAAGGAACATGGTAAATTAGCAATGGGAATGACAATAAATAAATCACAGGGTCAAACATTTGAAAAATTGCTTTAAATTTACAAAAATTAGTATTTTCACATGGTCAATTATATGTTGCATTTTCAAGAGTGTCAAAAGAAAGTGCAAGTTTGTTTATATTTACATCAAATTAACAGAAGCAACAAAAAATTTTGTATACATGGACGTTTTACAATATAAATTTATTTATGATATAGTTATGTTTTATAGTAAATCGTTTTAGTTTAAAATTTTAAAATAAATAAGTTACTTTTTCATTGGCTATCTTTAAGATAGCGTGTTTGTTCTAGTAAGTATATACTATTTTATATCAGTAGGTCTCAGACTTTTTCCTTTGCTTATCATTTGAGAAAATATCAAGATCTCTATGGAACCCCCAGTAACTAAATCATTTTAAAAAATGTCAATTTTGACCAAATGAAATATAAAATTTTAGATATAACTTGTTTTTTCAAATTACATATTTTTTAAGACTTTTTTTTATTAATGACCTTCTTCTTTTTATATAATAAGAATTAGTCGACTAAAGGGAGATCGTCTTCTACTGTTCTAGGCTCTATAAATTAGGACTCTAAAAAAGATGCTATTTATTCAGGAAACAATTTTCATCTATGGGCAAAATAAAAGATCAGCATGATTAGCTATGGAACACCACGTACATATATCCATAAAAACATAAAATGTTTGATGTTAAAGCTATATTTAATATATAAAACTTATTTGTAAAAAGAAAATTAAATGTACTAACCACTCTGTAAAACTATTTTTCCTCAGTCTAACTGTAAATCTATACTATTGTACTTTTGCAAATATATATCAGTAATAAGAAAAGAAAAGTTAATTGACTATTATGGTATGATAGTCATACAAATAACATTTATCTTTAAATCAGTTTCGCACGTATTGTGAAATATTGCTGCATATATATTTATACATAAATGTATTCCTATCTATGTTTCTAACCAAAGATATAAGTAAAATTTATACATATATACTAAATATCTACTGAAATAATAATATATGTTACCTACAAGTAAATGGTTGATAAGGCAATTTATTTTTCAACCGTAAAATTTAACAATAATTATTGTAAATAACAGTTAAAAAATTCTCACGGTTAAAAATATTTTTATACATATATCTATAGTATAAAAAAATCATATATCAATTTAGTATTTAATTGTAACTGATTTTTTTCATTGCATTTAAAAAAAAATATTGTAAATAGTTATTAACTAGAAAATGAAGTTTTTTTATTACGAGTATTTCATTGAAAATCTCAATCTTGGTTTTAGTGATGAAGTTATACAGATTGTTTTGGCATACGAGTACGATATATACTTTGATAGAATTACAATTTCAGATTTGCCTGAATGTTAAATTAAATTCATTATGTAAATTCTGCAAAAGGAAAATTTATTGTATAATTTACGAGAAAGAGTGATAAAATAATGTTATATATGCTACTTCAAAAAGGACATTTTATTTGGGAAAAAGTTTTCTTTTACCTAAATATATTTAGCATAGCTAACAGATGCATTTTCTCACTTTGGTTTAAAACTTCACACTTCACAGTTTATTCACAATAGTCTCAAAGAACAACAACTAGATTATATACGAATACAAAAAGATTCATTTCTAGAAAAAAACATCTCAAAAAGTATGTCAGTCGATAAATGACATGTAACTCCATAGGCTTGCAACAAATTGAGTAATCAGAGGAATCACGTTATACTAAATATGTTGTTTGTCATCTTTCTATCCACTTTTACCTTATCAATCATGACTTTTAAATTTTTCAAGGGATTGGAACAAATTACTTGTTTCTCTAGTCTCAATGGTCAAATTTTTCAATAATAAAACATTCCTTTTGAACAAATTAAGTTCGAGGATTGAGAATTCACAAAAAATGTTGAGCTTGCAATAGGTAAAAAGTTTGGCTTTTATATAAAATATTGAAGAGATTTGGATTAGTTTGAAGATATGTACATAAAAATGTAAACCTACCAAAAAATATTTAGAGGGCCATGGAATTAACTGTAGACTAATTTATATCCATCAAATTAAAAATTGAGCGATAATATTGTTAAATATTTGTATATGGAAGAAGTTTGGTGTCATATATTGGAATGCTATTGCTTTAAACTAGCAGATCATAATTGTAATGGTTGCAAAACCTGGATATTTACACAAGCCATGAAGTTACTGACATAATTAGGATTATAGATTAAGATTGTTTTTCTAGATTATTTCTTCGAAAAAACAATAAGTACATATTTATATTTCTTTGATAATTTGATTTTTAACTAACAAAATTTCAAAAAGAAAAATATATCCCTCCTCACTTAATGAAGCCACTGCTTACCATTAAAGGGAGTTGGTGTACAATTCTTATAGCTAAATTGTAAAGGTGAACACTAGTTCTGATGTTTGAGGAAAGTTTTATTCTATTTCTGTTTTTTACTGATCTTTTAAAAGTAAGGAAATTTTCTAGAAAGTGGAGTACAAACTCAGGAGTCACATTAGAGATTTCCATGTTCATAGCAGGTTAACAGAGGTAAATTGGGTATTGTTTAAAATAAAAAAATTCCTTTGGTCTTGGCGAGTCATATCTTATCAAGAATGTTGGAATTTAGACATACTATTAATTTTTTTTCAATCATATAATTATATTAAAGAGACTGAAAATCCTGAAACTTCCCTTTCAAAAAAATATATATATACGTATTATTTTTTGCATATGTTGAAATCATGTTTCATCACGATGAATCAACTTTTATCTTCATTGATGAGGAAATTAGTAATCATTGGCTTGAACAAGGATTCGTCCTTTTTCATTAATCTTCATCATCACACAAATATAAGTATATTATATATACTTTTTGCACATTCGTGAGTTCTCATAATGTAAGGTACATTCTGTAGTAGAGTAAGGAAAAAATTTCTGCAATCATATATAGGTACATAGTAATAATAAAAGTAACAAAAAAAAGGCATTTAATAAAGAAGAATAAAACGAAGGGGGAAATGAATTGCAAAACCATTGAGCGAGCATAATGCTTTTCCTGAAATGCTTTTTATATGTACGAGTATTATGAATTAGGAGTTTGATTAGCTTTGCTTTATATTAACTTACTTTTTAACTCGAATATATGTACATATGTAGTCACTGAGGGCATTAGTGGTCTTGATTTATCGTTAGAGCACACACACACACTTATGCATAATGGAGATTATATTTTTATACTTCGATTGCATTTTTAAAAAAATGTTTTATTTGACGTTTTAGCTCTACAAATGATAGATTTCTCTTTCTGCTTCAATTATTTGGAATACGAAGAACAAATGCAAAATCAAATAAGCTAATATATGTATAAGTAGATATTAGTGTTGCTATTCCATCTTGACTTTTTGGGTCGGTCTTGAAAATATGTTCGGTCTGAATCGGCCATAAATATAAGTTAGGTCTTTATTTAAACTATTATTAAATGTTATTCTATTTACTTAGACCTCCTTCTACCCACTTGACTCATTTTAAAAAATTAATTAAGTTTAAATGCAGTGAACAAAAACCCTTTTTTTTATTATTAAATTCATCCATTTGGAACAGTGGAGTTGCAGAGTTTCTTTTTTCCCTCTTGTTCTATTGGAAAATATTCTTTCCTTGAAATGAAGCTCAATATTAGTAGATATATTTACCAAATAGGAAGATCCTATTGCATTTACTTCTACCTAATATATAGTTCAATGTCACTGATAAATAAAATTAAATTATCTCATAAATATGGTTGTTAATTTGCATTTAAGCTTTTAAATTAAATAACTCTATGTATCATTTGTTCGAAAAATGGTGGTTTCATAAATGAATTCATAAAGTCGTTTTAAAAAGGTTTTATTATTTTTAGAACCTTGTATAATTAATTGGTCCAGATTCTTGCAATAATCTGTTTCATTCAGAAACTGCTCTTTAGCTAATTGTTATCATTGATATGTAAAAGTGATTTTCATAAAAAAAAAAAGAAAAAAGGATAAGATAACCTAATCTATGTATGCCAACAAATAGGTCCCAAGAGGTCACTTACAGTTCCGTATTGGATACAGTCATAAATTATTTATGTTGAAAGAAGAAACATGCATTAAATTTTTTGAACTTTGTCTTAACCCCCTTTAATAGCTTTTTATACAATCAGATTAAATGTGTCTAAATACAGAAATTATATTCTTGTTTATTGATATACAAATTTGAAAATATTTCTGTTGGCTATCAAAACGTTGTCAACACTTAAAACGAAGTAGAACTTTTTTTGATTAATAACAATTGTCTACTAGCAATTAGAACAGCAATCACGTCTCAGTGTTGCATAATCAAAGTAGTAGAATTCATAGATTAACTAAGCAATCAACGGATAATTCGTCTAATTTGGAGGAGTAATATTTTATATTTAATTTCAGTTATTGTAGATCAAATAATTATGAACTCTAATCTGAAATACTAATATTTCAATATTTTCTTACAGGTTGATATAATTATCAGTGTTTCGGTAATTTCTAATACTTTGTTTTTTTAAAGGTAACTGACATGCACTTACAAGAGCATAATCAATTTTTTTTGGTCTAGGAGCCTCTTTATAACTTTGATTAAAGGTTATAAAGGTGTGTTAAAAATTTTAACGTCAGCGAACTGAAATAACTTGATTTTTTAACTTTTTACTACAACATCAGAGTAAGTAGGCTTCAATTATCATTTCCTTGGTTCTCATTACTAATTATAAAATCAATAAAGTTTTTACCTGTAAATAAAAGAAAAACAAACAAATATACAACCATATACCCTTTGTGTTAGCTCAGTCATCTGCGCCTCTTAACTCTTGTCACCTCTATTCATTTCTTTCACTATGAAGCTCTATACGCCGATTAAAAAAAAAGTGTATTTTACAAAGGTTGATTATTTTGTTCTTCTCCTAATTATGATAAAATAACGTAGCGGTGGAGGAATGAAAAGAAAACAATTATAATAAAACAAATATTGTGGTTTTTCTATGGAAATACTTATGTACCTATACGTTATGTACTTATGTACGTTATATTTACATACATATATATGTGTATGAAAAACGAGAAAAAACTATAATAATTATGAGATACTGTCTATTTTATTTTATTTTTTAATAACCCCTTCTTAGACTTTCAACTTCCATAAATAGTACTTTTCTTAAATATGTATGTAGATTAGACTGTTTTGTGGTCTGATTAACATTTTTTCCATGCACAAATAATTTTTTTATGGAAATCTTAAGAAAAATGACTTTTGAAAAATTTGATTTCTCATAAATCATTTTTTACTTATTAACAAGTATTTTCAAATGAAAAATTGATTTTTTAGTCGAAATTGGTGATTTTTAATTCTTTTATAGGTTACAGATGTGATTTTTTGTATTTCTTAAACTTATTTGTATTTGGTTAGTCAGTATAAATAGTGTAAACATTGGCACTAAATAATTTAAATTGTCTAAAATGAGCTCAAGTATTTATAATATTTGGTTTAATAAAAAAGAAGGATATTTCTCTATTTCGTTGAACAACTATCATCGGGACTAGGTTTACATTTTGCTATATTTTGGTTGGTAAAACAAATAAACTGCTCATTCTATTTAGCATGGTAAAAGCATAAGAATAGCCAATTTTGATCAATAAATATTTAGGAATAAATAAAATGACCTCACACACCATAAACTTTGGCAAATTACGTTTTTTTATCATCTCCAACATAAAAGGTCTTGGTACAGGGGGAAAAATATAAGCTGAAAAGGGAATAGTCAAACGAATATTGTATATATGCACATATATTATTGTAAGCTTTATTCTTTTGCCTCCCTAAATAATATTTAGCACCTGCATTTAAAATATAAGCTCAATGTACATGAGGCAGTTTTTAAAATGGACACTATTTATCAAAATAAGTATGCATGCATATTTATTAGTGGTTCATGTATTTATGTCCAACGAATGTCTCACACGATTAGTCTAATGACGTTTTTTTAACGAATCTATTGAAATATTTTTAACTTTCCAATCATCTTTGGAAATGCATAGATTGAAAATATATAAAGTAAATTTATGTGCATATATCTATGTAGGTACTATATGTAAAATATAAAGAAACTTACTAATTACGACTATGAATCACGTAATAAAAATATTAACCGGTTAGGTATATCTTTTTGACTATTAAAAATATCTTGATATGTATATTATATATTTTAATATATTTCATTTTTTTTACCTATTTACAGATTAATTATTATCATTCAATATAAAATGCATTGTTTAGTTAAATTCAAAATATTTTTTTCTCTTTTGTAAGGGGATTTATTACTCAATAGAGGGTACTATGAAAATTTTTCGCATTGAATGTCGTAGTTTTATGTAATCAACATAAAATGGATATATTGAGTAAAACAACATCTGATAATGGAAAAAGTTTACAAGTAGCTAAGGAAATCTATATCATTCGTATAAATAGTTACGCAAAAAGGAAAAAAAATAATGTTACCCTATATTGATTTCCTAATGATAAGTTAATACTTTCAGCTATCATCCTATGAGATACTTTAAGAAATATTTGAATTTTTTTCGTCTTGTAGCTATGAGCCTCTAAAAATAACCCACTTATTTTCCACTCTAAACAAAGATAACTCGAGTTATAAGTATGATGCAGATATTTTAAAAAGGTTTTAGAACTTTTCGACATTTGGTTTTAAAATATATTTATATAACTTATCCTTATCTTCAACAACAAGGGCTTAATATAGTTTTGAATCTTGCAAATAGCCAAGAATAACAAAAAATGTATGTCTTTTTTCTGGAGGCCACAAGGTTCTGATAAAAAAAGCCAGCCATATTTGGATTCAACTTTATAAAATTAAGTATATGCTGTTTTTGAACCATTTTTGCTGTTAGGCAGTGTTATTAACGATATTGTATGATTTTAAACGTATATTATACATAACTCTATTGATGAGGGAAGTAATAAATAATTAATAATTGTTTTTCTATCAAATGAAGGCAACAATAATAATTTTTTATCTACTTAAACGACAACGGCACCATCTATATTCAATGTTATTGGAGTGCAGAAAAGGGTTGACGATTGCTCTATGAAAAGTGATCTGTTTTATATAATTATATATTTGAAAACTGTAAAGCCATATTACTCATTGTAATTATAATTACAGACCTGTAATTGAAATTTTTGATTTTGGTTAATATACCTATATTACATGATCTACTTATAAAAAGGAAATGCCTTTTTTATTCTCATTCATTATTAAAAAACAATAAATATTATACAATGTTTCAATTGTATTATTTATTAAAAAATAAGTTTCGATTTTTTTGTATAAAATACTTTTAATTATTAAGTGGTGTAAAATTATCATAGATATAAATTATATCTATTAACGTGTATTTATATCTAACTTTTAAATACTCATGTGGGCACATTCTATTTTAACTTATGTAAGAATGTATTCCCTTAGGCACTTAAATATTACAAGAATTATTCAAAAGGAAAGAAGAGGAAATAGAGCCCATGTTTGGAAGCTAAAGGTCAAATAATGAATTCGATGTACTTGGGAATAAGATACGGACATATGTGACCTGTCAACACAAAAACAAACTTACATTATTTTTTATTTAAATTAAAGTTGGATATAATTTTGTGTTCGTCTACAAATTATCGTCCATTCATATTAACAAGTTATTCTTTTTTACTCATTGGAGACACCAAAAATTGCACTTAAAGTATCAAAAATTTATTATCATAATAAAATGAATAAAAATTGATAAGTTTGATTTAAAAGGCCATATTAGTGACAAAATAAGTCCAATATATCAAAAGAAGGTACTAAATTATAGTTTGTTTATATGCACTATAAAATTATGGGCTGTGTGTAAAAAATGACGACATATCTTAATTTGATAAATTTGGCAATTTTGGTCTTATCCAATCAATTAAATAAAGGTTCAACCTGCTCACTTCGAGTCATTTTGGTGTCTAACGTTGCAGCTGTTTAACTCAACTTCAAAACAATTTGAGATTAATTACGAGTTTCTATCACATGTATAACTGCAAAATAATATTTTACAAGCTTTGAAAAGATTAAGTTGAAGGTATTACATAGATATGTCAAAATTGCCAAAATCCTCGTGAGCATACCCTTAAAAAAGTAAATGTATTAAAAAATTAGTTTTTCCTCCATAATTTGAAAATTGAAACGTATTTGCAATCAAAAAAGACGTTGAAGTATACTCATGCTACTTCTGTGTTGTTGATATTTGCCATTTTGAAGTCATAAGCAATCATGTTTAAAAAAAAAAAAAAAACCTATTTTTGATCATAGTTTTAATAAAACAATGAACACATTGTTTGTTGTTTGTATTTGGATGTCAAAATGGAACCATCAAATAAAAGGACTAAAAACTTCATTTATTTTAAAAATTTATCCCTCTAATGCTAAGTTTTATTACATATCTGATGCTGAAAAGTATTAAAACAATTAATCACATCTTATTTTCATAGTATAGGCAATAAATTAAATAATATATTTGGAAAGATCAAATATTTGTTCCTTAATATCTTACTTTTCTTAAATTGGAGAAATCTATCCAAATAATTGGCTACATATTACTTTGGGTTAATTCAAATATTACTGTTTACTATTAGCATCAATAAGTATTTAAAGCAAGCGTTTGTTTTTATTTTTAATTTTAAAAATGATGGATTAAATTTTTTTATGTTATACATTAATTTGTCCATTGATATATTAAAAATATTAATTATGAGCCCCAAGATGTAATTATAATGAAATTTATGACGCTCTATAGCTAACAAAATAAACAGAAATAGACGTTGTTTTATAATGTTACTGACGAATATTTTTTACAAACGTTCATGTGAATATGGTCCATTTTAACATCTGTAAAATTATAGTTTAGCCTCAGTTAAAACATTTATATTAATATATTTTATATTGCAATCCTGTTAATAGTTTTCTGTTGTATATACAAAATATTACTTTGTCCTGGATTTTTATGTATTTATAGTTTATCTCCAAATAACCTTCATATATATGTACAAAATTGCACTCAAGGATTATATCGTTTCATATGAAAAGGCATTATAAACAAAAAAAAAACTATATTATATTATTAATAATACAATGTTTTTGCTTTAAAACATATACATATTTATGATATATGTATCTAAACACAAGGACTTTGAGTTTAAATAAATTTTTGCTGTTATCATATTTGTTATAATAAAATGTTATTTATATGTATGTATATTTGAAATAACATACTTGCTTTTTTAAGATAAATTATATATAATATATCTATATGTTACATACATGTATGAGTATGTACTTAAATACATATACCGAGTGCATACGCAAGAATATCCTTTTCAATTATTTAATATTTGATTACAAATATTTAGTAAATCTGTATTATTGTGATACCCCAATTAAAAAAAAGTTTTCAAACTCTAACACTAACATATGATAGCATAATTTTTGATACCATTTTGACTTTGCCGTAAAGTAATATCTTACCTTCTTTAAAAAAATAGTTTATTAAGCAAATTAGCAATACGAACAGACGAAGTCTTGGAGCTATAGACTTTTATTGTTCCATTTATGCTAGTTGAATTATTTTGGTACCTAGCGACTTGTTCAAACATGTACGAAAACATATCCGAATTCATTATTTTGATACTATATTAATTAGTACAGGTTCAAACATCATTCTTTTGTTGTCCAGCATTATTTTACAAGTTTGATGGTATCATTTTGGACACCAGAGGTTTGCAAAGGGAAATGTTATACTACCACCTTATTGAATTTACTATTAGTTGTTAAAGTTAAGCTTGAAATAATGTATACAGCAAGTTTAATCATTAGGTTAACCTAAAAACGGGTGGAAATATGGGGTGCTATACCACTGTCGTTTTTTGTTAAATTTAAGTCATCCGATAGGACAATTTTGCACACACACTCAGTATATGTACAACTTTAAATAAAGTAGTTGTAGTAGTATTAAAAGAGAAAAAAAAGATTCAACTACTTCTTCTATGTATTTACGTAAGATAAGTAAATAAATAATAATATGAACATCAAACCACTCAGATAAATATTTGGTGCTTAAGGATAGAATTACCTCTCATTTACCTCTTTTACTTTTTTTGTTAAGTTCTTCTATTATACAATAATAACTGAGTAGATGATGAAATGTTTAGAATAAATATTATTTACTCAAGTTTTGAGGCTCCCACCATACTTTGTATATATGTACTCCTCCTCCCTTACTTTGATTGAATTCACTTTTATGTATAAAATAAGCACTTTTCTACTAAAAAATAGTATATTATCTGTATTTTTATAAGTTTTCCATTAATCTTATCATATCATATGTTATATTTATTTTGTAGTTAACCAATTCTTTCACGACATGGAATTATAATTTAATAATTGTTGGTAACTGTTCATATCTATAGCAAGAACCAAGAATAATTCAAACAAAATTGAGAACTGACAACAAAATATAGTATAATTTGTGTTATAATATGATGTTACTTCTCTATATAAGTTTCCTGAACTATGATTTGTTGATCACAAATTATCTCTAATTATGGGGGTAATATTCTGGGAGTTTCTAACCATATACTTATTCAAATAAATAATTAAAAAAATATATTTGAGTAGCTGAGATCAAACAGTAAAAGAAGCCATTTTGCTTGTTTGTCAATTCCTGAGTATTTTTCAATATGAATAATCCATCATGTCGAATGATAATTAATTGATATGGAAAAAGTGATTCGCTTTTGTAAACCAAACAAGAATTATGTTGTTTTCATATGACGATAACTACAAGAAAATATGTTTATGGGATTTTAAAAAAATTGTAAATAAAATGCTAGATTTGTCAAATAATTAAATATTAAACAAAAGATCTTTAAAAAGCTTCATAATTCGAAATTTATCTAAAAATAACTAAATATTGTTTTTGCATAACATCCTGATAAAAAATGTCAAAAAATAATGGTTATGTTGAAGAGTGTCTAATCTAAAATTTGTATAATTGTAAAACTTTTGGTGTTTAACACATAAGAGAAATTAATTATTTGAAAATATTTAATCCATCAAAAGTTAGCTATTTCATCACTTACTATTTAAAAAATATTTTTTTAGTCTGGGATCAGATTACAGAATTCAAAGAAGTTGAACTTGCAGACCTTAAAAATCAGCCCAGGCAGTAGTAGTGATAATGATTTACGAATTGAGAATAGATTTGTAGGGATAGCTTCAAATGTATTACACATGTAAATTATTTAAAAATGGTACTTGATATTTACCGGCATCCTGTAAATTAAAAACTTCTTTCCCGAGATCCTGCTCAAAAAAAATCTCCCGGTGTTTAAGAAACACTGTGATAAAGATTTAGTGTACACTGTATATAACCTACAACACTCTATAACTATAATAAAAGTAAGTTTGAAAACTTTGAAAAATTAGTAATATGATATTTTCCCCTTCTTTACTTAAATATATATATTATATTTATGCGAGAATAAACATAAAGTAAATAATGTCATCCGACTTTCTAAATAATAAAAATATACTACTTATAGTTACTACTACTATACTTATGAACATTCACTTTATAGAACATCGACCCCAAGAAAGGGAGAAAACACATACATACTACATAACACACAATGTACACATATAAAAATATAATAAAACTCTCTTTTTAATACTTTTTTTAATGCTTAATAATATGTAGTATCAAAATAAACAATATTAATAAGATTAAAAAATTGGAAGAAAGTCACATTTTTAGGTCATCACTTAATACCCTCAACAAATTTTCAATAATAAACTTCTAACATAATTAGATTGTGTGACAAATAGTCTTGTTTTAACAATAGTAAGAGCTGTAAATAAATATAAACTAAAATGCGTGAAATATTTATTCTAGTTTGCAATCTGAATTTTTTTTTTCTTTCTATAACTGTTGTCAATATTCTTAAATTATTAAGCAGAAAACGTACAAGTATAAAAGTACAACATTTGTCCGTACTCAAGAATCACGGAGAGTAACTCAGTAGATTTGTCATGGAGTAATATATGTAAGTCCTGGTTGGATTTGGAGTAGAATTGAGGATTGAATACGGAGTAGTTCCTACTTACATATCCGTTCTTTATAAGAAGTAGGATATGTGTTAATTTTGTTTCTCTCATAGCTACTTGTAGCTGATTTAATTAAACCTACAAAAGGTAAGCCTTCTCTTAAACATTCTTCAAATTGTCATGGCTGCAATACAAATTTTCCGTTTCGATTGTTTACAAACTAAAATTGCTTAGGACATAAAACTCTACGACATAGTAGAAATGAAGAAACTAAGAACATTCATATCTTTATATTTTTTCAAAAAAAAAGTGTATGTTGGCATCCTAAAAAATATTTGACTACTTATTTAGTAATCTTTTCTATTTTAAAGATTTAAATGTTATCATCACACAACAAGCACATGATTGTAATCAGTTGATATTTCGTCTCTCAGAGTTAACATATTTTAATGATGTTATCTCTGACGTGGTTGTAGGCCCACTGGGATTCCAGCAATTTTTAAAAATTTAAAAAAATAGATACATACAGAAAATATTAGGAGGCTAAGTTAGTGGTGATACTTAAAATATCTTTCAATACATATAGTTTAAGAAATTTGCAGTTGTGGATATTTCTAACACTCAGTTAAGCCTTTGACTTAAAATTTATATATATCACTGGTTAGGTAGTTTCAGCTGTTGAGGAACTTTGGTAAATATGGCACAGTAAGTGTAGCGTTTTGACACTCCACTAAGTATGTGCCTTGTTTTAGTCCAATGAGAAATCAATATGGAAAAAAAGCTTCAACATTTTCAGTACTGCCGTTACAAATGAGGATATTTCTTTCAATATCTACAAATATACAATTACAAATATTCCATACACCAATGCAAACTGTAAACATGAATTGTTATAGTTTAAAAAATATGAAATTGGACAAGTACGCTACTTTTTGTAGTCACATCCTGAACAATGGTTTTTATTTTTTAAAGATGCTACCATTATTATTGAAGGGAGAACATCTTAGTATAGGGTAATAATTTGTTGAGGTAAGAAAGTTAAAAACTATGATAGTTATTGTACTACTGAATAAAAAATAAACTTATTGGTATTTATATCTGTGTTTTATTTACTTTTTTGTTGAGAAAAGAAAAAAAATTGTGTCATCGGTAGTTCCAATAACATCAATATAAGGTATGAATCAATATTTGTACTGTTAGGTGTTTTTTTAAGATCCTACAAATTTGGATACTATTTATTCTAATCACTCAGTTGTTAAATATATTTATACACTCATTGGGAAATATCAAAAGTAACAAAAATACAAGTGTTATAAAATACTTATAATATATTATATATGAACGCTGAAAGGAATAATGAGTACAACATTAAATTTGATTTATATGTTTTCAAACATAGTTTTTGATATGAAAAAAGAAAAAGAAACCATGTACTTTAGTGTTATATATATAGAAACGATTATTTACTCAAGTGTTAAAAACTTATTCATTAGCAATGGAATCATATCGTAATTATAAGAAGTTCAATTTTAATTCACTTAATTATAGTCAAAATTGTTGATTGGCTTTTCATAATGACATAAGGTTATCATTACTATTATTTATAGTTTTTATTTAATATAACTAAGTCATAGGTTTTAAATGAAAGAAAAACCTTCATCTTAAAGAATGATTCAACTGTTTTTGTATTAATATTGATTGTGTAGTTGTAATCCTCTCTCTATATAGTTTATTTTTTCTATCAACTCTCATATACTTACCTAATAGAGATGCTTGGGTTTGCTTTTTTTGAGCCTGCGGATGGAGCATATTTTGAGTAAGGAAACCTTCATCCAAAATTTTATCTAATTTGTCAACTATATATTTGAAATTTAACAAAAACAATTTATAATTAAATAATCATTGACCAACATAATTATCCAATACAAATTATTTAATACATTGTCTTAATATTTCGAAATGTATTTTACTAAATTTCCAATAAACTTTTCAACTCATAATGAAATTGCTTTTCAAATTCTTTTTTTTAGTGTGATGCAACGTTTATAAGCAAAATATTATATCTTTACCCCCTCTTCCCCCCCCCCTCGCTTTTACAACTTTTCACTTAATTGGCAAGACTCCTTTTCTTCCTCAACTGCTATGTTTAATGTTAGTTTTAAAAAAAAGGTTATCACATGAACTTCAAGGTTACATTTTTGATGTTCAAAATATGTGTGCGAAAATTTTATAAGTGTGGCATAAAGGTGTGAAAAATTGACTGGATTAGCTTTTGTATGGTACTTGATAACATTGGATTTATGGCACTTTTTAGTAGGAAATATAATATTGAAAATGTTAAAGTACTTTACTCTTTAATGATGAACGTAAAGAATTTTCTTTGTAATCACAGATTGAAACGCATAACATAACCTGCAGATCCTGCTAACTAATTGCCCACATATAATTGTGATGCTCACATTATTATTACCTACAAAGTCAAACGTTTCGTATTATTTATTTTTGTTATTACACTTTTGGTTGATGATGCCATATAAAATTTGCAAAATAACTTTTTTTTTGTTGCAAATATCAAAGTTCGAATATTATATCAAAGTTAAATAAAACAATGATATGGATTTTTGCAAAATGAAAATATGGAATAATCAGTCTTTATGGAACGACCTTGCCTACAATATAATATATATAAACATATTCAATTTCTCACTTAACTGGAATAATTTTTCCCGACTATAATAAATGTGACATAACCTTATGCATAAGAGGTACTTCTGAATTTTAAACAATAGTTTATTTATTGACATATATACAAGGTTAATATGTTGTTAAAAAGCGTAGGTTCTTGGCTATTATTATGCTCCGATCACCTACAATGAATTCCCCCCAAGAGCTCTCATTATACAACTAACTATATTATAAAATAATAAATATGTACATAACACAATACTTAATATTTACATGAAGATAATACATCTTCGATAAACTAGCTCGATACATTTCTAATATCACACCAGCTATATGGGGATTTTTTGTTTTTTACGATGGCATGAGTATTTGAAGAGCCATAACAAAATTCAATGAAAGACAACGCAAATCAATCGTGATCAGAACTTTGTAAATAAATAAAGGCAAAATATCCGACAAGAAAGTATCTAGGCTTACATTCATACTTCTTCGAGAATAGAACAGAGGGTAAAAAAGGCATTGAAGAGCACAAATTATCCTCGAGAAAGGACAATTTAGGAGACAAAGGTATGCTTGATATGACTGCCTAATAGTAAAAATCGTAATTTTGTGGACTATATTTTGAGGGGCTATTTTGAATCTCACACCAACAGACGCCCTCATACCACTAGGGTCTATAATGATAAATTCCTGTAAGAAAGATATGTTCAAAATGAGCAGTACTTTCTTCAATGTAGGATTGAGAAGGTTATGGAGTATAAAGGAAATTAACATGATTTGGGGGGGCAAGACATCAATTTAACGATTTTATTTCATTTTTTGACAAACAGTTATTTCGGCTAATTTTATTGTTAAACTCTGAATATGCTATGTTCAATTTTTTGTTACAAGAAAATACGATGAAGATTATACTTTTTATTTGAATTACGTATAATTACAAATATTGGAATTGGATCATACTTTTGCTACATTAAGAATTTAATTTTCCATTATTATTTCGGCAAATACTAATTGATATGTATTTTACTGTACATTAATAAATAATCCAATAATTTTGGGATTTTAATAGATCAAATTAACATGATCATTGCATCAATTCTTCTTTCAATAAGAAAAAAAAACATATTTAATTTTTTACTGTCCTTCTAAGTTATAACATAAATTTAACATAATTTTATAACTCGAATGTGTCGAGATCAAATAAATTTGAATTTTCCTTAAATTAGAATATTATTGACACTCTAAATAACAAACATTCGTTTGCATGACGATATTAAACTTACATATTACTACTTGTACAAACATATTCTTCGAGTTAGAGCTTATATACACAATGTAGTAGGCATATAAAACTTTATTTCTTACTCTTTGAATTGAAGTTACTAATTAATATGCATTCAGTGACACATAATAGAAAGTTTGAAATTGCCGTAGTCATATTACTAGTATATATATATAATAAATGCATACTCTTAATAGGTCAAAATGAAATAAAATCATCAATAATTACTTATGGTAATAAATATTGAACTTCAATAAAGGGTAATGAAACATTGAAATTGTAATTTTTAGAATCTATTTTTATTAGTTAAAGCGTGTACAAAAATTGCAACTTGTAAAAGACAATTGTATTTCATAATAGAACCCACAGTAATGGAAATTGAATCCCTCAGCCTATACCCAAACAGAAAACAATAAAAACCCATAATTAACTGGTAGTTTGTTTGCCTAATAAGTAACTCTTATTAACAGCTTACCTTTCTCAACTTAAAAGTTGGGATGTTCATAATTTAAGTTTGGCAAATGAAAAATTATAAGAGTAATGTCACCAAATGAAAATAATATTATATTGTGGAAAAGGTAAATATAATTTTTTTTGATGTGCTTATTAGAGAAAATCAGAAATGGGTAAAATTAAGAAATAATTTGGAATATTTTTTTAAAGGCTTATAACGAACAAACTAGATGAGGTAGAACTATATTTTATTATTATTTGAAAGCTACATTGAATGGAAATCAAATATTCATAATGAGATCTGCTTCTCTGGATAATCTCACCAAAACGGTACCAGAACTTTTGGAAAGCCCGGACGACCTCGTGTAGATCCAGCTGAGCCATTGTGTGGGAAATTTACTTCATCTGAGCCTCCGTTGACGAGTGATACTTGGCACAGTCTTCATACTCGGCTCACCTCCAGAGATATAAATCATATGGGTTCACTTCCAGGATGTTTGTAGGCCAAAATTCTGTTTCCTAAAGTGAGGCCATTATGGGCGCGAAACATCCTACACTTTTATGGCCTTGTCGGCCGGGATACTGTCTGGTTCGGCTACTCCATCTATCCAATGAATATAAATTTAAAGTGCAAAACCAGAACAAGTTCAATAGCAATACAGTATCTGCACGAGGTCGCCATCTGGTTCGTTTGTTATAAAGATTTTCCCAATTTATCAGGACCATTTTGTATTTTTCATTTGAATAAATTAATAATAATTTTGACTATCTGTTTGGAAATCTTAGACCAATCTAAGATTGCTATTAATTTCTGCGGTTTATACCAGTCTCAAAGAAAAATTGGATTTTTATCCATTTCACTGGATTTCATTTAAAATTTGGTTTGGATGAACTGTTGATGACGTCATTAGTGTTTCTAAATTGTGAACATCAGCAACATAACTTAATGCATAATTTAATGTTTTTGATAAAAAAATTGAACAACTCATAAATCAGGATAGAGGAGAAAATTGTTTCATAGATTAGGATATAAAAAATTATTCTACATTTAAAACTCACTGAACATCTGTTTGAGTTTTGAAATTCCGGTTTGGATCGAAATATCAGTCCAAATCGATTTTGAAGAAACTCACTGAAGACAAAAAAAAATCGGTCTAGGTATTGTATACACTTAAATAGATATAGTAGTAGCTCATTGACAAGCGAGTTAAATCATCATGATAATAAAACAACCATTGGTAGAATGATGACATTGACAAAAAGGTATTCGGCATATTATTAAAAAAACTGGCTTCTACTTTTTATTAGGTCAATTCTCTGACGCCAAAAATATTACGATTATGTTATATTTAGTCTGGAATTTTAAATACGTTGCATATGTCTTTGTTTAACATAGGTATATATTTTTACACATAAACTAACCAAAAAATGAAGGATAAGGTGTATGTAGATATCCTGATAAGGAGAATTAAATACAGTGTCATTGTTGGACAAGCGGATGAAGGGAAAAGCAAAACAAAAACTTTTTGTGTCTTTTAAATTATCTTACAAATAAGGATATACAACTTTGATGTTTATTATTGTTGATATTCTTGCTGTTATTATTTGCAAACTTCCTTCCTGGATTATGCTTACATATGTTCTGCAAATACTCCAGCACCCTACAGTATCATCACCGAAGCAAGGACGTATCACCAATATATGCATTCATATACATAAAGAATCAAATCAAAGTTTTATTTTTATGTCTTTTTTTATGATTTTGCAAAATTCTTCCTTTTTTGCAAATATATCTATATATTTCCTTCTATTTTTTATTTTTTTTGGTCGTTGCTAAGTTGGTCGTCTGCCATTGTTCTGTTTCTGATTTTTTTTTCCCACTCATGTATGTATGCTTGAGCCATTAATGCCGTTAGCTACAGGAATAATAAATAATATATACAAATATAGGTACATTAGTTAATTTTTTTTCCTTCTTCGTAAAGAAGAGAAACAAACAATATATTATCCAATTTCAATGAAGAATATAGAAGTTAATAATATTTATAAATGTAGATGTAATTTGTAAGTTACAATACCTGTACAAGTTGTAATTTGTACAAAAAGATTTTGCAAATTATAATTTGTACATCTTATATTGTCTTATTTAATTACAACATCAGTTATTTTAACAAAAAAATATTAATTTTGCTCTCATTTTATTTAGAGTTATTAAAATTACTGGGTTATTATTTATTGATGAGTAATGCAAAGAATATTTTTTACAAGAAATGCTCACTCTTATTTTGTTTATGACAAACTAAAGAATCTTTTTCTATTAGTAGAATAGTTATGAAATGAACTAAAACAATTTAGATAACTTTTTTTATGAACTATTATTTTGAGGGCTTAAAATAAATATTTTAATTTCTAATGACATTCAATACACAATTTCAATACATACAACTTTATATTAAGTTACAATAACCATGATTACAATTTAAAAACACATATGATGTGATCAAAAACTCATCTAGGGGAAATTTTAAATTAGTTATATTCTGAAGAATATTTATTTTTAGTTGGTCATAAAAAGGCAGATAAAAGAATGATTGGTATATGTGTCACTTCTCCGGACACGTTACATAGGGGACATACCCGGGAAAATAAGGACGATTGGTCACTCAGCATATACATTTCTCTTTTTCGTAAAATTACAGTTGGTCCCTTCAGTTATAAAAATGGTACGCGGAGACTATTATTCAAGTTACAACTTGAACACTATCAATAGATATATTATATTTATACATAATAGTAAACGCAGTAATATTATTAACAAATATATTCCTTTATGTACATTCATAAATATATTTATACAAAAAAGTTAATCCACCTACATTCCCAATTAGTAATCAATAAAAGTGCATTCAGATATGCATATAAAAGTGTGCTTGTGTGTGCATTGCTCTAATATGCAAATGATGGATGTATTTTATAGTTATATACATCTAAGTTATGCGGAGTCTAATCAAGAATGTAATTAATTATGTATGTATTTATATTTTCTCTATATAAATATTTATATATTTCAAAATAAACTGAAGAGTTCTTGGGTGGTCTCAAAACAAATTTTATTTCGATTTTTTCAGCATTAATTTTTTCATAAATATAATAATAAAATGTGAATGGGTACATCAACAACAACAGACAAGTCAATGCTGTAGGCTGCTTTAAATAAAATCAAAGATTCAGTTATATATACATAATATCATTTAATATAAATGTTTATAAAATCATATGTTAGCTTGGGGAAAAAGTAAGTTCGTATTTTTTGCTTTATTCCAATTGTTTATAAGAAGCGTAAAAATCATCCGATTTAAGCCAAGTATGCTCCATTCTATTTTTTAAGTTGTTGTCAACGAGAATCCAACTTCATAATTCTCTTTTCATAGAAGTCCTTGTACCTATTGGCAAAAAACTTAGACAAACAATTTTCACAGGCTTCGATTCAGGCCAAATTTTTACCCCGAGCGCGTTACCCATAGAGAGGAGCAGGTGTTAGGGTGGATGTGTGCAGCTTGGTGTTGTCTTGACGATACCTTGTTGTCTCCTATTCAGCAATGCTGGCCACTTCTGTGCAATAAAAAGTTTCCAACGGTCGACTTATTCAAAGTACAGGGCAGAATTGATCCAAAAAAAATGCCTCGAAACACTGTTGTTCAACACGAACTGCAATAGTATTGGCCCCGTATATACGGCAAAATTTTCCTTGGTCAGTTTCGACACGATTTTTCCTTTCATGTAGTAAATATGTAAAATATGGCCAATTTCTATTTGTGACCAATCATAAACAATATATACTTTGTTTTTAGAAATTAGATAATTACTATTTCCCCAGCCTTATACATTATATACGTACGTACAAGTTGAAACTTGGTACACATTCTAACACTAGATGGACAAAGAGGTCATTTTGATTGATTTTCATATTAGATTTTTGAATAAAGTCGACAAATTCGGTTAAAATTCATTGAAACTTCTTGACTTTTATTTTAAAATGCTTAAAATTGTAGGAAATTTTTTTGAAAGCAGTAACCACATTAATTAATTAAATATTCACTGTTCTACCTCGAAAGAGTGAAAGATCAAATAGACTCATTGTAAAGAAACGTATTTCATACTTTAATATATCTACAAACAAGTAAAATAAAATAAGCTATTGTTCTCAACAAGTTAATACTGAGTAAAGTACTTATATACACTTAAATAAATTAGTATGTAAACTGTTTCAGTAATATTCAAAATAATCTTTTGACAAGATGTCATCGAGGAAAATTATAACTTTTTTGACTCCTGAACGAATTGAATTTTTTTGTTTCTACACCAGATGATGATTCTGATGAGGATCTTTTTCGACATGGAAGACAAAGTATAAATTGCTGGAAAATATTCAATGTCCAGCTCGGAAGATGAATATAACGACGATTATAAAGAGCGTAAGCCATCACTTTTTTATTTGTATACTTGAAAGTACTTGATGTGTATTGAAGTAATTATCTATTATTTTGAATGTCTGATTTACATGGGTATACACACATTATTGATGTCTTATAGAGCATGACGTAAGGCCAGGAATAATCTCTACCAATGTTGAAGAAGATGATATTGCTTAAACAAATGAAGATCATTTGGAAGCTCCGCATGGAATTCAATGGTTTGAAATTCCCTGAGAAGTAGTTGATACTGTAAGACGATTTCGAACACAAAATCTTCTCACTGAATCCCAAGGTCCTACTTAATATGCCAAAACAAATGTCGATTATAGAACAATGATGAGTACATTTTCATTATTTATTGATAACTTTATCATTCAAGAGATAATAAGATGTACAGAGGCTGAAGCAAGGATCAAATTGAATAATACAACTTGCACTGTATTGAAGGAGGAAATACACATTATGTTTGCAATAATGTATACTATAGGCCTTATAGGAAAAGAACAACCCCTCTACAGTCTTTGGTCCAAAATTTGGGGGCCCCTTATTTCAAAAAGACAATGTCAAGAAATATAGATAAAAGGAACTTCTTCAGTTTTTACGTTTCGATTTAAAATCGAAGAGTTGATGTAACAAAAATTAATAGCTTCGAAAAAATCGATCAAACTCAAACATTTGCATATTCTTACAACACTAATTTGACTTGATGCCAAACTAAAAAAATTGATCTTTGACAAACTAAAAACTTTTCATTCTGAAGTTAGAGAAACTTATTTGATACTTTAAGAAAGAAACCGTATATTGGATTCCTTAGATCTTGCTCAAAAATAATCCTAGTAAATGAGAAACCTTAGCATGTATTTATATAGCTACCAAGAGAGAAAAAAAATCCTCTGAGCCCAATCGACTTGTGCTTTGAATAAGAATTTTAATCTTTGTTTATTTATTTATTCATTCATAGGAGGATTTTTCTTCTTCCTACTACTTTTTTGTAAGAAGGTCTTAAAAAACTTTTTCTTCTTCCCATCTTCTTTTATTTTATTAGTGAATAATAAATAAATAAATACTAAGAGTAGAAAGAAAGAGAAAAATAGCTGACAGATGCATTTAAAGAAATGTTCATATATGTATGTGAACGAATAAGATATGAAAACGGAAATGAAGAAAACTACAACATACTACTCTTTTCCTTAATCTCTTTCGTTTTCTGTTTTTTTTTTTTTAATACCCAAAAAAGAAGCTTACCCATACCTAAATTTATAAGTGCGTTTTTATTTTATTTCTGAAAATCTCTTTAAATGCTACCATTTATTTATACAAAAACCCAGCAATTGTCGTCAATAAAAGACTTGATATTACTTTTGAAACATTTTCAGGACTTAAAAATCCGATTTCTTGAGAAATGACATTAATATATTAAATTTTTTTATGATAATTTATTTTTGTAAGTTATTCCAAATAGCCACAGATCAGAAAGTTGATTCAGTTCTAGTCCGTGTAACTTGTTGGATATGTATTTCATAACGTAATCTTGGTCTTTCACCTTCCCCTCAATCTTACCTTGAGAAGTAATGGTGCTCAAAAAAGTATTCCTGAATTTTTTTTGGATTATTCGTAAAGAGATTCTGGTCAACTCTGTAATCGTTGCATTATCAATATTAAAATTTGTTTTAAATTAATCATTACTACAATACATTTGCACTATCTCTCATTGAAATCTATCGGCTTTACCTGTCAAGTTTTGATTTCAGTTCAGCGTGAGATTTTAAACCTGACTACGTAACGTACTTAGTGTAATAATGTCATTTGATCATGCTCTCAAGTTTTAAATTTTTTTGATGAGGCAATGGAACACATTTTGCGTCTGAGGATTGCTCTTTTGATAATTGAAGAATAATGAATATATGGAAATAAAATACTATTTACTTCATATTAAATATCAAACTCCACTTTTGCCTTATTTGGAGCTATTCCCTGTGAAAAGTTGTGGTTCCAATCTGATATTCATAAATGTTTTGATCGATGACTTGAGACTTAAAAGCCCTGATATGTCCCTTTTTCTAATTACATTACTTTTTTTATGCCATTGCTAAGGCAAAAAGTTGATATAAACACCCTGTATATATATTAACATAATAATAGCCGTAATCATTGTTCTTTGATACTCCCCTTCCTCTCTACAGTGTCTATAGTTATATATATATATATATATATTTGTAGTAGGTAGCGGGTATAGGATGCAGTGCACAAAAATTTAATTTTGAGTGCATAGACAATGTGTGTTGCTTGCATCAGTTCTCTTTTTTTTCTTTTTGTGTGCCTGTTATCTCTATATTTTTGTGGGCTTATACATATAAATATAATGCAGATTTATTCTTTCCCATGTGTACCTACATACACAAAGATATTGCATTATTTTTATACTTTGAAAGGAGAGAAGGAAGGATGATTTATGGGGTTATCCGATAATCTTTAGTAAAAGTGAAAATGATATTAGCTTTTTTGTACAATAATAACAAAAAATAATAAATGATATCGTTGTTTTAAAAAATAGGTCAGGATAGATTTAATGAAAAAAACATAATATTTATGTCTAAAAAAGTAAATTTTATGCTAATTTATCGACCTACATATTTGTATGTATATATAATAAGCTCATGTTGAAGGTTGATAAAAAAATCAAATGATATATGTAATTTTTTTTTAATATTTTATAGTGTTGAAACTAATTATTGTTGTTCGGTATCTCCGTATTATAGTGGTAATACCACAAGTTCTTATGAAGTATTTAAACCCAGTATTATGATAAACTTATAGGTGGAAGCTAGGCTTGGATTTATGCCCATATTTTGAAGACTTGAGAATTGGCCACAAAATAAAGCTAGACGCACAATAAAACTCAACTCGACTTGATCTCAAAGTCTATTTTATAATACAGAACCTCTATTATAATTTTAGACTCAAAAGAAATCTGAGGACTCAAACTAACCTCGACAAGAATGTTCAAGGCCTTGAACTTCTTCCACGAAAGACTTGATACTTGAGTTGGACTTTCAGTTTGTCGCCTTTTTTCCTTCACTGACTAAAATGTTAGTGGAGCCAGTACTTGTAACTCCATTTTGTCATTAAAAATTTGCCCTGTCGATGGCATAACTCATTAAGTTTCTTAGCCCAAACAAAATTGTGTTATATAAAAAAGAAATCATAACAATGCTCTTTTTCTATATAGTTATCAAATTTCAGAGATAGAAGTTCTCAACCAATATATACATCCCGTGGATATCTCTGTAAGTACAATGTCAACTACCTATAACGTTATTTTTGTTATACTTTTAGTCGAAAACATATCTAAAATTTCCTTTATCCATTTTGATACTAGAATGTGTACGAAAAAATTATAACTAAGTAATAATATTTGGGACTAAAAAGATCCGAGACATAATTGTTTTTCCCCGTTTCGGCTATAAGCGATTATTTATAGAGCAGTTCAGGCCAATATTTCTGTTCGCTCAACGATTTTAAATTATTTATTTATCAAAAATAATATTTTCCCGTCCAACTGTTGATTGTAATCTGAGAACATTGATTGAAAGATCACTAATTGACTCAATAGGGGAAAAAAATAGACTTCGAGTTAAACGTAATGTTTTGACTATGCCTAAGTCGAAAATATAGCATTACATAATTTTTGTGGCGTCATCATTTTTCAACAAGTAATTTAAATTTTGTCTGAACCGTTTTTGGTTTTCTTAAATATACGGTTAAAGATTGAAAATTTGTCAATGAAACTGAACTAATTAGCAAGATCAGTACTAAATTTAAATTAAATTGTTCAATAAAAAAGTACATTTTTGTTCATAAAACTTGACCGTAATTTTGAAAGGTAGTATAGGATGGGGCAAAAGTCCTGCCACCATTTTGATTGGCTATAACTTTGTTCTAAGAAAAAAGTTTGGTTTTCATAAAAAGCTTATGCCGTCTGTACATTTTTTTCCCGTTATGATTGGAAAATTATATCGGCTAAATGGTGAGTGAGATTTGAAGGTAGACAAAAAAAATCTTCAATTTCACCAGACAGCCTTAAGATTGCATTACTGTACTCAACTCGTTGATAATGATCTCTATGTAGCAATTTATGGACTAATTGAATTTTGTACGGGAATATTTTCCAATTATTTTTCAAAATTTGTCTTAAAGTGCGGAAATTTGATTCTGAAATGATGATAATAGACAATGTAGTGTACGCAATGCATGCCAGATTTGTCGTTTCATCTTCATTATCATCCCTTTTGCTCGTTATAATTCATACTAGTTCATTTGTTTTTGGTTTTTTTTAACTTTGGTACAACTATATTTCCCCTTATTATTTTATAAAAAGATTAATTTTAATTTTTGGTTATATTAAATAGAATATTTTGCAATATTTTATAAAAATTCTTAGGCAAGGGTGTTCTTGAGAATCTAAATTTATGGATCAAAAATTGTATCTTTGCAGTAAAGTAATTTATATTCTCTTGATATGGACTTGTATAAAAAATGAAAAAGGGTTGAGCTCAAAAGCAGCCCATTTGTAAGAAATTGTTAGGTCCCCCATCCTTGATTGAATTAATTAGGTATCAAAATTTATCTGTAGGGATATGTATAAAAAAACAATGCTGATTTTTCGACGTTACAGATCTTATTATTACTATAATTACTTTATTATAATATTTACTAATATTATAATACTTTATTATTATAAAATCACCTGTTTAAGAGTTTAATCAAGAATAAATAAGGTTTTTCTTCTTTCAGTTGTAAATTTATTAGCAAATTTACGTTTATCATTTGTAGCATTTTGCAATATATTTTTTATTTAAAAAAATGTATATATGTCTTCAAAAATGTAAAAAAACTTCAAAATATAAAACCATATTACTTCAAATTACATGATTTTGAAGCAAAATGTAAATCCCATTAACGCCAAGGGCGTGTTTAAATACCCCAACACTCATTTTTTGATGCTCAATGACTATCAAACAATAAATATAAATAATATATATTTCTTATTTGCTCCTTGTTGGCTTTTGTTATATGATGTATTTTCAAACATATAACACATTATGAATACTGCTTATATTCCACATTTTGGTCAATTAACGACCTTTGTTTAATGTAACTTCGATATAACTGACATAAATTAGGTTAATCTATTCACCTGGTCTAATTGACATTATTCACCTCATCAAGTTTGTGGATTACGTTGCAATTTCATTTTTTTTTTAAATTTGTTAATCTTTCACATGATTAAGCTATGCACAAAATTGTTCTTAAAAAATGTATATGTATTCAATAGCCATAAAAAAGTACAAACGTCTGTGAAATGGGGTTTTTATGTGAAATTGTAATACTTAGATATTTAATAGTTCATAGATTAAAGGATTTTTTCTGCGGAGTAGATAGTATTGATGCCACGATCATAATAGTTTAAGGGGCTTGATCAGAAATTTGTAAGATAACGTCATCGGTGGGCCAATTTTCTAAATGATATAATGGTAATGCTAGTACCGGTTCGAATAAAGATAAAGACATCACCATTTAAAATGCATCCAGGTCTCTGGTGGTATTTCATTATTACGGGTAGTATATTTGCAACTCTTGCAATATTTTTTGGATAGGGAGGCTATTTGAAACCACCCAATGGTAATTTTGAAATTAGGCAAATCTAAATTAGCCAATTGACAAAGGTTTATGATTTAAATATTCAAAATAAAATATACAAAATTTATTTATAATGCCTACTTTCGGCAATGATGCCCTTTGTTGAATACTTTGTATGTGACCCATACAGTTTTTTTTAGGATTTTGTCCCAATATGCCTTAAAATATAAAAAGAAATTGCATTTCTCGTTCTGGAAACTTCATTGGCTTTTCTCTAAACTATTTTTTCATGTACACACCAGAGGATTTTATGTGAAAAGGAGGTTAGTTTTTCATGTCCAATAAAGATTTAATGTTGTTTTTGCACCAAAATTGTACTATCAAAACGTTATTAGTAGGCTGCAAAATTTATTAGAAGTTAATTTCTTAGTTCGGGAAAAATTTATGAATACATAACAGTACATTTGTTTGCAAAACTTCATAAAATAGATTCTGCTTTATCGTCACACCGTCTGGAATCTAATATTTGAGAACTTAGCTCTCGTCTCTTAGCTTATATATCGCTTCTCTCTATTGATATGAAGAAAAATAAGCTTAACAAAAAAAATTTGTATTAATGTAAATCGAAGCCTCAGTAAATTATTGATATTTCTAATAAAAAATGGGGAGCCGCTTAAAAAGTCTACCCTGTAGGTATGTATTAAAATCTAATTGGAAGTGCAATAATACTCTTATGTACATTTTACATATTATACGTATAGCATTTATTATCTAGATCTCAAAACATTGTCAAACAGACAATACTGCCCTCCTTACTCAAATACCTACTATTATAAAAAAAGTCTTATTTATTACTTACCTGCGTGAATTAAATACATTTTTCAAAATGCTGAAGACAGGATTAAACAAACAAATATCGTATGTTCATAGATATAAACAATTCATAACCAGTTTTTTAGTATTTTTGTTTGATTCATAAATTACATGATATAATAATTTATGGTCTAACCGCTAAATATCAAAGTATTATTATTATGACTATTTCCCACTAAAAACATAGCATGACAACCAATTTGGAACAAAGGGTTTGAAGCAATTGTTGATTTCGAATCAATCAAATAAACTACAATTCAGGTAAATAATGAAATGTGTATAATCATCATTCTATTTGATAAAATATAATTTAATAATGGATATAAATATTATTATTATTATTGAGTTTTTAAGATCACGTGGCTTTCGAGATTGAATTTTATTATTAGTCTCCTTTTTCTGTTTTTTTCTTTGACAGGCAGAAAAAATAAAACTAAATCTTTCAAATACATAATTATATTTAAACTAGTGTTGAGATCCAGTCAACAAACAATTATTCCCCTGGTCCTGTGTAAAATGATCCCAGTTTGAGAACCATTTGTAAAGTAAGTCTAGCTAGTATATTTTAAATTAAAAAAAAGCTTATGTTAGCTAGATCTTTTTTACAATGTGTTACAAAAGGTCAACAAATAAGTATTTAATAAAAAATGATATTCAAAAATGTTTCTTTTATAAAAAAACATCTAAAATATTGTATAACACTCGGTCTAAAGTTAACAATTTTTTTAAACATTATAATACAATTATCTAAGTATACTTGGATATCGCGATAATGTCTCAGCTAATATACAATGTAAAAGTTTGAAAGCCTATATTATAGACAAATTTAGAACAATTGTCTAAGATCGTAAATGTATCGAATTTAACGAATTAAGTTATTTTAAAACTGGATTTGATGTAAATATTTGGTCATTGGAGATCAGAATGGAAGTTATCAATATTTTAGTATAATAACTATCCAGACTTTCAAAGTTTAAGATGAGACTAATACAGGTCAAATTTTTTTAGCACGGCAAGTCAAAAGATGAAATTTTAATTGTCCTGAAATATTATAATTAAATGGTCCAAATTTTCAGACCCAATTTGCATATTATCATGGATGTATTGGTCACAGTTTTTCTGGTCCATTTTAGTCCTATTATTGATCTACAAGATTATTTATTATTATAACAACTATTGGGCATTGACCACTTCCCTAAATAATGTTACATTATATTACATTTAATAAGTACTTAATCATTTGTTCTGTTAAATATTAGAATACATAATAATAATTTAAAAAATAACAATATGAATAATGTCACAAGGGAACGATTTTACCTTTTGAAAATACCAATAACTGAGAATAGACACGTCAAATTTTTTTTATTCAGTCACTACCTTAGCTGTCAAAATGAAAATACAAAATAAAAAAAATAATAAATATATGATCGCTAGACTTTTGTATTTTTCTTTTTGCCAACTATTTATTATTATTTATATTGAATTGTAATTTAAAAAAATGTAATAATTTATTAATACAAAAAGATAAGATATTAGAAAATTTTCTAAGGAAAAGAGTATTTTTGTGTATTTTAGATAGATAATTATGTGAATGGACTTGATCATGCTTCATTGTTCTAGATAGGAACAGAGACAACACTTAAGGTATCTTTCTTAATTATTTATCTAATTTTGTTTTGGAAAGTGAGTAATCTATAACTTTGAAGTACCTATATAACTTTATATATTATACATAATAATAATTATTGAAGAAAAATGGAAGTAGAGCAAATTAGGATGAGTAAATAAAGTTTTTATATATTTGAGGTGGCTAAAGGAACTATTAGAGTATTTTTAATAGTAAATCATATATACATAGATTGTATGTAAAGAAAGAGGGAAAAACTGTGTGCACAGAAGGAAATTTTACTCTTTTATAAGGACATAACACATATAAGGACCATCAACACAAAAACAAGCTAGAATAATTTTTCCGAAAATTGAGTGTGAACTAGATTTGTATTATTCAGCAAATTATCGTCAATTTATCTTAATAAAATATTCTTATTAATCTTTTGGAGGCGCCGTGAATTACATTTAAAGTAGCCAAAATTGATCGTCATAATAAAATAAGTATACATTTATTGATTTTATTTTGAAGGCCAATATAAGTTTCTTAAACAAGATATAGGGTTTAAACTATAATTAAAATGGTTGGGTACCTTAATTCATCCCATATTAATTAATACAACGTCTAACAGACTCAAATATGTGAATGATATATTGACCCGTATTTTTGTTTATACATATGAAGTAAAAAAATTAATTGATTTTTTTTTTTGGGGTTTTTATTCAAGATTGTTTCGATATTGGTACACAACATATATTATATTTATTCAAAAGAATTACATATTTAAAGTTTAACATCCCTTCAGATCAGCTAGTTTATCGTCCACATATTATTTTTTGAAATTTAAAAAAAAGCTGATTAAAAAAATAATATTTCTTAGTATATGTTTTTTTAAAGTTTTTTTTATGTATACATACGTTTCTTTTTATTATTTATTTAAAGAATCATGAATGAAAAATGCAAGTTCGCTCTTTTTTGTTTTGTTTTGAATTTCATTTTGTAATACTAAACACCCTGGAGTCAAATTTCTTATATTTATGTATATTTCATGAAAATTCAAAGGAACACAAAAAATACAGACAAACATTTTCCCTACAAAGCCTTGCGAAATATTTATTATTTACTTCAACTATGTAGTGATGTAATGAAATAATAACTAATTTAATGTTTGACAGAAAAATTATTCCCTAAATCTGGAACTTTAATTTCATGTTGTAATAAAGATTCTTGCTCATGATTAGTGTTTTCAGTAACTCGATACTGCATGTATGTACAAGTATGAAGTGATACTGGTAAATGACGCATTTCAAACAGTAGAAGGGAATGCCACAATAACAGCAACATATCAAAAACTATCCTAATAGCTCTAACTAAAAAAAAATATTCATAATGTTCATAGATAAATCATTTTAACTTGAAAATAAGATTGATTCGAACATTTAGCAAAGATCAAGGACCTTATTACTAAGACTTTGTACACTATATTCAGCACCAAAAAACCATTCCTATAGTTGTTTATTTAAAAAGAAAGTTAATATTTTATCCTTTAAAGCTCAAATTATCATCTAAAATATGTTTTTATTGTAAGTTCTGTATTGCTACGTAATGTGGTTGTTTAAAAGGAAATGTGACAGTTTTGTCCAAAAACTGGAATATGATGGAAGCAAAAAGGTACCTGTGGTACCAATAAATATTTCTTGAAAGTGCTCAAATTTTGTGTAACTACTTTTTTTTATTATTATTAAGCACATTGTAGACGATAGGGGAGCAACTTCTTGGAATAAAGTTTCTTTAGAAAAATTTTATGGTTCGAACATGTAATTATCTTTTTACTATGTAAATTTCTTTTAATTATTTAAGAGGGTAAACCTACTAATAAAAATCAATATATGTAAGTTGGTGAGTTCAATCATATGTATAATAGTATTTGATGTGTACATATTTAATCCTATCTACCTGTATAATTTATTTGAGAGAAACCTGAAGGTGTAAATTTTTAATGCCATTAAAAACTAAACTATCGACTTTATTATCTAATTTAACAATAACGAAGATTTGCTTGGAATAATTTATTAACTTAAAAGGGACTAAGTACATACACCTCTATGTAAAGAGGCTTTCAATTATGTACTTATCCATATGAAGAATGACGTATCTATATATTATGTATGTAGACAGTTCTATATGTGTATGCAAATTCCTTTTCCTGGATCTGCATTGTCAACTATTTCATTTCTGCATAAATTACCTTAATAAATAATACATTTTATTCTCCCTTTCTCATATTTCCTAATAAAAATCCAACATAAAACTATAAATAAAACAACAATTTACAAATATTTCTTGATTGATCACAGCCTTAACTTATTTTATACATACATAATACAATACCTATAACTAAGTGCATTTTATATATGGCAGTGGGTCTTCAACAAAAAAGCAAGCTACAATGATTTTCCCTCAAAGTTGAGTCGGGATTACATTTGTATTTTCCAAAGAATAACTATCACCAATGTCGATCATCAAATTATTCTTTGGAAGGGCCTACAAATTTTACTTAAAGTACCATTATTAATTGCACAGATAAATAATTAGTAATTGATGGTTATTATTTGAAAGAAAAATATAAGTGCCAAATTAAGCCTCATTTAGTCAAATGAAACTTCTAAACTTTAGTGAATATTCTTTTAGATCTTAAGTTGTCCCAGGAAATTTAAAAAAGCTTAAAATTGAACAAAATGTATTTTCAAAATTTTGTATCGTAATTTTATATGATGTAAAAATATTTATTGGGACATTTTTTCCTTTTTTAATATTTGTTCAAGGTTGTTTTTGTGTTTTTTGATAACTTAATTCATATATGTATATACATAAGTCTGTATGTAGCATAATAAAAAACTCCAAATTACTGCTTAATTGACATTGACTTCATACAATTATTGAATTATTTGATTTTATTATTAAGTAACTCATTTTACAATTTTATTTCTTTAATTAAACGTTCATTTGTCAAAAATAAAATTCTTTTAAGTTTTTTCATAATTGTGCATTGAATCATCGTTTGTTCTTGAATATCTGAACAATATGCATACATACATATGATAAAAAATTAGAGTTAAATGCCCACTTATGATTTTTCTGCAATTTCATTTCAAAGCGTAAATGAATTACTTAAATTTGCAGACATATGTATAGCTAAATGTGAACCTATATTTCTTTGAGAAAACATTGACAAGGATCAATATACTACATTCTATTAAAGTTTTTAATTATCTTATAAAATGTAATTATTTTAGTCTAATCAATTTAACTTATTTTTCCAATTTACGGACTATTTTCGATTTAAAATAGGGATATTCCCATATAAGCAAGAAATTATTGAAGTTTAACAACTCAAGAATAAATAAAACATAATTTTTTCGTTGATACTTCAATTATACTACTCTATTGTATCAATTTATGACATTTAAACTGTTGTTCTGTTAGACAGTTCATCAAGTTCTTGTATTCTTTTTGATATGTCATCAAGGTGTGAATACTCCACTTCTTTTATGAATAAATTCAAATAATCCAATTTTTCCAATTTCAGGCAAACGCTTAAAGTTTTAGTTTTTCAATTTATCTCTTCCGAAAAGAGAAAAAAATTAAATTTTATCTTCTAAAATATATAATTTTTATAAACTGTTGGGTTAATCTTTATTTGATTGTGAGGATATTTTCAATGCGTAATGAGGGCTAATTCCTGTTGAATATTTATAATACAAGTATGAGCATTGGTTATTATCGAAATAATAAATGTCCAACAGTGTTTCAAATATTTAACATGTAAATAAAGAAAGAATAACAATAAATTGACAATTATCTTTCAACTTATTTGTGTTCCCATTGTTAACCTTCATATTGCCATTGAGTTATATTGTTTTTCTCCTTCATATTGCAGAACATAGTTTTTCAACGAATTAAATTCTGTAACTTTAAAATCTCTAACAAAGTGCATTTCCTAATATTATCTAGTTTTGCAGAGCAATACTTTCGCTACATTAGATAAGTCCTTGAAAGATTATACAAAGACCTTTCTGAAAAGGCAATTTATAAAGAAAATATTGTATTATCGACATATAGGATATTATCCAGCAATTTTTTGATAATTAAATCATTTTATATTTTTATTCCTCATTTGTAAGCAAATCTTAAAAAAACTTTTTAAATGCAAATCCATTTGATAATTATGTTTCTACTTACAAAAATATTTCATAACTCTGATCATTAAAAATTTTTTTTTACATGAATCTACGTATATATTTTCTTTCCAATCCATTTTTTTACTGTGTTAAAAAGAATTTTCATCAATTAGTTACATTAAAATTTTTGCTCATTATTCACACATAAAAAATAAGTCAATAAATGTAGATACAACCAACCAAAAATGAGTATAAGAAGAAGCCTTTTGCAATAATGAGATGGTTATTATTATTGTTTTTTTATGTTAACTGATAAACAATTTTATGGGGCTCCACAGGAATTGAAACAGGCTCTCATTACTTCAGAAGGACTGCTTCTTAGCTATTTGTGTACAAAAGTACATACTTGTTTATGATTTTAAGCTAATCTGAAGATTCTTTTACCATAAATTTTATGGAAATGATATTTACCATGAATGCATTTGAGATAAACATTGCTAAATTTAGCTTGTGCTCCGTAAAAATGTATTGATAGTATATATAAAATAATAGTCTCCACTGAGTGTCGATCACATTAAAAACAATACTATAGTTCTTATCAAATGCATACTTCTATCACGGAGATACATTTTTTCAATTGTTCTTATTAGTACTGTGTCAACTTAAGTCAAACTGAGCCAAGTTTAACAAGAGCTAATTGTAATTTAACCAATCAACGCTCAGAACACTGATAAAAGTATTAATTAAAATATTCAAAAGTATGAAAAAAAGATACAATTTAATAATAAAGAACAAAATATACTTTTCACAAATGGGCCCCAAATGATCAACAATTCCACATGTCTTTATATTTATTGAATGACACACCCTTTCCTACAAAAAGAAATAGAAAAAAGGCCTAAGGGCAGTTATAAGTGAGCAAAGTCTTCCCAACTATGAAATTATTATTCAATAACACAGGGGAACCATGTGGGGGGGGGGGATTTTATAAAAATGAATTGAAGATAATTATCGAATTTATCTGTGAGTACAGAATCCTAAAATGATTTCAGTTTTTCCCTCAGTCATATGAATTCTAAAATAACTGAGATTAAAGTAATACTGGACTATTATCATGTTTTTACCCTTAAAACAATCACTTAAATTAAAAGTTGAATTAATAAAAATTATGTATAATTGTTCTATATGATTGAAAAAACTTTTTATTAATTCTGTATCTTGTTCAAAGCTGATATATTTCCATTTTTAGGCTGAAAATTGACCATTATAACTTTTTCATAATACATAGTGATGATACAATGTTCAATTTTGGATTCCGAATTCCACGAGGGACGACAGGAGGAGAATTCGTCCATAAAAAACTACCAGACCTCATAAAGTAGAAGAGTGGACTCCTTCCTTGGGAATGAGATACTAGGATCGAAACAAAAAAAAGCGATCCATTCACGACGACAAGAGAATTTTAATATTTCAAAATGGGATCACTTAACAAATACGAAAAAAGAACATAATTCCTTGGAAATCCATATTTTATTAATATATCTTTTTTTAAATTATACATGGAATATTTTAATATCATATAAGCTATGATATTTCTCATCACTATGTAAAATGAATATGTTATAAGGGTCTATACAAGAGTCTCGTTTTCATCATTTTTCAGCTTTACAATGCAAGTGTATTGAGTTCGAAACAAGATACACAATAAATAAAACATTTTTTTACAAAAAAAAATAAAACACTTTTATATAATTTTTGATAATCCTACTTTTAATTCGGGGATTATTTTAAGGGTTAAAAATGACTCTCAACGATAATAGTCCAGAACTATTATAATCCCCAAAATTGAAATAACTGCGAGAGAAAATGAAATCAGTTTTAGATTCTGCACTCAAAAATAAATTTTATTTTTGGCTTGAATTAATTTTTACAAAATGAATGTTTCCCCGTGTAATTGTGGATAACTATTATTTACAATTTAACAGGAGCTAATTCTAATTACATCAATCAATGATCTAAAGCTCCCACAAAAAATTATCGTATACTCCTCCTAAAAGTTAAAGCTGCTTTGCAGTTATAAAATAATTGAGAATCACTTTGTTTGATAATAGCTGATATTTCTGGGTATCTCTATCTATATTAAAAATTTTGTTATAAATTGCATAATTTCCCAAAATATGAGTTTGTTTATATTTTTAAATTTAAACAAAAATTTGTAATTTCTGATTGGCTGGATTTTTGATGAAAATGTAAAATTTTATATATACATATATATTTATTGAAGCAACTCAATTTTTGCATTTATATTTTTCATATTTATCATCAAAAGTTGATATTACTAATACGTGCATATAATTGAATTTCTGCTAAACAAATTATAATTATGTAATTAAATTTAAAAAGTTTTTTTATGACATATGTATTTATATAAAAATGTAGATTTAAATCCTTGATATTATTCTTGATTATATGATTGTCTTTAAATCAAGACATTTACAGCAATTGAATTGAAAGAAAATAAAATATATTTCATTGTTTTTTGTCATAATCAATTTATTTCCATTAATTTATGGCTAAATTTGAAGAAAAAAAAATAGAGATTAAAATGAAACAAGCGGTGACAAATCTACTTCAATTTGATTTTATGACTCCATTAAAGTCAATCTCTTTATACCAATACAATACCTACATATATAAAACTCGAAAATTTTCGGATAAGAACTTACATTTTTGTATTTTAACCAACTATTTTTATAGTACTTTATGATGCCTAAAGATTAAAAAACTGCTTTTGTCCATAACTAAATAATTTATAGAAATGTTTTTATGTGACTTGTATTTCTCTCTCGACCCAAACAGAAAAATTGACATTGTATATATATTTGGGTAATAACATTTTGATTTTTTATAAATAATGTATTTCCTGTTTTGGTAATTGATGAACTTTTACATACAAATAACACAATCCCTCTAATAAATAAACCATACACCTTTTTAAAGATCACTGTTATAGTGATAGTAATAAAATATTAGCGTAATATGTTAACGCATAATTTTTTACTTTTTGGGGCTTCAACATCGAAATTTATTTCTTGATTGAGTATTTTCATAAAAACATAGTCCCCTGCACAAACATTACACATTGGTTCCGGAATATGAAGTTGTAAAAACGTCTTTACATAAATTGCACATATTTAATAGTGTTTGAGAACGTGAACAATATGAAATTATCCGTTTTTATTTTGGTCTGGACTAGTCTTAACACTAGAACGACAGATAATAACGACCCCCCCTTAAACGACAGTGAATATCAAAAAATGTTACTCAATTATTTTTTAATATTTGTAACTGTTAGTGGTGGATAAAATTAAAAGTAATGTGTTAATTTTTATTGTCTCCGAAGATTTATTATTTATTTAAAAAAATAAACATAACTTTTATTATAACACATATAAAGAAACAAGTATTTTTTACAAGTTACAATTGTTTTTTCAGTATAAATACAAGGCTTGCATACGAATCTCTTACATTTACAACAGATTTTGCTTGCTAAGCGCCGTGATTTTCTTGTACAATTGACTGTACACCAGCTTCTATTTTTAGTTGAACAGTTTGATTGTGATTGAAATAATTGATTATTTTCTTCTATATCATCCTTTGATTAATCATTTATACCAGCAAAATCCAAAATATTATAAAAAAATTGTAAAGGCCATCGGCGAGAGGGCATTTTGGTGGAATAAAGTCTTGCCATTGGATCTAGAATATCAACTCTATACTTAGTTTCATTATACTACTGGATTGATTCTGGTAACCTTTTTCGTACATCTAAAACTTTAACACTTTTGTGAACAGAGCTCAAAATTAAAACATTTTTGTTTTCTTTAGCCCATGATAAGAAGTCAATGTTTTGCCACTATTTACAAAGATTTAGCTTGAAAATAGTGCTTGTTTGGTAGTTTTCAGTTCAGGAGGTATTTCTTTGTGAGCACGATTCATAGTTTCTAAAATAGTCATCCTATTTTTCTGAAGTTAATTTGCAAAAGACAATGACGTAAATAAATTATCTGTTGTAACATTCCTTTATCCAAATAGGGTTCCATTAGCTTCATTACGACATATTCTGATAAAGATTTGTTTGCTGGTCTTTGAGAATCTTTTCCCAAGTAAGAAAATCCATTTACCAAGTATTTGGACGATGCATCAACTGCTAATTAAAATTTTATACAAAATTTATCAGGCTTTTTAGCCATATATTGGGTAAATGGATATAAAGCTTTTGTTGGGAATAGTTGCTCATCAATGGTAATATTTTCACCTGACCTGTATGATGACTTACAATTTTCGACAAATCGATCCCATACCATTAAAATCAAGGCAAACTTGTCGTTTTTAAGTCTTTGTGATCTTGTGGAACGAATATCAAAGCGGATATATCTCAATAATTCCTTATATCTGTCGCGAAAGGATAGTATTCCTAAAGAGATTGATCCCCAATTTTCTTGACCAAATGACTTCCGTCGGCTGCCCTTTGCCTAAGATTCCTCTTGCATACATTATTGCAATCAGTTGGAGTATTTCTCGTTTACCGATTGTCCATACATCATTCTTAAGTTTTGAACGAGCTTCAACTATTGTACATTTTACAATGTGATCAATAATATAATTATCGGTCAAGAGTTCAAAAGCTGATAATGTTTTATCTGTAATGATGTTACGTCTTGCAAATGATGATGGACCTGAGACTTCCTTCAAAATGTTTTCTTGGCTAAAACGGGCTAAAATTTCTCCATTTCATATGTGTTTGTCCCAGATTGTGTTATCTTTGCCATCATACGTTGACTCTTCTAATAAGTCGGTTGATTTATGTTTCTTACAAGACGGGAATTGAGTCACTTGATTGCATCCTGGCATTTCTTGAAATGTGAAATATACCAATTAGTTGTTAATAAATACATCTAGTATATCGCAAAACTAATAATGGTATTCAAGAAAATTACTTACCGACAGGCTTGTCAAAAACATCAGAATAGTCATCAGAATCAGAAGAACTTGATTGAGGTGGTTGGACATATTCTTCATCTTTTTCCAATTCGAAATCCTCACCTTCTGAATCGGAGTACGATGTGCACTCAAGATAATGTCTTATTTCTTCAATGGATAGTTTTTCTGGGATATCCTTACACAATAAAAGGTGGAAGCAGAATGGATAGTTCAGAAAAATCTAAGTTTATATTTATACTAGAAATGTACACGATTGCTATCTAGAGAAGTTTATTCATGTTTGAACTTACTTGAGCCTGTTCATACACAATTGTAGAACAAACATATTATTTGAAATGATTGGGTATCAAATATAATACCCACGTCTGTCTAGGTAGTGTTCACTGTACCAACTAAATGAATACTAATTTTAATTTATAATTTAGTTTTTTTGTGATTAATAAAATGAATTAGGAGAATTCATGAACTTATGAACAAATACAATCAAGAAGTTTCTCACAATATTTCATTGAATCCCAAATGTGTATCAAAAATTATACCCTCGTCGTTCTAGTGTTCAAGTAAAATTTGGTCTACAAAAAAATCGGTCTAGTTCCAATCCCACACCTCTTTTTAAGAAATAAATTTGAGTTCAAAAATTACGTTTTTTGGACCATTATTTGAACTTCGGGTGGAACTGATATTATCGGACTTTTATGTCTGATTTTTTTTTTTTAATTATAGAGTCATCAAAATTTGTTTTAATAATGAAGAATTTAATTTGTGTAAATTTAAAATATTTTGTTCTTTCATAGAAAAGGTCTAATATTTTTTTTTTTAATTGCTTCAGTTTAGATTTGTTTGGTTGCTAGGTTTGTGACATTAGTGCGTTGTTCATGATATTATAAGCTTTTCATCTTTCTTTATTTCTTTAAGTTATAATAAGCTTTTTAGACATTGTTGTTGCTATGACATCGAAATTAAATAATCAGTGTTATATTCGATATAATTTTAAAGAAAAGAACAGACAAAGGATATGTTATTCACAATATCGATAATTTATATTTGTTCGTGCAATAATTCATCTAAAGGAATTTCATAAATGGTGTAGTAGAGTAGGTTCTTACTTTTTCGGTTAAGTTCAAATTAGAAGAGTAATTCTATTCAGGGACGTTAGATAAGGGGGACTGTTTAGAGGTTTGTGTCATTCTTACTCCTTAGTTAAAAAATTTTTGTGTTGTGCCACTCAGTAAAATAGGAAAATCTGTCAAAAAATTATTTGAAGTGTAAGCAAAATTTGATATAGTTATTGTAAAAGACATAGATTGTTATCGAAAAATGAAATCATGTTGTAAAAATTTAAAATATATATACCAAGAGAAAAAAATATTTTCTATTAGAAAATTTCATCCAAAAAATAAAAATTATAAAAAAAATAATTCTAGGGAGGATCCTTTTCCTATCAATCCTTCAGACTGTTCGTTCTATTATTTAATTTAGTTAAGACATTTTTAAATACATTTTATCACTCCGGTGGCTTCGCCTCTTTTAGATTTTGCTGCATGGAATATTGGATGCCTTTTTCTGCTTTTATTGATTTAAGACTCATACTAAAGTTCATTAGTTGACCCTAGCTAAGAACATTGTATTTTTTGAAGTTCAATTTTTTTTTTCTTAAAAGTATAATCTCTTACATCGTAAATATGTATATATGTTTTCACCAACGTCATAAATTGTAAAGGAATTGAATATTCAATGTATCACATCTATAAACTTAATATATGGTCGAGAGCAAACCTATTAATAAAAATGACAAAACGGGTCTGTTTTTTTAAGTATATTTTATTGGCCATGAGACAACTTTTCAATTCGAAAATGCTATTTTTAATAGATTACTAACAAAAATGAAATTATTATTCCATCAAACCTAGAAACGTATACTAATTTTTATCCTCATAACAAATTTACTAATTTGATTCAATAGTGAATGAATGGAGGTTTCGTAGATAGTTATACAGTATTTTATAATAATCCAAGCTCCTTTAGGGGAAAAAAAAAAATTTCCTCAGGCAAATAAATTCGGACAAACGTTGATCACTTGATTGTCAGTTCACTATGGGATTTGATAGTTTGGCTCAAGAGTATTAATACATCAGTGAAACAAATCCAACTTACATATTTACAGGGTGTATCATCCGATATATAGATGTCAAAATTGTCGAAATCCTTGCGAATTTATATTTTAAAAAAAACAACTGCAACAAACAGGATGTTATTGCTCTTAATCCTTGGGTGGTCTTCATTTTCTGTACACCCCTTTTGCCCTTTGGGTCAAAATGAACCGTCTATACTTTGCTATAAAATTATTGGACTTGTTTTAATATTTTAACGACTACAATTCAGTTTGCCAGAAGAACCACTTTTTAATTCACAAAAAAATATCATTGAATGACTGCTTTTACCCTCCAAATCAACTTTATAGCTAAAATAATATAAAAAAAACAATGGGAAAGCAATTTTTTTCTTTATTTGTTTTCCTCTAAATAATTATACATACTTACAAAACAATAGAAATTGTAAAATAAATTCATCCATTGAACACATTGACAACAGTATGATAATATATTTGTATATGTATTTATTTCATTGAAAACATGTATTATTCGTCTTATTGTCCTTCTCTTTAGGGCAAAACTAACATATTTTTCTCTTGCTTGCATTGAAAGTAGAAGTTGAGGCTTGATCATCAGGTCGATCTGGAAGTCCAGCACTCTGAAAAGCTTTCATAGTCTGAGCTGAGGCCTCTGTTCGGAGGATGTTTTTCCTTATTTCAATGAGTGGAGCTACAAGTGCCTTTCCTAGCTGTTCCAGGAACACTCTTCTCTTGTGGCTCTTGTGAGACATCCAGGTCGGATTGATCTCTCTCCAAATTACAAAGTCATTGTAAGAAGAAACATCAATGATATTGTGAAAGATGACCAGGGGCCAGCAGGCAGTCATCCTTCTGCAGCTATATGCTTCAATTACCATGGCTAGATTGTCCACACCTCCTTTGTTTCGATTGTAGTCCATAATTATGACTGGCTTTCTATCGTCACGATCACTAATGCTCCCATCTCTGTGCAGTGTGCTTAGAAGAACTACAATTTTGTTTTTCTTAGGTAAATAAGAAACTAAAGTGGTAGTGGGTGTGAAGGCAAATTGTGATGAGAAGACTTCTCTCTCTTTTGATGCAAGCAGTGCGGGTGGGAGCTCAGGCTTGATATTACGAACCATACCAAATGCTAATTTTCCTTTTCAGGAGTTGTTGTCCGAGTTGATAAGAGGTAAAAAAATGATCACAAGACACATTGTGACACCTCAGTCCCTCGGTTAGATCAAGTACAACATGCATCCCTTGGGGTTTCTCTGATTGCCCATCGGCCAACTTTCCTGTATATACCTGGATTTTCCAAGCATAACTTGATTTGACATCGCAAGCCACCCTCCTCCAGCCGTCCTCTCCTTCCAGTTCGGAATCAGAGTTTTCCTCAAAAATGAGATCGAAAGCTTCTTCAGAAATATCTCGGACACTCATATTGAAAAAATGTAAATCCAGTGACTTCTAAAAACCAACCACCTTTATACCCCCTTGAAATGCACAGACAAAGACCAAATATTGCATTGTCATTATGCTATTACGCATAAGAAGTTGCATATTTGAGATACTATTCGAACAAATAAATATTTGTATTACGCAACTACTTTTGTAAGTTTCAATTCTGTTAAAACTTTATCATGGGTCATTTTGACCCAGAAGACAATTTTTGTGCATTTTTTTGTACTGCTTTACACTGAAATGTTTCTACGATTTTTTTCTAATTTTTTGAATATTCGGGACAAGTTAGGAGAAGTAAAAAAAAAACAGACCAAAAAAACATTATTTTATTGGTTTTTATGGTTAGTTAAACTATGCGATGGGCCATTTTGACCTGAAGCATAGGACCCAAGGAATAAGTATTCCTCCCTAGCCTAATCATTTAAACGTATTAGTGAGCAGTGAACACTATAGTTAATTAGAAAATAAGTAAAAACATATTATATGTAGAGATGTCAATATTAAGTATTTTCCATTTAAAAAAAAAACTATCATGAAAAATATAATTCTGACAATTCTGAAGAATGTTCTAAGGAGAGGACTTAACTGTTACGAAGTTTTATTAAATTAAATACAAACAGCTATGCTGGGAGGTGAAAGAGGAAGAATATCAAACAAGGGGACGGATAGTAGTATTGTGTCTGTCCCATATATTTGCTCTATTCCAGTCCTATGGCCAATCCTTAGGACTGTTGTTTCCCGGAACTTTTCAAAAGAATATCGATAATATATTAATTTAAAAGGAGATATATGAGAAATATAGGTATTTAGAGCATTGCACATATTTTGTTCTTAATATTTATTATGAACAAAATATAAAACGAAAATATCATACTTCTAATTCGATAAATAAATTATTATATTATGTACCAGACTAATTCAAAAAGGAAAAAAAACAAAAACATTAATTGACGTGATTGATTTTCTTTTCTTTAAGGACTAAGAAGTATGACTGGACTAGACCACAGTACTTGGTTCTAAATAAAAATTGACAGACTTGAAGGAATTACTTCGATATCAATCTTTGACTCTACTAAGAGTCCATAAAATACTTACACTGAAATACAGAATACGTGAGGATTTATTATTATGTATGTAGATTAGGGAGTCAATAGTTTTTTTTGTAAAGTAAATAACTTAGGTAAAAAAATTGCTCCTCATTGTACAAAAATACATGTAAGAAAAGCTTAAACAGTTTAATTAAAGCTTTTTTGTAAAAGCAATAATTTATTCTTTTAAATTTAAAATAAATTATATTTTATAACTATTTCCAAAAAAATAATGTATACTTGTTCAAAAAAATGTGAAATGAAGTTGATCAAAATTTAGCTTTTTTTTCTTTAGCATATTGCAACCTAATTATAAGACGAAAAAAATGAAAATTTGCAATTACGTTTAATTTACATTAAATTCATGGAAAAAAATTAAATTTTTAACTTTTTATGACCTTTTCAAAGAAATTAACCTTTTTAATTCAACTTTAACACATAAATACAACAATAAAAATTTAGGTCATCCTAGCCGAAGATGGAACCTAAAAAACAAATATATCATTTGATAGATTTTTGTTTTTAATCATGCAATTTTATAAATTAACCTCTGAAGCTTATACTTTTGATGAGCAAACTGATAAAATTATAAATGACAATAGGTAATATGATTAACATTTTCATTAGACTCAGGAGGTTCAAAAGAGCATTAGAGGACTGAGATGCATTTACCCAAGATTTTATAAATACTCTTACAATTAAACACAAACATTATCTTTTCAAGTTTCTTCCTTGGAATCAATTTGAATTCTAAACTAATATCTAAATTTGGAGACGTTATATATGTAACTTTTGAAAGTTATCAGGCATGGTGGATAGTACCAGGTGAGATTAACTTAACTCCACACTATGCGGCAACGCCAAGATAAATAATTAATAGTTTTTAATAATTCTCAATTCTCGTCTCTTGAATATATTTTTTAAAGATTATTTTTTTCAAATTCAATAGTACTATCCAGTATACCTTTCAAAAGACTAGCCACCTCTTCATCTTTAGATTCAAATTTATAGTTAGTTTTGTTATTTGATGACAAATTTTCATTGAATCTTTTGAACAAAGGAACATTTAGTGACAATGTGGTACTCATACACTCATAAAAAACAATTCCAATAACTAATTCGATTATATGGTGTCTACAAGCAAATAAAAGACTTTTTGGACTGTTAATTTTTTAAGTATAACACAAGTTCCATTATTCTTGCCGGTATTTAAACTTGTAGTGTCAAAAAAAATTCCTTCGATTTTTGTCCAATATCCAATTCTTTTTGTCACTTTAAATACAGTATATGTTTGTTCTTCTCCTGTCCCGGATGAAAGTTTGTACACCGATAATAATTTAGAAATTCCTTTTCCAGATTGTAACACAGGTACTCGATTATTTTTGTTTGATTCTATAAAGATCTGGAATCATTTTTCCGTCCCAAAGGGTAACAAGAGGAACCTCTCGACTAAAATTTGCATTGGCATCATAATTTTTTTTTAGTTTGTCTGTGTTTTCAAGAATTTTTTCTCTTTTAAATGCAAGTAATTTGATATTGTGGCCCAGATTTTTAGTTGCTTCTAATAATATAAAAAGTTGTCTCTTCAAGTATTGAAAAATAATGATAACTGCTTATGCAAATAAAAACATCGTTTAGTTTCACAACTGCAAATAAACTCACACCCTAAATAATGCTTATGATTTACTGCTCTACAGATCGATCGTCTTTCAAAGTCGACGGAAATTTAACTATTTTTAATATACTCTCGCGAAATTTTTCATAATTTTCACATATGTAATAATAAGATGAGTAAAAATATATAGGTAATTTTACCACATATTTAGCAACGATTACTTCTAAAATGTTTTAATGGTTGATCGGCACATTTATTCCACTTCAATCTATATATATACAAAATTGCTGTACTTTCTATTTTATAAAAAAATGCATGATTAATACACACTTCATTGCCAGAAAACATTATTAGCTATAGAAAAAAAAATGTTTTATAATATTTTGATTAAGGTTATATTGTTTGCTATTTATTTAGTTTTTGCAATTCGTTTTATTGATAGTAATATTGTGAAAATATTATTATTTATTTTGAAATGAATTTCTTTACCATATATGTATTTGTACATATATTTAAAAGCGAATATAAATTCGATTTTTAAAGTCAATAACACAAATACATACACGATAATAGCGTACGTATAAGGTAGTAGCTTGAATGGTTAAACGATTGAATCGTAAGTACTTCTATGCATGCCTTGCCATTAAATTTTGAAATTAGTTGGGTGTAAATAGGATATCAGGACTTGTCGGTATATAATAATTACAAATTCATGGGATAGAATAATCAAACTTGAAGACTATATACCGTAGGTGGAAAAAGTCCTTATATTTTAAAGTTGACTCTCAATTTTTGTCTCACAAATCCAAGTCCTTGAATATTTTATCGAGTCCAATTAGAATCCTCATATGTTTTTTAAGATCGTATCTAGTTCATAAGTATAAATACAGAGTTCGGACCCAAAACTTGCACTAAATTACGACAAACTTATTTTTATGGAAAAAAAAAAAACTAAAAACCAATTTTTATTATGCTTAGATACTATATTTTTTATTAAATATGTGCTCCTTTACAGGCAATAACAGCTTTGACACGCCGGCAAACTGATTGACAGCTCTTACCAAGGTCGGTTTTGTCTATGACATACCACGCTGTCATGATGCAAACTCAAATTAAAATTTTGTTGAGAGGTGAGACACAAATCATTCTTCAAGACTGCAAACTACAAAGAGTTTAGGGCGGGATTGGAAGAGGGTTACGTGGAGTATGAGTGGAGATGCTAACGGTCTCTGCAGTCTTCTTGGCTTTCATACTGGCGTGTAGGAGACTGCAATCATGTTGCCTTTTTTGTTTGTCGCTCCAACATTTTTACAATTGGAGACATGGAATAAAATCAAAACTGATCTTTGTTTCGATGGGACATATATTTCTATATATATATATTTGATATATAAGTCCCTTCTTTTTTTTGTTTTGTATGTTTACGAATACAGTAGTATATACATAGTTACACAGTAATACCTATAATTGGTTTTGAGTTATTTCCGGTAATTCTCACGGCTATACAATTAAGCTCACAATTAAGTTTTTTTTTATTATTTTTATGAGTTTAAAATAAGGGAAAGGTCAATGTTCTTTCATTATTTTTAATTATGTATGTACAGAAATATATTTAACTTTCTGTTGTTCACCGTTACTAGTTACTAAATAAGGGAGACTAGGGACAGTTGCAATACTAACCGGTTTGCAACAGTTCTTCTTATTTTTTAAGTTCTTTTAATTTGTGGGAAGAGTTACAGGAACTAAATAGTTATAAGTATACCTTATATTATTACAATTGCTTTATCTGACCTAGAAGTTGTCTTTGAAACCGATATAAATAACAAAATGTATTTTTTCTTCTCTAGGAGAAATTGTGAATTAAACTTATTCACATTGAGTTCAAGAAATTATTTAATCCTGAGCGCGTTGTCCATTGAGTGTCCCCTTTTCTTGAAAATAAACAAAGTTAAAGTCATAGCATTTACATCACAATTGTATACAACATATAATGTGCGGAAATTATTGTAAAATACATTTTTGTTAACTGTTTTTCCAGTTATAACATATTAATTGTTTTTGAGGAGTAAAAGTAGGTTTGTAGAACTTTTGTGTAATAATGCAATTTTTCCCCCTATAAATGATATGATTTGAATTATTCAAGCATTATTATAAACCATGTTCTTTCAGCGAGAATAAGGTCTTGAAGAGTGTTTAAGAGTGGATATATAATTTAAATCTTATTATATCTTAATCTTTTATAAAATATATATTAGTTTTTATAAATTTTTCCTTTTACAATGTATATAATTATCGAAAGGGATTTAGAGGTAGCTCAACCGGAGCAAAATTTTGAAATTAAAATAAAAAAGTTAATATTAACTAATTCCTTGCTTTTACAACAAAGTAATAAAAACAATAAATGTAGATAAATATATATACAATCGAAAATATTTTATAATTGTTTCGATAAAATATTGGTTCTATGTGGTCAAAAAGTGCAAAGATTCCCATTACTTCCATTTTTTGCTATATGTCTGCCCGTAAAAGAAATAATATCCATATTAACAATTTATGTTTCCAAAATCCTTAGCACTGATTAATTTACTATTTTACTAATTTGACTTTTTTCTTACCTATTACTCCCATTTTTCTGATAAAAAAACCTTTATAACCTCTTTCATCTTATATATATATAAACTATTATGGGGTAGTTTTAACCGACAATTATCATTTAAATCAAGGTTATTATATGAGTAAGCTTAAGAAATATCAAAATGTAAATAAAATTTATATTTTTTTATGATAAAAGTTTTATGTATTTCCCTTAATTATTATTCATCTAAATTTTGAATATAATGTAACTAAGTTCGAGTAATTTCATTAAACATATGTGTTTATTTTGAAATAGTTTTTTTATTTTTTGCATAAATCAAGGATATATAAAGTTTTATGATCTTCGACCACATGAAGGGGGAATTGGAGCTGCAATTCATCAGATGTTTAGCAGAGCCCGATACTTTTTAATGAGACCGACTCCATATTCAACAAGATCATTAACAATTTTTAAATGAATGATAGTATCAAGAGCTTGTTGGTAGTCATCTCGATCATTCCATTAGTCTGGATCGTCTCAAACATTTTTCCATGCAAGTACAGACTTTGAAACCGTTTTTTGCTTTTCTGTAGCGAAATTTTTAGAGTTTTTGTATTTTAATTCATTGGAGAGTAAAGGACAGCCTTTTTTGAGTTTATTTACTCAAATTTTGTATTAACTTTATTATACGTCTTTTTGATTCTGAACTTAATGCAATGTCAAATAGAGCTAATCCAACAAGTTCCTCGGACAAGTACTACAAGCCCTTGAATACTTTTTTTAATGTTGAAATTCAATTTGTCTGAATTAATGGGAGAAAATTTACGACGGGATTTTATTAAATTCAGGTCATTATTAGGTGTGCTTAAGGATTGAGTAACAGATATCCAGGTATACACTTACATAATAAAGACATCAATATTGTGCATTCCTCTCTCCTCTATGTCTGTGAATTTGAATTATGATAGAATATCCAAATTTTTAGGCATAATTAGACTTACGAGAGACATTGGGCTTGGATACACATCACCAAGGAATATAATTACCAGGTTAAGGAATTCTTTATAGTCTTGTGGAGGAAGATTTGTTTCCATAAATTTATTCGCATAATCAAAGGTCTCTTGTCGCACATCTTTTTACAAGACTAGCTATTTCACGATCTTCAATGCCTGTATTATACTTGGCTGTATTAATGGATGGTCATTTTTCTTGAAATCTTTTGAACATTTGAAACGTAGGTCCAAAACATGATGGAAATGTTGTGCTTATGATTAATTCCGTAATATGGTGTCTCCAGGCAATAACTATAAGGTTTTTCCTATTTTTTTTTTTAATGAAAAGAACACAAGCTCTAGCAGTAACCACCTATATTTGTATTTGTTGTGTTAAATCAAATGCCTTGAATTTGATCACATATTTTTCGTCAAGAAAAATTTGAACTAAATAGAAGTGCCCAGAAATTACATCTCAGTTTAAAATATAAAAAGGTTCGATTACTTCACTTGTTGATTAAAATTTAGATATTTAAGATTTTTTTAATCCAGTAAAAGTCAAAAAAAGAATATCTATGCAATGATCATTTCTTAATACTCATTTACGAATTATTAAATGGATTTACATTATAAAGTCTTTTAATTCGAAAAAAGGTAAAATTTCCTTCTAACTTTACCGATTTTTTCTATTTCGAGTAATAATTAACAATTGCTAAAAATTTTGGACACATTAATTGATAATATGAATAGCATTTCTTTTAACGAGTATCCGTTGGACATAGAGGAAAAAAATACAATTAATGGAATTTTTTGCTCTTTTTGACCAATTATCACAAAAAATTAGTGGAAAAACTATGAAATAATTTTAATAGTAAATTTAAATTCTTGTATTATTTGTAAGGTTTGTTGTAACACAAAGAGTTTAGTTGAAATTTGGTAATAAAACAACTCATTTTTGTGAAAAAAATCAGATAACTTCAAAACTTTGGAGCCGCTGAGTTACCTCTAAATATTTTTCAAACGTGTTCAAAATTTGTAGATGATGTATTTAGTTTAGAAGGAAAAATTTGCAACCCTAACAGCTCCATATTTCTCAAATTTAACAAATAAGCTCCACCCCAAGGTACAGCTGCAACATTTTAGGAGTGGCAATTTATATGCAATCTTTGGAGAAACTATTAAATGTTGGTACTTTCAAATATCCTTAAACAATTTCCTACATTTTTTAAACTTTTTTGAGCTTAATTCAAACCAGGTTCGAGTAATTGAACCAAGCAAAAAAAAGTATTTCAACTGTTCCAAGTACCTAATATACTTGATACTGCATAATTATTCTCATTATAGGGAAGAATGTTTTTGTGGACATTTTTCTTTTAGTTGTATAACTGTTTATCATCGGCCTTACCTGTAAATCATTTTTGTAGTCTTTCTTCGATCCACATTTTCATTATTCTAATTTAGAACTTTTATAGTTTCTTTACATTAATGGTTAAATGTACGAGTACATTGTTTAAGGTAATTTACATTTTACTAACAAATTAGTATTCTTTAAAAAGACATTGCGCATAAAATAATTTATCGACTCTGTAGATACTACATACTCGTGTATGAAAATTTCTACTTTAATGTACCTCTACCATAACTCTTATTTCAATTCAGACCATTCCCATTGATTTTGTAAGTTCATTTAAGAGTAAACTTTAACAAAGCTTTTTACAACGTCAACATTTTATTTTTATGTAATAAAGCGAATTCAAGTTGTTTTATTCACCCTCTTGTTAGTTTATTTTTATTTTTTCAATGTAACATCTGCTTATAATATAAAACTGATTATATTTTTTGTAATGCATGGGCAAGGAGAACAATTATCAAGAGAGACAGTTTATCAATGTGCAGATACGTTTCTTTCAAATCGAAGAGAAAATTGAAATGCCCAAAAATATACTGAATAAGAATATAATAAATATATAAATACTAATTTGAATATACATACTAACTTGTTATAAAAATATATTTATTTAGTATGTAATATTATAAATTGTGCTCTATGGTCTCACCGTAAATATTATTTGACAAGCACATTTTTTCAAATGTATTAATAAAAACAAGTACAGTTTGGTTATTTACCGTTTGTTACTACTTGCCTGGGTTGTTTATCCGTCGCAATATTATAATTGATATTTGAATCATGAAAAACTTTATTTTCTCTTCTTAATATAACATCATTAGTTGTATTGATTTAAAAGTCGTAAAAATTGCAGGTTTTTAGTTCATAAGGCATCAGAAAATACCTTTACTTTTTTGTGAGGTAAATCAAAATGACTCGTTTTCAGTTCTGTCAACGTATCTTGAATTATCTTAAACAGCATTGAGCTAGCTTCATTTTTTTAAATAGGAAAAAACCTTCACTACTGTTATATCAGGGCTAGACTATAAATATAAAACCCTCATGAAATCCCGGGAAGACGTAATACTAAGAGGGAAGCCTATTTTCAGACATTGAAGACTGTCTGGTTGCTGATTGGGAGCATGTTTATGATGTTTGTGTGGCCGCAAAGATTAGAACAGAAACTTCCTTTCTTTTGGCTACCATTTTCCTCTTAATTGTAATTTATCTGACCTAAACTCTCACTTATAAAACTATCACACCAAAAAGTTCGAACAAGATGCTTACAAAAAAAAATGCCTTCTAAACCTATTAAATTTTTGTTTGAATAACATTCTAAAACTTCTTGAACACCCAGTAGATAGTAGATTGTGAATAAATTAATAAATTATTATCAAACAAAACATGTTCTATACAGAAAGTGACATCTCCAACTCCCCTTCCATCTCCATCTTTTATTTTCATCGTTAGGATAGATGAATAATAAGAACGCATAAAGAACCCTTTTTAAAACTTCGATAATTAATTCCAAAATTTGTTAAAGACTTAGAAACAATGAAGCATCCCTGAAAAAAAGGTTGAAAATTGAAGTAAATGATAAATTAAGAATTTACATGGAATATGAAGCAAAAATATGATACACACAGGTTATAACTAGGATATGACCGAGGTTAAAGTTTTAATAATTGAACTTTTTTTAAAAGATGAATAAGAGGATGTGTACTTTTCTATGCGTACTTTTACCATAATTATCCGTACCATGACATTTTATCAATAATAAAGACATAATGGGTGAAATATGAGATGATTTCATTTAATTTTTACAACGAAAACTGTTAATGGATGAATAAAAAATTCTGAACGTCTTTCGCTATATACTATATCTTTAATTGAAGTGATGGGTCAAAATCCCCATAGTATTTAGTAACTTAATAGAATATTGATTTGTTATAAATATTACACATATTTAAAAGATAAAATCCAAGGAGCTATTAAATGAATTAAACATACTTAATCCTAAGAGTAAGTGGTTTTTAAAACATTACTCCATGAAGTAATCTTATGGGTTATGTATGAAATATCCTACAAAAAATGTCTTTTGACAAATATGTTTGGGTCTGAGATCACCTATTACCAAAATAAATATATGCACTTATTAGATCTTTGGATATATTCCCGAATAAATTAAACTTTTTAAATAGATCATATTCCAAAAATCTTTAAAGTGTCTCAAAATTAGTTAAAGTATGATTAATTCTTCTCAATTTTGTCAGTGATAGAAAGAAATTTTAGGAATTTATACCTCAACAAAAAGAAAATTAAGTTAAATACATCTTTTAAAAAATAGTGTGAAATTACACATTTATTCATTATTAATCATTCTACTCAAATAAAATCAATAAAAACATCGAAGAGTTTGAAAATATAAATTAAAAAATTTTTGATCATAGAAGAATTAAAAAAACTCATCCCATGAAAAAAAAAATCTTTAATAAAATAGGTTAGACATTTATTACAAAAATATTTCTCAATGTAGCCGGCTTACACGAAATATTGTTTAACAAATGGAGTTAGACGAGGCTACCTTTTCTATTTTCAAACAATGCTCAGTGACAGTGTAAATTATATAAGATTTGACTCGAGGAAATGTATTCGTCAACGAATGTTTTTTTCATGACGATTGAAAAAAAACCACGTTTTTTTAATGTTTTGTTTGACTTAAACAAATATTTCATTTTCTTAACAAAAAAAAAAACGACGGGATAAATTGAAATAATTTGAAATGTGACAAAAAAAAAAGAAAAACGAAATAAAAATTACTCAGTGATTGTCAATTTTGTTTTTTTAATAAAACTATAATAATAAATCATAATATGACAAAAACAGATTTTGACGACAAATAAGATATTTCTTCTAAAAGTCTAAGTAATCATCTGCTAAATTTCTGTCGTTCTGTTAGTTATATCCCTCAAAAATTGCAAACAATTTATTTTTCAAACATAAATTTTTTAAAACACTATGTTGTCTTTTCTAGTATTTCGTATGTCGTATCTTTATGGTTTCCAAAATTTAGTCATCTTCTGATATACATATTTCGCCTACAGACATGTAAAAAATTTTATTTAATATTCTTCTAGCCAAATTATTATTAATTTTGATATTTGATACTATTATATTTTCTTAATTGACCTTTTGATTTCCTTCCAATCAGTTTTCTTCTTACTGAATTACAAATAAAATAGGTCCAAATTTCCAAATCAAAACGAAGCTGTGCCTCAAACAAAATAATAGTTTTTTTCATGTAAATAATATATAACAAGAGCTAAAGAAATGGTACCGTAATATAATAATTTGCTCCTCAGAGCCCCCCTCCCGCCCCCGTACCCAAAAAACAGTCAATAAGTATTTATTTGATACTACTAATTGCACTTACAGAGTCTAAAAATATCAATTAGTTATAAAAGACATATAAAATAGATAATATTTGAAAGCCCATATCGAAAATAACCAAAGTCTGTTATATCAAATAAATACATCAAACTATTTCATATATTCCTAGATATTTCAATCTATTCAACAATTAAAATATAAAGCCACTAGTGACAAAAAAAGTTATTGAAATCAGGAGACAATTATATCTATAAACTTAAAGTTTAAATAGGGAAATACTAATATTTATGTAGTTGATCATTAGTATTTTTAGGGTACACTCGCATCCACCTTGTATAATACAACGTGCTATGCATTTTGGTTAAAAATACGTTTAGATAATTATGAGCTTAACAAAAATATACAAATATTGCTACACCTGTCTTTTATTATTCAAAAATAAAATAAAAACATCATTCTTACGATTTTAAAATAAATAAAAAGTACACCATATTATATAACTTGTAGACTCAGTAAATATGTTAGTTCAATTCAAGTTCATTTTCAATAATATCTTATATGTGGCCCATCCGCAAAAAAAAAAAAAATGTAATTTTTTTAAATTGTATCTAAATTACATTATTTTTTTCTACGGATAATTAATTAATGTTAATTTATTGAAAGAATTATTCTGCTTCATCCTTTGGAGGCACCGCAAATTACATTTAAAGTTAGAAAAATTCATTGTCACAGTTAAATATTTAGAGATCAATATATTTTATTTGAAATATTAAAACAAGCTCCTCAATTATAAAGAAAGCTCTACGGTATAGTGTATATCTTTGGATATTTGAAATCATACCATAGGTTTGATTACAAAGCCTATAATTCACAAAAAAAACGGATGAAATATTGAAATATAAGTATAAATATGTTTGAGAGATTTTATTAGGGCAAATAAGTTTTACAAAGCAGTTAAAGGCTCTATCCTATATCTAACAATCTTGACTATATAAAGAATGTCTATAATTTTCATTACAAGGGTTATACTTCAGAGAAATATATTGATAACTTATTGAAAGATACGATACTTGAAAGACAATATTCGGGTAAATTAAGTAAAGTCTTTCATCCATAGATATAATTCTTGGTTAATTATTAAGTAAAGTCATCCCATAATTTGAATTTGAAGGCCTATAATTCAACAAGATACATCAATACAATATTGAAATATAAGAATGTATATTTGGTATTTGAAAGACAATATCGGAGCCGAATTATGTTTTACAAATAAAATAAAGGCGTTACATACTATAAACTATACATATTATTTCTGTGTATCATAAGTGATCTTATAGAAGTTTGAAAGACAATATCGGAGACAAACTTTGTCATATGAAAGTTAAAAACTAAAACAAACATTGTTGGGTATTTCATCTTATCCCAAAAATTTGAATACAAATATTATGATTGATTGGAACAAGCTCCATAAGTGAAATATGTTCGTACATATAAATATGGTGTAATTTTAATAATTACACAAAATTATCATTTTCTTCAAATTTGTTTCAGATTTTTTTATATTATATATATAACAAACGAACAAACAACATCATTCATCAGCATACACATTCATAGATATTTTTTCTCATTAATTTCAAAATGTATATAAACATGTCATCGTCTCAAAATATACATATTATTGACAAAGTTCATTGAACACTTTAATAATAATAAAAATATAAGTACAATGTACACACAGGTTATTCCTGCAGTAATAAAAAAAATTATACTACTACACATAAAAAATATATTAATGTATATGCTCTAAATAATAAATAATTGTAGCAAAAACGGTGATCGTAGTAATATATAACTTTTTTTTAGAAAAAAATTAATTTATTTTTTGTTATATAATAATAATAAAGCCTGATAATTTGTAAATAATATTATTATATATAATTATTAATCATTACTATCCTGTGGCTAAATTTATAAATATTTAAAAAAAAGACAAATAATTGTCCTTCAACTGTAAATATGTAGAAAATCTTTTACATGTGAGGCACTCCATATTAGTTTGTAAATAATAATAGTTTGTTTCTATGTAGGTGCATAGACTACATTACCTAGTTCTCTCTTTGTATAACTAAATACAACATTTCTAGAAATAAGATTGTTTTAATGACATTTTTTTTTCTCCTTCAACGTTATTGTTTGGTGTCTAATTTCATATCACAAGAGTTGTAAGTTCTAAGCACTTTAGGTACGTTAAACAATAAACCAAAATTATTGCAAAAAACCAGACAATTTGAAGAATATTAGGGAGGAGAGACACTTAGCAGCTATTCATTACAAGAAGCTCTCAGATGAAGGAAATAAACAAAAAAAACACTCCATATCTAAAAAGGCCATAGACAGGAACAATTTTTATGTCGATCCTCAATTATACTCTTAGTACAACAAGCATTAATTTTTATATCTCTTGACCGAATCCTCGGTTGTAGTAAAACTTTATCTTCACAATAGTTTAATATTATAATTACAGATTTGAAAAAATATAAACACACTGTTCGTGTTATAAACTATGTGCCAACGGTTACTTCTTCTTTAATACGTTTAACGGTCAGTAATCAATAAAGAGAATAAAAAATTACAAAATTTTAACAACCATTACAATCGTATAATTCGTAAATTTAAACCATATTTTTTCCATCGAAATCCATATCTCACAGTGAGCTCAAAAGAATAGTTTCTCCCAAGCGAGTCGTTCATTGAGCTTAGTCTTTCCAATTTAAGTTTTAAATAAGTTTAAATACAACATTATTTTCTTTATATTGTTATTAGTTTATTTGAAATACATATAATTGAGTAAAAAAAAATTGTTAGCTAGAAAATGGTCATAATTTAAGAATCACCCTTTGTAATTTTTATTGCACGTAGCAATGTCTCTTCCCAAAAGAAATATAAAAAGAGACCAAAATTAGTTAGCTTGAGTTAAACAATTTTTTCAATTATGGAATTATTATTTAATACGCATTCACAGATTAAATAATTCAACCAATCAACGTTCATAGCACTGCTGATAGGGAGAAAATAAGCAGATAATCAACAATCCACAATAAAATACATAGTTAATTTTATGTTAAGGGATAATGTTGTGTTGAGTATCCTCATACTATAAATAAATGAGCACACTGTTTTTAGTGTGCTATTGACTATTCTTCTTCTCTTTCACCCAGTCAGCTACTTGAATGCAGAATGGTTGAATTCTATTTTAATCTTATTATGTTAAAAATACTCCAGCTATTTCAATTATTTTTACAATAGAGTATTTTTGTTTTTAATTCAAAATTATTAAAACAGTTGGAGAGTATTGTCTAAAAACCAACTGAAGTACGCCATTTTTGTTTTCTTTTTTCAAGGAAGAAAGGTGAAAAACATATTAATTAATTATCTCTTCATATCTTTGTAGAATCTTGCAGCTGTAATTTAACTACTTATACGCCTAAAAATTATCAATTAATGTCCAATATCAAATTGTTCAAAGTAAATATTATTTAATTATGTCTCTTAATTGGCAAAATGGTCTTCATCCTCAATAGATGAATCTCTATTTACGTAAAGTGATACTGTATATATTTGAGTTTACTGTATATGCAGAACCAGCTTTTGGCCACTGCAACCTATTTAGTCAAAGTGTCTCATGAACTATCGTTAGGCAATGCCCTCAGTTAAAATTAAAGATGAAAAAAAAGTCTTAAGAGATGCATTTAATTTAAAAAAAATTAGATTCTACCATAATTCAAATTTTCAAGAAGAAAAGAGAAGTGGATATGTATGTCTTTGCTCCTGACCTTGCTCACACTAGAACTAGCTATGAACTCAATTATTGCTATTATTACTACCCAACCCGGGATTGGGTTCCCACGAAATCCGTTTTTCATAGAGCTTTGCATTAGTTAAGGTCAGTCCTTTATATACGTATTGCGTATACAAATAAATTAGAAAAGTTTCAATTCATAGTTTTATATCTTTAATACCTTAATTTTAGTTCCAGGAGTAAAAATATTTTTTGCAGTCAATTATATTAGTGCAATTATTTACCTCTCACGAGCAAATGCAAATGCAAAAAAAAAAACACAAACCTAATTTAAAAATAATGATAATAAGACGTTGCAAAAAGTAGGATGCATGTTTTTTAATATATTTATGAAGGTAATCTCATGTAGGTCCTACTAATATCATTCATCTTATGAATAATATGTCGTGTAAAAGTTGAGTTATTGTACAAGTTGCGATTACTACTTACCGTAGCGTCTTGTTTAACCATATGTATCGTCATCCCTTTTAAATAAAAAATATAATATGTAAGTACTTATTTGAAATCTAACAATGAATACTTGGACGACCTAAGGTCCTATTATAAAAGGTTAGTAAATTAGTAATCTGTAAAATCCAAAACTACACTCTTAGCACACAAAAAATCTATAATCTATTTCTATAATTGCATTTTTAATATTACAAGTAAACAAGATATAAAAAACAGTAATAAGATTGAAAGAATAACAGATCTAAAAAAGTCACTTAACCTTTCATTGTAACTTTATTCAGTTAACAATAAATAATTTTTATAAAAAATCAAAATAAAAGGAAATTTCTTATTAATTTATTTAAATATAGATGCATTAGGTTTTACAGTAATGCCAAAAATTGGGAATTTGGATCATCGTATATTTATTATTTTTATTTTATTACTTAAACAAGAAAATATCAATTAAACATACAAACCGGTCCTTCATGGACGCCATTTGATTTGAAAATCTGTAGAATGTCGAAAAAAAATAAACTTTTGATGTTGCTTCTATAAAATTTTCAAATTGAGTGTATGAAAAGGATTTTGATTTTATTAAGTATTATTGATGACATATATATTTTGCAAAAATATGTAAAAAATATTTATTTTACTTGTCTTATTTAATAACATGAATATTTTAGTTTCAAATATGCTACCGAAAATAAATATTATCTTTTGGTACCGCGTATAACGTGCATTTCTTTCGATGTTTCTTTTCATTTTTTCTACTCAAATCTCGATTTTTGATACCAATTGTCAAATATATTTTTGTTGTATATTAATTACAAATTAAAAACACCATTTTCCCAATTTAAGATTTTGCAAAACGAAAACTGTCTATTAGACTATTGACAATAAAACCTTTTATTTATTATTCCTTAATTTCTAAGGTTGATTTGTTTTATCTGAACATGTTTTTATTTTTATATTCTATCGTTTAGAATTTTTCATTGATTAAGATTATGTAATTCCTTTTTTTTCGAGAACCTATCAAAAAGAAACTTTAAATTAACAATTGCTTCTAATTTTTTGTTTGTTTTATCAATAGAGAAAATGAAACGAAATTTTATTTTTGCTCTGTCAGGTGAATAATATAAATCAACTTTACTATGCGTTTATTCATTATCAATTTGGAAACTTGTGAAAATTATTCCTGGTACCGTTCATAACTTTGAATTTAATTATAAATTCAAAAAAATAAGCACAAGTTTTCGCATATATGAAATGTATGAAATTGTCATTAATTACTTTTTTAATTATCAATTTTATACATATAACATTACAGAAATAATTATCTTAGTAAATGCTAATGAATAACGTCTTAAAATGAAACTCATCATTATTTCACATTCAATATGGTTCATCACGACAAGTAAATTCTATGGTCTATATTATTCATATACTCTAGAACACCTGAAAACGATAAAGTTCCAGTACTTAATTGTTATTAAGAGTTTAGATGTAAGGGGATTATAACGAGTTTATAGATGATTCATATTCAAAATAATTAATAAATTAGTATTAACACAATGATTAATTGTATAGTTTGTTATTAAGTCATTTACAACTCAATTTTATCGCTCAAAATATTACTGTAATCTTTATTCCACACGACCTAAGCAGCTTATTTTATAAATATTAAAAACTAAATTGACCCAAAATAAATCAAAATCTACCTTTTTAAAGGTATTTAAAAAAAATATATATATAAGTTCATTTTATAACTTCAACTTTGATATAAATATATATAACAATTGAAGGAAAAATAAAAAAGATATTAGCTTAAAATAAGATCCTTCATTTCACTCGAATTGTTTTTGTAGTTATATACATTTTTGATTAGTAGTAATGAAGATAAAGTAATAAATAATTTATTTTTCAAATGCTCGAATATTTGTATCAATTTGTTATTGACTTTGATATTCATCTATATTATTTTTTCATTTCGAAATATGTCGCTCAATCATAGTTATACCCGAAAAACTTGATTTAAAAAAAGGCTTTAAAGGCCAAACCTGTCAAGGTTCAAATTTTAATAAGTATTCTAGTTTCTTACGGCTTAAATGACAAAAATAAATATCGTTTCAGCCTGAAGGCCCTCCAAGACCTTCATTTTGTTGCATAGTGTAATTTATTGGCTCTGTAATCAAACTTCTGAGATGAGTTGAAAACCAGAACAATTGTTGAAAACCTTTAATAAATGCTTAAAATCAATTTTGGATCCTTTGTGGTGATGAGTTTTTACAAATTTAATTACAATTTTTGTTGGGTTAAAAGGAATTCAAAATAATTTGTTTTTATAAATCAACATTTTAATATTTAAAAAAAAAAAAGTTGTCCTACCTTGCTTTTGTGCTGATGGATCACATTTTATAATATAGTTAATTTTCTATTTTTTTTCATACATCAATAAAAAATCAATACATCTATCAATGCTACATATGTAGACTGCACTGAAATTCTAGGGGTTTTAAATAACATAGAACCGATACAACCCTTTAGCATATAATTTTTTTTAATAAATTGACAAATCAGGATTTTTTTGTTGATTCATTTTTTTTTTTTTTTTTTTTTCTTCTCAAGTAACTCATTTATCATATTCAACTCGCAGAGTTTCTCTTTCTTTCAATGAGTTAAGTATTTAACATTCCAATGTGTGTGGTGTATGTCAATTAATCATTCTAAAAAAGACACATTTTTTTAAAGAAATGTTACAAAGATATGAATTAGCTCACTTATGTATTGAATTTTATTTTTCTTTATATGTTGAGTCACACATCTGTTATTGTCGTCTAAAAAAATGAAGCTAATATAATTAGCTGATTTATAAAGATTTATTACAATATTTTTATGTCGCTCATTATCATTGAAATGTTTATCTACGTAATTATGTCTTCCTTTTTCCCCCTCTGCACCCTTCTTCCCATCCAACGGATATATTGTCGTTAAGTAAATGCATGGATTCAAGGTTACAATGTACCCAGGGTATTATATATATATATAACTTTTTTAATGTATGCCCTACAAAATAAAAATAAATTCAAGATTGAAGTTCATCATTTGCCATCTGTCGTTCCTTTTTGTACGTGTATTTTAGAGAGGAATGAATGGATATCTCAAGAAAAGGAAGAAGATCTTAAATATAGCTTTTATTAAATCTATGTAATTCAAATATTAAACTATATTATCTTAAACTTATGTAGCTCGTCAACACAAAAACAAGCTATTCTGATTTTTTTTTTCAAAAATAAGTATGGATGAAATATTTTGACAAATAACAAATATGGTGACAGCTCTTATATGTGGTATATCAACACAAAAGTACTATACTAACACCGTAGGTAATGTTGCACAGAATGTATGAAGATTTACTTGAGTACTCTATTATAAAATGATTTCTTATTAGCTATAACTTAGAGAATTTACGCTACTTTTTTTTTTTTTGAATGTATCTCAAAACTTTTCTCCGGCAACATCTGACATAGAATCATGTAATATGGGATTCATATTCGAAAGAAAAGGAAATAGTGTGTTTATGAAATACTCATTTTTTCCTGTTGGTAGCTAATTAATTGTAGGAGAAACAGTATTGAAATTTGCTTTATTTTCATTTTTGGGAAAAAGTTTGAATTTGTTTACTCTTATTCTTTGTAAATAAGTAAATTTCTATTACTTTACTCAAGAGAGTTGTTAGAAAAGTTCGTGCAAAGTTGTGAAAATGCACTACTGCTGCGTATCGAGATTCTGTTTTGTTAGTAGCATCTCTTGGAAGAAAACAGACCCGTTTTCAGCCAGATCGGTCTATTTCTTTCTGTTTGTTATTTGTTTGAATCAAGGGACGGTATTCGCCTTTTTTGGGGCAAATTCCTATTATTTAGATTATTGTTTGGTTCCAGGAGTGTATTGTTGTATCCTTTTTTCATTAACAGTGACGAAACGACGCTTAAAGTTCTGCAGATTCTTCTGGAACATTTGCCAACCGTCTTTGCAACATTTCACACGATTCTTTTCTTGGTCAAGCGTGAACACTGTCTTGCTGATATCTTTGATATGTCCCAATATTAATGCAAAATATTATGTACCCGTTCATTCGAAATGCCCATAGAATGAGCCATCTCCACACCTGTACTAGTCTGTCATTCATCACCATATTGTGTATTTTATAAATTATATTCCTAGAGTAGTAACCTCAACATGTCATCTAGAACTTTCAGCATCACTTGTGCCCATATGGCCACTTGGAAAATTTTGAAACCCCTTATAAACTGTTTTAATCAAATATGCAGAGTCCCAACAATATTTATCTAGCTTCTATTTAGTCTCTTGAGGTGTTTTGCCTTTCATAAAGTAATGTTTAATCAACACACGAAATTCTTTTTTGTCCATTTTTTGAAAATCAATGCACTTTCTCGATTCAAATGGATGCCAAACAGAAATAATTAAATCGATCTGGCTGAAAGTTGGCATGTATTCTTCTAAGAAATTATACTATCTAAACATAACCTCGGTACGCACCAGTAAAGTAAAAGAAATGCCCATATTTACAAAGGGTTAACAAAGTAGCTAATAAGTTATAATACTGTTATATATACATGCCACCTCATCAAAAACTGATAGTTAATAATTTGATACCCAAAAATTTGTATAAAGTAATAAAATATTTTATTGATTTTTTTATAAAAATCTAATATTTGTTATATAACAATGAAAAAGTATACTTTCTAAAATTAATGTTATTGCGACTATTTTTAAATAAGAATTTTTTTTTCTCGTTCTCTATTATTTATATAAATATTTTAGTATGCAAATAGATATTTACTAGAACAAAATGGATGGAATAGTTCAAAATATGATACAAAATTTAAACATAAATACGGTATATTTTTGGGGTTTCTATTTTACCCAGTTTATTTACTGTGATTGAAAAATAATGTTTAATTATAGATTATTTTTTAGATTTGGTCAAAAAATATATATAGATTAAATTGTATGTCTTTCAAAACAATGGAATTCAGTTTATTTTTGGACTTAACCATTTTATTTAATTATCATCATATGTAATTTTTATAACTGGTGAGACAATATATTATTGAGAAATGCATTTGTAGTCACATACGCCTAAATACAATCTCTTTACTAAAAACCCTACAGGCTACTAAAAATTCAAAAGGATGCAAATATTACACAAAAATAATAATAAAATTATATTATGCTACATAATTTTGAAAACTAAGGGATATACAAAAAAAAACATTTTGTTTTTTTAAGGTACACATTTTACAAAGAAATATACTTAAGGGAAATGCATTTTGACTTCTTAGATTGGAAAAAATATAAATAAAGCGTTGAAGGCTAACATATGAGCCTCTTCTTATGCAATTTTAATTTCACACTAATAAAGAAAAATTATATTTACGTTTTTTTTTTTCAAAAAAGTTTAAAAGAATATATAAATTTATATTATTTGCTTTACATTAGTTCTAATGCATGCATATAGATAATGCACAACATAATATAAACTGGGAAAACCAAGGAAATGGTCAAGATATCTTAAAAAAAATACATATATATAGGAACTAAGATTTATTTTTGTGCAAGGGTTTTTGATAATTTCCTTCATCATTCATGGAATTGTATATACATGGAGGTCTATCGATGTTATTCCTCCTTCTGGTTTCCCTCACTTAAGTCATAGATACATTTACTTTTGTAAACTTTATACAGTTACAGTACTTAGTGCATAATTAGTACCTAAATATATTTTTAATAGCAATTCTTTGGATATACCAGGTTTGTGGTTAAAATGTGGTCCCGTTTAAAGAGAGGAAAAAGACAAAAATATGAAAGGTATGCATCATTCATCTTATCATCTGACAAGATTAGCATTATCAATCGAAAAATGACCAGACGAAAACACAAAAGTATCAAGATCGCTGATCTTCTTTGCGCAGAAAAAAGACAAACAGAGATCTGAAATTTGACTAAAGCAATCAAGTAGGCTTTTTAAAACGTAAAAACAAAATTAAATAATCCCTTTCATCAAGGAGAAGTACCTGGTCGGGAATGTGGTAAATCCACTAAATGGTGTACTCACATAAATTAAAGATTATGGAGTCCTTTTGGAAACCCAACATTTTATTCTTCCCAAATATACCATAGCTTCCATACTTACCAGATGCAAACCTGTTCGAATGTTCCTTCTGGGATTCAATCATGTCGAAGCCAGCGCCTCCTGGACAATGTCATCGAATTTCGAAGCTCTCAAGTCTTTCGTAGATAAGCTATGGTACTTTATGAAACCCAATTATAATATTACCACGCATTAGTGCTTCCGGCGGCTCATCAAGGCCATTATCAAGTCGATGGAAACTACATTGAAGATAAGAAATGACAACACATGTGCCAATATCTGTACAATGTTTTGTTTTGTAGATTCTCCAGTTTCTAAAATAAAACTTGTTTATACTCCAGATTCAAAATGTCTTGTTTTAAATTACGCAAGCAATTTATTTATGGTAAGGAATTATTTTTTTTGTTTAAATTTCAATCTGAATTTCAGAAAAAATAATTGTTAATATGGAAATTTGTAACTAAAAGAATGTGAGGAAGATCATTTTGTTTGTTAAGTTTTTTACTGGGGAAATGCAAAATGTTGTCTTTATTTCAGATATTTAGAAATCCATGTATTATCGAACAAAATAACAAACCAACGATTAACTTAGGTACACAAAACTTGCATATATTTCGTTATTTTTAAAATAAAGCATTTGAATGATGATACAACACACATTTTCACAAAGTGACTTAATTTCAATTTAATTGGAGGTTGAAAATTTAGAACGATCACTAAAAAATGGTATCCATACCCATGATACACAGTAATTAGACAAGTGTTAGACGATGTAAACAATTTTATATAAACGTATTTAATTCCCCTGCATATAGGTACAGCTATGATTTCTCACTGTGTATGCTTGATTTTTTTTTTTTTTTTAATTCTGTAGTGCATAATCATTTATTATAATAACAGGTAGGAGAGTAGGTGTCTGCAAGATATTAAAGAATTCAACAATGGAATTGAGAAAAGGTTGGAAATAACTCATATAAAGGGATGTTGTAAATTAAGACGCCATAACTTTTTTAACCTTTTCTATCGATGCCTAGGCATTTTCGAAGTTTTGTTAAGAAATTTTAATTTGCTCTTTCTTCTATATTCTATGCATCAAACATGATCTTGGTAATATTATTTATATCCAAATGATCTAGAAATAGATCATAAATATTTTCATCAAACTTCTAAAAAACGAAACTTAATTGTATATATACATAGTATAAAACAGATTTATATGATATTTTACTTTTTTTTCGTTACCAAATATGAAATAATTTATTTGGATTTTTTTTGCGTACGCAATCCGTTTATATATACAGACTTAAAATTATGTATTTTGCATGTTAACACAAAAACAAGGTAGTATATTTTTTTTTAAAGTTACTTTGATTAAGTTTGTATTTTGATTCTAAGTACTATACATTTCTAGTAATATATTATTTTGAAGTTAAAGATCGTAAAAATTATAAATCAGTAATAAAAAAATAAATGTAATCTTTTTGAAAGACCTTATTGAAATTAATCAAAGACTCATATATCAAATAAAAGCACCAAACTATTGTTAATATACCCAGGTATATCACTCCAACCAACCAACCAACAAAGAGTAAAATAAAGGCCCTGATTCACTTAATAAGGCAATTGATAATAGGTCATTCATATTTTGCAAGTGAAATAAAAATTGGAATATATCATTTTCTTAACTGTCGTTAAATATTCCAAAGGTGTTTTACATTTGTTTCTATTAGAGGCTCAAACCGTTTTATACATTAGGATGATGGAAAAATAAAAAGGTATTAACCTCCTCTTTTTAAAAAAATAAGTATATCTTGTTCATTATTGGTGAAATTGTATCATGTGATACAGTTTTGTATAGGTGTGAGTGTAAACTACAAACGCTTTTAAAAGTATTGTACTTGGTCCGTTTGTTTGTGAATTAAAGTACGTCCATTATGAAGGTCTCAAAGAAAGAAATTCTTTAAATTGCAAATCAATACTAACTGAAATGATAAACGCGTCGAAAGCTAGTATGCAAATTTGCGATGATTACACGCCGGAACTCATTTGGTTCGTGTTACACAACAGCAGTTCGAGCTATTATTTTTCTCGCTCAATTTTGTCCTCTACTATGAACAATTCGACCCTTTGAAGATGGCGATCGAACCGAAGCAGCTAGCATTTGTGAATAGGAGACAACAATACATCATCAAGACAACGCCAGGCTGGACACATCTTTGATTACGCACCAGGAGCTCGGATGGGAAGTTTTTATGTATCCACCTTACAGTCTAGATCAGGCACCAAGTAACTACTAACTATTTCTGTCTATCACCAACACGTTCAGGTGTAAAATTGGGCCTCAATAGTGGGATGTGAAAATTGATTGTCTGATTTTTTTTTTTTTTGCAAATAAGGACAATGGATTCTACGAGAAGGGCATTATGAAGTTGGATTGTCGTTGTCGAGGTTATTAAATAGAATAGGGTATACTAGTCTTAAATTGGATGATTGTAACACTATTGAAATTAAGAAAAAATTACGAAATTACTTTTTCACTAGTCTAATATGTATGCATACAAAATTATTTATGTAATTGAATTGATTGTAATTTAGTTTTTTTGAACATAACAAATTACATTAAAATATTTATACATTAGAACTGTTGTACACACCTATTGATAAATGCAGAAGGGACACGTATAAAATAAACAGTGTACTTATGATATGTAATTATAAATTATTCATACTTACATATTCTTGAAATAGCATTTTTTGATATATAACTAAATTACGTGACTAAACAATCTTTCAAAAATTTTATTACAGTTCTAAGTTAGGTCATAAACAGTCCTGTTGTAATATTTGGTCTAATTTGATCCTATTTAGCAAAAATCGTGACATTGTGATATATATTTCATATGAACTTGTGGGTATTTTATTTCATATTCGAGTTGTAATCATAACAAGTGTGACAATAAATTAGTTTTACCTTAGAAATAAGTGACCAACAATAAATTTATTATTCATTTTTGAACATCTAAATACATATACAAACAAACTCTTGTTGATACAAAATAGCTAAAATGATTAATATGCACATATATGACCTAGACAGCCTTCTCTAAAAAAGAAGGTAACGTCTGTATAAATCCAAATCTTTTCAGATTCAACATCATTAAAAATTATTTTATGAATAATTATATGTACTTGTATCCCTGATAACATTTGTTTTGTTTAGTCACAATTGTGTTGTCTCGTTTGTCAGCAGATTCACAGCTTAAAGATACAATGTTGGGAAAAAAATGAAAACGAAATTTATATTTATAGCTGTTCAGCGACAAGATATATCTAGCTGACTCATGATAGGCACGTTTATTTGAATAAAAATGTTTGAATTATAAAGTACAGATTCATTAATTCTATTTTGGTTTAGTAATGTTAGCAAAATGACCAGTTTAAAAAAAGAGAACGATTTGTATGTAGGATAAATTGGACAAGTCTTAATAATAAATTAATCTTATCTTACATTTTTTACCTAATTATCTTTATTTTGCACTCTTTTTGAAAAGTACATTAGTCATAACAAATGCATTCATTCATTGATCTATTATGGTAAGTGTGAGTATTCCGTGTATTAAAAATTCGCTCCCTGCAAAAATTGAGCAACAGTTTTTTTCATTTCCTTTTTGTCTGATTGCATCATAATATTGGAGTAAATATTACAACTTTCAAGAATTTTCTTTGATTTCGATATGATGTAGATATGATTTTATTTTGCTTAGTACGTTGTCTATTTTATTTTTAACCAAAATGTCAGATCACGTCTAATACCTACACTGACATAGGTTTTATTTTAACAAATATTGATCACTTCTCAAAATATATTAAATGATACGTATAAAATTATAAAATAATTATAGTTTGTCGATCATTTATTAAATATTTTTTATATAAACTGCAAAAATAGCTAGTTACAAATAAATAATAATTATGGATAGTTAAAGAATTTTTTAATATAACAAGTACTTAATCAGTTACTACTTACATATGCATTAGTAAAGTACAACAGCAATACTTAACTAGTTGTTGACGTTCCAAATACGTTCTAATGACGTTTGTAACAAAAATAGACGAACTAATAGTTTGATTTATTAGTCTTTAATTTATTTTAATATATACACATATACAATATTAATAGTGATCTGACTTTTTCAATAAAAACATAGTAAATAGTTTATGAATCATAAGTCAACAGTGAATTAATGACAATGTAAAAAATATTATTGATTTGAACTTTCTTAATGCACCTTGAACAAAATTATTTAAACTCAAAACATACTACATCATAGCAAAATATATACCGTTCAAGGATGGACGTATGTCTATGTAAACTAAATCAAATATAGGATAATGGAATAAATTGGAAAATAGCAGCCATGGAATCACAAAACATATTATATTTTGACGCCATATTTACAAAATTAATAATAAAATGATTTATCCTGAACTTCAACAGCTCAAATTATTCATCATTAGACGGAGAACACATCCCTACTATTACATAGATTATATTACAATATTCGGATAATATCAGGCGTAATTAGACAACAGCAAATTTATCCCAGACCTTTTCAAAGGATGTTTGATAGATGTAGCTGGCTATGTGTATAGTTTTAAAGGTATTTATAAACTCACTAAACCTCTCTTACATTGATCCCATATATTAAATACATCATAATTACATTCATTTGCACGTTCAACAAATATTATCTAAATACGTAAGTGTAATTCAATATAAGTATGTATTTCAATTTGTAACCATGAAATCATTTAATCTCACTTGTTTTGAAGTTATATAAACGTATGTGCCTAATAAGTTGATCTAAAGGCTCCATAGTTGTTCAAAGAATGATATATTTATCTAACTATGTTTACAACTATGTTACATTGCCCCTGCTTGTTTCATATAGTAGCCATGAACTCACTAAATCTAGTTGACTTGTTTCCATAATAAGAACAAATAGTAATCTTCGTTTGATCTCCCAACCTTTCCTTTAAACATCAAAAGAAGAAAATTTTAAATTGCTTGATAGCGAAACAATTATGTCAATTATAGTGAAACTGCTTAGTAGTTTATTCCAGTTTACCAACAAAATTAAAATCTATTAAATAAAAAATGGTTTTTAAATTACTAATTGTAGTGCCATTATGACATTTAAAAATCGGTACTCTCGACACGCTATCACACAAATTTTACCCATCTTCAAAAAAACATAAATGCAAATTTTATTTAAAACAACAATATATTTTTGAGCCAACTCATCTCGGTCCCCAATTTGGAAACGAATAAATTTTGTTCCGGTGTATGAGATCGTAATTTGAACAGACTTATCGGTTCGGATTGGTCAAAAAAGAATTATTTAAACCAGACACTCAATTAATCGCCCTTGAACCGAGTCTCAACTCTAATAAATAAATACATCAATAAATGTGTATCTCCCCTTGTGTATGCAACATATACAAACATTGCTTCTCATTACATGTACATAACTGTAAAAAATATTATAATCTTTGATTACAAATATGTATAAGAATAATAACAATATTAGACGAGGTATTTTAGAATTCAACCCTTACAAATGAAGGGCATTAGCCTTTTCCATAGCGTGTACGCGGCTGCTGAGTGTGTATTAGTTGTATACAGTATATACCTACTTACATACATACATAAGAGCGAGTGAGTGAGCACAATGTACCGTACAACAACTCATTAATTATAGATTCAATGTTGTTGATCTAAAATACTTATGAACGAACAATAATATACATATGAACACAATAATAATAAAAATTACGGTGTTTTACTGTTTTTACTCGCTGTATGAATTTTTATTTCTAAAAAGGCTATACACCAATTTGTGAAACGATGATCACAATTTTACAAATTTAGCCCCCCTCCCTTATTTGTCAAATGGAGTTACACCAATTAAGTAAATGAAGACAGTTTAGCACTACGATAAAACCATCTGATCTAGAAAATATATTTATGTCAATATAAATTTTCTTTCTATGGAGGAACCAGAATTTAAACTCACACACACTGATTACAATAAAATAGCTTTTTCTGATTTAATTGGTCAATAATAATACCTTTGTGTTCATTACAGGCTCGTGGGGGTGTCATAAGTGTTACACTACATATTACTAACTACGCAGCCTTCATGAATTCACCTTTTTTACTGAATTCACTAGGTGAATTCTACAAATGGAGAAATAAATTATATAAGATGAAAAATGATGAAGTAATGTCGTCTGTGGCTTCTTGAAATCGATATCTTTGTGTAAAAAGTTTTCTCCTACCTGGAGTAATCTCTTTTATATAACAAGTGAGTTCCATCACCTTGTCTTAAAACTTTTAGTATGGCCAAACAAAGTTAAAATACGATGATCACTGTCATCGATTTTTTTTAAGGAAAGTTGTCTAAGGTGTACTTTTTGTCCCCTAGGAGGTGCTGGAGATACCATATATACTAACTACAGAGCCTCAAAAAATTCACAAGATGAATTATGCTAAGGGAGAAAAAAATATATGTCTGGACCCAAAATAAGAAAGGAACGTCATCTGTAGTATACTTATGAAGCGACATCTTGCGGGAGGAAAATTTTATTATAATATGAAGGTTATAGGTGCCTTTCGAAATTTTGTTTAATACCTTTGATCTGTAAAAATGTCAATTCCTCTTTTGCGATACACTCATTAAGGGTAAAAGACCTGGATGATGAAATATCATTATTGCATTGAATTTTATTATAATATTTTTATCTATTATACATAGTTACATACCTACATATATATTTTATAGTTTGTTTTTGTAAGAAAAAAAGGTATACATACATATACATAACTAATACTCGACAGGTCAGTGATCTATCTTCAGTAGTGCACTTATTTTTCCATACACATACAAACATACATTTATCTCTACATACCTACAACATATAAATGTATATATATATATATGTATGTAAAAAAACATGTGTGTTTGTCGTAGCTCCTAATCATGTTGTTGATGAAAAAGGTATTAATTTCTCTTGTACTTTTAAACTGTTACAAATTGTTTTATGTGTACTTATATCAAAAATATTTTTATATCTTCAGAAAGAAAGATTTCTATAATGAAAAATACAATCTTTAATAATGTACTGATTAATTGGTAATCGATCAGTTACTTTGGAGATCTATAAGTAATTTGTAAAATACAGCCAATCAATTGTTAATCAGTAAAGGCTGCTAATTAAGTTTTTCGAAGTTTAGAACCTTGGCTACAAATGTTTTGTATTTATATTTCTAGTAATCAATGCAGAAATATCTATCTGAACAATTAGTATTATGAGATAAAGGAAATTCAATTCGATGAACAAAAACGCAGCTCCATTGTAATCATGATTTTGGTATCCAAGAAAGACGATCTTACAATGAGGCATTTGAACTCCCATCAGTACAAATAAGAACTGAACAGAGAATGAGGATGACTTTGGGGGCGAAAATGATCCTGTAGTGGCGGAAAGTGAACTGAAACAGCATTATTTGGAAGGAGATATAACTGCCGAGAAGTCCAGATCTTAATTCTATAAACTATTTTGTGTGGATATAGACATTATCATAGTATTAACGCCTCATTTTACGGAGACTCGCGAATAAGAGATGTACTTCCTTCACAACTAGGATTGAGAAGGCTTTTGAGGCTAAAAACAATTATTTTTATTTAGTGTATGCTCGTTAATTATTTATTCTTTTTATATTAAAATTCTTATAACCAATAGGATATTAGTAAATTTTTTGCAAGAACGTTTTTTTCCTACCGATTTCGTCGGCAGACAATGGTGTACTAATAGTAATTTTTTATAAACAGACTGTTCATGCCGAGTTCGCAATAAATGAAAGGATGAGTTCATTGAATGTACTTAGTGTAATATGTTTAACCATATGATAAATTAATTTTCGAGTTTTTCTAATATAAATTCCTATTTAATTTAATATTATATGCCTATTTATGTAGTTATATCACTCATAATTATATGCTCAATATAAATAAGACATTAAGCGATGAAAATTGAAACTTTTGAAAGTTAAAAAGAATTTCAAATCCCAAGTTGTATGTCTAAATAAATATTGAATCCTAATGTAGAAAATTCGGCCTGATATTTGTTGTATATTTTTTCCCTCTAAATCTCAACTTATTATACAATCAAAAACGAGTTGAATAATTACTCAGCTGTTTTATCATCATTTATATCTTACTGTAGTTTTGACCTAGATAATAGTGTACATAAACAGATCATTGACCTTTGTATAATTTTTTTTTCTGTTAACCTAAACATAGACCAGTATATAAATCATACTAAAATTTAATAAATATATACAATATTCCTTTTAAAAAAAAACATATTTAAAGAAAATCTTTAATTAAAAAATTAAAATTATTCGACTATTTATAACAAGACCTTTTACTTACCTATGTTACTGAGGCGTCAATAGACTAACAATAATTAAGAAATTATCCCCCCTGGATTAAGATGAATTGTTGCTGATTGTTTTTGTTTTTTTGAGAGACATAAAAATGATCTTTATTTACTATCAATAAATCTTATAGCTATATCAGTATTTAAAAATATTTTTTAAAGCAAAAAACCTTACATAACTTTTAAGTCTATTCATTTTTTTATTTGTTCTGTTTAATGAATTATGTTAAAAAAAGTACCTTGAATTCTTAAATAAAACACAAATTTCATATTCAATTATTAAAATTTATTTTGTTGCCTCCAAAGTAATTTCCATTGGATGCAATACACATATGCCAACGTTTTTTCCAGTCCTCGAAACATTTTTGTGCATCACTTTGACTTTTGAGACTTGATCTAACGGCCCTCCTTGCACGCTTTGCACTACTCATATACAGGGGTTTTTGATAAAACATATGCACCAAAATCTTTTTCTAACATTTTCAACGCATCGCTCGCAACACAAAATTTAAGGCAAACTCTTTATTCATAATTTTGTTCATTGTAAAATTTGTCGAGCAGTAGTGAGGTAGACTGACTTATCCATTTGTTGCAAGTAAACTGGCCGACATATCGCACTCAAACTTGGTATAATAATGAAAGGCAATGCTTCCAACCTTGAAAAAAATCCCATTAGTGCAAGCAATTTAAATTAACAATTCTTGGTACTTTTTTTGACAGAATATGTAACAAAATGTCCCATTTTTGTCATTTTATTCTAATTACAAAGGATTTTCTCGGATTAAGAAAAAGAGGAAAAAATAATACGTAGAATATATGAAATCTGGAGACATTTATGTTTGAGTTATACTCATGCCTTTTTTTTAGGCAAAAAATAATAATAAATAAATGAGACCTTATATAAAAATATTTTATTATCACAATAAGTTCGTCAAGGAAGTAATCAAAATCATGTTGTATATGTAAAAAACAATGAAAAACACAAAAATAAAATTTTTTTGAATAGTATAATTAGCTAAACATTTATTGTTTGAGTAACAAAGATATAAAGAAATGAAATTAAAAAAAATTATGTACTTTATATTGAATCTGTTTGGCATTATTTGAGTATTGTTTATCAAATTAATTAGTGGTTTTACATTAATAAATTTCTGAATACGAATTGCTCAAGAGACAACAACATTAATACAATTTTCTTAGAAATCTTAATATTTATGTTTTCTTATATTTTTTCCCCTACATCACGATTTAATTTTTAAAGGTCAAAATATCACGATTAGATTTAAAATATATGTGTATTTAGGGAGGAAAAATATTCAAAATATCTTACATCAAATCGTTTCTACGTTAAATAAAACTCAATATAACAAAATATTCATTTTTCGGAATCATGATTTAAAATTATAACGTTGTTGTTATTCATATTCGCAACCTTTCGAGATAATCTTTTTTATTCATTCGCTTCATTAAAAAACTTGGGAATACGTTAATTTGATTGTACGTATGAAGACAAATACGTTGATAATAATTACATAAATCTAATATTTCTTTCATTTTTTTATTCTTTAATTAAATAAAAATTCTAAATTATGGAACTTAAGTCTCTGCTACTTTCTTAGGGTCTTCTTCCAGTCCTGAAATATACCTGTAGTATATTTTATGTAACATTTTTTGCTCTAAAATAATTTTTCATTCCTGTATCTATGTATTTTTTTCTTTAACTTTATTCATTCTAGAAAGATAACATACATAACTCAAATAAATAAAAAATTTGTTTATTATTACGTTTCTAGAAAAAAAGTTATCCTCATGAAAACAATTCTCATATTCTTATTTGAGACATATAATGTTTAATAGAATTATTCGACAAAAATATTTGTATACTTTTTTGAAATTATTCTAGAAGATGAGTTCAAAATTAAGGATTTTTTTAGGAATGTAAATATAATCTATCCTCTACCATCTACAAAAAGCAGTATTCTGTTTTCCAAGAACTATCTTTTTTATAATAAATATTTTAATAGGATCACTTTTTAAAAAAAAAATAATAAAAAAAAAGAGTAATTTACAAATTTTAAAAATTTAGTACTCGGTTATGTTAGATAACACTCTCTAACAAAATCTCATTTTTGTATTTTATAGAACAACATTTACTCAAATTAGTACAGTTTGATCCCTTGATTCCAAATATGTCCTTATTTATTCTCTCAGAGCCTTGTGGCTTTCAAAAAATACCATACAACTTTTTTGCCCATTTTTAAAGTTTAAAGCTTTTTTAAAACCTCGGTGTTGAAGATAGGGATAAATTATGTTTATATATTTTAAAGCCGAATGTTACAAAATTCTAAAACTATTTTTAAAATGTCTGCTTCCTGCCTAAAAGAGAGGAGAAGAAAAGAGATAGAAACAGAGACCGAGATAGAAACAGAGAGCGAGAGAGAAATAAAATATATATTATACAATTTTGTATAACAGTAAGCCTCATCTCTGAACCTGTACATCTAAATTATTTCAAGTTCTATGGACACAAGATGACTTGTTGCATATCTGTAGTGATTGATGGATTCCAAAAGACGGACATTAAAGGAAGTCCTCAGAGAAAATCCTTTTTCTTTTTCTCTCTCTTTGTTTGGTCTCTTTTCTCTCTTTTTTCCAACTTTTCAAGCTGTGGCATACGAATATATATAGACTTTTATTTTGAGATCAATTCAAAAATGAGCTGGATCCTTGAATTATTGTCGTGTCCTCTCTCAAATTGACAACGATATAGAACGTTTAGGGCAGGATCAGATAGTTATGATGACAGCTGAAGAATGAAAAAACCATTCCTTAGATTACCAAATTCCAAAAAGGGCCATCTAATAAAACAGACAATTTACATCACCATTTAAAAATATTCATTCAGTGTTCCATTCTCATCAAAACACTCCATTGTTGATATTGATCATCTTCTCCATTCCATCTTTTGAGATATTCTTACTATTTCTTGCCACGTACATTACTGTCTTAATTTTTACTATCCAGGCTTCCATTTTGAACTTTTCTAGGGGATTTGACAACATTGACACAATCAAATCACCTTTTATGATTCTGAAATTCCATTTTTGATGTACCATATCTTCCATTCTGTTAATTAATTGTCAAACAGACGGACAAAGGAAGAATAATTACTCTGAATTTTCAATAGGAAAGGTATAAAAAGTGCAGTGTTTTTTTTCCACTGCTTATTTTTAAGTGTAAAGTAGCCATTCGATATTAAAACCAATTTTGTTCATACGAAGTACAAGGTTTCCCCTAGATAATTTAAAATTACCAGTCTATTTCAGCTCTTTTTAAATATTGATGTACCACAGTCCAACCCCAGCGCTTTTGCCATCTTCAATCCGCCCTTAATTGTTTTTGAGGTCATTATCCAAGTAGAAAAAAAATAATGAAGTTGGTTTTGATATGAATATTTTACCATCCATTCCGTCTCACCTTAAAATCGTTAATGAAATTTTTGATATAACAATTTTACATACTAAATGTTATTCTCCCATTATTGTCCACCTGGTTTCACTCAATAATTTACCCTGCGACTATTTTAGATTATAAATTGACAAGATGAAGAAGATGTATTTAATTTTTTTTCTGATAATTATAGTGGTAAATAATTAACAACTATAGGGACCAAATAAAATTTCAAATTTCTAAAACATCTATTTATAGGTCAATTTACTAAATATCCCCAAGAAATATACACGTTAGGAGTCGAAGGGAAGTAAGGAGGGTTAATGGAAAGTTAAATGTACAACTTTCTTTATATTAATATTTGATATTTTTTATTGTGTAAATAAATATATTGGATATTTGGTGTTGAAAAACATTTTGATACAATTCTGAATATATAATACATTATTTATATTTTTTTTTATAAATATTTTGTCAAAGTAGGTACAAATACAACCCATCGAATTGAATGTATAATAATTTATTTTTTGTTTTATCACAATTATTTGAATTGAATAACAATATCCAATTCATAGCTTTAAAATCTAAAAACAATTCTAAGCATTATGTTTCTTTAATCGTTAATAAATGTAGTTAGAAAAGTTACGGTACCCAAAAAAATTACTTGGAGAAAATTGCTCGTAGAAGATTAATTTGGAGAAAATTGCCCGTATTTTGTTCAAAGTTAATGATGAATAATAACACATTATAAATTTTCTTACATAATTTATCACAAATATCTAAACTTTTTAATTTGTTCCATCCCCAAATTCTCTCTGCCTTTGGATTGGCTAGTGTCCCAGGTGTAGTGTGGGAGTGTAAAAAAACTACGGCCAATTCATCCAGTACATCCAAGGAACCCCTCGAATACCAAAAAATATTTTCAGCCCCTGGTTTGCCTATTAAAAAATAGCGTTTTTTCTGTGTTTCTACGCCATTTAACTCTTTAAATATGATTGTACCCATTACAAAATTAATCAAAAAAACTTATTGATATAATTATTGAACCCCAAATAATGTTATTTGCATGAAACATAGCATTAATAAGAAAAAAGAGTTTAATGGCGTATAAACACAGAAAAAAATACTATTTTTTAATGTACAAACCAAGGACTAAAACTTTTTTTTTGTATTAGAGGGGTTCCTTGGATGTGCTGGATGAATTGTCAGTGGTTTTAAGGATCCAGGAATACTCCCTAGTACCCTGCGCAATCCGAGGACTTGGAACATTTTTTTTGGTAATAAAGGAGTTCCTTGGATGTTTTAGATGAATTAATTTTGGTGTTTAGCAATTCCACATTACCTCCGGGCAATCTGAGGGATGAGGGTATTCAACCATATTTTCAGAGACCCTAAGCTATATATCCTTTGAGGGATGGAACAAACAAATCAATATGACATTACTCCTTTTCTTGACTTTTGCTGCAAGATTATTTTGTATTTACTAAACATATGTTCTAATGTATTATTTATAAAAGGCGTAGTCAAAAAACCAATGATTTATACAGGATTTCTTATTTTATTATATATTTTTTTTATTCCTGGTAATGTTTTGCCCTTTGCTAATTAAAACTGTGCTTACGTGACCGTTGGACTTGACATTTCTATTATTTTATCCACTTTCTCAACAAGTGGTCTTCCAGAGCATAGTGCATCTTTGTTATCAAAACTACCAGAACGGAATCGGCTGTTACAATATCCAGACCATAAAAATTACTCTCATTTTTAGCCGCTTGTTTTGTGTTTGCACTTTCTTCGAAGAAAAACTGTAAAATTGTGGTTAAATAATCTTAAATGTTTTTTTACGAAATTTTATCTTCTTAAAGCTACTTATCACTTATTCACCACATTACTAAGGCTTTCTATCGGAAAAATATTGGATTTCCTTTTACTAGACATTTTATAGTTTGAATAGTAACTTGTATAATATGTATTATAATTATTGAGGAGTAATGTTTTTTGACATTATCATGATCATAACAAAGCTTATATTTATGAATGAACACACTGTAACTTCTGGCTAGATTAAGAAATACAGTATGTAATTATCTTACATTAAGTATGAGATATCACTTTGTAAACCCTTATTATTTATTGGTTTATATCTCTATAAGAGTAGATATATCAAATTATAATGATTATACAATACATATTACGAAGGTAATACATACAACACTGTCCTTGTCAAACATGCAATGCTCCAGTCGATTTTCGCCGCAGTATATACATATGTATAACAACTAGTATACATTGTCTGCACATTAATAACTTATTCATGGTGCTAACTGCATATCTAATGCATATAAATGTATACATAAATTAGAATATTTTCCTTAGTTTTGCTCTATCATAAATCTCTTATAAATGGATATGATTTATTTCTTTAGATAAATATTAGACTAACTCTTATTTTGAAATGTTAGGTGGAAAAAAATAGTTTTTCAACTAGTACCCTAGATTGGTTGGTGTTATTAGGTTTTTACATACAGACAAAAAGAAAGACAAACTTTGCTTTAATAATATAAAGTTTTGCTTATAGAAGATAACTTCACAACAACTCAAGGTTACTTATCGTTTTTCATGAACAAACTCACGCGCAGTTACGCATTACCTTGATATCTCTCTTCAAGAATAAAATCATAATGTTTTAAATTGAGAAAATGTAAAAAAAAAATATTAACTAGTTTGCCAACAAAAACAAAACGCATTATAGAATCAGTAACTTTTATAGATGCCTAGACAATTCAACTAAAAAAATTCTGTTAATATTCCTTAAATTTATTATTACTTATGCATAAATGGTAAACATACTTTTGTTGGATTGCGTATAGCCCACAATATAATATAGTTTTTTTCAAAATTTACCCAAATTTTTAAAAGATTTTATATTTATCTTAATAATAAATTTATGTAATATAAAAAGTCTTAGTTTGACTCAAATTGGCTATTTTTGGATAATAATTCTATTTTCTTCATTGAATAGTGGTATTTACAACTTCAAAGGCCGAGCACAACAACTAAACATTGATCACTATAGCTCAAACTATATATATATTCATTTTTTTATTTTATCGAATTGAACATTTTTACACTATGTCTGTCAGACGTTTTAAACAAAAATTAAATAAGATACAGTCTAATGGACATACACACATGCCAAAAAATCAATGTTGTTAATAGGTGATAAATTGTTTATCCTCCTGGCTTATAAATATATATGGTTATAAATAAATTATTTATTAATGGGTAACCTTGAATCTTCTCAATTCAACACACACAAAACATCTGGGGCAGAAGTCAATAAAATGTTAAAGATATCATCATTTATCCAATACATTGCTATATTTTGTCAATTCTAAGCTTTGTTTTCAAATTTATGTGAGGAGTTGAGATACAAAAATAGGTTACTTATATTTTATAGTCTTCATATGATAAATGATACTAAAATTGGTCTCAATATTAATCATTTCAGTTAACAGCTAACAATTTTTAATTTTTATAGTGACAATGATTTTTTTGCACATTTTAGTTAATTTTACAGCCCCTTCAAAAATTCTCCAAAATAATTTGTGTATTGAAATTGAAAATAACTATTCGTCAATGAACACAAATATATTAATTCAGACTCAATTTTAAGAAAATTACTTCTGTATTGACGTACCAGTGATCTTAAAAACTTTATTTTATGGACAAAGAACAATTTTTACACCAACAGAAACGATAAATTCCAAATCCACTAAAAGAAGTGGTTCTAATTGTAATTTACCCTTGAATTAATAAACAATATGCTACTAATATAAAGAGAAAATGCACTGATTTTGTAGATGTTTTCCAATTGACCTTAAGTGTCAAATACTGATCATTATTTAATTATTGGTTCAATAACTTATTGTACTAAATGTCATCGTTTTATAGTATTATACCATAACAAAGTTTGTACTTCAATTATAATGATGTAAATTAAAGGAATTACTTTTTATTACTCAGAACCCTCGTTATTGTACGGTTTAATTATATTCAATAATCATATATATTTTAAGAAATATTTATAATTCACGTACTCATGTATTTACTATGTGGATGGTCCATCTTTATTATGTTGAAGTAAAACGTGATGGTTTTACAAGTGTCTATGGCAAAGTAATTATGTGACTATGTAAAAAAAATAGGGGTGGGTGAGTATATATTTTTTTCTTTTATATTTTTACATTCTTGAATTTGGACGAGGATTAATGAAAAACATAGTAGCTTCTTTTCTTTCGTTTTTTAGAATAGTGTAATAAAAAAGTTGAATACAATCATTATAAATTCATAGCCTTCATTCTTTGTCTTCTGGTCATTTATTAAAGTTGTGTGTACGAAGGAAAAAATGAATATGGGAACTACAATAATTACAATGTCGTCTTTATTATTCCATTTTCACTCAATGCCTGGTGATGAGATGATATTCGTATACATATTATATATATACAATTACATTTCAGCTCACGTAGACTACGAAAAAAAAAGAATGAAAAAAAATTGAATTATATAAGGAGTTAGAAATATTCAAAAACATACTATGTACAGACTTTATAGTTGTATCTATGTACGATGTACATAGATAAATACTTTTGTACATGTGTGTATAATGTACATAAGTCATGTGCGATAAACCTTGTAGAATTTGTCATTTTTTATTTTCAATTATAGCTTTGCTTAACAGTTAAGAATATAGAGGGTGGGACCTTTATATAACAACCATCATATATATTTTTTTCAAATTGATTTTGTCCTAAGCTAATAATCCGACGTTAATAAAAATCACTGTCAAAAGATAACCGAATCATGTTTTGTTTATTATTTAATATTATCGCCTTTGGTGTAAATAGGGACTTCGTCTCGACATGTGAATCAAGAGAAGAACTTGATGAAAGTCTTGTATGCCATATTCCGTATTTTTCCCGGATCGTGGACAAAACCTCAGATTTTGTGTTGCAAAAGGATATCTTGGTAGGTTTCTCAATGAGTTCAGGTGATCTTTTTTCCACGGTTTTTGAACAAATACTCCGTTGATCAATATTATGTATTTAAAACTAACGCTAAGCACTTCTATCTATCCGAAAAACAACGTCTTACCTTTCCATGCGCTGAAAATTCGTTGTTAAACAATAGCTACACGCTGTATGTAAAGTTTTGTGACGTTGCAAAGGATGTGGAACCATCTTTTGGAGGGAAATTTCTGAAGAACGACTTTTTCGCTCTGACGTCCCCAAAAAAGATCTTACATCATGCTGTTATAACGAAAGTACATTATTAACTTTATTCACTTGAATCAATTATTGACGCCACAAATGTCCCGCTAGAAAACATTGATATAGACTATGTATATTAGATTGCTACTCCTTCTTAAAAAAAATATCAAGGTTGTAGTTTTTATATGGCTTTTTTTACAGCCACGGTTTTATTATAGATTTTGACTGTTCTTAAGATTATTAATACGTTTATTTTGTTTGTTTGTTAAAGTTGTACCAAAATAAATGGAAATAAAAGATTTTCTAATCTTCTCTTTTGATAGAAATATACCAACACTGGTAAACGTGAGTCTGATGCAACTCGCAAAATCACCCTATCATATTAAGTATATATGAGATGGAGACAAAAAGCTCCTGTTCATTGTTCAATATAATCTTCCCCTTATTGTTTTTAACGTATGTCAGACTGATTTGATACATATTAGTGGTAGAGGAAGAAACGAGCATAAAGGGTTCTAGAGCTACGAAAATGAAGAAAAATAATCTATTTGGTAAAATTCTAAAGAAGATGGTCGGTCTTCACATAAAAACCATACGGAGAACATTTCAGAATATAAATTCGTTCTTAGACACCGACAAAATTTGATAGCTATAAAACAAATTCCATATATGGAATTAATTATATATATACTCTATTATAACTAAGACAGAAAATCCATACATATTCATTATAAGTCAATATTCTTATTAAGCGTTGACGCCTTAACTAGGTTATATTATATTTTTTGTACATAAAAATGTAATAATTTCAAAAAGACAAAAGTGTTGATATACAAATTGAATTTATGACATAAACAAATCCTAAAACCAAAAACCGATTCTGCAGTAATAAATGGGAAGAATTGTTATTATTTACTTTCATGAAGTTTAAAAAGTAAAATACTATTTACAACAACATTAAGTACCTACATTTGTTTTCCTTCGGAACTAATATATGGAACTAGACTGTAATTTTTTTATCCTAAAACTAGAACTAATACAACAATAAGAAACGATCTATTCTTTCAATATAAACAAATAAAGTCAACCCCATTGTTACTTGTTATAAAGGTTTCTCTAACTTTTATTATACATTTCCAAATTATGTAAATATTATTTTTCTTTGAATAAATATTTGATGAGAAAAGTGACAATTTTTTTTTATGTTTGTTCGTGGAAAGCTGATTTAGGTATTTTTATAGATCCTTTCTCTAGTAAGTATTGATCCACTATCGTTATCAACCTCCGTCCCCTTCATAATTGTATCTCTAAAATACTAATATTTATTATTATTTGTATTTGAACAAAAAACCTATTTTTAAACTTCTTTTAAAAAAATTTATTATCATGTTTTCATTTGCGAATTTGTTAAGATTTTATCATTACGAGTAGTATATTTGAAATAGTTTTTTTAATAATTTCCATTATTTCTATTGTCGGTATGTTATTACTAAATAACATTTCATATACTAGAAAAAGTAAAAAAAAATTATTAGTTCATATCTATCATTATAAGTTTTGAGATTAGGTCCGAGATTGTATTTTTTTCCAATTTGGTCTTATTGATTTTTTCTATTAAATAAGTATTACATTAATATATGTATAATTATTATTTTTTGACATCGAAGCAGATTCATTTAAAATTTTAACATAGACCGAATTTAAGTTAGAAATTTTGCAGTCTCAGACCAGTCTTGGATTTTCAAATTGAAATACAACACTTATTAAAATATTTTTACAATATTGTTTTTAGTAACATATTATTCCATATTATCAATGTACTTACTTGCTTTATGTATGAAAATTAAATATAATGTTCGTATTACAAACAATGCTTTTATTATGCAATTAATATTTAAAATGCACTTAAGTATTCAAGCCTCTGGCTAATAATATAATCCAGATATGTTCATACTTTGTAATACAAAATCAAGACTAGTAATTGTGCTACTTAAATTTGATTACTATGGAAAACAATAATAATAAGAAATGTACATATTATAGTATAAAGTAATAAAATGGTCTTACATAAAATGCAAAAAATCCTACTAAGCTTACAAAATTCTGATGAGAACAATGATATAAATTGTAAGCATTTTCGATTTAAAAAAAAAAAATGAAATCAAGAATTATCGTGATAAACTTGACGTTTTTACCAGTTGTTTGAGAGGAGAGGAGCTTAGCTCCTACGAAAGTTCAAGAAATTAAAAGTATGCGTCTGTTAGATGAAGGAAATAAATGAGCCTCAATCCTAATCTGTATCAAGTAAGGAATTAGGGACCAATATTTCCTTTCATTGGTAGAATTGGAAAGCTATTTATACTTCCGAAATCAATTTAACGATCATACACATTTTAAATAAAGTTACTAAATTTTGTTTGATAAAGCAAAATATATCCATGTTTACAATAAAGGTGAATACTAACCTCTGTCTTTCTTGAAGGTGTAATGAGCAATGCCCACTGTTCTTGATGTCTAACAGGTCAATTCAAATAACATGGAAGAAAATATCCTGCCCAACAATGTACGGTGGTTTGGACTTCTGTCGACAGAAACAATGTGGAAAAAATTGCTCTTTTCCTGGTCTAAAAGACTCGTAGACGTTGATTCTTTACTAACCTATAGGGTAAAACATAAAATGGAAGCTAGGGATGGTTTTACATTCAATTAAATCAGAGGCAAAGACCCTTCAAAACTAATAAGGTCTTCCGATCGATCAATTCATTCTGGAACTGTTTAGCAAATATAAGCAAATTTTTCACTTCAAGAATCCTTCTTCTAATGAAATGGCAAGATCCAACTAAACATAATCAGTAATTAAATTAAATTCAAAATACTTCAATCAAGAAGAAAATCGAGTTTCCTAGCGAAATTTTGGACGAATAAAACGATCAATCTTTTAATGAAGTATTATTGAGGGAATCAATTTTAAGAAACATTACTTTTAGAGAAAGGCAATTCGGTCCTACGGATTGTTTTTTTAATTTTATGAAGTTGATAGAAAATAAGGGAATACGCATATTACAGTTGCTGCCTAAGGTGAAACAGCATTTTTTAGGCAGATAAAAGAAAGAGAGATTCAATTGGTGATAAATAGCTTTTACACCCGCCATAATAAAAAGTCAATCAAGTAGACTTTTCGATTACTAGTTATATTGGATGAAATACCGTATAACCACCAATACTCCCACAACAGGAAATATATTTGCTAGATCTCTGGAAGAGAGGCAATATTTCTTCTGCATGGTTTGTCACTTGCTCCCAGAATGTGAAGAGACAAGACACATCCGTACTAAACTGTCCCTCAAATTAATTCAGAAGTTCAGAACAATCTTAAAACGGAGTCACTTTTTTTTATATATATATAAGACCTAAACAGGACATAATAAACTATATTTTAACCAAATTTATATAAATTTAGATCTACAAATACCCCTTGTCAGAAAACAAACAGGTCATTTTAACAAATATATTGAAAAGTATTGAGCAATGCATGTTGTATTTAACTTACTTTTTTTGATTATTTTTAATAACGATTTTTTGTTTGTTACAAACATGTCATACTTTATTAGTCTCATATAGGAATAACATTTAAAGCTATCCTATGTATCCTTAATATTACTGATGTATTTTACAATCTTATGTCTATAAGATGGTGTTTGTATCCAATTTGGACGCTTCCTTAAGATGTAGGAGCGGCCAAGACATTAAAGTTTTGAGCCTGAAACATCTCTATTTCTATATATAAACAAGTAACTTGATTATTTAAAGGTCAAACTAAAAAAAAAGGAAAAAGGAATAAATACATATTTAGAGCCACACGTAATTGAGAATAAAAGGTAGCAAATAAGAAAATATATATATATATGTAAATATAAAACAGATCAAATAAGAGAAACACGGAGTCTACACAATGATGTTGATGATGCTTACGTAAGACATTACGTAAAATTATATGTATTATATATTGAAATCAACAAAATCGAAGGAATTGGTTGGGTAAGTAGTATTGCTCTTAAACGCAAGTACATAGTTGTGGCACATTCAATTGAGTCTACCAATTCACTCCCTTGTGGAATTATTCTACTCTTTTTTTTTTCTTAAACAAACATTAAATAAGAGACTCTGGTCATTCAACATGCACTATTTTTCCATTCCTTTTTGAACAAATATGGAGATTTTTTTTCTTTTTTTCTATGTGGTCAAAAGTTAGAGTTATATAAACTATGAAGTACCGGTATTTAAAAAAAGACAAAAAAAAAAAAAACGTGATTAGATGTCACTACATTTTATTACATTTGCTGCAAGCATCAATGAAATGAAAAAAAAACCAAAAAAACCCACAAATCTCACTACGTATACAGCAAGGATATATATAAGCAGTAATTTAACTCGTTGTATTTTTTAGCTCGCCTGTTTTTTTTAATTGGTAATATGGAGAGTTAATTTTCTTTTCTTATATATTAAATTATATTCAAAACCTGATTGAACATTCGTGTGTGGTGACAAAAGACGGAGAGTAACCTTGATGATTTGTTGAAAAGTTATAATTGTAAGTCCTTGTTAAACTCAAAGTAAAATTCAGGATAGATATAAGAGTAATTTTGCTTATATTCTTGTTTATTTCTTTCTCCCTCTCATCACAGCTTATTCTAGCTGATCTAATGAAACGGCATCACAGTTAAGCTACTCTCTTCCATAATTTTTTTTCGAAGGGCACACAAATAAAAGTAGACCCTATTTTCATCACTAGACATTAAATAAATTATTCCCATATCAATCCTTCGTTCCATTCCAAATCTTACATGGACTTGCCTTCATAACTCCCATACAGTGTGCCTCTTAGATCAATAAATTTGATCAAGTTGCTTCGAAAAAAGTATCTTACTCGTTTTGCTCATTATTTTTACTCATAAAATATGTCATATGTATGTCCATTCAACCCTTAAAACGTTTTTGAAACCTTTTATGCAAAAATTAGTTTTATAAATAATTATCTTTTTCTAATTAGCTAATAACAAGTCAAATACTCACATGTTGAAAAAGACGTTATCATTGGGAAATATGCAAGTTGTTTTAATCAACTTCAGATTCATTTTTAATAGCTTTCAAATTAAAGTTAAGCTTGTGATAAAGTAACATTATCAGGACTTTTTCGGAAACTATCATAAAGCGCTACATTATACCCTAAACTTTTAACTCTTTGTTTATTTTCTTTTCTTGCATATATATATATATATAATTTGAGTACGTAACTATTTGCAATATAATACCCAGGATTAGTAGGTCATTTGTGTTTTACTTTTTTTTTTTTTTTTTGCAATTTTTTTTATTCCATTCCTTTGCATATATTTGTTATATATTTAAATATAATACAAATCTAAAAAATAAAGTCACTTTATTTCATTGAGATATGTCCATAATTTAGCAAGTTTGAAACATAAATATATTTTATAAACAGATGTATCAAAGCAGTTGATCTTTTTAGTGTTAAGATAGAAATTAAACCTTTTATCCAATTACTTTTCTAATTTTAGTTATTAGTGTGTAGGTTTAGGTTGATTATGATTGTTATTAATATCATCACAGATAAGGATCATATTTATATTTGTATGAATACTTCACCATTTTTTTTTTTGTGAATTGAAGAAGAATTCTTGTCTATTAATTATTTAATTAATTAATTATATGTCCCAATGTTCGAATTTCAAATTGCACAATGTCGTAAAAGTGAGAAAAATGAATGCTTAACTGCTATTACGATTTATTAATATTTAATGGGTCCACCAATTTGTCTTTGTTTAATTCTTATGGATAGCTCTTATGTAAATTTATATCTTTTATATTTTAATCATTAGTACATTTATTAAATAAATTATCATTGTAACTTTTCACAATTAGTAGAAGTATTAATAACTTCAACTTATATTCAATATATGTATAATTATAATGCCGCTAGTCGAAATAAATATCATTCTTAAAAAAAGTTAAAACATAGTTTGTAAAAGCTCATTTCTATCCAATGTAGGAGTAAAATGTATAATTGGATTAAAGAGATACTTTTTACTTTTAAAAATATTTTTGAATCAGAATTCATTTTACAGCACTCCTTTTTCCTTACTACTAATGTTTTAAATATTCAAAATTTTATTGAGTTTTTTAACAAACAAAAAACGCCAAAACAAATTTAGAAGGTTTAAAAGCTCATTTAAAATTAAAATATAATTTGGCTTGTATTTTTTTTAGTATTTAAAAAAAAGGCTTTTGAATATAAATAAGCATAATTTTTTGATAAATCAAGTTAAACAAATACTAATGAACTTAACAAAGCTCCTTACTTTAATCAAAGCTTCAACAAATTAATAAAACTATGACAGTCCTTAACAATTTCCTTAGACTGGTATGATTTCAACTTCCTCGTTATGGCTACCTTAAGTAAGTTGAAGTTGGGATTTATCTTATGCTCAAGGACTCCCATCCAAAAATAGTCCAACGATTTCAAAACTAAACCGTTACAAAAAATGTATACTAAATTCTAAAAAGGTAACTATTTACTTCATAGAATAAGTGAAATGTACTTGTATAAACCCAATGTGTTCCTTCTTTATTTGATATAAGCACTATTTTGGAGCAAACATTCTCCACAGTTCGAATTCCAACTCTGACGACCTCTACCATTTTCTTTTGATGAATTTAGCAATCAAGGAGAGCATCAACTTTTTATTGATTTGTCTTCTTGAGGTGCCTTTTTTTAATATATTTTCATCAAACAAAGCAAAAATAAACGTCTTTTTGTTGTACTATTTAGACTCGTACAGCTTAAAAATAAAAGTGTTGACCCATATCTGGCAACCCGCCATTTTTGCATAACCCAGTGTTTGTAATTATTCTATTTCCCTAAATATTGGTTCAATATATTATGATAATAACTTATCAAAAACTATATATTGAGATAAATCTGGATTTATTCCGATTATTTTAAATTTTACTATATTGTAAAAACGGTATTGTACTTGTCTGGTATTAAAATAAAGAAGGAAATTAGCAAAAAGTAGACTTTGAAAAATAATTTGCCCTATTTAACGAGTTTTAGTACTAAAAAAGTCTCCATAAAATGCAAATTCTACTGGTTCCCAAAAAATACCATAAGGGGGGACCCTCTCTATATTAAATTTAATTATGGACCTAAATAAATATAAACTTTATCAGTAATTATTTTAAGACCTATATTTTTGACCATGACGAGCCTTTTTTTTTTGCCGAATATTAAGATGAAGATAAACGAGAAAGTTAATAGTGTGACTATTCAGCAAGTTCCTTTTTGGTGAAACAAACTGAAAATATGTGGCTAATCGTTGAATAATAATTCACATTTTGAGGCATAAAGGACTCTGAAAAAAATGACGTGATCACCGACATGTCTGAAGAATTCATCAGTCATTTTGATAACCAGGAAGTTAATTATTCAATTGAATAATTCTTTATAAAGATAAAAATAAATGAAGTATAGAACTATTTAATCAAGAAAACTATGACTCAAAAAAAGAATTCTTGACATAAATTATAAAACTTTATCGGCAAAAAATGTCCTAAAACCCTATTTTTATATTACCTACATTGTATAGAACAAATATAAATATTGTCTATTGTTATTTACAGTTACTACTAGTTGCAATTTCGCTAATGGAACTTTTCAAAACATATGTATTGCAATTTATGATACACTTATATTTACTTTATAAATTGAAACATAATAGTAATTGCAAAAACAACACATTTTTCATTTTGAAGAATAAAAGCTAGGTCCCATATTTATTCAAAATGGAACCATAATAATACCTTCGACCTATCGATCAACACAAGTAACTTACTTTTTTTTTTATAAAAATAGAAAAAGAGTAAATAATTACTAATTTAAAGAAAATAAAGTCATTTAGTTCATTCTTATTTCCAAAAAGAAAAAAAACAAAGTCAGTAATTACAACTGTTGCCTCAGTACCATGATCTCAAAAAAAAAAATGTGCGCGTAATTTAACCATTTATTTATCATAATTATAAAACAATTAAATATTAACATACTGGGTTCAGAATGAGCTTATTCACTACCAATGGTACACGCACATGAACAAAGTTTAATAGAGTAGATACATATAAAGTTAGTGATTATTTTAAAAAGAGGCATATTTAAAAATAACAAAAAACATGTCGATTGAGTAATGATTTTTTTTGCCCCCAGCTTTAACAACTTTTATTTACTTAAAACAAATATGGACTCTCAAGTCTCATTTATATATGATATTACAGCCAAATCTGGACAACAATAAAAAAAAAAAAAAAGGTTGGTCAATCTCTATACTCTGAATGATGTAAATACAGTCGAACCCGGATAAATACCATATCTCAGTTCCAACTAAATAGTGCTACTATCCAAAGTGCACCAAAAACTCATATATTTTACTCCGTTAAGTCAATAAAAAAAGTAAGTTTCTTTATTTTTGGTAATACATCGAATGAAAGTTTTTCCTTTCCATCAAACCATACGGGTAAAATTGCGGAACCTATCTTTGCGAATATGTTGTACGGTTATTAAGGGCCGTATCGAATTGATAATTTATAAAATATGATGACATTTGGATGTAAATCTTTTTGCAATGTATGGGATGTAACATTTTCTCTAATCTAGATAAATTAAGATAGCTATCATAAAAAGTCATTCATTGAGTAAAAAAAGTGTTTTTCAGAAAAAAATCATATCATCTATTGATATAAATTTGATTGCAATTAATAAAAATTTGATAATAGACTAAATTTTACCTAGATCTACTTCCAACGCAAATATAAATTAAAAATGGCTTGAACAAAAATATCCTATATGAAGGACAAATTTTTTCTTTGTAAGAATAACTACAGTAACTAAAAAATGTATTTTTTTAATAAGTAATTTTATTCTAGTAAAAAATAAACACAACAAAAGCTCATATTAATAAATCAGGGTTTCTTAAACAACTTTCACAAGTGTTTATGATCAAAACTGAACGACCTATATTTTATTCTTGTTAATAGTATAAGTATATAAATATAGAATTTTTCGACTGCAACTAATTTCATGCTTCTTAATATTTGTGTGCCGTAACTGTTATTTTATCAAAACTGAGAAATTGAAGTATACACCTATTGCAACTGTCATCCTATAGAATTTAGCATAATTGATTGTTGGTGAGTTTGGTATTGTTACCTAACTTAAAATAGGATGGGGTGATATTTTTTTAAATACCCAAACAGGCAAAAAAACTGTATATATATGAATACACAAAGGGCGTTAAACCGCCAAACTGGTAATTAATAATAATCAAATACGGTATTTTTCTGCAATTTTCTGCTAAACATTACCAAGGATTTATTTGGAGAAAATATATGAAAACTAAAATTTACAATTTTTACTTTAGAAAAATATAAAACAAACTATGGTGTTTTTTTAATAAAATAGTATATTATACAATAATGTATCTTGAATAAATATATCGTTTAGAGTTTCAGCATAAAATTATTTTGCATTATATAAAAAAATTATCTTACTTTTGAAAATATACATTCCCTACATAATATTTATCCAAGAAATCATATTCTTTTAAAAATAATGTAAGGCAGTATTGTAAATAGATAAAAATCTCTAATATCTCTAGTTCAATTGTACTTATATTCATTTTTTTTCAACATTTGGTTGATTGACTTATGTAGATTGTACCTTGAGATTGTTATTTTCTCGTATATCTATGTCAATAAATGGATGTAAATGGTGCAGAAGCAATTTTTCCCAAAGTTTAATAGTTTAAAAAAAAGTAATCAATAAAAAAAAAGATATACTTCTACTACATCTTAATACATTGTAGTAAGCCTCAACATTAACTTTTCCCTTATGAATGTGAACCATTTTTTGTTTATAAGACACTATGACGTCCAGAAACATGACTTAAGCCGTTTGATGCTTTGTTATTAAGGCTTTCTTAACTTCTTTGTATGATTTGAGAATGAATCTGGTGAAATGGCCCATATTGAAGATATTTTTCCCTCAAAAAATTTCAACGTCCACAATACCAGAGAGTAGTATTTTTTTTTACTAACAGTATAATTATTTTTCGTCTGATTAAAAAAAAAAAATCTGATGTTAAGGATGAAAAAAAACCTAGTTTTGTAGATGATTTTTGTTGTGTTTCACACCTCATATAATACTAAAATAAAATAAAAACTCTGCAGAAAAAGTACCTACGGCACTTTGGAGTTTTAATACAAATAGCTTCTCAACAAACGCCATTATTTCTAATTAGTAATGGGTGACGTAAGAGATACAAAATATTAATAATGTGTTGTAAATAGACTTCTTCATTAATAAAAAAACACAAATGAGAAGCAATCATGTGTATCATTAATAAAATTTAATGATTGGTCATCAATTTTTATGTCTTTTTTTTGTTTCACTGTATAAATGTACATTCAACACAGACCTAAATAATATTTTCTTGATAGGTATGCATATGAAATACCAATACCATAGAAAATAAAAAAAATAAAAAAGAGAGGGGGGAGGAGAGAAAAGTAGAAATGGATATGACAGTGATAAATGATTTTAAGGAATAGGTACATATAAGACATCCCTATATTGTTAATCAATTCATTTAAAGAAAAATGAATAAAATATATATTTATTAATATACATATATACCCCATACCAAATTGTGCTGTAAAAATAAATTGTGAAATGATTTTTTCTCACATTTCAAACTTCAATAAGTACTCTTATTTTGATTGTAGACAGAATGCGTATGCAAAAATTGTTTGAAATCTTTCGATCAAAATAATGATATACATGGTAAATCCTGGAGATGCAATATTTTAAAATCCCAAGTAGTTCTTTTTAAAGGTGCTTGTCAGGTTTTGGTAGCCCGAAATTAAATAAACTATTCATATTTGCAAGGTTTTAATGCAAGTAATAAATAATTTATCCTAACTAACATTTCCGAAACTTTCAATGAACATAGAAAAAGAACAAAACAGTAGATTATTTTGGTAAATTATAAAATACCAGCTGTTGTTGATGGAAACATCAAGAGCGATAATGAGCAATCAAGCAGGAGAGTAAGTGGGGCCTGTCTGCACATGTAGCACACATAACGAGAGGGTGTCTCCTCTCATCTTCAGCCAGTCAAGATATTGGGTATAACTTTAAGTAGCTCGTATGAAAAAGTATATATCCCTGGGACAAAAAACCCTTAAATCTGAAGAACTTCTTTATTTACACACAATTTAAATTCTGTTTCGAAAGTTTAATCAAAACTCGGCAGAAAATGAGTAAGCAGCTAAAAAAAGTTTTTAAAAATTCTTTCGACAGGCATTTGCACTAAAAAAAAAACACTGTTATGATTGCTAAAGTGAATGTCCGATCTGTAAAGATATTACAACAAGCTAAAAATTGTGGATTAGGAACTCAGAGAGTTTAAGGAAATGCTTCCATACCTACAAAAGGGTTTATCGAATATCATGATAATTACTGAGGCTTGTAAAACTAGGTTGAGCCCAATGACGAGTCTGTGATCAAGGCTAGTAGATAATATATATAATTTATTTCATTTAAAATATATAAATGATATTTTTTTATTTCAAATTTTTTTCTGATCGATTTTTTTCTTTTCTATTTAAAAAGGCGTCCATATATTACAAAATGAATAAAATCTGCGCCCGTTAGCTCATTTTTCTTTATTTTTGCACAGCACTGTTTGCAAATCCTATGAATATATAATTAAAAAATTTCATCGAATCTTTACGTTTGCTCAGTTCGTATGTACATTGAACATACATCAGTTATTTTTAGACTACTCACGTGTACAATATTTCAATTAACTTTTTATGTACATAGATTCTAATGGTTATAATTTTTTCTTTTTATTCTCAAATCAAATAATTTAGGCACCTAATATAGCAAACCTAACCCATTGAACCGGGATATGAAAAAAACATTGTAATAAGAATAATAATGAAATGAAAATATATTTCAAAAACTGCATTCAATACATACATAATTGAGTTCTTTCAAAATAATTTACGTTGACTTCAGTGTTTAACGATAAAACATGATTACTATTATTCTCTTTGAAGCTAAAAGAGAGATATATCAAAGCTTTAGAAATTTATGGTATGTCAACACAAATAAAACTAGAACCACTTCTTTTCAAAGTAGAGTCTGGATTACTTTTGTTCTCTTAAAGTAATTTTCTGTTTTTATAAGAAAATATCTGATAAATCAATTGAAGGCATTAAAAGTTGCACTTTATTTAGCAATAACGTTTCATTTTATTTCAAAAGGTCATTATTGGAGAAAAATTAACCCAATAAGAATTCATAATCTAACGTTAAAACTTATGGATATATCATTTGATCCCTTAAATTTAAATGTAGACTAACTAAATAACTAAAATATTTTTATCAGGTTGTATGTATTTATTATGAAATATATAAATTGTTATTCATTGATAACTAATTTTTTTTGAATAATCCTGTAACTCTTTGAATTTTTATATTCTTCAAGAAAAGTTATATCTTTCCAAAAGTAATAATTCTTCACTTTTTTTTACTTCAATCCACCCAATTTCAAATCTAATAATGTATTATACCCCAAAACCACTTACGAGGGTGGTCTGAAAAGTTTCCCCTCTCAAAATGAAGATGACAGTACTTGTAAATAAAAGCTAATAGCAATTATCTGGTCTTTGTTGACAGTCACACACTAAAGTTTCAGCCATTTTGGACGCAATTGTTCTGTAACAGTCGTTTGAGTGAGTTGGTGTTAGTGTTTTTGTGAAAATGGACAAAATCAAGTATCAAGCTGTCATTAAATATTTGTTTCTTTTGTGTTATAATATGACGCTTCTAAGTCAATTCAACTTTAATTGAGTAATTAAGCCAAAAAAATAAGTGTCTAGAGACAAGTTATTTTACAGAAAAATATACGGAGGGCTACATGGGCGGATTACATGGGAGTATCGCTGGTAGAAGTTTGTAGAGTTACACAGACTCTATGTAGAAAAATATGAAAAACTTAAGAAAATATGTCTTGTATCTGTGTTAAGTTTGGAAATTTTTAGACCATCACTGTAAGTTTAATTACTGGTAATATTCAGTTGTGCGTTACAGCAAGTTTGTAAATTTTAGGAAAAACTAGTTTTGAATTTTTTTTTCTTTTTAAAAAAATAAGTTTCTACTGAAAATTAAAATTTACTTTATAAATATATATTTTTTTTGAATTGAAACTGAATATATTATCTTTTTTTTTAATTGAAACTGAATATATTATCTTTTTTTTTTAATCATCAATTAAACTCTAATTTGTTTTCAAAAATACTTTTTCTTTGTTTGAAAATTGTTTAAAAGATTCAATTTATCACATAAAAGGGTGATTATTGTGGAATGCAAGTGAGTTTTTATTTTACACTTGAGGGTGTTGGAATGGTTGCTGCACGATGAGAAATATTTAATTAATAATGTTAAAAAACATATTAACTAAGTGATGAACAGATAATTTGTTTTAGTAACTCCAAGTTGTTAAATTATAAAATACAAAGCCCTATCGGACCTGTAGGTAACCCATATATCATAAGTACTTTCATTTTTGTAAATAGGAAGGTAAGTTTTTCAAACAGTATTTATTTATTTATTGTGGCACTCAAAAATTAAGAATATAATAACAATAAAAGTTTTAAAAATACATACAATTTTAAAAATCAGATAAATTAATTATTCACAAACAATAAAATGATTTCAAATAGCAAAATCTTTGTTTATTAAAATTTCTAAATACATTCTTGCTATGTTTAAAGTTGATGCACCAATTTTCATTTTTTGTCTCGATTGTATGCAAATAATACTTTAGTTTTACGCCCAATGTATGCCGGTTTAGTTAATTTTTTAATGTGAAAACAAAGAAATTATCCCATTCCAATAATCTTCCTAAAATAACTTTAATTCTACTCCCAGTTTATTTATGGAGGTACAAAGTATAACTTATTTTTCTCGGAAAACAATCTCTTAAGGTTAAAAAAATCAAAATAAACTCTTACCTATGGTTTTATGCCTCAAAGATATCAATACAATATTTAAAATTTTGATACACATTCATACATAAATATGACGTCTTATAAATAGACAATATTACTTTTTCTCTCCCTTTGAGAAACAGTTGTTTTATAATAATCACCAAAATAGCTTACATATAAAAAATATTTTTGATGATTTAGTAGACCAACTTCTTCATAGATAGAGATCATTAATTATATTTGCTATTTTCTCAAATAAGGAGGATTTTTTACTTTAATATTAACACATAAAATTATTTTATAGGTTCTACATAGTACGTATTGTAAAATCGTGATACAATTTAATAATTTTTATTTGATTTTTTACTACTAACAAAAACTTGTTTGAAGAAATAAAAAAAAACCATTTTCATAAATTTATTGAAATGTGTATGATCAAAAATAAAAAAAATAATTTATGAGTGTAAGGTATTTAAAGGTACTCATGGTCACATACATAGGCAGAGATTATTATTATTTGAAATGGGATCCTTAATATACGTATCTTGAATCCATGATTTATATAAATTTTAACGCAATTATTTCAATGTAACATGCTGAGAAAATTATATTACTGATGAATAGGAACTCACATTTTTATTTCTATGGGAACAAACACCTCTTAAATTATTTATTGTCTTTAAACTTCCCTTAATTTTGTTTCAAATCATAATATAGCTACTTTCCATGTGTTTTGAAAGACCAAAACAAAAAGAACAGTCATATTACTATCAATTTAAAAATAATACTGACAAGGTATGCAGATTAATATATCCACGTCTATTTAATAGTGACCTATTTAACACCATCACATTTTTGAATTCAAGTTTTTCATATTTCTGATTGGAACTCTTTTATTTCATGACAATTATTTATTTTTTAAACATTTTAATAACTTTAAAGTTATTTAAAAAATATATATTAAATTTTTTTGAAGTAGTCATGGATGTAAATAGCAGATATAACTTATCTTCATTATTTTAATTTGGGACTTTTTAAATTAATATTGTACAAAATAAATTACATCTCATTAAAAAAATGAGTTTTAATTCCACTTCTAAGCTTAATTCTATTTTTCCCACTTTGGACATTGAAGATTTAGAAAAATTACAAGCATAAATTTAATGTTCATATATAATAGAAAAATGTAATATTAGATAAACATATAAATATTTTTTTGTTAAAAAGTGAGTTTCGCATTTGTTAAGAGGTTTTGTAGTATTACATTCTTTGTGTATTTTATTATACTCCTTGAAATTAAATCGACATAAGATCAATTTTAGCACAATAACAACATTTTTGTTTCACAAGGAACGTAATGACTACAAAACATCTTAACAATTGTAACATTATATTTAAAAAAATTACTCTGTTAATAAATTTAGAGTAGTGAAGCAGATCAATTAGGATTTGTTTTTCTGGAGATAACTAAAAAAATGTAAAAAATATTATGATATCAACTCTCCATTAATTTCCTTAAAATCCTTGTATTAGTAATTATTTTGGGTGTTCTACTACCTCCACTAGCTAGATAAAACTTTTTGTCCTTAGTAGAAGTTACAATAATAGATACTATAAGTATAAGTGAATACTTATTTCAAAATTATATTTAAAACTTGTGTATTAGACTGAAGCTTATTTTTTATTTTGAGTAATATTGAGCTCTGAGGGTCTTCATTTTTTCCTTTTAGGCTAAAAACTAAAAAGAAAAATATTTGAAGGTAGCTCAACGGCTTTAGAGTTTGGAAATTTTGCGATTTTTTTCGAATAAGAGTGTTTTGACCTGAATATCAAATAAGCCCTTGGTGTTATAACAAATCTTGCAATCAAGAAATTGAGCTTAATCAATTTGCAGTCAAACATATTTCATTACTTTTTTACTAACGGTAGGTGTTAATTGGTCAAAAAGAGGAAATGCTACTATAAATTACATTTTTTGCTATATATCCATCTGTCTGATTGTAAAAGGAATGATATCCATGTTTATAATTTATGCGTCCCAAATTATTAGAAATGGAGAATATTTTACTTGAAGTAGATAGAACAGGTTATGTCAGGATAAATTTGTCTTTTTTTTCAACCTTTTTACTGACCTTTTTTCGAATAAAGATACTTTATAAGCTAAATCCATTTAATAAATTGTAATTGAGGTAAAATACTCATTGTAAAGACATTGACATTTTTTTGGCCTTTACTTTATACAAAAAATCTTCATATTCAAATTTTAACCAACAAATTAACTATTGAATATTATTTTATTTTTGACTGAAATAACATTTCTGAGCATTTCTATTTAGTTCAAATTTTTCATGACGTTTGTCAATACATTTTTCAAAACAAAAATTGTTACTTGCCGTATTTTTTTTCTAGTTTTTTTAAAAGAAGAACACAAGCTCCAGTGGTCTTACCTGTATTCCATCTTCTTGTATGCACAGGTCTTGAATTTGATCATGCATTTTCCAGTCTTGAATGGTCTCGCATATAGCATTAGCTTGAGCATAACTTTTTCCGTACAAAAGCTTTGGTGCTTCAAGTAACTTTGAAATTCCTCTTCCTGAAATAAAAATGGGAAGTCGGTCCTTTCCTATCAGATCGGTAATCATTTTCCCATCCCAATGAAAAATCAGAGGGATAACTGTTGGAATTCATTCTTTATTGATTCAGCTTTGGCTGTTCGGAACTGATCTTGTTTTCGTCGTATTGTCTCTCTGCTCAGAGAAAGTTCATTAATATTTTGTCCCATCTTTTCTATCTGATACTTTTGTGCGATCAAGAGTTTTGTCTGTTTTTCTTTTTCTTCATCTATATAATTATCCTATTTTTTATTTGCCTGATTGGGAGTTGTTCCACAGACTACTTGATGATAGATATTGCTTCAATTTATTAGCCTGTCCACAATTTTGTCATTTCTGTCTGTTGCTCTTTGTTTCTTAACAGAAGAATTTCTATCAATACCAGCAATAGTTTCCTTTCTTCCTTTTTCTCGCTGTTCCAACAAGAAAGTTTTATCCTCTTATAATACCAAGTTTCTATTAAGAGTATCAGCATTAGATATATCAAAAAGGTGTTGGAGTTAGAAAACAAAGGGAGCTTCTGTATCCAGTTTTTGATGTACATTATTGTTTCTTTTTCAGAGGTCTCCATTGTTGAAAGATCTGTTCAAGTTTGCTTTGACAGTCTTGTTGATTTTTGATTGGAATCCCGGCTCTGCCCCAAAATTCAGCTATTTCCAAGATGGTAATATTCAACCAATGTTCAATTGTCTTTTACAAATCGATGAGATTTTGTAGAAATAGTAATTTGCAGTGAAGGTAATTTGTTGCCAGTCAATTCAGTAATAGTATTGCCAATTAAATATGGCATTGTTTTAGATCTACTGTTTGGAGCCATTGCTTAAGCTTTAAAATTCTAAAAAATAAAATAAAAACTTAACAATTCAGGACAAAAAGACAGAATGCAAAGAATTTCATTTTTTTTTGTTTTAAGTACTTTAATTGATTGGATGTCTTTGTTTATTGAAAAAGACATCCAATTTTCAATCAGATGGAAGAATATATAAGAGTGTTGTATACTGGTGTTTTTAGCATTACAAGATTAGCTCTACAAATGCATTAAAACAATCCTTGTTATGAAAAATGGATCGACAAACGAAATGAAAAATTTGAACTAAACAGCAATGCACAAAAATGTTATCACAGTCTAAAATAATATAAGGTTCAATTACTCTATTTATTTATTGAAATTTGAATATGAAGATTTTTGTATCAAGTAAAAGCCAGAAAATGTCAATGTTTTAATAATGAGTATTTATTGATCCCTCACTTACGATTTATTACATAGTTTTAGCTTATAGAGAATCTTTATTAACAAAAAGTGTGTAAAAAGGTCGAAAAAAGGTCTAATTTTTCGTAAACAAACCTTGTTCTATCTACTTCAAGTAATAAATTAAACATTTCTGATAATTTGGGACACATAAATTGTAAATTTAGATATCATTATTTTACAATCAAACACATGGATATATAGTAAAAATGTAATTTATAGTACCCTTTACTCTTTTAAACCAATTAGCACCTATCGTTAGTAAAAAAGTAATGAAATATGTTTGATTGCAAATTGACTAAACTAAATTTCTTGTTTTTCAAGATTGGTTGTAACATCAAAGGCTTATTTGATTTTCAGGTCAAAACACTGTTTTTTTCAAAAATTGTAAAATTTCAAAACTTTACAGCCGTTGAGCTACCTATAAATATTTTTCAAAGCCGTTCAAAATTTATTTACGATTTTTTTACCCTAAAAAAAATATACGACCCTCAGAGCTCAACATTTCTCAAATTAAAAAAATAAGATCTACCTTGTTGTGTATTTTAAAGTACTTGTTCTTAGAAAGACTAATTAATTTTTTAGACTGTTAGGAATAAATTACTTTTAAATTAATAAATGGAAAGATTTTGCGACATATAGTATTATTTAAAAGATATTTTATTCGTTTAATATAATATCTAACTCTTACTTCATATTTATACTTTTCAAATTCATCGTTGGTGCAAGTAAACAATAAATAAAATTTAAAAAATGTTATTGGAATATCCCATAAATTGTAGTTTTATCATTTTTTTTTTTTCATTTAAATCAGAAATTAATGATGTAGAATCCCAAAAAAATTAATAAATTACACAACCGATATTCGAGTCGTCAGGATAAACAAATATTCGGAGAACTAATTTGAGGTCAAATTATCTTGAACGAACATATCCCTGTTCAAATGTATGTAAAATGGATATTTTATGCCTTGTAAACCTCATTAAGCTAATAAATTATTAATACTTTCAAATATGGCTTTAAAAAGCAAAATAGTCCACATTATGTTCTAGATAAACTTACAAAAATTATGTAAATTATAGCCTTGAAGGGAAAAAGTAATCTTTGGATCTATGTATAAAGCGCATTGTCTCAATTCCAAAGATTTATGGTTTGTTTAAATCACCAACAAGAAGAAAAGAAAAATATGCGTTGTTTTATAATATTTTTTGTAGAATTATTTTTCATTACGTGCCTGGTTTAATTAAGTAAGTAACCTTATGATTAAGAATACCCCAAAGAAATAATATGTACCTCCAGCGTAATGAGCATATTAAGTTAAATAAAAATGTGTTATTTTCCTTTAAAAAGGGTCTGGCACAACTGATTGCTTTAAAAATAATAATAAAACAACATAACAAAGGAACATTTGAAAAATAACAATCAAGTTTAAAAAATGTATTAATTTCCTATTTTTAAAGTGATGACGTTAAATGATTTATAACTAATTATATTAAATATTAAATTTACACGTAATAATCACCCTTCGTTATTTATTTGGGGTGTTTAAATACCACCGGAAACTGAAATAGCCTTGTAACTTTTTGTGTGTATCATAATATAACTACACTTTAAAGAAAATTATTGAGGTTTCAATGAATGTTTTTATATGTATTCTTATTATCATTTTCAAAAACAATTAATATTATAAAGGGTGATGGAAGGGAAGTAGGATTTACGAGGTCATGTTTGATACCAAACTAATTAATTTAAAAACAATATAGCTTCTACAGTCTACAAAATCTAATATTCTTGTATTTCCAACTACTGTAATAGATTATGAATTTACAAGTAAAATAGTAAAAATAAAATCTTCAATATGGTCACTAATGCTTATAAAATCATATGTAAGAACATCTAAGGTAAAAGTTAAATTTTAAATATCACTTAAATTTCAATTTTATTCCTTGAGTTACTGAAAACACCCAGTGTTAGTATCAAAAAATAATGAAGAAGTAACCCAAAGGTTAATTTCATTTCTAAACCAAACATTGTTAAAAACTTACTTTTCTTAGTTGTATACATTGTTCTAAAGAATATTTATTTTAGTATATGTATGTATACATAATATACCTTCATGATAATACGCAAGAGAATCCATTATTTTTTTTAAAAACCTTAGTAGCATAATAAAATATATATATATATATCGTAATAATAATTAATAATGACGTTTGTGGTTGTTTATTAGTTAAAGTTGTATTTTGTGAGATTTATTTACATAAATATACAGATATTTTGTAATGGTCATTGTTTTAAACTAATTACATATAATTACACTTATGAATGTCATGAAAACTTTTTCTGTTTATGTTATTCTGTCTTATGGAAATAAGGTGATATATTTACTACATACACATTACATTGTCTTATTTATTACATAAATGGACATGCTTGTACTTTCCATAATAAATACTTTATGTATCTTTTTTGAAACCTTCAAAATCTACTCTGATTCAACTAATTCAGTCTCAGTTTAAAATGGAAAATAATAAAACACTAAAAAACTGATAACTGGGAATGATACCCTTACTTATAAGTGTTTGATTTTATGATCTGTCTTCTGCTACTTTTATTCACATACTAACGCGAGCATTTTCAGAAATTTATAGGATTTTCAAGTTTTTCATATCTACAGAAAAAAACCTCATTAAATTATTTTATAGTATCAGTTTTATATAATCATATAAGAGGATAATATACCAAATATTAACAATTTCATCAATGATTAATTTATTATACTTTTTGTGGGTAACCAAAGGATCTGCAACGGAACCCGCACGATTTAAAAACTACCCAAATAGTATGAGTGATAACGATAAAAATGAAATACATGAGAATTGAAAATATATATGTATAAGGGAAGAACTATTTGAATTTTTTTTATTAAATTATATAAAGAAATACGGAAGTTCAACAGTACTTATTATTTACTAATGAGATATAAATAATTAAACAAAACTGTTTTCCAAGTTCCAGTACATATATATTTTTCCTAGAATTGTAAAACCTTAATAACATTATCTCTTTGAATTTATAATCAAAAATTATCGTAGACTGTTAACTGTAAAAATAAATTATTCCTCATTTAATAAATTATTATTAAACGATACATGTTTTTAAAAGGATATGACATCTGCCAATTCCCTTCTATCTCTTTTTTTATTCATCGTTGGGGGTATACAGATTCTTTGATGTATGATGTATTTATTCAAACAAAGTTCCAAATCAATACAAGATTGATCAGTCGACATATTTATTTTATCGGCAAAATATGGGTTCTAAAATAATTGGCTTTTCTTTTTTCAACCAAAAAAATAATATAAATAATACTTGTATCTTGTTTAACTAAATAAAATCTAAAGGCTTGAAAACTATTTGCCGTTCACAAATCCAAACTTGGTCAAAACGTTTCTTTAAAAAAAACCTTCTTTTCATTAGTTAATTAAAATGTTTGATTAAATCAATCAATGTATGTTTTTTAGAGTATAAAATCCACAGTGACCATCTTTATATACAATATGAATCCACGTTTTAAAGTTTTAAATATTTCTAAATCTTTATAGATGAGCTGTCTCCCATTGGTTATGATGGATAGTTAAATCATGGTTAATAAGGACTAAATAATAAAATAAATGGCGATAAACCGATTATTTCCATTTTACATAAGCTAATCCATATTAGCCTTTAAAATTCTTTTGAATTGGGTCTTAGTATAAAATAGCAATAAAAACAGTTGAGCTGTGGTAATAAGCCTAAAGTTATGACCAGCTTTAAGTTTTCAGATTATGTTAATATATTAGAAATAAAATAAATATATAGATATAAGAATATCGAACACAAATAGAAAATCAAGAAAAAGTGCTTTAACCTTACAGAATATACACATATGTATTTGTATAGTTATGCACTAGAATGCTTTACAAAAGTGATAAATACTAAAACAGTTTCTGAAATAGAATGAAAACTCATGAATAGTACGTAGTGATAATAATATCTGTTTGAAAATTAAAAATGCTTTTACAAAAGGGTAAAGTTAGTCAACAATATATTTAGTTATATTGAAACTAATAATCTGTAAATATTGCATTCATTATGTGATTCTTAAACATTTTGAATATATTATGGAATTTGAAAAAATGAAAATTTTATAAAGTCCGTCTATAAAATAATGCTTTTATGAAGTTAAAAAAATAAGAATAATAATTATACATTTTGTTCAGCAAAATTTAAGTATTTATTGAAAATGCAATTTTTGATATTGTTTCCAAAATATGATTGGCTTTGTGCCGCAGGTAAATATTAATATGTTTGAATGCAATTGTAAATTTTTTAATAATATAGTAGTAAACAAAATTGGACAATGTTTGGACATCAACCTCACTCTAATATACAACGATATAGAAAAAAACCAAGCAACAACAATAATATTATAACGAAGAGAACCCTAACATTAGAGCATTTCATGCGTTCCATGTGATAACAAAAACCTTATTTGTTCTATTTTTAACACCTTAGATATATATTTTCATGCATTTCTAATTGACTTCTTAAATGCAATACTTCACGAAAACCTGGATAATACTTATCATAACTTATATGCAAAAAAAGGTATTAAAAAATAAGTGAAGAGTTGTCTAGTAAAAAAATAATTCACCTATTAATAGCAACACATTGTTTTTTAAGGAGAAGTGAAAGGCTCTTCAATCCTGTAAGTTTCAAACATATTTGTACAATCACTGAATTTATTTATTTTTGATTATTATTCAATCAACAACACACTAAGCGTAAAAAATTATTATTACATATGTGTGATCATCAATATCCAACGTAAGATATAAAATCACTAACTCAAATTTTTAATGTTCCTAGAAACATATTGCTGAATTTGCATATTAAAATATCAATGGGATTTTTTCTATTGGATAAAAAGGATGAATTAACTTTAACCATTAGGATTATTATATCTAAAGCTATATAACTATTTTGTCAGGACCATATTATGTAGTACAACACACGTGGCACGTCAAAACAACGCTAAAATTATTTTTACCAAAATTGAGTCTGAATTACATTGTAGTTTTCGATGATTTATCGTCAATTTATATAAATAAACTATTCTGATTATTCATTTAAAGTTAATGTAAATTGCACTTAAAGTAGCAAAAATTCAGCACCAAATGAAAATATCTTGAATCGATAGGTCATATTTGGACCAAATTAGGTGTCATAAATTAAATAAAGGTATTTTAAAATATTTCATATTCTTGGGTGTTTCAATTCATCTTAAAAGTTTTGAAATAATGTATATAAATGTAAAAAAAAAAAAGCAGAAATTTCTTCTTTTTTCGATTTATTTAGGAGAATGCTTTATTGTTAACTGTCATTATTTACAAAAAATTTAATGAATTTCACTTTTGCAGGGAGACCAACCGTTATGTTTTTTTTTCCAGACATGTACTATTTTTATATCATATTCGTTTGTTTTATAAATTTATCAAATGTTTGGTACAAAGGCAAGGCAAATAAATTTTCATTTTCCTAATATGACTGTTTTGAAATTATTTCATATCAAAAAAAAAAAAAACAGATATATAATTTCACAGTTTTACGAAATGTGTATTATTCAAAACAATATTTTTCTTATATATCGCGTGGAGTTTTTAAAAACTAGGTATATATGTTTTCATATATACATTTAACAATGCCCAATTACATCAGCAGTCATTGTAAAATTAAAACCTGTCTATTTATTATAATATAATAAGTAATGTAAGTGTTGATCCTTGGATTATCTAATTCGTCAAATAATACCGATAAAAATGATAACAAAATTAACTTATTGGTTATATTAGAAATATTCTATTATTGCTTTATCGTCTTTACATGTAGCTTTTGTATAATTTAGATCTCACTGAATCTTACATTATACCTTTTAACTGCTCCTTGGTAAAATGAAACATTAAATTTACTTCTTTTTACCAAGGTGTTGTCTTTAAACTATATATAAATAATGTTTTTTACGTGTGCCCAAGAATCTAACCTACGACATGAACTTCATGAGAATAATTTCTCCAAAGATCATTATCCAATGAGCTACTTGTATGTTATTTTGTTACCTACTACAATATTCTTTGAAACGTCGTTAACAAATTTAAAATCAATAATTTGTTATTTAGTAGACACTAATCAAGAACCTTGAAATTGAATATAGGGATATAAATTAAGTATTTGTATTGAAGGTGAAACAAAAATATGACCATTTCATATCAGTATCTGTTGTGGATAATAACATGAAGCAAATCTATGCATTTTTGTTGAAAACCAGAACAGTGTTTATTATAATTTTCTAAAGCTGTTATCAATATTATATAAGAAAATTACTTATAAGTATAAAGTAATCACAAGTGAGTTTACTCATGAATAACTAAGTTGTATATCAATATAACTTATTAAACTCAAAAGTTTTTCGGATTTTTATTGCTTGAAAGACAATTTTTAGAGTAATACGGCGTTTCCATTCAACAAAAGTATTTTCAATAATCCTGCAGAACTGTTAAATTTTTCGAGTATTGTTAGGGCTTACTGGAAGCAAATGACCAATTCATGGAAATTAATTTTGAACTTTGCTTTTCCTCTGTTGGTAGTAAACGAGCAACTAAACTTCCACCACAGATTAAATCCTACTGATAAGTTCTTCAAGACATAATAATATTCAATAATTAGTTAAATGTGGAACAAACAACCTTTTTTCCTATAAATAGAATTAAAAAATTGATTATGCCTCACATAACAAATTCCGTACTCTATTACGTTAAACCATGCCTATTTGCAAGAAAGCCATTAAACCCCAAATTTTGGATTCCCTGGCTGATTTGGTACGTAAGCAATTCTTTCGATTATGTTGTAAACTTTTGGAAGATGTACTCACAAACTCATAAAAAAGATTTTACAATCTTTTCATAGTCATAAATAAAAGTGGTTTTGCTAGAGAATGACTACTTCAAACTTTTTACAATCTACAGTTGAAAATACAGATAGAGACATCTGTTTTACGGTTACTTAAAAGTGGTTCACTTAGTCAACATGACTACTAAGTTTCTGTGGGAATATTTCAAATCATCAATAACGATTAGAGATTGGCATATAATGTCACCTCCTACACAGAGATTAGACTTTAAATAATCTATTTAAATATATAATTTTATCATATAAGTCCTATTTATTGTTTACGCAGCAAAAAGTAACGACACTAAGTAACAAACTCATTAATCCATGCAGATCTATAGAAAAAAACTTATTTGAATTACCCCAAATATAATAAGATCCCTTATTCAATGATTTACGGACAAAGTATAATTTATAAGATAATATATAATTTGTAAATTCAAATATCGACTTTTGTAGTCAAATAATAATAGTAAATTAAAAAATAAGAACAAAATTAAGGAATTATATAGGAATTATAAGCGTAAGTCTGATACTACTTGAAGTTCGACTATAAACATTTGTTCAATTTTAGGGTTACAATACTATTTTTGGGTTATATTTATTTTTGTTTAAATAAAGAAAAAATGTACTTTTCAATATGTGTACATTGTATATATATATGTGATGTGTCAACATAAAAATAATCATGAAAAAAATTAAGAAAATGTTTTTTTTTTAAATTTTTTTTTAATATATATATAACCTATTGCTTTAAATACATATTTGAGTCAGTCATTGGTTCTGTATTCAAATTTGTGGAATGAATTGAAATATTAGGAATTTTACCTCTATTAAAGAATCTCTATTTTGAAGAAAATTGTGTTGGCTCCGATATTATCTTTAAGATCTATGATGTTTTTTTTTTTTTTTTTTTTTTTTGTGAAATCGATTTTGGCTACTTTAAGTGTAATTTTCTGTACTTACAAGGGCCTTAATAAGAATAATTTGTTAAGAACACAAATATAAGCCGCACATAATTTTGAGAAAAGACAATGAATCTCCTTTTGTGTTCACATACGTACATATATCAATTCAATTAGTATCAATTTGACAAACCAATATTTGTGCCTTTCTATTTATTTGATAATTGTGTGTTACACTCATTGCATGTAATAACATGGTAACGAATAACCAAAAGAAACTACCAGGGTTTTTCTATATCTATACACAACCATATATGTATATACTTAATGTAAGGCTTGTAGCATTATTTGACAATGTTGGTCTGTACTTCCTTCTCAAACTTGTACTCGTATTAAGTTGAACATGCATACATATATTTTACAATATAATAATATGTAGAATAGAGTGGGTCGAAAATCATCCTTTCAATTGATACTTTATTTATATAATATATTTAGTGATTTTTTGAAATTTTTACACGATTATTATCAACTATAATTCAAAATTTGAATAATCAATAAACTTGACTGTTATTTTTAATTCTAATAATCAAATGGTTCAAGTATCCTGTTCATTGACAAAGGAAATAAAACTTTTCTTATGATGTTCAATACTGTGTCATTTTCATATTATCTATCAAGAGAGAACCTAACAATATATAAACTTTTTCTGGCATGATAATTTAAAAAAAATATTACCTAATAAATACTGAATAATTAAAATATTAAGTATAGTCATCAGTCTATTCACGATCAAGTAGATGGGGGTAGTTATCCTCACAAATGAAATCAATTATATGAAAAATGTATAAAGGTTGGGCAGCAAAACGTTAACTCAAAAGGTTCCTGGCCTCCATGACCTCTTTTAAAAGGTGGTGTGGGGTCCTTGTGTATTTGGACAATTTAAAATCCATCTTCATGGCCATCTTGTTGGTGCTAGTAGCCACGGAGGAGGCCTTTCATCCAGTTTTTATGGTACTCTTTGATCTTCTTTTCAAAGCTGGACTGGAACTATGGATTTTTTCCCCACTTCAACTTCAGCATCTAGGAGATCAGAAATGTACTTTATGCCTTTTTGCTCACTCATGATGACGAAATGAGGGAATGTTTATTATAGTTTGCTTTAACACAGAATATGGGAGAACAATAATGTCTAATAATAATAACTAATCATTCCTATATCAATGAAAAAATGAGTTTAAATTAACAGTTCACGTTTTGTTGGCCAACCCTATGCGTATTGGGAACCTCCAAAATTGACCTTATATTCTAAAAAGTTATTTTGAATAAATTACACAACTTTTCCTTATACACCGTTTTCAAAATTAGAACAGTTGATCTACTGCCACAAAACAACCCACCCTAATGCAGAAGCAGAAATTACTTTAATAATATTATTTGTGTATGTTTTTTTTTATATGACAATTATGACGACAACAATAACCGACACACAGAGACTACACGAAAATAATAAAGATATAAACTGTTTTTCTGTACATTTGACTAATCAATAAGTATTATTTGCCAGTTCTTTTTGCCACAATATATATATCTGCATATCTCAACTTCTCTTTCAAAAAGAGTCAAAAAGTAAACCCAAATTTTCTAACAAATCTTTATCATCATATCTCCCGACAATTCTCGCATTCAAATTTATATCCAAATTATTGTAGGGGAGAGGTCTCCAACTAAAATTTTCTTTTTCTAGTAGACCAGTGTTCATTTCCCAAACTATGTTATTTTGCATGAATATTAAAATACGAAGACAAAAGAAAAAAGTTTTTAGATTGTTTCTTTTTACTTTAAAAAAAATATATTTTTTTCTTTTTTTGTCAAAAAGCAACAACAATATTTTACATAATAAGACAAAATAAACAATGCAGTTGACTAGCTTAATTTGACATTTTTATTTATTGATTCTATATAAATTGTGAAATAGTAATTTTTCTTTAATAAAAGGCCAAAATTATAAATATTTGTTTTTTTTAAAGGAAAAAAAGTATTTATAAAACAACACACCATGCATATATTCATTGAAAATGTTTAAAATAAAAGATTGTTAATCTTTCATTGGTAAACTTTTTTTATAATGTATTTAGTGAACTGGGTAACAAAGTGGCGCCAACAAAAAAAAAGGATATTTACTTACATGATAAACAGTTAAATATTAACAACAATTATATTATTTAAATTTTGTAAAGTCTTTTTTTTCTATTTGATCAATTTTGCTAAGTAAATATCTCTTGAAAAGATAAAAATACTTTATTGAATATAAGGCATTATAAATAAAAAGCCTTCACAAACATTATCAAGATAAACAAAACATTGCATATAATCAAATGTAATGTTTTAGAAATTTACTGAAAAGTATTAGCAATAATGTGTAGATTGAAAGAATAAGAAACACTTTTTTAAATCTTAAGCTATATAATAAATCAGTTCATTAATGGACGGTCAAGTACAAAAATTTACAAAGTGCAACATCAATTGAAGAACTTAAACGATTTGTTTAATAAAAAATTTTCTTCTTAACTAAAAATCAAATTAAAAAAGAAAACAATCCCAAAAGAAAACTAAATCGAAGAAAATATATACTATTATTAGATATACCTATCTATTTTGTAATTGCGTCAATAAAGGATTAAATTTGACCTCGGAAACGGAAGCAGAAATTGATGACAGTCTCTTTGGCTGATTTGGGAATTCCTTCCGCATTTTGGGCATTAACACGGGTTTGGTGTTACAGGAGGAAATGTTGACGTGTAACTCAACTGTGCCACACATAAATATCTCAATGGGTTTGAGGTCGGTTTAGCTTGGATGCCATACAAATTCAAATAAAAAGACAACCAGAGCATTGTATTTTTGCAGTGTGGCGTGTAACAGAGTTTTGGTGTCACCTAGAGACTCTTTTAGTACCTTCCTGACTCTCAAGTCAGAAAACATATATTATTACATTACATTATTATGTCTGGTGTGGATCGCAACAAAGACACTATATATTTTCCACAATAATGGAATAAATACTTCGTTATATGATCCCATTTTATAAAAGACTGCCAAACACTTATGGGTAGCCGCTAATACAACAAACAATGTTCTACTCGAACATGCACAGAGGTAACAGAGGCTCAAATTTCGTTGTGAAACAACAGTTGTACCCTCTATAATGTAATACAATTATAGAGTTTGAGTAAAAAACTTTAAATTATGTTATTTTTTTCATATTTCTGTTTGAAGGAAAAAGTTTATTATTTGCATACTAATGTCCTTCCGCATTTAAGACACTGTTTTTAACTATTGAACTATATTAACTTTATTTAATTCTTATTATGGACATTTACAACCATACAAGAAATGACTAAAGTTAAGTAAAAAAAAGTTAATAACTTTAATAAGCCACGATATCATATTTTCTTAACCTTACCTCAAAATGCTTCCCAGCTGTATTCTTCTCTATTATGTATATTTTAAATAGTTTAGAGTGAGTTAATTTGAGCTCATATCACTAATAAGGTATATGTGTGGTAATAAAAATTAACAGATAACCAAAACACATCAGGTTTGTTGATTTTTATGGACAGCATTATATTACAGGAGAGGTGTGATTTTGTGATCCTCATAATTAAAAAAAATATATATTTAAACTGATAAATACAAGTAATTTAACATTATTTTAGTTTAGACATCAACTACAAGATTTGCCATAATTCAAAAATATAATATTAATTAATTAAATAGATTTACTAAGAGCAATATAATTCCTAATTTTTTTTTAACAATTTCTAAATATAAATTAATTTGTATAAAACAATAATTTTACTTATAGCTGTTACAAAATAAAATAAAAAAAACAATAAGTTGTTGTTAGTTATAAATCAAAATTAATTCATAATATTATTTCTATAATAACTATTTCATTTCAATTTTATAATAATATTATTTTCAACTTTAATTTACAATGTACATATGCCAAGGAAATGAGGTCAGTACAATATGCGAGTTATGTTTATATTATTATAAAAAAATTATATTTGGTTTTATTAATCATATCATTATCCATTGTACTTTCTTTACATGTATTAATATAATTTAACTTGATTTTAGCCAGGTAATAAGAGATCCGCAAATTTTACTAAATTAAAATGTATATTTAGAAAAATATATATATCAAAATTTTTAAAAGAAAACATAATTGCTTTTGAATTTCTTTTAACTTGTAAAATAATTTTTTAATAATTAACCAAATAGATTCTGTTCTAATGTAACAGATATTGCATTGTATATTATGGCTTCATATTTGTGTTGTTTAGTATACCCGTATTATAGTGTTACCGATATATTCAAAATTTAAAAAAGTACGATGAAAAGTTCAACTTGAAAATAGTTCTTGAATAATTATTACGACGGAAACAAAAACATTTAGATGACATTATTCCTAAGTTTTGGAGATACAAAAATTGTCTTTTATAATGTCATCCTTTTCTAAGATAATTTTCTCCTTTTTTCCTAAACCGAAATTCTAAAAACGCTCTGAAAAGTGCAGTGAATTGCTCTAAATGACTTTTTTTATATCTTAGGTGAATAAATATTAAAATACCGATACAAATTTTAGTTGCAGAACTGGTAGAAAAATATTTGTACTGTGACTGATTATGTATTCCAATTTTTTTTTTTTCATCTACAAATTTAAAGAAATATAAAGTTTAATGTTAAAAATGTTCAAAGCTGATTTTGGAAACATTAAAACTTTCATTCCCCATTACGAATTCTTAAGGATGGAATTATTAACGGGATGAATCTGAGCACTATTTGAATATCTGCTTCTGCATGATATGCAGTCTTTTAAAGATTTCCCAGCTGTATGGAATATACTTTAATTACGTGTTTGATCTGATTAAATGAAAAAAGTGAGTAAGAGTTCATAAATTGCAAGTTTAAGTCCAGTCTCAAAACAGTGTAAAGAGATCACCCGGTAAAAAGTAGGGATTTTATATATTTTATGTCTCAATTTGAGCCCTTCAATTTTTACTTTATGATTGGTTATGTATTGTTATTTCTGTTAAAGTGTTGTTAAGTTTTTATTTTTAAGATTTAAGTGTTCCTTAAAATAATATATTTTATTCTATTTTTATTTATATATTTAATTATAAACACAATTTTTTTAATGTATTTATGTAAAAATATATTAAGATTTAATTGAGAAAGAAATTGAAAAATCTTTAACATTACCATTTCAACGGTCAATTACAATTTTCGTATGTCAGAACTAAGAAACATTTTTTTTCATATCAGGAAAGTGAGAAGTAAAGATATTTTTAGAATAATCTAGGTTACTTAAAAACACATTTCGAATAGATAAATCACCTTATTGCAAAAAAAAATACTACCATAGAACTTGAGTGCATTTTTGTACGTGTCTCATTACATGTCATCATAATGTAGGTAAAATAAATAGATAAATAGGTACATAAAGAGTCATATTTAAATAAACCAATATTGTACGACAAAAATTATTAAGTGGATCAATAAACCATTTTTCTATATATGTACACTGTACAAAAGTGCATAAAGTATACGCAACTTAATATCATATACCGATATAAAAAAGTTTTTAAATAAAAGTACAATATAGTTTTTTTTGCATCAGACAACATTTTTTATACTTTTTTAATTTTCTTTTACTCAATATTATATATGAACATAAATTGATATTCTTTCTATTCGTATGATACGATAAAAGGTAGAAATGTCAATTGTCATTTCATTGTTACTTACTTTGCAAGTTATTGCAATCCAAGGCAGAAAATAAAAGATTAAGATTCTAGAATGATACTTAAATAGTTGTGAAACATAATAATATATTATATCAAGCTAAAAATATAATTTTTTCTTGAGTGTCAAACAGAGTGGCTCATAATTAAAGTCCTATGCAAAAACTACTTATAGATTATATGGTATCTATTAGAATATATAGCAGGAAAAAGTGTGCAGGTAATTAATATTAATTTTCTCATTAATATAAAAAAGTTTAGTGAATAATTTTTGATATTCTGGTTCACTCATTCTTTGTTTCATAAACAAACTTTTATGAGCATTTAGTCATTTCGTCATCAAAAATAAGCAAAAAAGCCAAAAGGCAGCCCATCTCAGATCTCCTAGATTGTGAAGTTGAGGTGGCCAGAATGAGTGCTCCAGGAGACTTGTTTCAAAGATGAATAATGATAGAAAATACATTTCCAGGAAAGCAGAAAGTGGAGAGCAAAATTTAGAAAGGGTCCAATGTTCTTATCTATATTGGAGCAGAAGATTAAGGAGAACCCTACCCAATCGATGAATCGCCTAGCCAAAAACTTGTTGAGGATCAATTTGGATTTTTTTCATACACAAGGACCCTATTTCACCTTCTCATAGAGGTTGTGAAGGCCAATGACCTCCACATTTTGCTTCTCAAACCAGTATTAGGGTATAAACTCAATTACAACTACCTATCAAAAACTGTCATAATACAGTCAATAGAAATTTAATACTTAATGTTCATGAATAAAAGCAACTGATATAAAAGTTAGATATGATATACTCTTTAGAAATTATCAAAGATTATTAATACGTCAATAAATATTTTACACTAAATATAGGAATACATGTTTTAGAAGCACTTTATTTTGAGTTTATGATAGCTTTGATAAGTAACAATGATAGAGTTTTCACCCTTAACCTTATTTACCATAGGTTTGATATTGTCCTACAACTGAGCAAGATCTCATTCTAAATGCTTGAATCTACGTCTTAACAACTTGATGAAGACACTTTGTCACTGACTTGCAAATTATAGTTCAAAAGTCAAAAATTGCCCCATTTTTATAAATCACTTGCAGTATAAAATTTGCCTCCACACAACTGGTTCAATATTTCTAATATGTCTAGCGAAATCTTCACAAACAATAGTCATAATTGACTGAAGTTCAAATTAATAGTGCTCTAATTCTGGACAACTCTGTACTGTGCATTGAATCTTGTTATTCGATTTGCTCCAAATACCCAAATAATAATAGCTAACCGACTATTCATGTGTAAAGAGTTATAGTATTACTCACTCAAATATAATTTACTTTATGAAGTTGCATGAATATTTCGTGCTGCTAATAAATTTTTTATTACTGTAATTTTATATGTCTGGTTTTTTATAATACCGTGGATTTAGAAGATCAATAATCTTCAACAGATAAAAAAATACAACTAAATACTACACTAAAAGTGAATTTGTTTTAAAATTATTAAAGGGATGTGGATTTGTATTATTTATATTAATGAATTGGAGTGCTGTCTACAACATGTATTTGATGTTCATTAAGGCTATAATGTATACAGTATTGCAAACTCCTCGGTGACAAATATTGCCTTAATTTACCCTTTTTTGTAAGTATATAAACATAATATGTATTTATATAACCTATTCACACTCTAAAATAGTTTTTTTTTTTTTTTTTTGCAAAAATGCAAATATTGAGACCTACTTTTCTCATGCCTTTATTATTCCTTAAGTAACTAATTATAGATAAAATTTTATTTGTTATCTTTTAAAAAAACAACAACGACTACTTTCTAGGAATAATCATTGGTGCATTATAGTTTGATTAAATTTATTCACGATCTATATATAGTTCATTGTAGACATAGTTTTGTTCTATATCCCTTACAAAAACGCCATCATGTCCAGCAACATGACACATACTTTGCTCAAAAGTTATGTGTCTTTAAAAAAAATAGACGTGAATATATTCACTTTTTATTATTTTAAAGGTACCTAGAGTGTACATGGGTAGCTTTAAATTACTAATCCAAAATATTAATCTAAAAAAAATGCAATCTTTTAATATTATAATTTTGACAGTGTTGATTAATTGATGTTTCAAGTGAATATTTGACTATTGAATTGGAAAGAAAGCTGGAATAATTCCTCGCAAAATGAAGTCTGGATTACATTTGTATTTTTGCACTGATGATTGTCCTTCATTTTTAACGAAAAATAATTTTGATTAATCCTTTGGAGCTGCTGCAGATTGAACTAAAAGTAGGAAAAGTACACCATTACTATGAAAAAATTATAACTTGATAGGTTTAATTTGAAAAGGGCCTTATTAAGGTTCAATGAAGTATCATATATGAAATAAAATTAGTGAAGCATAGTTTATATTCTTGGGTAAATCAAATCATCCTATAGATATGATTTTAAAATCCTTAAATTGATCAAATTACACATATAACTTATTGAGTTATATGCGTATATAATGTAAGGAAATAATTTGAACATTTCTCACTCTCTTCATTTAAAAAAAAATTGGTTTTTGTATTAACTACTACATACATGAATATATCTTAAAGAAGTTGTAGGGGCACTCATTTCGTTCTTTGCAGGAGAGAATGAATTTATGGGTAATATTCATGTAATAGATTTATTATTAGGTATAAATTTTTGTCATTTCTTAAGTTATTTATTTTTTTAATTTTGTCACATATTTTAATGTTTCAACTATAATTTGACAAAATTTCATTAATCTGATATGAACCATTTATGTGATATTGTAAGTTTGAGAATTCATAATATTGAACAAAAGAAGCATTGAAAATGGAGTAGTAATTTATGTCGAAAACTTCAGATTACTCTGTCGCTGTCAAATAAATATAGGAATATTGACATCACTGAAATTGGAAGAAAAGGTTACATTAAATAACGTTTCTTATATACTTCAAATCTTTTTTTTTATTCCTTAACATACCTACAACTATTTTATTATATAATGTATGAACAAACCCTTATACGAGCACTTCCCGGAATTTTAAGCATCTTCATTAATAAAATAATTATTTTTATAATAAATACTATATTAGTCCTTTTAAGTTGTTATACCCATGATACTATAAGCATCAGTAAACGAATTGAATACTTTTTTAACCCTGTTTTTTATACCAAGGAATTTAGAATATAATTTAGAGCAGTGGTTTCAAAACTGTTTATCAACCAGAGTCATGCATCTTTTTTTGAATGTTTTGCTTGTTACAAAGTATGCTAAATCAAATAATTTATTATTTATTTATGTAATCTCTCGCGGAGCATTTGATGATACATCTTTGAGCAGAAGGGTTTCTAACTAGACCCAGTTCAAAACTACTACTGTAGAGCATGGATAGTTTCTAAATAAATAAATTATTATGTTCCAGACATGTTTTATACAGATAAAAACTTCTGTCACTCGTCATTGTCAGGACATATGAATTATCAAAAAACACGTGACACACTCTTTAAAACTTTAACAATTAATTCCGTAACTTTTTTATTGACTCAGACAGTACCAGTCTGAAATTTGAATGCATGATGTCTATGGTAATTTAAGAACTTGCATATACTATTGTGCTTAAATATGATACAAAATATATTACAAGGATATTTCAGTATCTGTGCATACACTTTAAGTAAGTAATTAAGAGAGGGGTAAGATTTGCAAGAGTGACAAGTGTGGAAATAACATTTACATGATAGTGTAGTTAATAATAGGTAAAAAAGATGACAAAAAAAAAAAATGGTGATGAGTAGATTAATAATACCATTTATTAATAAATATATTCAAGTTCAAAGGTAAACTTTTTCTCTTCTCACTCACCTGTCATTTCCCTCCCCTTTCTCTCTTTTAATGAGATGTAACACGTATATAAAATAAAATACATGCGTATATCCGAGTATGTACTAACATGAAGTAATCTTTCAAATTTCTTAGAGATGTTTCATTTTGTCTGGTCATCCACGGAAATGAAAAGTATTTTACTTAAGTGTAAAATAAAGCTCGCAACTTTCTCCAACCAAAAATATCACCACTTGTGGTGATGTTATGTATGTACATACTCGTATATGAATGTGTTTCGGACAATGTGGAAAAATGAGCATTTTACCAGTTCTGGGGTAATTTACAAAATCACCGTTAAAGCGTAAAGTAACAAATTGAGGGGTCATTTACGTTCATTCACATTGTCAGATAAAATGATTATGGGTAATTAAATTGTTAAACTATTAATTGCCAGCAATTGGATCATTAAGGATTTGATGATGATAAAATTTCGTTGGAAACAATTTTGATAATCATATGCATTTACATTAACATTAATATTGTATTTGGACCATCAAACTATTGCATAATAAAAAAATTGTCATGTAAGATTCTATTTAAAATTGTAGGTTGTTTAGGTGGAAATTTGGTCCCAAAGGGGGCTCAAAACCTATAGCCTCTGCCATCTTGAGTATGGAGAACCCCTTCTAATATCCTATGATACACTCCGGTCAACAACTAATGTAGGTGAATAGCTGGTCCCCCACAGGGATCAAAACCTGATGTCGCTAATTTGTTTTTAATTTTGTCCTTATCCTTAAATGAAAAAGTAAACTGACCACTTTTTCGGAAATTTTATAGATTTATATATAAAAATCTTAATTTGAATTTAGAATCCTAATTTGGTTTATGAGACTTAATTTCATATCAATATGAATTTTCCTATCAAACTAATTTTTAATTATGAAAATTAGTTTTGTCTACTTAGTGTGCAATTTTTTTGCACCTCTGAATAAATAATCTGAAGGATTTGTTAGCAAAAGTGAAAGATAATTAGTTTAAGATTACGATTATAACCCATACTTATTTTGGAGATAGATCAAAGTAATTTTTGTATCGACGTTATAATTTTTTCAAGTTACAATTAGTATGTCTGATTTAATCATAGTACTAATTATTTTAACTACCAATTACATAAGTAATGAATAAACCTTTTTCATTTTATGTAATTTTAGCAGTACTTAGATTTTTCGAATAATGTCTGGCCTACGATAGTAACAAACATAAAAATAAAATCATTATTTCTAAAAGTGTATCTATGGTAATTTCAAATATGGAGTTAAATTTTATTTTCATTTATTTCTAAAGGAATGAAATTTTTAGCAAAAAAAGCTACTTTTTAATACAATTTGATTTGAAAATTAAAAATGCCTTAATTTTTTAAGCCAAAGATTTATTATTTATATAATTAAAAAGGTTTTTCAAAGAGTAAAATTTTGTTAACAATTAACTTAACCATTTTTATTTCGATCTATTAAAATAATTTATTGATAATATATTTAAAAGTTGTGGAGCTGTAGATAAATTATCTAATTTATCGCAAGATACTTATCAATTTGTAATTTTTATACCAAAAATGCGTTGATATTTCTTTTACTGATTTAAGATAAAATATAATTATAATCTTTGTAATATATGTACTATGGAATATTTTATAAATCTAAAATACGCCTTATTTTCTCTTAATTTTTTGCTCACAGTTGGTCCTTCAGACATTTATAAAAAAATTGTTCTAATTCAATTCTCTCTTTCATTTCAAAATTATTTTAGTAATATGAAAAAAGATGAATTAATTGAAGTTGTTTTATCTTCAGAGTATTTCTTGACTATACTTATTTATAAGAAATAGTGTAAATTCTACATTAAAAATGATTTATTTTATATTTATGTTGTAACTTGTACATGACATAAATACATATATAGTATGATTTTAATATAAAAAATAAATATTAAGCAAACGCTTTAAAACCGATGTATGGACGTCATATTGTGGCATATTGTTATATTTATGCATGTAAAATATTTAGTAATAATAAACTATTAACTGAATATTTTGTAGATCGAATTGAGTCGTTACTAACTCCTGTTTTTGATTTGATCCATAAAATAAATTAGAATCATAATTATTTTTGCAATTTATTCTTCCCGTAAAGGCATACTAGGGAGGTAGTGATTTGCAGGATCGAGTTATGCTTATATATCGCTGAGTGTTGCTGGTTTGTAATCCGGCTTCTATCTATATCGTCAATGAAGGACCGTAAGAGAAACAATACCATAGGTCAATTATAAGACAATCAGTGTCGGATGTGTGGATAACAACGTTATTTGGAGACAATAATACAGTATGTTTGCAAGATGGTAAAACATACAACAATCAGCTTCTTCATGATCGCTGCACAACCCAGCTTCTACACTTCTAACGATTCTTCCTTTGCCAAATTTGTAGCTGTACGATGTATCTCATGAAATAGCAAAGAGTGTTTTCTGTTTCAACACACAATCCAAACTATAATCCTCTCAACTCTTGAGAAGGAACTTTATCAATGACTCTTTACAACTGGTATTTTTGAGGGATTGAATCAAGTTATTTGGGGGTTCTGAGATGGTTCAGTAATATGGTATACAACAGAAGATGAATTAATAGAATTTTTCTCACAATCCTTGATTGATGGAGACAACAATTTGTCAAATATTAAGTAAATAATGTCCCCATCTGATGAAAATAATCTTCTTTTGGAATTAAGTTAGATTCTTCAACATGTCTGGACAGAATAGAAGAGTTCATCTGAAGATGTAGGAAGAACAGTACATCGATGAGGGTTACATTCATTGATGCAAGAAGGGTTGTGGAAACTTGAGACTCAAGACACTTCATAAGTGCTGCATTGGAAGTTTTTTGTATTGTTCCATCTACATGAATAATTGACAGTGGAACCGATGTAAGTGAATACTTTAAAAAATTTAAATTCACATTATCCATGGCAAATGTCTTTGTATTTTGTAAATGTGTATTTATAAAGTTTATAATACAATGTATAATTGAAAACATAGTAAATTTTGGATTATTATAATGTACTTACAAAGTTGAATCAACATATTGTTTTAATTTAGGTGGGTGAGTGAGTGGTACTTTTTGGGGTCTCTGACTTAATCTGCTTTGGTTTTTAATAATGACCTGAGATAGTAATACATATTAATGCATGTTTTGTTTAAGTAGTTTATGGTGTGAAAAAAATAATAAATTCAACGTTTTTGGTGCGATTTTTTTTTTTTTTTTGGGGGGTCCGACCTCACTTTTATGACGAAATCTTTTGTAAGTCATAGTTTTTTATGATGTCCTGACATAGTGCGAAGCATTGGGTGCAAATTTAAAGTTAGTAAAAATGTAAAATTTGACGAAATTCTTACTTTGAGACCTTCATACTCCACGTATGATAATTCACGACTGATCCAGCCAAGTTACACTTGGCTGGATCAGTCGTGAATTATTTTTACTACCTAAAAAGGATAAGAAGTCAAAAGCGACCACAAAAATTTGTAGTGTAAACGGGGCTTATACTTTTTTGGTTCGTGTTGCATAATAGTAGTTCCATATATTTTATTTTATTATTATTTTTCCCAGCTCCGTTCTGCCCTCTACAACTCGACTGTTTAAAGGTGTTGATCAAACAAAAGCTGCCAGCATTGATGAGATAGAGCCAAAAAGACATCATCAAAACAACGCTAATCCTGCATATATTTGATGATGCGCAAGAGGCTCTGGGACCTCGGATGGGAAGTTCTTATGCATCTACCCTAGTTTTGACTATACATCTTCATTTAATGGAAAGGGGAGAAATGTGCAGAAGTTGGATTGCAGTTCTTTACCACCATGGTCACTACTCCAAAAGATACGTCAGCCTCATTTAGTTGCAAGACGGTTGAATACTACACTTAGATCGACCAAGGCAGAATTATCTCCACTGGTTACTACCAGTTGGTGTGGGCTGAGGGCAATTCTTCTCCAAAATCATTAAATATTTATTGCACCGAGGCAGATATCTTCCAGGAAGATAGTTCAGAAAGTAAGTTACGAATTGCAAGTTTCCGTAACAAAACTTTATAAGTTCAAAATAGCTTCAGAAAAAACTGAAAGTGTTAGAAACTGAAAAAGTGTACAAAATCTTCGAATAAGTGGCTAAAATAAACAAAACTGTTCATGTTTCTGATGAAAAGGGTGAATTCAGTTTAAAAGCTGAAAATTCTCATGCATAAGTTTTGCCCAACTAACATCCCTACTAGTGTCATATATATCATATTGAATTTTATCTTAATTTTTAGATAAGTAAATGGATAATATTACTTAGAAAATGATTTTTATGAAATTATATTTCTTTTGTGTTTTTCCTTTAAGTGCATGTTGACGAAGATGACGATACTTGTGAGGAAAGTGCAGGCAGTGACGAGCAAATGTTAAATCCACACCATCCTTGCCAAATATCTTTCTAATTTTTATTTAAATATGTATCTATAAACTTTATAATACAATTTGTAACTGAAAATATGAAGTGTTGGTTTTTTATGATGCCTTGTACTATAAATTAATGCAAGTTTTCCTATGTACTTTATGGGGTGAAATAAAACTGTAAATTCGCCGTTTGTGGGGAATCATTGGGGGGGTCTGACCTCACTTTTCTGAACGTTTTTTTTGTTGTTGTTGTTGAATTATGGTGTTTTACGGTGTCCTGAAATAGGACTATACGTTGTCGCAATTTTAGTCAATCAAAAAATCCGTCCAGGGACTATTTTCATGAGGGTGTAGAGGCCAGACCCAGCAGGGTGGGGGGGGGCTAGGCTGACAAAATAAAATTCAATATTTTAGATGACAAAAGTAATTTCAGGGGGCACACCTTCTGTACTTTATTGGGTGAAATCTTCTGTGGGAGGCTCTCGGACTATTAGTATTGTATATACATTCTAATTTATCCTTGAAATATTGTCGTGGACTTATCTCAAATTGACGACGATAAAGAGTGTTTTCGAGGATTCTCTTTTTTTATAATTACACTTGATACGTTCAGCTATCCAATGAGATACTTTTAAACGTTTTGAATTTATTCATCTTGAAGCTGTCAGCCTCTGAATAAAAATCACCAATTTTCCACTTTAAAACAAATAAATCAAGGTATAAGTATCATGTAGAATTTTTAAAAATGCTTATAGAATTTTTTAACATTTGGTTCTAAAATATATTAACATAATTTATCCTTATCTTTAATACCACACAAGCTTAAAACAGATTTGGGCAAAACAATCCACCAAAACAAAGTGCTTGTAAGTCGTGCCCTCTGATTGTAAAAAAAATGAAACTTTTCTTCTTCAAGACCAACGGTTAAATTGGGGCTGAGGACAACTATAAGGTTCTGAGGTGGTAAATCTCGCACTGGCTGAACGCCAACTATCCAGAAGACAACTCTGTTTGGACCCATGAGGTTACCCCCAGCCATACGGCCTTAAAGATACAAAACTTCATGTAGGATCACTTTCCTTACTTCTGGTAAAATACCTTCCGGCCCTCTTCAAGTCCTGATCTCAATCCTCTCCACGTCAGTGTGTGGAGAATATTAGAGAACAAGGTTTTGGGAAGACATTAAACGTAAAACTATAGGAGCTCAAGGCCAGTAGGCCATGGGCCAACATGTCCACCGATTATATTGTGGCAATCTCCGTAAAGGTCTAACCTCGTGTGGAGGGCGTGATGGATGCTACCACCTTGAATAATTCTTGCCAAGATTGATTGCGAAAAGTTTCTTCAATAAATTTTTTTATTTTTTTAATAAAAAGATATATTTGTTTTGGTTTTGCTTCTTCATAACAGAAAATTACCAGTATGCACTCTGTAGTAGTTACATCATTAAATAAACAGATATCACAAATACTATAAATAGAAATTCAATCAAATTGGTAAAAAACAAAATAAAACTCTTTTTAGATATTAGATGTAGAATAATCTAATTATATATACTTTAAAATAATTGAAATGAATATTAACTTTCAGAATATAAAGAAATAATCAAGAGAATAAATAATAAGTTTTGATACATAAAATAATTATTTAGGTCTAAAATGGATGGCCAATTAATATGTCTGATTCATATACATTATACATACATAGATTGATTACAATGATTAAACGTACATGTTTTCATTTTTACGGATGGTGTCAAAGGTTAAACAAAAGATTCCAAGTGTTCAACTTCTTTTAATTACTATATGTAAAAGGTCCTTTACGGTAGAGATCAAACAGGTTGTTATTAAGAAGAAAATTTCTGTATGAGATTTTTGAATATAATATACATTTTCAACGTGAAATAAGTAATTATGGTTTCGATCAACTCAAGCATGTGTCTATGTGGTAGGAAAAATGACCTGTGAAGACTAAATCAGGGAATGTGCCCAGGACTTCCTCAGGTGATGCGACTATAAGTCTATCATTTCTGCATTTCAAAAGCTGGTCGACAGATCTTCTTTTCTGAGAAAAGTTTCACAGTCAACACATGACTCTTTAAGTATTGAGGAGCTTTTTTTGCATTTCTTAAGTCTTAAAGCCTTCATCTTGTTGATGAGGAGATGCCTTCAAGTCTTGACAAAGCTCTTAAGTCCAAAGTCATCATGAACTGCCTTCGTGATGGTGATCTAGTTCAAGTTGAACTCGTCAGCCAAGCGACACATTAATGCTGTTGGTTCTTCCTTGATCTTAGCCTCCAGGGACTTAACAAATGTTTAATCCCGCTTCAAACCTTTTCCCCCACTTCCTGCCTTCCTTATGACTCTTTTTCCACTGTCCTGGGCCTCCTGATGCTCCTGAATGTCCTCACAGTCACACCGACAATATCTAAAATTATTTTTGGATCAACATCTGCGAGGAGAAGTCTTAAACCCTTTGCCTTCTTTTTCTGTTAAATCATTTTTCGTCCAAGTTTGATCAATACAGAATAATTTGCTAAAAAAACAACACAGGTATAGAAACATGGCATGATATGCAACCTGAAATCTTCATTAGCAAAAAAAAAAATTTTTTTGACGAGGAAAATTTCCCTGTCACATTTTTGTATAATTATAATGAGCTTCAGCAAAAATTAAGTGCACATACATTTTCATAATAAATATAATAGACTAAAAAATTGCTGTAAAGGTGCTACTGACACTGGAAACCTCGTTTAACCGCTTCAATTCCTTCTTGACCATCTTTCGAAGATTATCAGAAGTAATATTCGACTGTTGAAGGAGATAGCTTGATTTTTCATTTCACATTAGTGTTGATCGGTATGCAAGAACTAAAATATTAGCATTGTAATGAAGCGTTTAAAACGCTACTTTAATAATATGATAATAGAACTGCTACGTAAAATGCCACAACACCATAAAAAACATTGAACGGCCAATAATGTACATACCCAAATTTCTGAGCGTCCCTTCACTCCAAAGAAAACTGTCCTTCATGAAACAATCAATAATAATAATTTATATTTTTTAAAAAGACCACCACTTTGTAGCTAGCTCACATCCAAGCAACAATTCTATGGATATAAATGGTTCTTAACGAAATTTTTGACGTACATAAAATTGGTATCTTGACAACTCTCTTTGGCACATGCTTAGACTGAGAAGTTGATTCCAATTTTTATAATCTGCTCACAACTTGCACGGAATCATATTCTATTACAACTTTAATAATAATTAAAAATCAACATCGATACATTTAAAAAAAAGAAAAATAATTAGGCAATTTTAAAGTTGAGGAAGAAGAGGAAAAACAAACTAAACAGGCATTATATCTTTCCTCTATATCACTACTTCCTACATTTTGTCAATTATGTCTGAGCAATAATTCATTTTATATCATATCTATTGCTAACATATCAAATTCCTTTTTTTATAATTTCAGTTTTCCTTTTATATGGGCCTGGATTAATTTGCATTCAGCACTTTCTAATATTAATTTGTATTTAGTTATTATTATTTTATTTACCTTTAATTCTTGGATAATTATTGTAGTTTGAAAGGTTCTCTTAAAAATGTTTGTTTCTGACTATATATATTTTGGTTTTAGTCTCATTACCTAAAAGTTTTGTTTTGGTTTTGTCAATTACGGTGATCTTCAAAGTTATGATAATGTCTTAGTTCATGTTTTAGATATCGATTTCGATGCTCAAGTCTTTGTATTAACGTTACATCAGTCCTTAATATGGATATTAAAATTTCCCTGTCCTATGCAGCCGAATCTTGTTTCAGTAGTTGGACCTTAAAAATCACCAAAAATCAAAAACGAAGATTTTTTTTACAATAAAGTGGAAAAGTTTTAATGCACGAAAATAATTATTCGTCATTATTAATTTTGACCTAATTAAAGCATAATATATTTTTATAAATATGGATAAAATTGATTGATGAATGTGTTGTAGGTCTATATTTGTTATGTTATCATATAGCAAAGATTGTTTTATACGTCTTTTGTTCTAAATTGGACATGCCCTTCAAATTTAGGATGCGACTTTACGCGAAAATTTGAAAGCCTTTTCTTCAAACTTTGTAGTATCTTGGTCTCGTGTTAAGCAGTCTTCAACCCATCATGACAGCTGTCATTCAAATAGCCATTATTTATATGTATTCAGTTATGTAACACAAGTGAATAAAATAGCTTAAAGATAATTTAACAAAACTTGTATTCTAGTCAAGACCTTATTTTTAGACATTATATAATTATGATAGGGTGGGATATAAAAGAGTATACTTTTGGGTAAAAGGATGATTTGATATTCTGTGACCTAACAATATATATATTTTTTATCACAAAAAAAATCTATTGTATATATCTAATTTGCACAGCTGTTAATTTTATGTTGGCACCTGTCAATGTATATATACATAAATACATACATATATCGTTTAGGTTATATTTATGTCTGTGAAAGAAATAAAATATATATGTCTAAAAGGCACACAGAAAATGGTAATAGTAATATTTTACTTTGATAATCACAGTAATGTAAAAGTTCAATCGTCTGTAACAACAGCAAGAAAAAAATATTTTTTTTTTTGCAATAGCCATTAGTTTAGATTTCATTTGAATCAACCATTTCATATTCTATAAGTATATTGGTCGTATAAAGAAGAATACTTGTTCTTCTCAAAAAAAAAAAAAAAAAAAAAAAAAAAAAGAAGCTATATTTAGTAGGCGTTTTTCTGTTCCGGGAAACTCCTTTTTTAGATATGTAAAAGGATTCTGTTACTTTATAATAATACTTAAAAACTTAATTTTTTTTTGATAGATTTGAATAACAAATGAATATTTGAAGCTAGTCCTTCACACATAATCTCAATTATTATGCTTTGAATTATTATAAGTGTAAATATTAGTTCAAGACTGTTTTTTTAGGCCTCGGATGACGCTTTTATGGAACTCTGTAACCGATGACACCAGTGACAAAAACAACAACAATACAGTTATTGAATACTTACCTAATTTTGGGAGGAGCTAAAGGTTGTATAATTATGAAATACATAATCTGACCCAAGGGCTCAATGTCAAATTACACGTTGCTTGCATCTATACTATACTTTATCATAAATATATTATACAATGTAAATCTCATACTGCTTCCAAAAAAGAAAAAAAACTATTATATTAAAAACAAAATCTTTTGGATAATTTTGGATTAGTTTAACTCATTTATCTGACCCATAAACGATGTGTAAGTTTTTTAAGTTGATCGTAACTTCTGTATTTCCCTTCTTCAAACACCAATTATATCATAAACCTTTACATATCAATATTATATATATGTAATTAGTGGGTATAAGAGGAAAAAAGGTAAAAGGGACAAACGTAGTGGTAAAGTTCCATGACTTATAACATTTTGGTGCTTCGTTGAGCATTATTTGTAATCGATACAACGCGTCATATGCAAATCACAAATTGTAAAACCATAAAATCAAGGGATGCTTCAATAAATAAGTAAAGCTTAATTTAATCAATTAGGTATAATTAAGTTAAACTTCTATTATAAAATAATAAAATGTAGATTTCCCGGGAGAAAAACGCTAATAGCTCCTATGTAGGTTAGAATATGTTTAATTCTTAGAAAGACCGCAGCCATTACAAATAAAAAATAATAAAAATGATATATATATTTTTTTTCTGGTTTGGTTAGAAGGGGGGGGGGAGATGAAAATAAATAAAGAAACTTGGAAACAGGGGAATCACGAAAAATCTATTTATTTAAAGGAGTCATAAAAAAATTTTATACATATACTATTATAGTCTATGATTATTTTTGGGATAGGTAACCACGGCAAAACCAAAAACAAAAGAAACCCTTAATATTATTAGCTCTTTCTATGCATTTCAAAATTTATATCAGGAGTGTTAAGAAAAAAATGCACAATTAGCACTTTTTTAACACAAATATAGTTGAAGGTAGTTTTGACACGAACAATTTCACCGCCAGTGATTTTGCTGCATACATTTTTGCCCCTGACAATTTCGCCTCCTTGATATTATGTCACATGACACATTCGCCGCCTTTAATCGAACTGATAATATAAAAACATTATTGCCATTCGAAATTTAACTTTTTAATTTAGTTCTTTAATGTTAAAATATTCCTTTCTTTTTATCAATGGAGATTCTTTTATTTCTTCAGGCCTCAACCAAGATCATATCTGCAAATAAATTGCTAATACTCAATGAGTTCATTTGAAATAACCTTATCATCCGGATCAGTGACATGTAATAAATGCTATTTTTTCTTTATTTCCACCTCACTATTTTATTATTTTCTAATTTATAGCCAAAATTGTGTTAAAATTGGCCTGCCTCTATGTAAAAATATCAGAAATCAAAAATTAACGTGGAATCCTGACAGTCTAAAGAATGTTTGAGAGGAGAGTAGCTTAGCTGTCGCGACGTTTTATTGGATCAGCTGCGTATATAAACTCAAATTTCAATCCATGTTAAGCCAAGACATATAGGCTGGAAATAAAGTCAATCTTAAATTCCACTGCGAGCCAAACTAGAAACTCCTAGACTAACTTTAAATGTTATTTTACGTATTTCATGAGTATACGTCCTAATAAATATTTTATAGAAAGTTTTGTTTGCTTTTCAAGAAATAAATAATACCAATAACAGCTTAGATAATCAAAAAACGTCATGTTCAAATTGCAACTATAAACAGTCTCAAATGTTTACTTCGTCGTATTTTATAAAAATATCTACTATAGCTTAGATTCAATACTCAAAACTAAATTTAAAGTTTCAATCTATAATGTAATAAATTTTAGGCCTCGTGTTCAAATTTATATGATATATTGAACCAATCTAAGGTCTAATTGACCACATTTAAATAAAATTCATCACTTTCTAATTATTCCATCTTGACGTCTAATTTTTGCTACTCTAAATACAATTTAGAATGCCTTCAAAGGATAAATTTGAATACCTTTTTATGTAAATTAATGATAATTTTGCAAACAATACAAATGTAATTCAGGCTTAAATTTTGATAAAGATCATTCTAGCTTGATTATGCCTTGACGAAACACAATTATGTATTCTTAATTATACGTTTTTATTCATTTTGATAGACATACATATATAACTTGTCATTGAATTATGTTACTAACTAAGAAAAGGATTTGATTTTGGTGGTGTATTTATAATTAGCTGATTCTCTCATTAGAATAAATTAAAAAAATAAAAACTTAATTTACGCAGATGTATGAAACTAAACTATATCCTTTAGTTTGTTGAAACAAAAAAAAATATATATATGCAAACTAACTCTTGTAGATTAACAAACTAAAAGACCACCTTGCTTGCTTTAGTTCCAAGCAGATAACTTCTTTTTTTTTCCTATTTACTCGACCATTTTAATAGTACATTTATATTATACTTATATACTAGGTAATACAGTAAATAAAAGCTTTTAGTTCAGACTTGATCAGTCTGTGTTTCACTACTTGCTTTAACTAAATTACTAATTTTATTAAATCAATCACTTATATTCAAAGAAACGAAAGTTAATTCGTATGAAAGATAATTTATAATATTTCGATATGTCCGCTGAACCTTTATATAGATAGATTTTTCAAAAAAATGTTGATATTATTATTGATTCGCAAAATTTTGGTAACATATTTGTAGTCCAAAAGTGTTATGCACTTATTCTCAATTGATTATACTGTAGATAAAATTTTACTCCAATTTTACCAAGTAATAATCATAACAAATAATATATGTACTTTCTACTTACATTTTTTTAAATTTTTATTTATCTTCAATTAAAGATAAATTGAAGACAAAGTTTTTGTGATGATTCAATAAAATGCCGTAGCAAAGGAATATTAAAGATAGCTCGAATACCATTGGACACTGATGTCAAAAACATTTGCTTCCAGTTCAATTTATTAAAAATAAGACTGCCTTGATCAGACAAATTAGCAACTGTAAGGTTTATCTTTGTTCATTCTATAACTTAATAACTTCTCACGAATGAAAAACATCGCCTGATCATTTATTTTAGCTTTTAATTAGTTATAATTAACCTGTGCGATTTATAGAGATTCTGATTTTCAAAATGAACAACTTACATAAAAAGTAAATATTTTAAACGCTTTCTCTACAGAGTAATCGACAAAAATTGGGCTGGTAAAGCAATGAAAAATGGAGTTATAAATATATTTTTAATGTATCTATGTATTTCATTGAAAATTTACAAAATGTTACGTCAACTAATACACTTTTAAAACGAAATAAAAGTGCACCTTGCATAAATCACAGCTTTAACACGGTGTTAAAACTTTGGCCACTCCCTCGTTATTACTGGCACAAGTGAGTCGAGGTAGGGGTGAGGAGTAAGATTGTCGTTATTGTCAGTGATGCCGCAGCAAAAATAGTGAAACAGATTCTTTTATTTTCTGTAAACACATAATTTCAATCTGGGTTATTAACTGGTTCTTCTTTATAATTTGAGACTTATAGACCAAGTCCTTCAAATATAAGTCAACTGTTTTCTTATATACTTTTGTTTTACAGGAATGTTTTTTTTAATTTTTGCATTATAGCTAATTTTGGTATACAAATTTTCCTTAAAAGTCTCAGTTAACACAAAAAATGTTATGTAACTTCTGTAATTGCACTTGGTATCCTTTTCAACCATTTATTGGCTATAATATGCTATACGGTTTGGATTTCAACTTTGACAATCTCTATAATTTTCTTTTGAGGAGCTTGGACGTCAAAAGGAGCATTTACTATTTCTTTGGTCTATTTGCAGTACCACTTTTAGAATCCAGTAAATTCAACCAAAACAAGGATTTTTTTTTTTTTTCAAAACCTTATATAACTTAAAATATGAGCATACACAAACTTAGTGCAATTTATTATTTTTATCGTGAACTTTGTAATATAGTTGTAATTTGGGTATAATTAAAAGACACGTTTACAAAATAAAATTAATAATTTTTTTATGAAGTATAATTCACAAAAGTCCTTATTTGAATTTAAAGTAATACCTTTCTGGACTATTTAAATAATTTCAAGTTGATTGGCTTTTAACTATATTTATGATAATTGCAAGATGAATAAATTAAAATATTATAATAGAATTACACATAATTATATTTTGTCTAAACTTTTTGATATAGTAGTTATTCTTTTATAGTCTTCCGGTAATTTCACCTTAGATTCTATAAATTTACATGACTATTATTATTTTGTATATTGATTAAATTTTGGTCCAGACATTGATTGTTACAGCTATGGTTTTTTTTAAATCAATAGATTACGAATATAAATTGTATGTTTTTATAACGTAGATTTAACGAAACAGTATTATATATTTATTTACAATATGAAGGTTGAATACTACATCTTTCAAAATTTTAGAAAGATACCATTGGAACTGACCAATATACATTTTTATTTCTAAGAACTTTGTATATTATAATTTTCAAACCTAATTATTTTTCCTTTTGAAAATTTTACATTTAATATTCTACAAACAAAAAAAGATTCTAAAATTACTGAAACTTTATTTTGATGGTGATAATTGTTGAGGATTGAAGAATATAATATTATAAGTTTTTAGAAATAAATTATTTGTACACAATTGATAGACGAGGTAATTTATTTTTAGTCATGTACTATATTCATTTGAGCTGAAAATCTCATTTTTTTCAAAAAGTGATCCCAAATATAATATCGTCTAAAAAAATATATAATAAAACTTAAGGATAATTTTAGACAAAAAAAATTTTTTTAACTTTTTTTCTTTTCTTTTCATCATAGGTGATACATTACAACAAAGGTTTGCAAACATTTTAATCTGTATTCCATATGAAATAATATCAATATATACTTGTAACATTATTATTTAAAACTTTTGAAATATGTCCATTTTCGATTAAATGTGATGTACAAATTTTTGTTGTCTTTTCTGTACAAAATATTTTTTTATTAATTTTCTTTTATAAAAACTCAACTTCCTCCTGTTGAAGCTTCGACATACCGCTAAAGGGTAGTTTTTGTTTCACAGTTGAATAATCACCGTTTTACAATAATTATTAAGTCATATATATTTTTAAAATATTTATAAAGGCCCATAAAGTAAAAATCAGCAAAAATAGTTCCAATATACTTTGACGAAATATAAATGCAAATTGCGAGGTTAAAAACAGATTTGCAAGCATAGACCAGGAAAAATTATTCAGGATATTTAAAAAAAAAGACAAAAAACATTTATAATTCTTAGATCTTGTAAACAAAGCTAATCGAGTAAATTAAGAAAACTGATGGAAGAACCATAGCACATAAATATCACTTTCTTGAAATAAAAAAAAGTAAAAGATTATAAAGAGAGGGTTATGATCAAAAAAGTAAAATCAGGTTCTTTTAATATGAGATAAGTTGTGATAAAAACTTTGAAGAATTGATAATTAAACTTAAATAAAACAAGTACATTTGGCCTTTGATAAACTATTAAATGTACTAAGTGCCCGTTTATTCTGAAAACTTGAACATTAAAAATATGAAACAATATTTACATGTAATGCCAAATCTCCAATAATTTGAAATATGAAAAAAATAATTTCTCCTATTTTAATAAATTATAAAATTTATGACAAAAAAACATTTTTTTGATGGTTTATTACATAGTCCATTAGTTTCTTTTTTATATTATGAATGTTGATGTAAGGCATATCTTCCTTTTTTATGACCCAAATAACTATTATTTGATATTGTAATTTAACAAAAATAAAACATTTTTTTAAATAGACAAATTGGTAAATATTTGAGATTTAAAACAGTTTTGAAATTGTAAATCATAAAATTTATATCCTCTAAGGATAGGAATAAAATTGTCCTAATTATATATTAAAAAACTTATCACTCTTAAATAGATATATAATATATGTATATTTTAACATTATTTATTAATTTTATAGTTTAAAACGAATGTTTTTAATAAGTATTTGAAAAATCCAATTCTCCTTTTTTTGATATTAATGTGTTTTTTTTGTGATATTTTGAGATTTTTATTTTTTCATGTTACTACTTTTAATATTTGTTTCATAAAAAAGTTGTACAAAGGGTTTTTGTCACTATAAATTATTAATTAGTTATTATTGTTCGTAAAGTTTCCAAAAAAAATATTTTAATTTGTTTGTGACATTTTAAATTGTCAAATAAAGTGAGTTCTTGACATTCTGAAGGATTTTCTTTTAGATCGTTTACTTAGTATTGAAAATTTTGACTAATGAGACTCAATAAGTAAAATAAATAATTCGCCGATGAAAAAAAAAGATCCTCAATAAGTATAAATCCAAAATTTTATATTTATTTATAAGAATTTAGAATTTGTCATGAATAATAGATAAAACTGAGATTATAACTCAAATGACTTGTCTGATAACTTCAGTGATACTCAAACTTTTTATTCGTACCCCCACCCTCCTTTTTTATTCAAATAAAATTAATTTTCAAAATGTTGATAAAGTAAAGTTATTATTGAAACAAGTTTACCCCAACACCTACTGCATTTGGTCCATGCTCCCCCTATACAGTATTATATAATATAATTCCTCAAAAGTGATAACATAAATGAAGTTTGGCAAATAACATATATTTGAAGGGCTTTATGAAGTAGAGCCTACATAACCATTTTCAAGTAATTACTTAGTTTTAATGGTATTTGTTCCCATCAAGAAGCCGTGTAAAATTAAAACACAATTATTTTTTTGATATATTGTTTTGAAAATAACATAAGTAGGGTCCCACTTAGCACAAAAACTCAATAGTTAAATAACAGATTGTCATGAAATTTAGAGAGTTGTCTTTTGAAAGCTTAGGATAACTGAAAAGGAGGTGAATTTAAAATAAAAAGCGCCATCTATGTATGAAACCATGGATTTTTCAGCTTGTTACATATATATATATATATGTAACAGACATTTGCACTATTCTTATACTAATATACATTATGTATATGTACTTCAAAGACGATTCCTAAGTCAGATTGAGTAAATGTAACGTAACTACAAAGTTTATTAATACTTTGTCAGACCAACTCCATTTGACCCTTTTAAAGGAAAATTTAAAAAAATATCCATATCTTATCATAAAAAATTTAGGTTTTTAAATCGGTCCAAATCTAAGATTTAATTTTTTTTCAAACTGATATTTTTGGTTTTTTTTTCTTTTAGATAATGAGAAATTTTATTTATTATAAGGAGTTACCTGATTATTTTTGCTGATTTATTTATATAAAAAATGAATTATTTTAACCATATAAGACTTTAAAAATTAGATTTGGTAACATTTCAAAAACCCAAAGATTTAACACTTTTTTGAGGACGCATTCATTTTAAACTCTGGAAGGATATAAAAAATAATTTTGCATCTTTTTTGTTTTATGATCCATTAATTATATGTTTGTTTTTGCATTCATGTAATATTGAAGCCAAGACATAAACTGAATCAGCTCAACAGTCTTGTAACCAATTACAGGAACATGAAAATATTCAATTTTAAACGAAATCATAGTCATTGTATCCCTTTTAGATATACGCGTAATTCACAGGTTACAGTAGAGTTATATTTTAATACAAAATTTTGTGTTCAATTATACTATCTCTAATGTAGTGTTTATATATTTAACAAAAAAAATATTATTCCAATTTTTTGTGAAGCAGTCAAAAAAGTATTTTGAACTTTCTTAATAGGAAGCATTGTTTCATTTCCAGAATGAAATAAAAAAAATACCAAAAAAAAAAAATATCAGAAATACAAAGTTTTATTTTAAATCTGAAAGGTTTTATAAACTTCAAAAACCAAATGTTTAAAAAAGAAACTACTTTAGTGATACTAAATAGAAGGAGAGGGGGGAAAGATATTTTAAAATAAGTATGAAAGTTTTAGTAGTTTATTTTTCATTTATTTTTATCATTTGAGGAATATTTGATAACTCCAAAAGAGTTTCAACTCTAATAAATTGAATATTTATAAATTTGTATAAAAGAATTTTTAATCTAAATTCTTTTAATTACAAATAATAAAAAACTTTATAAAACTATTTTAAGAATAGTTAGTGATTAAAATAAAAGGAAGAAAAATAAATTAATAATAAAGAGTAGTTAATCTTGTAAATAATATATATGCTTATTTTTTACCTATGGAGATATGAAAATTAGATGATCAAGTTTGTTCAACCATTCTTTTACCACAAAACTGACGGGTTTGAAATTTTTTCAAAATATGTGAGATAAAGACAAAAAAGGTTGTTTATGTATGTATATTATAAAAAAGTATAAAATATTTTTATTTTTAGATATTTTCTTTCTTAAGAAAAAAAAAAGTGTATCTTCATTTTTTTTTTTTACTTCACATATATATACTTTATGTTTCACTGTGGAAATAAAGTATAAAATATATTTTAATTGCCTTGTCTTTTTGTTGTTGATTACGAAATGATTGAATTTTATAATGAAAAACAAAGTCAGATGTCCTTAGTAAATAAATTTTAAGGACATTTTGCGTGATTAAATTTATAATAAATAACAAATTTTTGTTCACAATAGTTAAAATCATATGTTGTTTTAATTTTATTATTCTTTATCATTTACATATTATTACGTATACAAATAAAATATTTTACTTAGAAGAACATCACCAGAGTGAAAAAAAGAGCAATCCACTAACCTCAAGTGGCTCGAATTAATAATACAATAACTTAAGTAATGATATGTATGGCGTCCTGAACAAAGTTGAGGCATAATTGGTTTCATTATTATTTTTTTCAATAACGCTAAAGACCAAAAAATGTTTTATATATTCATATATTTCTTTATTTTATAAACTGACAAGATTTGTACTATATTTAGTTATTTCTCAAGGTTTTTTACGTTAATGAGTATTTTATTTATTATGGAGATGTGTAGTGCATGAACAATTTGTTCTAAACGAACTACTCTTTTAAAAGAGTAAGACTAATGATTCCTTAAAATAAACTATTTTGTAAAATTCAATTCAAAATAGACAAATAATTACTAACAGACGGAATAGACTCAGCCTTTTGAAAGTGCGTAAGTTACTCTTTTCTATGCTCAGTGGTCTTAGATAAGTCAGAAACAACAATAAATAATTATTAAACAATTTTTTTAATAAATATATAAAGAAGCTGTAAGTAGTTATACATTTATCATTTGACTTAGAGAGTAACAAATACAGACCATATAATTATTTTGTTTGAGTATAGATAGGAATTTAACTGCAAAGCAATTTTAAGCCCTAGATTTTTTTCCTTCTTGTCAATCTGAACAATGTTTTTTTTTCTTCTTATCCAAAACAGTTATCAATATTCTAAATGACATGGAATAACACCAATGTGTTATTAGGATAAGTCCTTGTTGGGCTCAGAGTACAATTGAGGATCGCCGTCGGAGTAATATCTGTTTATGTCATTGCTTGATACGGAGTGATACTTGTGGGCATTTCCTTCTCTTCATAAATGTTTCAGCTAATAATGAAACCTCAAGACAGTTAATCAGTGATCCTCGAATTCAGAGGGTTACCATGTTAATTTGGGATTATTATTTCGACATATTAAATATGTTAAAGATAAACAATAACCAATAAATGTATAATACAAAGCATTAATTTGTAAATATTAAACAAAAACAGATGTACGACTTATGAGGAGTCCCTTTTATTGTAAACGAGAGTGACATAACTAAGTCAGTAAAATGATATGTTTTTTCTATCATAGTGGTTTTCAAATTGTTATTATTTGGATATTATTAATTATTTGATTCTTGTTGATAACGTGGATTTAATGTAAGACCAAACGTATATAAACCCTTCAGGGGATTGAAAATGACCACTTACAGTATTGGTAAAAAAATAAATAGAATTAAATAATGAAAAAAACGATGCATGCATGCATCTATTAGTCTTATTTCTGGGGATAGGACGACTGTTATTATCTAAAAACAATCTATATTGTATGTAGTCAATAACTTTTTTCTCCAATTAACTTGAAATTAATAGTCTAATAAAATTCCTCTTATTGTCTTTTTTTTTCAATATATTAAATATATATATATATTTATCTGCATATTTAATTTCAAATATATTTTTCTGTTCGTGTCATTTTCATAAATATTGTGCTTTTTGCTTCTTTGTTCGGACCCTTAATCCAATGTTTATTTTTTCCTATTAGCAATAAATTGTCTGCTATATATATATATGAACTTATTTTATGTGTAAATAAATGTATGTATGTGCAAAAGTCGTATAATGCTTAGCAAAATGAGATAATTTTCTAAGAATATCAGGGGTCACCAAACTCTAAAACCATACATATAGCTGTAACCATGTAAAAACAACTAGGTTCAATTGGATTGTTTGTCCTAGTTCCCATATCAGTCCCACCCCCCACAAAAACTTTGTGACTTTGTTTTTATCGCTATGTATTCAAGGAACATAGGCTTTTTATTTCATTCGTCTAATATATTCTGCATACATACAAACGCAAAAAACATATATAATACCAATGTATCCAATGAACACAATAAAAGTATAAGCACTTACTAAAAAACCTATAATTTATGACGAACACCTAGAGTAACAGAAGCTCCAATATTTACAGAAAAAAAAGCTATATAATTTCAACTTTTGTCTAAATAAGCTACAAATGCTAATTTCAACGTTGTTTTTCCTACAAATAATAAACTACTTAGTGGATAAAAAAGGAACATTTTATTGCAACACAATTTATTTGTTCTTTTTCTGATATAAATCGGTTAGTCTCTAAACATACCTCCTATAGAATTTATATGAATCATACTTTGGTAAGGAAGACACATCGTAATAAAACCCATACTTTGGAATGAAGGAATAAACAGATGTTATGGGGATAATTTAAGAGTAAATGGTTTTATATTTTAGACACACCAAATAATGAGAGAGACAAAATTATAAAAATAATAGAATTAAGAAATCGTGAAAGTTCTGTAAATCTTTAGTTAAGAGGCTTTAATATTAACATATACCACTACCCCTGTAAAAGGCAATGGGTAAATACATAAATTGATTTTCCTTAAACTTACTGTAATTGTATGAAGAAATATTCTATGTCTTTTTACGCATCAAGGTAAGTCTTTGGGATTTAATTTGTAAACACTATTGTAGATTATTTTAAAATCTTTGTTTGTAGTAAAATAAAACATGAATACTCATTTTTAAAAATAACTGAAGGTAAGATATATTTGGTATTAGGCACATTCAGTCATGAATTTTACCCAGTATTTTGTTACAAAATCCTTTTTGCATCAACCAGCTTGCTAATACTTGGATTTGGTTGATATTTAATTATTATTTGGTTTATTCTTTTCTTTTCTTTCTAATTCTATTGGTGCATTTGATCTCTTGTTAGGAACAAATACACGTTGTTAATGACTGTATAGATAGAGCGAGTAATAATGAGAAGAAAAACTCCTTTGTTTAATCTCTTTAATTTTTTGATCAGGTCCTCCCATTACGTAACTTTGAAATTCATGCAATAATCGTTCTATTAAACTACTTAAAATATTCAAGTCCTTGGTGTTCGTTAACTTTGTAAAAAAATCAACAAATAAATTTATTGATAAGTAATATCAATATACATACAAATAATATATAATATCAATTCGAACTAATGGATATTGCATTGAACAAGTAGTTAATAGCACAACAAGATTTGGCACACCATTAAATTGATTTTTTAATTCATTTATATGTATGTAGTTTTAATGACTGTATTAATGTTGTTTGGTTTGCCAGTACTTACTAGTTTTATACCCATATACTAACATATTTAAATGGGTATGGGTTTTGTTTACTTATTAGTAGTTAGTTTACAAAACCAAAAAATTATGACCCCATCTTGCATTTATTATAGGTACTTTAATTGTTACAATAGCTTAGTACATCTATGCCACTACCGAATATGGGAAAAAATAAAAAAAGATTTTTAATTAACATTTACAAACATGTAATCAAAATATAAATTGAAGCTATAAAAAATTATAATATTCTATTTTTTACTTCATTTTTAGAATTTGCAAACTTTAAAACAGTTAAGTACCTAATTACAAAGGGGTTAGCTCTTTTGGATAAAAAAATATAGAAGAAAAAGTAGCGTCCGGTAAAAATACATTTTAGCGAAGCTAAAAAAGTTTTGGTTTTATACAAATATTTATATTTCAGAAACCACTTGGAATTATGTCTTGAAATTTGGCACACTTAATTTTCTTATAAATATAAGCTTTTATGCCAAAAATCATCAAATTTTGAGGGGGTTGGGTGACATTTTCTTGTTGATTTGACATGGAACAACCCTGTCATTATTTTGAATAATCTTCCAAAATAAAAGTGCAAATTTAAAGGGTTCAATATCGAAAAAGGCTGTTTGCAAGAATTGTGTTCACACTTTTATATAAATCAATACATAGTTCAGTCAAAAATTATGAAATCATGTTTATTTTTGTATTTATTAGAAGAAAAAATTTTAATAAATGACGATAGTAAAAAGACAAATGAAGAAAAGTTGATTCTTTCCTTTATGCCCAAATTCATAAAAAGAAATTGTAGAGCTTGTTTAAGTTCAAATTTGAATCATTTAGTGTATTTGTTCAAAAAGGGTGATTAAATGAAGTAAAGAAGAAAAACATATTGTGTTTTGCTTACAACCATTGAAATAACTATCATTTTCAAAACTATTAGTCATTAATTCCTTATGGTCTCCGTTAGCTCAGATTTGAATCTTTTGGATTATGTTTGGTGGGACGTCCTTAAAAATAGAATATATACAACTCCCAACCCAATTTTGACTCCATTAAGGCAGTCATCACAACTCAGGAGAGAATGGAAATGATATCTGATTAAAATATTGATAAAGCTTGTCATAGTTACTGTAACTATGTTAAAGCTAATATTCATACAGAAGGCATGATAAGTGAATTTTGAAAATTGATTAGTAAATGCACATTTTAGCAAAGTTTTGATAGAAATAAACTAATTTATCAAAAAATTATTAAGAATTTAATATTTCATAACTTGGCCCCCATTTTTGTCGTGCACCCTGTGAAGTTTCTTTATCTCCCAAAAAGAAAGGAACTAAAGCAAAGCTATTTAGATCAATCAAGCATGACTATATTAAAAACATACAAATGAGACAACATCAAAATAAAACTGTTGTGACATATTTCTCTGTTCTTTTTTTAATAACGTTTCAAATACATATAAAGGTAGACACAAACCCATGATACTAGATTTGGAATCAGTTTTATCTTTTCAAAAATAATCTTTAATAGAAGTAAAAATTCTAAGAAGAGAAACTTTCCTATATTTATATAATATAATGGATTTCAAATAATAATTAATTAAGATTAATACGAAATACTGTCATTTCAAGGAAGTAAAATCAATGTTATGCATGTAACGTTTTTATTTATTCCTGTAGACTCTAACTCAATTGTTAATTTAAAACCATTAAAGCAGAGAAAGAATATGCATAAAAATATGTACAAAAGACCATAGCCAAATATCAATCATCCACGCTTTTTTGCGCTATTATCTTCTTTAAAAATCTAGTAGACTCAAACGGTTTTTTCAAGGACGTAGGTGATTTAAGAATGGATCTCCCTTCTTTTTACATAAATTTGTATGTATTTTAGAATTGAGTCATTTCTCCATGGTATAACTAACTGACTCTATATTGATTTACAAGCACACAATACAATATAATCATTTCATGTTGAAGCATCGCTATGTGTATTTACTATATTTAAAGTCTATTTATGACCCAAGGATAAAAATATTATTATTTTATTTTTAATTTTTTTTCTCATTGACACAAATTTGTATTTTAACACATTGATAAATTATATGCCGTTTTATTAGGACAATGTACTACTCCAATTTTTTTGAAAGTGATTACAACTAATGTGGAAAAGTTGTTATGTGGTAAAGAAATTACATAAACAAAATTGCTTTGTTTTATTTAGATCGATCACATATCATTCAAAGTTTGAAAAAATACATAAATTATTTATTAAGTCAATACAGATTTAAATATTACATTAATACTACTAAATAATTTTGATAAACATTGTATCAATTTACTAATAATATTTATAAGTTTTTTATCCAAAGTCATCATTTGGAGACAAAAAAATGTTAAGATAATTTGATCGTTTGTGTATAATGTGCATTTTTTTTTTTTTTTTGCTTTTTAAAAAGAAAATATAAAAATTTATATTCATAAAGATGTTTTCAAAGAAATATATATATATATTGGTTATACGTAAGAACAATCTCTATTAAAATAGTTTTATAGAAAATAAACAGTTTTTTGACTTATTAAATAATTTGTTGCCATTTCCAAAATTTATCACTGATATCCAAAATTAAACATTTTTAATCCCCTAAAGAAGTACATACATGCATAAGGTAACTAAATTAGAAGTACTTATATGTTTTGTAATTACTTAAAATGTGGGAGAATCAACCCCATTAGCTAGCCAGGGTCATTAATCCGTCTTTTGACAAAGGAATAGCGTTATTTGTATAGGTGTATTTATTTTTTGTTAATCAATTCATAAAGAGAATTCTTAATATATATAAAAAGAGACAAGGATTCTGGCGCCATTTTCATTATGAAAAAAGTACATAGGAATGGTACTCCTTATGATATATATATATTTTAAATTTTCGTTTTTTTATCCACCCATAATTCTATTTATACGTATAGACAAAGAAGAAAAACCAGTTTTTTGTTAGAATGGTTACTTATCATGTAAAATGGAGAAGGGAAAAAATTAAAAGGCATTTAAGTACAATTTCATTTCATAATCTCTTTCTACCATCTCGTCTCATTTCGTTTGACACAAGTACCTATTTATGTAGCTAATAGATATTTAAAGTACAGGAGTATCTCAGAGAGTTGTGACATATGTTCAAATTGAACTATTTTATGTAAATAGATATAAAATATATGTTTGTGTAGCACTACTTTATCAAATAATATACAAAATATTGTATCAACATAAAAGTACATTTATTTTCAAAATAATTTATTGTTATAAAAATGTTAGTTGTAATTTCTTGTCAGGTATAAATATTGTTATTTTATTTATCAATACATCAGTGCATATAGTTGGATCGGTTTAAACATACTATTAAAACTTCGGTCATACCACTTCAGTCGTAATTCATTTTCTCAGTCCTCGGTATTAAACAATAAATAAAAAAAACTCTTTTGTTGAAAAGAGATAAAATATTATTGCTTATGATGTACATTGGAATAGGAATTTGACAAAATAAATTAATCTAATCAACATTGAGACGTATTTAGTTATAGTAATGTCTTATAAAAAAACGTTTTTGATTAATTTATTTTGTATTTAATTATTCTAGCAAAAGGTTACTCGGCATTGCTTGGGCCTACGAGAGAGCGGGAAATAACGTTGGCAATGGCAATGCTCTTTTTTCATCATATTGAGAACCCTTCAGTGCATGCAAGCATTATAATATAGAGCGCCTGTAAGTTATCTGGAAAATGTTAATGTCTCTGTGTGCGTGTATGTTTGTTCTTCAATCCCAGCCATACCAATGAATGGATTTTCCTAAAAAAATACATATAGGTTTTTAAGGCACCAAAAATGCTTTTGGTAACCTTTTTTTTTGGTCCTCAAGGCCATTGCAAACTTTAAATAATATTTCTAGCACTTTAAATGTACAAGCTGTAAGCTGTGGTGTATTTTGGATATTATGAAGGTTCTTTGATGCTCATGGAAGCGGCAGTGGAATAATTTAACGTACATAAGGGACCAGAACCCTACAACCCGTAGGGGCAAGGTGTATTATACCATATTAAAAGGGGTTCTTGGCGCTTAAAAAAGCAGCAGCATTGCAGTTAAAAATGCCCTACGGGCAATATTTTACATTTACAGTCTGACAGCCAGGATGCTATTTTGAATATCAGGAGGGTTTTTTGATGCTCAGGGAACTGGAGACAGATACATTTTACAAGAGTCGGACCCAGCAGTTTGCCTACACAACCTGTGGCTGGGGTGTATTATCGAAGATTATAAGGCTTCCGTGGTGCCTAGAAAAGCTGCAGCGATAGAATTTAAACTGTATTTTGGTCCGGCACTTTACCTATACAACCTTAGAGCCAGGCTGTATTTTGGAGTTTTAAAAGGATTCCTTGATTCTTAGGGAAGCGGTGGTAGAAAATTTAACTTGATTTGGGCCTAGCAGTTTATCTGCACAACCCGTGGACCTGGGTGTATCATAGCCAATTAGAAGGGTTTCGTAGTACCTAGAAACGTGGTGGCCGTAAAAATTTAAATTGTATTTTGGTCCGGTACTTTATCTGTGCAATCTGAGAGTGTGTGTCTATTTTGGGATATTAGGGAGTTTCCTTGATGTTCAAGGAAGTGGCTACAAGACTGCAAGTTCGGCGACTGACCCAGAATAAAGCAATTAGACCCTCATCATGTGAAAGAAGAGTGCCTATCTAATGCCTATATATTAATATACTCATAAAAAACCAACATGAGAATAATTTTTGAAATTTGACGGTCTTTATGTTTTGTTTTTTTATCAAGCAGAAGAGTTGTAATTAATTTCAATTTATTAATGTCCGGGAAACGCTGGGGAAAACTACTTTAGTATTTTTTGAAATGTATAATTATAAATTTTAAAAAAATCGTATTATAAACTTCAAACAATATACTAATACATATACATGAAAAAAATTTAATTGATGATAAGTTTATCTTTTATTTGTATCTAAAAATTGTGAAATCGAAGTTTTCGAAGAATATTGCCAAAAACTTTTTGCACAAATTTTGCAAAAAAAAAAATAGTCAATATCATTTGTTGACATTTTATGAAGAAAACAAAAAACTTAATAAGATTTTTACAAAAATAAAATTATTTAGAAAAGGACAGACAATTCAGTTAAACATCAATTTTTTGCACTTGAAAAAAGCAAAACTGCAATTTTCACGGATTTCTTTTTTTACGTATAACTTTTTTGATTTTGACTAAATTTCGAAAACATTTTTAGCGTTTGCTTGTATTTTGAGGCGCTAGTTACTTTTAGATTCATAATTCAACCTCCTATATATGTAATCTTCTTGAGCTGCAAGAAAAATAATTTATGTGTATAAGTTATTACATAACTCAAAATAAAAAAAACTATGTATAACCCTTCCCCCAAAATTCGCACTATTTGACAACATATCATCAGTAATCGGTGTTGCCTGAAACTTTTTTTCTATTAAATAATTTTTTTGTTTGTTGTTGCATTTGCTATAAAATGCGTATTTTAAAATTTGCAAATCTTTATAAACGTATATTTTGTCATTATTAAGCAGTGATTTTAGATATGTTGATTGTAACATTTATAATTCAAATGTATTTCTATTCTTTGCAAAAAGGAAAGAAGGAAAATTTTATACAAGGTCAAAAATATGATTTTTTTAAATATTTGGTAAATATAATATGTATATTCTTTCAAAGAACATTTAATATTCAAAATTGGATATATACAAAAAAAAAGTGTACTTAAATATATTTTTACATTGTACTAATAATAAACTAGGATCTTTTATTATTTAGTTCATCAATTTTAGACAATTATCTCTTTAAAAAAACAAAAACATTTATAGATTTCTAAATTGAACAAATACATATTGTTTATTAGTACAAAATATATCTTTTATAGAATTTTGAAGCAATTAAGAAGAAATATCTAATTTGCAAGAGTGCTTTAGTATTTTTTTCTATGGTTTTCTATTTGGTACTTAGTTATGTAAGACAATAAATATACATATATTCATACCAATGCTCGTTTTTATTTAGAATTTTAGCATTAATTGTTATTCCGTATGGTTTGGCATTTTTTTTTGCAGATCACGAATCTTCTAAATGGCATAGAATATTGTGAGATACACTCTTGTTTAAAACCATAATTAAGTATGTGAGTATATATTTCTTCATTACTATATTAACTTTATAATTATATTGTAATATTACTTAATAGTTTTGTACTTGAGACAACATTTTGAGTTAAACTAATTGAATATTGAGTTCAATTCAATTTTGAGAATTGAGAAAAGTCAGGTACGGGTAAAACTATTAGGCAAAAATAAAATATGTTCATAAGAAAATATATTTTGAACAGTTAAGTCATTTTGACTACCCAAATAAGGCAATACATTATCAATAATCAAATATTGAACATAATTTAAAAAAATATATATATACCGTTATAGGGCTCGAGTACTCGAGTGATGGATTAAGAAATAAATATTTTTTTATTTATAATTATACGCAAAAAAATAATTTTAATAAATCAAGTAAACAAGGTTTTCACAACTCTTTTGCACTCAATATGATCACCTTCATTATAAATCACAGGCTTTAAAAATCGCCTGAAGGCTATCCAAGGTTTGATGACAAACTCATCTGACAAGTTGTCCCATGTTTGGCACAATTTTTGGTGTGGTAAACCTCTTTTTTTATTTTCTTCAATCTAGCGGTGGTTCTGCAGGTTCCGGAATGAATCAACTATGAAAATTTTCTAATCCAAGAAAATCTTCACAATTTACCCATTTGCTTTTACCTATGTAAGGATTTTCTTGCACCTCTCGAGCCTCCTGGCTTTCATGCCCTCCGTCAGAAGTAGTCCTTGTGAAAGAAACTAATACAAAGTTTTGCTTAATGACCTTCTTGATGGTCCTAGGAGCCATAGAGAAGTCTATGGGAAGGCGACTAAACGAATTGGTAAGATCCTCCTTTTTATTCTTCTCCAAATTTAATAAAGAATTTTGCATCTCTTTTTAAATAATATAAAACAAAGCCGTTTGTTTATTATAATTTTCCCCTTTCCAATATTTTTGGCTAATTATTAATAATACTTTACATAATAGATGGACATGAAAAAACAAAATAAATTAATATATATTAAAAAAAAACATTTAGAAATACCAAAAAAAAACCCAATGTAAAATTGTTCTTTTTTTTATTTCTGCTTGATGTTGGTTTTGTATTAACGCACGTCATTTGTCCGTGATTTTATATTCAATTAATATATATTTCTTATGTCACTGAAACCAAACTTTATGAATATTTGTTCATTACAGCAGTAAATAATAAAAATAGGTTGAAAAAAAAAAATACTCAATCATTTCACACAAAAACGTACCAAAAATAGAAACACATACTCTTACAACAGAAATTTAAAAAAAATGAAGTTTACAAATTTTGAATAAAAACGTTTAAATAAATCCATTGACTTGTTTTAAAACATGGTTGAATAAAAAATGAGGTAGTTATTCATTTTGAAATAAAAGTTCAATCAAATTTCGCTGCCTCTTTCGATGAAAAATATTTTTTAATTTTAGATGCACATATTTCTGAAATTTGAAACCAGTTAATCTTAAATTTTCATTATCTTTATACCTTAGTAGAATCTACATGTTGTAAAAAAAATTACATGATCTGAAATTTTGAACGTTTTGGCGGTGCCCATATATATTCCGCATTAAGGGTGAATTAGAAAAGTCTTACTAATTATATGTCATAGTTGCATATATGTATATTTTTTGACATTATCAATTCATCCAAAAGCTTATTTCTTCATCTTCTTAGATTGGTGTACGATTCAATAATAGCATATATTAAACTTGAATCATACTTTTTTTTTTTTAGTAATTACTCATATATAAACACAAAAAGAAAATTTTCAATTTTGATGTGTTTTATTAATATTGTTTTAATTCATTTGAAGACACAGTGGGATTGAAAATAAAATACACATTATGTTTTTATAATAATCTGAGATGGAGGATCGAAGAATATATATTGTATGTACATTGTACATGTAGAATGTACGAGTATATGCATATTTGATATAATATGAGCAGAAGAAGGGGATTGTCGAAATCCCAAGATGGTTTTACATTCTGAATAATATATTGTACAAAATATGTAGGTAGAAGGATACACAGTCATATGTATACAACGTACATTGGACTGTCCTGTTTTCTGATGAGGCTAATAAAAAAAGTTTAAGCCATCTCATCCCACATTTGGCGCTGTACAAGTCATTTTAATTTGAAACAAATGATTTTTGGTGGAAATAGGCCTCTTTATGTCTTGTATCAGCCAAAAATATTGAATTATGATTTTTACTATTTGTTGTGTAAGTAAAGCATATTATACACCAGCAGTGCGGATAGCCCTTTTTTAAGGTAGAGGGGGGAGGGTGAACCCCTCACTAAGTTTTGAAGCCCTATTTTTTTATCATATATTTTATATAAGTCTGGTTTTTTTTGTGTTATCACACATTGAAACCAAAATGGTCAAACATAGCAGTCTGAAATTTAGTAAGTAGAAGTATAAATAATATTTTTTTGGGGCCTCCAGTCATTAAGATTTTTCATTAAGGGCCTGTTTTTGATCGAAAGAAAATATATTTTGCTTGTCTTTTTCTATATTTCTCTCTGTCTCTTCCTTCTTCTGTTCTCCCATTCTATCTTTTCACATCCGTCTCTCTGTCTCTTTTCTTATAGCTTAATTTTTTGTTTCTATTCACCCCTGCAGGCGAGGTATCATATCCCTGTATAATTATAAAACAATCCTATATATATAGTAATTTTATAACAGTGTTGTTAATGTTAGAGCTAACCCCCCCCCCCAAATGATGAAAGCTAGCAATGTCCCCGTTGAGCACTGTCTTTCTAAAAATTTAAGTGTATAATATGTCCTGGATCACTCGCAGTTTCAAATATCAAATATAATGTTCTTCCTTTATGTTCAACAATCTAATACTTAAACACACCACGTAAACATTTATCAAAATCTGTTATAATATAATGCATTAATGAACAAAAAGCACAATCTAACATAAAAAATAAAGTTGATTTTTGCGATGTTATTTGATAAAAAAAAGAGTCTAAAAATTATTGAATGCATATTGACCCATAAATTAATGTTAAAACATAAAAAAAAATATTAAAAGTGCAACTTTTGACTCGAATCACAATTTTTTTTTTGTATATTTACCCCAAATCGGGACAGTCTGTACTAACACATCAATATGTTTGTGTATGAAAAATAAAGGTAATAATATTTTTAAGTAGAAGATAGGCAAAGAATAGATATAAATATTTATACGAATAGAATAACAGTGTTCAACAAAAAAATTCTTTATTTTCATCTTATTCACATGAAATTTCATTGTTGCAACTCTTAAATATGTCAGCTTTGACATATCATGTTTTTTTTTTTCTTATACTACATACATATATACAAATTTGTGAACGTCTGTCTTTTTAACCTTAATATATATATTAATTTAATAAACTGTTGAAGAAGAGTTTCAATGTCACAATCTGATAAGATCAGATAAATTGAGAGTTATATTTTCTACTACTTGATTAATAAAAATATAGAGTAGTTATTTTAAAAAAGTAGCGCACTATAAAGCAAGGAGGTACTCTTGATGTAAATATTATATGTGTATACTATTCAAAAGAAATGGACGAATTATTTAAAAGAATATAGAGTAAGCAAAAAATTTTACGGGTATATTAAAAATACAGTAATTTCCTGAAATGTTCACAAAGTGTTAGGGGTCATTTAAATTTTTTATTTTAATTTACAATGGTAACGATTAATTATTATTTATTAATCGAAATTATCATTTAATATTGATTTATTTATATTAATCCTTAATTACTTATGTACAAGTAAAACGTAAGTATAGCCCTGGATAATTACCCAATATAACACTGAGTACATACTAATTACTAATTTTTTATTGGTCTCAACGCTAAGTCCATGAAAAAGTTTTGAAATTCTACAAAGTATCCGTTACGCTTATATTCTAATAGAGTACTTTAGTTTACCTTAGGAATGGAGTGGTATCAAATTCAAATGAGATGCCAAAAACGTCCCATAGAACAATCTTGATCACGTTTTTATCAAATAGATCTTATAAGAATAATAGATTTCATAATTTGGTTAAAATGAAGAATAATTGCATACTATTTCAATAAATGAAAGATACTTAAAGTTTTTGTAAACAAACTTAATCGTTAAACTAAGTTAGTAATTGAAAACTTTAAGTATTTGCAGGGGGTATAATATTTTTTCATTATCTTTCAGTTAAGCCTAATACGTAATATTAATAAAAATGGGAGGGCACAATAATACCTGTTAGGACAAAACAGGTGTCGATTTAAGTCGCATATTAAGGAATAATACAAAACTAATTGACTAATTTTATAAAATTATGTATACAAGTTGGGGATTTTAATTAAAAAACAAGTTTAGATCAAATATCTAAATAATCCTGAGTTCTATATTTATAAAAGTGGACTCATCAGACTCAACTGACAAAACTTTCTAAGAAAAAATCAGAACCTTTGAGATGTCCTCCAATTACGAAAACCGTGCAACCATTTGTTTGTGCCTCTGTGCTGGGGTACGCTAAAGAAATTTTGAGTTTATGAACCTTCCGAAATCAAATGTTTACGATGATGGGAAGGCTTTGAAGAAGTCTGATGGGTCGGGAACACCTGCAAGTAAGACTAATGATGGATATAAGAGCAAAATACCCCCAAAAAAAAAAAAAAAAAAACTTCCTGACATCTTGAATGCCCTGCAGGACATGATTGATGACGACCTTAGCATCTCTATTAGGAATCTTATTGGGAGGAATGAATGTAGACCCACACAAAATAGTAACGACCATTTAATGTGATTGGAGGTGCAAGAACTACGTTTTGAAGGTCAGGCAGATGCTCTCAAAGGGTATGAAGGTTAAGAGAGTTGAGTTCCGTTTAAAGCTCCAAATCTCTCTGAAGCATGGAATAGCTGGCAGTATTTTGTTCTTCTCCGACGATAATATATTTTTTGTGGATGTCAAGGTCAACAAGACAATTGAAAAATAACACATGCTTAAGTAATTAAATATATTTTCAAAAGAATTTTGTCTTTCATGGAAATCAAACCTAGAAAAATGATTCAATATATAAAAATAATAAAACTATGGTCGTCACATCAAAAATAATTGATTAATAAACATTATTACAACAAAAACAATAATCTATTTCCTTACATTCAAGCAACGTAAAACAGCTGTTTCATAAGTATACATTTTGTTATTATTAATTGACAAATTGGGTTAATAAAATTTACATATTTTAAAGGAAAAAAACTAAGAAGTTTTCTTTTGTTTTTTGAAATTTTTAACTTACTCGTCTGTTTAATTTAATTATTTTTTTGTCAGTCAAGAAAACTCTTCTTTAACAAAAAAAAATGGGTTATTGGATTTCATTACAACTTATGTACAATACAAAAAAAAACATAAAAGGAAAAAAAAATACTTTGTATAATGTTACTATCTGATTATTTTTTTCTACTTAGGTACACAGTACATTGAAACAATGTATGACCTTATTTTATAATTATTACAATTTTTGAATATTATATGTCGGTGAGGGAGAAAGATAATTCATTTTAGAATCCAGATGAGAGCAAAAAAAAATATATAAGAGTTAAATATTTCAATGCCATATTACAAAAAATATATATATAGAAATAATAATTTGTAATGCCTTCGTAACAAAGTAGTAATAAGATGCGTTGTATTAATCATATTATATAAACTTATTATCCTTCTAAATGCTCTCTGTATGAATACAATCATGGGGCACAAAATCTATTGAAATGTGTGTGTAACTCTCTTAATTCTCTGTTTCTTTTTGTCTGTATGTCTCTGTGTCTATGTTTATTTTTCATCCCTTCTTCTTCTCCTCCCTAAAAAGCGACTCATCATGTTAAAGACAGCTGCAGTTTTATTAGGGAAAGAATATATATCCACACCAGACGTCTAGCGGGAATATGTATGAAGTAATATCACCATCATGATCCAAAATTCTAGTAGCAGCACCCTTTTCTCAAATACTCATTTTCACGGTTCTTTTTTTATATATTTTTAAACAAATGTACGTATAAACTACAGTATACAGCTGAGCTAGGGAGTAATTTACAATTAAAAATGGGATAATTTTTAACCTATGAAAAAAAAAGAATAATTTAACTTTATTTTATGTAATTTTTTTAATAAAACAAGTGAAAAAGGGATTTTTTGACTTTGACTTTACTAACTAATGTAAATGAATACAATTATATTTATTTAATAGATAGGCAATTTGGATTTTTTTTAAAAGAAAAGATGATAAATTCAATTTATATTTTAAATCAAATATGCAAGCAATAAAATAATTCAATGTATTCAAATTTTTATTATTAGTTGGGATACCAAAGTACGTTAAATATAAGTTTTAAAACCTTCAATTGTTTTTTGATAACTAATTTGTCCCGGATATGATCTTTCCCGTGAAATCTATTAATTTCTGGGTTTTTTTTCATTTTCACAATCAAATTTGGCTACTTTTAGTTTAATTTGCAGTGCTTAAAATTGTCAATAACTTTTCAAAAATACAAGTATATTATCAATATAATTTTAAGACAAATCATTCAAGTTTGCTTTTGTGTTAAATGTCATAATAGAGTTATCACTTTGAAGTTATGTTTTTTCCCTAAAATATGCAGTTATTTTAAGTTAATATTAATAAAGATAATTGAAACTTTTATAAAAAAAAATTAACTTTCATTAGGAAAATGTTAATGCAGGTTTTTAATGTTTTAGATATTTGTCGTTATTTTCAACGGCACAATCTACACATGCAGTACGTAACACAAATCAAGTACATGAAAGATTCTCAATTTATTACTTTACTACAGATTTAAAAACCAAAAAATGTAGGTTGACTCTATTGGTCATTAAAATCTTAATTTTAAATTGCTGGAATATTTTACAACACCTAAGAACATAAGCTACAGCTCTTAACCTTTAGATTTCAATAAAGTACCTTTAATTGGGTGACATATGATTATTTTTTTTTACAATTTGCAACTTTCAAAAAGATTACACAAAATAGTTATCTGTGGAAATTGAAGAATATAAACTTCGAGAACAAAATTACTAACATCTTTTTGTGTAAACTGTCCAAAAATATTAGTTCGAAGCTTATTACCATATTTTATAATTTTATAGAAATTGGAATACATTCTTCTTTTAGAAAACCTTTAATTAGTAGTATTTGACAGAAGCATTTGTCCATACAATTGAATATCCAATGTTGGGTTTATGGTCTTTGCATCTCTATCTTTTATAGTCATAATAACAAATTATACCATTATCTTAAAATGGTTACTTTCAATGGTACATAAATATATCTACATATTTTCTTCTTTCTTTCCACGTTTTTTTTTATTATATTCCTTTCTTTTCTTAGTTATAATAGAGATTTATAGCAATAAATTCCTTTCTTATATACATATATGTATTTATCGAATAAATATTTATGTAAATACCTACATAAATCTGAATTTCTTTCGACTTAATATCTGCATATTTGTAGCTAGCATTTAACTAAGTACACATATACAAACAAGTACATACAAACATGGACTATATACCTACATTATACAACACGGAACATCCAAGTTTATAGTAAAACTACATATTATAAAAAAGTAAGCATCTTCATTTCCATATTTGTGTGTTTATACATATATATATATATATGTATTTGTATATACATCCACTATATCTATTTATATAATATGTTGAACTTTAACTCTTTACTACTACATAGGTATGTTTATACGTTATTATAGTTGTATAAAATATCACCAAGTATTACCAATTTCTTTTTAGTATTGGCAATCTGAGCATTGTTTTATATTTTCCAATTTGATATCCTTGTTCTTTTATTTTGAAGAAGAAACATCCAAGTATAAATTGCGTGTCCTCATGGGAGACCGAGAGTAACACTAATTCTTAATTGTTCGGAGATATAAAAAGTGTTCATCCTTGTGTGACTAAGGACATCATTGATAAATTGGCACATAAATAATTCCTGCCTATGTCATTACTTGATATGGACTTGTATTTATTTCCTTTCTAGTACGGCTAACTGCTTGTATCGTCTGTAATAAAACGTCATCACAGATAAGCTGTTCCCTTAACGAAATTGTCAGGATTACCCCGCTAAATTTCAGTTTTTTTTTTTTTTGCAAACGGGTGGGTTATATTTTTTACAATTAAAAAAAACCATGTAAAAGTATATGTGTAACACGCAGTACCAAGTTTGAGTATCTAGATATATTTGTGTAACCATTGCATTGATCATACTTATAACATTAAAGTTAACAAATTAAAGTAATATTACTATGATAATGTAGAAAAATATAATACAATATTTCATATTATGAAAATTCTGTATCTCGATACAGCTGGATAGTTTTGAAGGAATTGAGTGAATTTTTTTCTCCCGATGAATTAATGACTTTAAAATAAAAAAGTGCGTTTGAAGTATACCTATTTCGGTATACCTATTTTTGGTAAATAGTAATTTGTTTTTATGGATAAATAAAGTGACTCTAAAAAAGTATTATGTACAAGATAATTCCAAATTTTGTGTCATATCAGTACACTTTTGCAGTAAATATCTTATAGTATATGTATATATGTGAAAGGAAATGGTTCATACAAGTAATATTGTAGGTAGATATTTATTGGAACTCATTTTTAATTGTATTTACACCTACATAAATGTACAAATGCTCTATAGTTTCTGGAGTGGATACGAAGATACATGTATGTCGTACAAGCCAATAAATTTATCAACTAGATGAAAACAGTAAATGTAAATAGTCACCCTCTGACTATGCGAAAAAAAAACAGTTGTAAATAATGTTGTCTTTGTCTAAGAACTGCAATGTAAGGTCAGTTTAAAGGAGATTTGGGGATTTTAATAATCATTCAAAAATGTTAAAATTGTTAATTATTGTAAATTTAATTCAATCTTTAAAAAAATCCTATATACCATGCATTTTTAATTTTTGAACTGCAATTACTGCCATATTCCAAGTTTGATCATAACTGATCTCAGTTATATAAAAAATGAACAGCTTTATTTAATAAATTGAAACAAGTTTGAATTGTGAGTCAAGTCTGAATCTGTTCCAATTCGTAAAAATCTCTACCCAATGTCATATGGACTTACACATAGAAAAAGTTATTACGTTATTCTAAGGCATTTTATTGCCATCTTCAAATTAATGGGAAATCAATTTAGTAAGCTATAGACTAAATCAAAAATTTGAACCCAGACAGAAGTAACAAAAACTAAAAAAAAAAAAAATACAATAAAGAAGATAAAACTTTAAAAAAAAGTACACTATGAATGTTTCAAACTAAAGAGACAGTTTTGTAATATGACAAAAAACATTTTTGAGATCCCTCTCTATTATCTAAAAACGTTACTGGTACATTCATAAATGGTATGTAACTTTCATTTCTTATTGATTTTCAAGAATTTTTTCAGTCAACTGATGTGCATTAAACACCTATTAGTCCCGCTTCCTCACGAGTATTCCCTTTCATATACACACACAAAGTACTGTGTTTTTTATGTATTTATTAATCACAATTACGAATGTATCAGAAAGAGAGAGGGACTGAAATTTCCTTTGTACATTCTACGTACATAGTTATTTGTATAATCACGTCCAATACGCATCATTTAGCCTGAATAATATACTATACATTTAATCAGTCACATTGATTCATGTAACTGCGAGCACATTTGGATGGATGCTGGAATTGAAAAAGGAAAAGAAAAATACTCACCAGATGTTGGAAAATGAGAGGGATTGGCACTTGGTCACAACGCCGTGCTTTATTATAGTTAAAGATAAATCCATCTATAATGGAAATATACTCACAAATCGATGTTGTTCAATCTTAAAACAAGGAATTTGAATGAAACTGTTTGTCTTGATTGTGTTGTGAGTTAACGCACAAATAATATTGAACAAAAAATGAAAAACAGAATAATTTAGTTTTAACAACATCAGGTGTTATGCTATATTTCACATTATTTCGTGGGGAGGGGGAGGGCTTCTCCTCTAAAAATGAACAGTTTGTGTGTGTTTGTCTTGTAGGGGTGCCTACACCGTTGAAGCTAGTAAGTTGAAACCTTGGATTGGTGCCTCTTACGAACATGGTGAGGCTAAGGCTAATACGGTGGTGCCGATTGACAGGATGGGTTGATATAATAGAGTTTATTCTCTACTAAAAATACACAAATGGTTGTTTGGAAATAAGAAGACTAAATAAGAGGTTAAGTTATCAATCAAAAAGTGACTGGCGTATCAATGAATAACTAGAATAATAATGTTGTTTTTAATTATTATTCAAAATCAAAAAAAGGTTATGTGCAAAAAAAGAAATCAGTAAAAATGGAGTTTTTTGGTTTTTTGTCGGGTGGAAAAAGATGAATTTTCAAAAACAAAAATATTGGATTTGTAAGTCAAAAACATTTGTAGAAATTTGTCAGGATATTTATATGCATATAAGTTTGACAGTTTAAATTGATTTTTGATTGGAATATCTGTCGTTTTTTGAAAAAAAAATTCATCTATTTTTCATAAAATATTACTTTTTAATTTTTATTAAGAAATGCCACATGTGAATTTTGGACTTAAATAGTAAACTTTATAATTAAAATAGTAATTATAATTTTTGAAACATTTTACGAAATCTATTTTGTAATATTTGCCAATTATCAAAACTTATTTTTTCCATGACATTATTCGCCATTCCTATTTTTAGTTTTCGAGCAAGGAAAAAATCTTTGTAGGATTTTGTTCCTCTTTACAATGCCAATACATCCTATTTTTTCTTTTTGAAAAAAAAGTGGTAAACAGTTTTTTTGCAATTATATGTTCGGTAATATTTTAACTAAAAAAAATGAACTTCTTATCAAGACAAATTTTTTCATACCTAAATGTTGGTATGTCATTTCAAGTTTAAAAAAAAAAATACATCCTAAATAATACACTTCAAATAATATCTAGGTGCTATTTCATAATTTGTGATGAAGATCATGTGTGTAATGAGCATGTTTAAAAAGTGCATGATAACCCTAACAGTTTAAAAAATCTTTTGGAAGATATCATTTACAAAAATCTACTGTACAAGGGCATTGGCAAGAGTTACTCTGGTGTGGATGCTTAAATACTCTGTGTCCAATAAGGACTTACAATTTTATCTTCACAACCAATCCTCAAGGTTACTCTTTGTCTTTTACAAGGACACACGAATGTTCAATAAAGTTTGAATATAAGTGAATCTATATAGGAAAGCAAGATAACTACTCAGGCAACGAATAATAATGGCAATATTTGTCAGATTACCAATTTAAAAAAAACAACAACAAAAAACGGGTCTGCTAAAAAACACTCACAATTTACATCAATAACCATAATATGCAATAGAAACCCCTGACGCTCACCCACACCGAAATGGTCTAAACATTAAGAAAATTGTATTGAAAATGTGATTTCCAACTTCCTCTTTGGATCGAGCAATTCAGGGTAACACATTACTAGATTTTTATATTAATAGTTTTATATGTATGTTAAACATTTTGTATACCCCACTCCAAAACAAACGGGGCTAGCAACCTCACTGAACATCATAGGGTCCAAATTTAAAGACCTAATTTGGTTAATTATTATTTTTTTATTTAAATTTCAGAGATAATTTGAGGTATACAAATCTCTAAACTATTTTTAACCATTTATCGGATCCAAGAATATAGTAATCGAAAAATGCAATTAACAAAAATAAAATAGCATTATATGAAAATTAAGGATCCAAGAAATATTTAATTATGAGAATAAAGAATTAAAACTTATTTTATATTGATTACTCCCATATCATATAAATATATACGTACTATGAAGATATTAAATTTTTTAAAACTTGCATAACGAGCAGATTGAGTCCCATAGGGGGCTTCAAATGCACTTATGATGAGAAGGAATATATTTTTTCCTCCCTATGTATTGATTAGTCATTTTATTCGTCTACATTTATATATTAACGAGAATTTCTCCTCCCTTTGTCAAAAAGCTCATATTTCAAGCAAGGAACATACATATATATGTGTATATCAAAAAAACCCTGCATCATTGAATTGAGCAAAAACAATTTTCGTAGATCTTACAAAAACCATATTTGATTTATTTATAAGTAGATATTATGACATTTGTCTACACAAAGACATGTTGGAATGGTTTTAGATACAAAGTTGAGTCTGAATTCAATTTTTATTCTTTGAGAAATTATTATCTTTATTATTATATATATATATCAAAAATATATATTTATATTTCTCTTTTTGATAAGCTAAAAATTAATTATTTGTTAATTATTAATAATAACTCATCATCAAAATAATATATGTAATTATAAATATATAGATTGCATTTGGAATAGAGTCATATCTGGGACATATATGGTCTCATAAATCAAATACAGATTCTAAAAAGTATTTAATATTTTTTGGTATCTCAACTACTCAAAGAAATTTGAATATAGTACCTATAACTAAGTAGAATATGTCTATGAAATATTTAACTGTATATATATTATACTGTTTCACAAGGCATTCACAGTGTATTATTAAATAGCAGACAGTCAATTTAAGATAATGTAGATAATTAGTATTTATAAGATTTAGAAATAGATAAAGTTGGTGTTAAATATTTGGGGATTGTGGGATATGAATACAACATTCAAGTGTTTTGATTCATATATAATTCCTTAAATTGATATATGATTATTAAAATTTGAAGTCCAATAAAAATGTTAATTTAAATAAAACCATAGTTATTTTAAAAATAAAAATAAATAGTTCTGAACATAAATCAAATGGTTACTTATCTTTTTTTATTCTTGTTAAATGATGTTTTTAGTTTAAAAAAAATATTTTAATGATAGCTCTAATAAATATTTTTTAAAAAGTACTTACTTAGACAATTTATCTTTGTTGGACTATAATCAATGTACTGCTGTAAATAATTATCATGCTTTGATAAATTAAAGTAGGAAATTATATACTTGAATCGAAAATTGCATCTGCCTATAACAACAATAGTGATATACCTGCACTTAGATGCAATGTGCATTTATTGATCTATATTTATTTTCATGGTCATTATATAAAAAAATAAAGTAAAATTATCCAACTGCGTATACTTTTAATTAAAAAAATTATTTTGATAAATATACCATGACAAGAAGACACAAAACAACTTACAAATTGTCTTCGACCGCTAACAATATACATACATAATATGTTTCCATTGCTGATATTCTGTACCAGTGTGTGTATATTGTATGCACAATGCACATATGTATGTATGGAAAGAGAAAAATCTATTTATCATTGTTACTATGGCGGAGTAGTTATTATACACATATGTATATACGTGTGGTAAAATATCGATATTTCCGTTTCTTTACAAACTCTCGTGTTTTAACGAACTTGGCAGCGTATATTTTTATATGTGTATAAAATAATTTCCCTTTGACTAAAGAAATCAGAGTGGTGATTATATATATTCACACCCCAAATACATTTCAATTTTCAACATTAGCAAATATAGGGTCTACTGAAATTCTTCCTAAATTAACTTTCAATAACATAATTACATTTAAAGTTGCTAGTCATTATGGTCAAAACTCTAGTTGGGTGGAAACTATATCAAAACAAACATTGTTGAATAAAATAACAGTTTTGTTAACCACAATGGAAGCCAAGAGAGAGGCTATATTCAAGGTGTGCATAAAAGTCAAATCTCCACCATCCATCTTGACGAACCTGAAGAGCCTGGAGGTCAAACCCACGCTCAACAAAAAGAACTATTGAGAGGTACAAGGAGACTCAAGACTCAATTTATCCAGGACAGGCCCATATCAGAAAGACCAAGCTCAAAAAGGACGCCTGGATTCGTCAAGGCAAGGATTGCAACGAATTCCACGAGGAACCTCACCAAGATGGCCCAATATATCAAGGCTAAAAGACTTGAGGGAAGCAATTCCTTTCTTCAGAAGCTTAAGACTGGTACGTCTTCCAACATTATGTCTAGTGATGAGAAGATTTTGACTGTAAAACAGATTTTTCACCTCCAAAATGATTGGATCCTGGCCAAAAAGGTGACCTAGGTTACCATGGAGTCAACCAAGTTACAGAAGCCACAGTCTTTGATGTTTGGGTGGCCGTAACTGAGACAGGGAAGTCCCCCTTGTTGTTTGTGCCGGCTGCAATAAAAAAACTAAGGCGTATATCAGCAACATCCTGAACGAAAACCTTGTTCTTTGGACCCTAAAGTACTTCCAGAATGGGCCCTGGACCTTCCAACAACCCTCCCACACATCCAGAGAGACGCAGCAGAAGTATGAGGGAACTTGACTGGCTTCAATGACAAGACAGTATGGCCTTCCTACAGCCTCGACCTTAACGGCATGGATAACTCAATATGGTAAATTTTTGAAAACAGGGCCTATGTGACCACCAGCAAGAATTTGGAAACCCTGAATACCAAACTGGTGGCTGCCTGGGACTTCATCCCCGTGGACATGGTGCTTACAACATATAAGTCCTTTCCAGAGAGACTTCAGACTGTGATCAAGGCTAAGGTTGACTATTTCGAATGAAAGTTACATGAGTTTGAAACTTGTGTCGACCAATTTCTAAAATTATATTAAAAATATGTAATTAGTTATATCATTAATACTTTAATAAAATTTTGACATAACTTTCCGCAGACCCTGTAATGTTAAAACCATAAACATAAAACTTCTTACTACATAAATATATGCTATTTTTCAAATAGGGAACAACAAATTACTAACTATATGCTAAGAATCGAATGCCAAACAAATAAAAAGTAATACAAAAATAAGAGTCAAATAATGGCTTAATAACACTGATAGATTTTTATATATATTATGATTATGATTTCTATGAATAAATATTGATTACTATCAAATATATTGTTCATTTGAAAGAAGATTAACAGCAACTATATAGGTAAGCTCATAAAAGTATGCAAAACCGAAAGATGAATAATATTATATGAAGCTTGGGTAATTTAAAAGCTTCTTAAATAATAATTTTTGACAAAGAAATAATATAATTATCATCCAATAGATCAACTACCGGCTTTAAATTTGAACTATTACAGACTTTTTTAAGGGTTTCAAATAATTCCAATATAAAAGTATCAAATCTACAAAAAAAGTTTCCAAATGCCTGTAAGCATTTTTGTTTATGTCAACTTACCAAATACAGTCTCATAAATCAAATAAGGTGCTTAAAATATAATTTACTTTATTAAATATTTAAACTTATCCTATCAATTAGATTTTTACGATGAGTAATGTAATCTTCAATCATCTTTTGTTAACCTGTTTTATTTGCTGATGTTAATTTATAGTATCGTATGTAACAAATATGTACAAATGGTAATTTAAGTTTTACATTACAAAGTATTTCATTCAAAGGGATGGGGGAGGGGGGATAAACATCCCAGAAAAGTACTTGCGCCATAATTGTAAGAAATAACGAAATGTTAGATAAAGTATGTTTAATTTAATTTACCACCAGTACTTTCGTATATAATTTATTAGAAATATTTATTGAGAAATATCTATTATATTTGTAGTAAAGTAGTTTGTAATAAAGAAACTACCTTTTATAATTAGAAAAAGAAAAAAATTGTAAATTGTTCTTTTTTTCTATTATTTAACTGGTCGACGTGGTGTTAACTTCTCCCTTTGAAGTATGCATTATTTCCTATTTTGGTGTAATTGTTTAAAAAATCTGTTCTCCTCTTCATATAAGTAATTATTTTACTTTCCTCAAAAATCAACAACAGGCAGCTGATTTTATCATTGGTCTTCATTCAGTTGTATCATATACCTCACTCTTGATTTGTCGTTTTCCTTACAAACTACTTCACTGAAATTATATTTTCATACATACGATGTCAGACTTATATTATGATTTTTTTATAAAGGTATATCTATTTTCTTTCTTAAAGACAGATTACCTAAATTATGTTATTTTAACAAAACATATAAATCAATCTTATATATTTATATAAATATAAAAAATAGCTGTTTAAAATAGTAAATATGTATTTATAATATCCATACAAATATTTTAGAACATCGCCCACACAATCTCTTACTGAAACCTGAGAAAAACAAATTATATTTATTCAGGTTCAAAGTCTACCTAGAAAAATAAAAAACAAATTATTTTTGAATATAAGGTCAAACTTGAATTAAGCAGTCAGGCATTGAAGGCTGAAAAAGTGACAATTCAGTGAAGGTGACCTCTTAGTCCATGACTTATATTTAGAAGTAGTTTATTATTATTATTATTTTGCAAACCGACTTACTATCTTTTGTCCATAGCATTAATTGAAATATAAATAAATTATCGAATTAAAAATTTAATTATTTATATATTGAAGGCTATAAGGATAAAAGAAAATAATAATAAAAAAGAATTGAGAGAGTGGACAAGCAAGGGCTAATTAAATAGTTCCATATGAACTTATTGAGTGATTGTAAAACAATATTCAATATCCCAGACATAGATTTGATTTTTTCTTCTTCATAAAACGCTAAGAGGTTTAATGTTTGATTCATAAGTAATTTTAAAGTTAAAAATAGTTTATAAAAGAATATAATTTACGCTGTGGCAGTAATGATGCAACATTTATTCTGAGATAAAGATGAAACGGAAGACAGAAATGTAGTAGAAACATTCTTTTATGTACACTACCACATTTTAAGTTTCAATACGTCAAGAGAGGGTTTTTATAGGTCTATAGCCAGCCACTACTTTATTATTTTGTTCTCAACAGTCTATGTAAGTTTGAAAAAGTGATCGTTAAAAAACGTTAATATATGAACGTATGTATTTATTTGTATGACTGCTGGCCGGGGATAGTAGGAACACGCTTAATATAGTTATTGATGTATTAAATTCTTACATAGGAACGGTATATTACATCTTTGTGCAATAACAAAATCAGGTGACTATACACCAAGTTTGACTCCATATAACTATGCAGTCAAAATTTTATTTGAGGCCAGACCAGAGAAACTGAAAAAGACACTGACTATTGTCGGCGACTTGTTGCAACAGCATTCCAATTTTTAAAAATCTAAATTTGAATGTTGGATACGGCTAATTAGTGCAATGACAAGAACAGGTGACCGTTAGACCAGGTTTGGCTGTATATATTTTCCTAGTTTTAACAAAACCTTTCCGTGCATATATTTGAACTCATATCAGAAGTTGAAACTTTGTACATGTAGGTATTTGTTTTTATATGAATAGTAGGAATTATTACGCTGTCCAACAGTAAAAATGGTACAGAAACAGTATATACTCAAATTAGTACAATGTGATCTTATCTCAAATTGACAATTATATAGAGCGTTTTTGTAGATTTATTTTTCGTAAAGTAAAGTTCATACTTTCATCTATCTAATGATATAGTTTTAAACTTTTTCAACATATTTGTCTTGAAACTATGAGCTTTTGAAAAGAAGCACATAATTTCCACTTTAAACAAAGAAAACTCGAGTTACAAGTGTGATAAACACATATTAAAAATGGTTTTTGAATTTTTTAACATTCGGCTTTAAAATGTATTAACTTAATTTTTCCCTATCTTCAACACCAAGGGCTTTAAACAGCGTTGAACCTTAAAAATAATGAAAAATGTATGAACTTTTTCTGAAGGCCACAAAGCTCTGAGAGCAAAAAAACATAAGGACATATTTGGAATCAGACGATCAAACTATAGTAAGTTCTTGTGCATAAAAAAAAATGGGATTTTGTTGGATAGCGATATTGTTTAAGGATGCTAATTTATTCAATGTCTTCTTTGCTCAGAGGTTTGTCTTGTGTTTTGACGACTTTATTCCAGACCAATGCTACTACTTCTGGTTGATGTAGTTGAAATTAAAATAAGGCAGATTTTTTGTTAGATTTAAAACCAGGTTTTTAATTTTTGGTAAGGAGGGAGGAGGGACTTTCACCAAGAACAAAAAAACTTAAAACACACAGTAAATTGGGATTGTTAACATTATAATCTATGAGTTAACCGACATGTTCACTCCTTCAACTATATATTGTCCTAATATTGAACTGGTTTGCAATGATAAAAAGTATAATATTTGTTTATTTAATGTGAAAAAAGGTCAAAACATCGACCCTAGAATATCAAAAGAAAAATTACTTTATCTTTGAAATACATGAACGGTGAATAATGCATGCATAGAATTTTTTTGATTTTTCGATAAAATAATTCCATATACAATTTTGTTGATTTTTTTAAATCAAGATTTTTTAAGTTATTGGTTCGAAATCGATACCTTTTTTAACACAAAGTAACTAACTGACTGTTTTTGCAATTGTTTAAAAAAAAGTTCGTCTCTATATAGTAACTGTAAAATTAGATTTATAGTTTTACTAAAACTAATAATTTTAGGAGTCTTATGAAAACTTTTTCAACACTTAAAGTCGTATATTTTGTGTTTAATAATACAATCATCAGATATTGTATCCATGTTTTTCCCCCCAAACAAACGTAATACGTAAATGAAGAGATTAAAAACACTTCCTATCCTTTCTTTATTTTATTTCAGTAATTTAAGCCACTTAATGTTTAGTAATAACACTCATTTACTATCTCTACAAACTGTATAAATTTTGGTAATTAAGTAAAAGATATGAATATGTGGAAAAGATGCAAAATTTGGTAGCGTTATCAATTGCTATATAAAATAGTATAATTTCAATAAAATTTTATTTTGATACTATTTTAGTATTTCAGCTACTTTGGTCTTACAAGTTTATTCATCCTTCAAATATATTTCCATTTCATGCTTAGAGACTATAAATTTAGAATTAATATTTATGGCAACATTTGACAATTAATAGTATATTGTTTACAATTATTATGTCTCTATTTTGACATAACAATCAATTATTATTACATTTATGAGACTCTGAATATTAAATAATTTGTAACTCATATTTGAGCAAATCATTATCTAGCAGAGTTTTTGGTATACCCAGAGTATATATGCTTTAGTATACTGGTTTATCTAGTGAAATTGTGCTGCGTTGAGTCCTCATTCCTTTGCTGTTCATGAATTGTGGTTTTTTTACGTTTTGCGTATGCATAACATCAACTGCATCATTTTCGTAAAAAATAAATTTTTGCTCTTACCCATGTTAATTAAATCTTCAACGTAACAATAAATTATTATAGTATAAATACATTTATTGCTTAAGAATAATTTTAATTATATGTATTTACATATGTTTCATCATAATTATGTGTCTTAAGATACAAAAACTATGTTAACTAGCGGGACTACGTGGCATTGTCGGAGTTATTAGGCGTCAATGAGCTTTGTTTTAATCGTTAAGATACATATGGTTTTCCCATTTCTTTTTTAATATGACACCCAGAGCTTTAACTACACACACTCATTGCTATATCGAATATAAATTCATATTTTTATATGTTCTCCTTTTTTTAACCCTCCATTAGCAAAATAATTTTTATAATGTAGTTAGTGAACAGGGTAAAAATGAATCCACCATCCTCGTTTCACATAAAAAAATAACAAAACTTACTTAATTAAATAATAAACGATTGAATGAATCAAATAATTACGTCATTTAAATTATGAATAATTATTTTTGACTATTCCAACCATTTTTTAAGGGAATCAAATTAATAGTAATCGGGGTTTGATGAAGTTACGTGTATTATATAAAATTTTAACCACAATATTATTTTTTACCTACCGTTTTATAACTCAGTCTTCATATTGAATAAAAAAATTATCCAAGAATTGAAAAGGAAAACAAGTGAACGCCTTTTAAGCAATTTAATTAATTATATTCACAGAACCTCGATTAAAAATTATTAAATAGACAAAAAAATCCTAATTAAGGTGCTATCGAGGCGAATTAAAATATGTATATAATTTTTTAGGAGCATAATGAAAATATTATGTATGTATATTCAAAGCAATAAAACACTTTTTTTTAGATCTGGGTATGTATAACAACTCAGTTTACTAACAGAAAAATGATATGATGTACTGAGTCTCGTTACACACGCTTTTTGTTAAAAGATTAGTCCTGCACATACAACAACAAAAAAAAACAGACTGGCGTTGCTTTATATAGATGAAGCATTAAAATGGACCTTCTTTTTTGCTCATTCTTTAGTATTTATTAAGTATTTTAAGTTATATTATTCGTGGTAAGCCCTGCTACTAAAAAATGCTACCTTTATAATAATTTGATTTTGGAGTTGGTAAATGGTGCGTTATTACGTCTTACACAATTACCCAACTTATGACATGAACCCCAAATTTTTGAACAGGAAAAGTATATTTCAGAAAACTAGGCAATTTGTTTCTTTAATAACGTGATCTTATTTTATAACTGGTTCCTATTTCTCACTCCAAATAGTACTAAACAATGTGTGATTTGCCCTGAACAGCATATGTGTAATATTTCTTGAAAAGGTATTAATTTATATTTTGTAAAAACGAGCTTTTTTATGATCAAAAGCCAGAGTTGTATTATTAAAATTTCTTTTATTGTAATTAAATAAAAGTAGAAAACAGAGCAAAAACATTTATTAATAAATTCGTATCAGAAATATATTTTGCATATTTGAAAACAATGTTAAAATACATAAATACACATAACATATGTCCTGTTAGGCTGACTACAAATGTGAAGAGTTAACATAAAAACAAATTTATACAAAACAAGGAAAAGGCAAAATGTCCAATTTGTTTTATATATATGTATACGCATTGGAAATACTATCCATATTTATAAACATAGTTTGGTCATTCAAAGGCTTTAAATTCAAATTCTGGGATTATTTGAGACAACTAACAATAATAACTCTTGTTTACAATCTTATTTTGATTCTGATATGGCCCCTATTAAATTGAATTTATCAATTTATTATTCTTTCAATAGGACGATGATTTTTAATTGGGAATTGCGGTACCTACAATGGGTAAATTATAATAACTTAATCATAAAAAATAATGATAATTTGTCCACTAAACCATAAAAAAAATTCAAAACAATTTTGAGTCTAAAATCATTCGAAACTGTTCTTTTGTTAATTCACCACAAATGCAAGGACGTAAACTCAGCAAAAAAATTAAGGACCTCTTCTGTGCAATGTTTTAAATTATAGCTCTTGAATCAATTATGCCACGAAATAACTATTGATACACATAATAATGTTGTCACGATACTAATATTTTTGTACAGGTACTAATAAAGACATACATTTTTAATTTTTTTTTGGACAATTTTGTTTGGGATTGGGGGGAGGAAGGTGGTTTAAGAATATGATATAGGTTCCAGTATTGGCAGGTCAAATTTTTGGTACAAACATCAGTTTAGTATAACAAACTTTTAAATGTGTCGATATAATAGTTTCTCATTTCCAAAAATAAGGATTATATTCTTATATAACACTTGAGAAAAGGAACTTTAATGAAACATTTGAAACTCTGAAACATAACTTTAAAATTCTAAATTCCAAAGTTGAGCAACATAACTTCAAAATTGAAACTTCTGAATACCTTTACAAATAGAGAATGCCATTCAAAAAAGTAATTTTAAAAATGGCTATAGAAGTAAAAAAAAAACCTTTGAAGAATGAAACTTTAATAATATAATTTTTTCGTTATAATACAACAGAAAATAGAATTAACAGGTCACGTTCAAAACTGAAACCCTTTTTACAGAGCAAAAAAAAAATTAGAGAAAGTAAACCTTTTTGTGACCCATTACCTTTTTTTTGACCTTTGACCTTTTGTAACTTTTAAACTGTGCTTTATCAACTTAAAATGTTATATAGCTATTGTTTTACGCCTAAAAAGGCTTTAATGATCATTTACGAGTTTCTTCTTATTACTGTGAAAAAATATTAAAAATCAACAGAAATGGGTGAAATGTAATTTTGGGTTTAGGCCGGAATATTTTTTGTTTGAGAGTGCTTAAAAAATCATTTTACATCCAAAAAAAATGGCTGAAATTTAATTTGGTAATTTGCTCACTTTCATGAATTAACACCTCCCCCCCAAGTAGACGGGATGGTCTTGGATCTGGATCCAATGTACCGGAGATTGATATAATAAATCTGAGACCCGGACTAACTTCCGCTTATCGAGTTATTAAGGATATAAAAAAGATCTGTGGCATTTTTAGATGTTAAAAAGCTAATACATTGCTTACTTAATAGATCTGAATCAAAAGTATTGGGTTATGTAATAAAAAAATTGTATAACGTTAATTCTAATAATAACTTAAAATGACAGTGTAAGTTTCATACATATCGGGTTATGCATTTTTTCATCATAAATAAAAATACTTTAAACAATATCCATACTTTGAGTAAAATGCTCATAAAATTCCAGACAAGTATTCTTTAATTATGATTTCGGATCAGGATTCGAAATTTACTAAAATATTTAATTTAAAAGCTCCGAATTGACACTTTTGAATTGAATCTTTTTTTACGGAGACTTCAATTTTTTTTTCTTCCTTTCCAATCATTTAATCGACTCAACTAACTCAGTTGATGTAAAACAGAAAATGATAAGTAGGGTTAACCTTGAAAGGTCCAAACTTGTTCTTAAAACTAAATCTAAATTTGTAGAAGCACACCCCTATCCAATCTATTTCTACAGAAGCTGAATTCTTCTACCCGATCTTTACATATATTCTAAAAGACGTTTGTCTTACAATGCAAGACTGCCATCAAAAATATTTTGTAGTCTCTCAATACTTTTTTCTCTACGAATTGAATGCATACAGGTTAATTATTGCAGAAAATATCTATTTAAACATCCAACTATGTACATATTATATATCCATATAAAATTTAAAACCAAGTATATATTATATTAGAACACGCATAAATCCTTCAAAATAAGAAAATTCAGATGCATTTAAAACTTCTAATGTAACTACATAACTTTAAGTATATACAAAATATTATTAGAGATAAATAAGAAAGGAAATCGCTATTTTAGTCAAAGTATGTAGGTTTATATATGTATATTTTTTAGTTGGTTCTTCATATCCAAGAAATGAAAACAAAAATTCTTTTTGAAATTGCAAAATACAAAAATTAGTTTATTTGTATAAAAAAACGTGTTTTTTTTACTATTTTTTTCTCTTTCTTGCTAAAATTATATGTAAGTAAATGTATACATATAGATAAATGTGCAAATACTTACATATAAGTATATTATTTAGCCATATGTATATATATAAATTTAAATGTTATTTTTCCAACTATTTCTTTATATTATATAAGAGATGTAAAAACAAGCATAAAGCCCACTTTTAGAAGTAAAATTATTATCATTATTGTTTGTGTACATATTTACTGATAAAACTACTCAAATACTCATATTATAAATAAAATTGCATAAAATATGACCTTTCAGTATGAAAAGAAACAACTAAGATTTTTTGTTGTAACTCTAACGGCTTAAAAAGTGTTTGAGAGGAGATCAGCTTAACTGTTATCACGGTATATTAGAGTACTTGTTCTAATATGGAAACAAACACAAGTCCCATTCCGTATATAACAAGTAAATTAGAAGGAATTATTTCATTGTCATTGTAGTCTGAGTTTATAAAAGGCTTACAATTGTTACTCCTTGACAAATACTGAGTTTTTGTCTTTGTCTTCCATAAGTACGCTCAAATGTATTTACTTTAATTTTAAACAATTCCTTTTAAAAAATGAAATAATAATAATAATAGCTTTATAATTTTTTTAATGTGACGGGGTGTGCCAGGAAGTACTTTAGTCTTTAGAGCACTCACTAGCTTAGCTGTAGCTACACACGCTCGTTCCTAAATATAATCAAAAGTCAATATGTCCGTTTTTATTTTCTTTTTTAATATGAGCTTTAGTTACACACGCTGGTTGTAAAAAATGAGTCTTACATTCATTATTAAATAGCTCAAGTATCTATGCAGTCTAATAATACACTCAAAAAGGACTTTAAAAGTATACATACAAACAGACAGACTATGCTAAAACCCGCACATAGTAATACGATCATAAATTACATTAGAGGGATAAAAAGATGTTGATACTTAATATGTATGAAATGGGGCTAGACTTTATTATACATACAGTAGTTTGTCAAGTATTATAAGGAATCAGTAGCTTGTTGAAAGGACACTACGACAAGAAGGTTTTATTCCAAAGTGGAACCAATTTGCCAATTAAAATACTAATTTCCTACTATAATTAAGGATAGCTGTAATATAAACTTACATTTTGGACTTTTTTTGCCAATTTGATTTGTATATGAACTACGTTGTTAAAGTACCGATTACGAAAAAAAACAAAAAAAAAACAACATTGTCAATCGATATAATTTAAAAAAATACATGAATAATTGGATTTTGGATTCTATTAACATTTCCTATCATTTCAATATATAAAAATGAAGTGCTCTTTCAATATGGACGCACATGAACAATAATAATCCAAATGTATAAATTCAGAAAATATGCTCTAAAAAAAGTCATACTTAGGCAAAATAATATCTTAGAATCATCCCCAATCTTTCTCTTTTTGGTTGTAAAGGTTATTGTATAAAGAAAATCTTTTTTTCTAGAAAAAAAGCTTACATTTTATCAAATTTAGTACTTCGAAAAATTTTAATAGTTTGTTAATCTCTCCTCGAGAAACTTCTTTTCTTCTACATAACCATAAACTTTTGTTTCCCTCGACTTTCTATGAACATAACTATTCTTGAGTTGCAAATTATTTTACTCATAGGTGCTTTTTACGTTTGGAATAATTTTTTTTCTATAAAGCTTCGAATAATATACGAAAAATAATGACATTACAATATGGTTTTAAGCTATTTTCGTATATAATTATTAATTAATATCAATGGAACAACTTTATAAATATGCAAAATTATAAACTACATTTTATATTTATAAAATAATTTTTCAATGAATGAGATCAAAAATAAATATATAAAACAGTTTAAATACGCCAGTTATAGCTAATTTATATCAACTTTATAGAGCATAGTAATAAACTTAACTAAAATAAATGTGCTGTAATTTATTCAAAATCAAAAATGCTCAATTTTAGGTAATTAAATGTATTTGTTTCCCTTATAGTTTTTAAGTTGTATCACGAAGAAGATCCTTAAAATGCAAGTGTAGATGCTGTAACTTTTTGTAAACTAATAATTCATTATTTTCTCCTTAATATCGTTTAATAAATAATGCTAAATAACTAATTTTGACATGTATTGCTGCAAAAATCTAACCAACCTACTATACATAGTAGAGTATGTTTTTGACGTTGTCGACAAATATATACGAAAAAAATCATTTATTCTTTTGTCTGCAAATACATATCAACACTTTATTGAAGAGATTGGACTAAAAATATTGCTTTTAGATGTGAATTATATCATTTTTCGACCTTCTTATTTTTTTGCGTTGGGAATTTTTATCTCAGCTCGATGAAAAAGTAAGGATATGTACCATGATTTTTATATTAATTAGATCATATTTAGTTATTTTGTTTAAAAAATTATTCTCAATTTTAAAGCTAAATTATTTTTAACTACTAAATAGTTGGGTAGAAAAGGAATGTATACCTTTTTGTGTTATTTTTTTTTTCCTCTCTGGCAATTTTGTCTAAACTTCTTATTTTACAAGTATAAGTTGGTCATAAATTGACTAAACAAATAATTATATTTTGTACATGGTGAAGGTGTTAAGAAAAATTAATTTTTTCTGAGTTGACAGTAAACGAATATTGTAGAAGAAGAATTTTGAATTTTGTAACACTTCCAGATAATAATCCTGAATCGAATTTCAATTTAGTGGATATAGATAGTAAAGTTTAGCTGATAATTTCGATTGACGTCAGTTTCAAATTGAAGCTGAATATATAGGTATTGAAAGATAAAGTTAGTGATAGAGGTTAACAAAATTCGAAGGGAACCTAAAGATCCAAAGTTATTATAAAAAAAGGCTAAATCCCTAAATCTCTAAAGTATTTAGGAGAAAATCATGTCAATTTCAATCAGCCGTTGTGTAAGACAAATTAAAGACTAAATATCTTGAAATATACATTTCAGAATTAAATCGTTTTAAAAGTTCAATTTTTTCATTTCTGGCACTATTATTAACAAAATAGTCTATCTGAGATTTACAAATAATAGATAGGATGGATCAAAGTGGCAATAATTATATAATTTTCATTCGATCAAAGAAGTGGTGGGGGCCTATTTTTACATGGACGGTGGATGTAAGCATTCAAAATACATAACTTTGCCATAAAAATGAAGGAAAACATGTTGCAACTTGATTTTATAAGGAGTATTTCCAGAACATTGATTATACAAGGTCCTCCCTGAGATTCCATTGGTGGATGTAGATGTCTTTTAAATTGAGACAAAATTTAACAATGTAGGTTATATGTCAAGTCACTTTGGACACATTGATGGAAATATTGACTACAAATCATTAAAAAAACGCCTTAATTCTTGATTAATAAAATATACTTTTTATATCAAACCAATTATTTAGTGTAAAAGAAACAACATTGTATCAAATAGTTTATTTTGAAGAATAAAAATGAGTAGAATACATAGTATATCCAAAGTTTACTAAAAATAATATGAAACTCAATAATAATAATTTTACTATAGTGTTCTATTTGAGTAACATACTTACATTAACTGAAATCATCTCTTAGCTTCCCTTGATCAAGCATGTAACATCTATATTCACGTTCGTATTATTAATAAATATTTAGATCCTTTAAATAAGAAAAGCCTCAAGTTATTTGACAACGTCAAATATGACTAAAACTCTTTAATACTCCCAAAAAAACTAACTTCACAACAGTAAACATTCATATATATTAATTATGAAAGAAAGAATCTTTGTAAGTCGAGCTTGAGGTTTCTTACATTTTATACATATATAGCTTAAGGTGAGTAACTTTTATTCAAGATACTGTTTGAGCTAAAACATTGGCTTTTAATACCGAGCTCATTTGCTCTTCAATCTCTTTTTAAATATGTAATATAACTATTCTTTCTTTTAATAGAAGCTAAAATTCCATTACCAATTGTTTTTTTATATTATGAAAATAATTTTCCCTCTTTATACATGTGCAGATGGAGTAAATATTCCTTTTAAATCACACGTTTATTTATATGTAATTATATTTATAGAATTGGAAGGACCAAATTGGTAGTTTCAAGAGTTGGGAGCTGAAGGTTATTTGATTAAATAGGTAAATAGAAGATTATCTCTATCACCTTTTATAATATCTTAGTAGAAACAGTTTTTTTATTTATTATCAAATAGGGTAAAATATATCCGTACTTTCAAATTGGAAATTCAAATATGAATATTTCTATTAACACCCACGCAAATTCGAACATTGTATGCATTTGTTACGTGAATGCCAATGCAAATGCTTTATAATTGATAAATTACTAATAATATATGTATATACATATAAATCGTTTAAAAGCTCTTAATTGTATAAGCAAATTGTACAAATTGCAACTGAAAATGAGATAAAATATTTGAAATGACTATATTTCGTTATTTTTGATAAGGGTAATACAATAAGTGAAAACTTTTTTCCTAAATGCTTGATATATTAAGGTCGTCATTTTTTCACATTATTATTGTTAAAGACGAATTGTACAATCTTTTCATACCGTGTGGAAACTAGTAACTAACACAATTGCATTATATTAATTTGAGAGGTTCAGTCTGAGGAAATTTGAACTAGACGTAAACGTATAGGTAGACATGTAACACAAGAATCTGCCCGGATTTCAATAATCTGGAAGATGACTTCTTTAATAGTCCATGAATTCTGAAATTGATACCCTGGATGTCTGTAAGAGCTTACAAAAAAGATTAAAGGCTGTCCCTGTAGAAAATGAAGAATATTAAGAAGACAATATTCTTTTTCGCGTTATATTTAAATAAAATTAACAATTTTTATTTATTTAATATCTACGGTTTGCTGTTCTTGATGAAGAAATAGTTGTGTTGTTTGATATATCGGTGCATTATAAAATTTATATTACAGCCATTACTTCCAGTAGCATTGTTATAAATAAATATTTTGATTATCGATGACTTAACCCACTATATTTCCAAGTTAGAATTTTTTTTTATGTCTTCAAATTTCTGAACTTATCAATGTAGTACATAAAAAAATCCAGACGACATTTTGGTCGTATGTTTTTAGTAATGAAAATTTTGAAAACATTGATACCATTTTTAATATCTTAAAAAACTAAATCTGATTATAAAAAAAAATGAGATACGGATATTTTTAAATAAATATTGTCCAAATAGAAATATTTTTATATACAAATTTCCTCAAACAAGAAAATTTATAAATTTCAACTCTAAATAATAGCAGTGGAATTTTTTATACGTATAAATATATTTAACTGCATTCAGACAAACCTTTTACATTAGCATTTGAAATAGATAAAAGAAAATTATACATAGAATATATGAGAAAGTAGTAAGTCCTTTGAAAAATGAAAGAATAAAATGGGTTGTCCCCTATTGTCCGTTTAGCTTCTTTCCTTCAGCCAGCTCTCCTATTCCTTGTGATTTATGGCACCAACAAAGTATGTATTTGCATAAAAGGGGATCTCCCCCAAAATATATTTTTTGTTGTCATTTCAAACATTGGTAAAGAAGCGTCGTCGTTGTCCCTTTATCGAAAGAATTTTGTTGTTATTTAAATAAATCTTTAAGGAAAGTATTCAAAATAATTCAATTTCAATAGCCTAGAGAATAATTAAATCAATTATATAGTCACATGTATTTCTTTAATTTAAATTATATATTATTTAGCCATACTTCTGGATCAATAAAAGTAGTCGATAAATCAAACTGGGTTTTTTTATTTAAAAATTGGAACTTATGAGTACATAATCAATACTTAAACGGCAATTTTGTTAATTTAGATAATTTATTTTTTAATTAGATTTAAAATGTTCATTTGCAAAAACATTTTTTTATGGAACAATATCTTAATTTTTCGTTAATTTCCATTCCAAATTTTGAGAATTGGGTAAAAAAATTGAGGAATTTTTTCAATGTAATTGAAGGCCTTTGCTTGCTATTGATTATATAAAACTAATACTTTTGTGTATGAAACTCTTCAATAATTACATTTGTAATTTTTTGGATAACTCGTAGTTTTAGTACTTCTTGAAAAAGTTTTGCAAAAATTGAGAGTTATAACCAGAGTTTACACCTTTATAAGGAAAAAAAGTGTGCAAAGAGAAGGTGTGAACGAGACATATGGTACTGCTTAACTAATACTTGTTAATATTAGGTTCATTTTTTATGGTTTTGGAGGAAGAAAATGAATTACTGCTATAAAGAGGAGACCATCATCATATAAAATAACATTAGTTAATATTGCAAGGTAAATATTATAATTATTTTGAAATACGTAAATATTTATTTTACTATCCATCTTTAAAACAATTTACAGCAAAGATAGCTGAGAATGCTTACTTTAGAGGGATAAGTTAACACCACGACGACCTATTAAATTACGAAACAAAAAGAAGAAGAAAGAGCTAACACAACATTCGTTTTTACTGTTTTTTCTTATTTTTATCCCTGGAGCACATGCGATGCCCCAAGTTAAAAAAAAATCTACTTTAATGCTAAAACCTGTGCGTATAACATATACCCCATAAGTATATTTAATATAAAAATGCAATCATTGTATTGTTACAAATAAAATAAAATTCCAAAGGGAAAACATATATAACAGAATTAAAACAAACACCACTACCAAACCAAAAAATATACTGAAAATTAATAAAACATAAATATAAAAACACTACCATGAAAATAAGTCCCTCTCTTAAAGTAAAAGTTAACAAACATAATATAACTTGACAACATTTCGTGATTACTGTCAAAACTTCTATAAAAATATCCCCAAAATGACCAGTGCCAATAATTATATCTATCAAACATATATCTCGACTTAAACACCATATACTTCTCCTGACGCTTTCAAGGGCATCACATCCCGTTGCATGATGTACTAGATATTCTGGTTCTTCTAAACACAACCTGCAGGGGTCATCCTCCACCAAGCCCATCCTCTTAAGACGTCCCTTCAAGGGAATATGACCAGTCACAAAACTTAAACACTTTTTAATTGATATCCTTCTCTCTTTATATATTTTCCGAGAAAAAATTACATTGTTTGCCGACAACATGAATCACCACGCCACTTGTTCTACCAGACATTTTTTATTTAAGTTTTTACTGTGACCATTGTAGATTTTTCAGTCAATCTATATATCTTTTTAGCTAGTGCATCCACATATCCATTGACCGCATTTTTGTTACAGCCCTTTATATATGACATGTTTACAGAACTTTTCAATCTACCTATCTCAGCCAATATCCTTTCTTACTGTCTAGAAAAGGTTCCTCTTTTTTTCAAAAAGACAATCTATGGCAGCCACACTTTCAGTATGAAAAATCACCAGTCAACATAAATGCTTTTCCATCTCAACATGAGCTCACAATGCTTGAAAAATTCCTTCCAACTCCGCCTGAAATACTGTGTTACACCAGTATTTAACTTTCATAGTCGTCAAGAATAGATTAATCCCCACACGAAATACACCAGCCAACCCAGCATTATCTTCAATTTTTGATCCATCATTGAACACATTTACACATGGAAGATTTTCAGATGGCCCTTCATTCATAATCACAAAAGAAGGACAATTGTAAGGTTTGTTAACTATTTTTTCTAAGGGTCCATCAAATTTGTTGAATATTTTATGTAGTCTTGATGGAGAAGGGTTTGTCCTCCTTTTGTTCTTGACTGTGCAATCCATGTGATTGGAACATCATCGATATTCTTACCCTAGTTTTCATGGTATATCTTTTAATACTGAGATGCAAAGGTTCCATCTTAAAAATAATCTCCATTGCTTTTGTTGGTTTTGATGGCATCGCTCTACCCATTAAGAGACAGGCTAATCTATTAACCCTTCGAAACTTAATGATGTTTCCCTATTTGTCTATTATCTAAGGTACCAATATTGCTTCCACATAACATACAACACTGATTCCAAGCATGCCTGTCGAATTCATTTCAAGTATATTGGCCGGAGGCAACATTGCAAAACAGCTATATTTTTCAGCAAATTAGACCTTTCTTTTTTATTACGATATGATCAATTTGAGAGCCCATCCTAGTCGTCAGTCAATTATGACACCAAGGTTTTTTTATTGATCAACCTTTTCTATTGCTGCATCATTTAGTTTAATCTCCATAAAACTCACTTTATGCGTATAGGTACATAACATTATTTAAGTTTTTGACCCACTAAATTGAGATACATTTCAGATATATGAAAGTTCATTTCGCTTACTTGCTTTTTAATTCTATCGTAATGTACTGGATGGTGCAGTCCCGTATGAATGGTGATATAATTCCCCCTTGATGACATCCTTTTGTTGGATTGAAGAAGAAACTTACTTCCTGTTGAGAACAGGTGATTTCTTTTTTGCCATTTAATTGTACTTGGATCAATACCACTATTTTCTAATGATTTTTTCATGACACTGTAAGAAAGGTTGTTGAATGCTCCCTCCATCTCGAATAAATCGATTATGACTGGTTTCTTATTAATAACGGAGCTTTCTACCATTTAAACGACTTTAAACATTGCCAAATCTGTAGACTTGCCCCTTCAGAACCCAAACTGATTAGTTAATTGTACTTTTAGCTTCAGCGATTCAATATGACAATACAGTTTCTAGTCCAACTATTGTGTTAGCTAATGTATTGGCTGTGTATAATCATCTTTACGGGGTTTTGAAAAGAAAATGACCCTAGCTTTGCTCCACATCTTAGGAGTATAGGAAACTTTAAGTGATAACTTAAAAAGAGAAGTTATCCGGTTATAGTATTTATCTGATAATTTTTATACAATAATATGGGCTAAGCCATTAGGTCCGGATTTTTAAAATTATTGAATGAGCTAAATACTTCCTCCATAACTGAATTATTTTTATCATTTACCCATATAACATGAGTTTTCCTATTTGCCTCAGTCTATTCATTCACATTTGTCTTTCTGGGCTTAACTATCAAGAGTAGCATTACTTAAATGCATTGAGATTAGTTTCTTTAAGTTTTCTTCAATGGAAAAGTTTTCTGCTTCATTTTGTAGAATGTCTAATCTTAGATTATTTTTTCCATTTTTTAGCTTCATTGCGGCCATTATAGCCAACTGTGACAGTACATCTCTTTTTTCAGTGATTACGATTTTCCAGGTATATTACTCTACTATATTCTCTCTTGCTCCATAATAAGCAATTATATTCTTGGAACTTTGTGTTTTTCGTACTTGTTTTCAGCCCTCTTCACATCCTTCCTGAAATAAGTTAATTCCTTTTTCTACCAAGGAATATTCCTGCTCTGGTACATTATTCTCCGAGGAACCGCTGGTTCACGTGTTATTCTAGTAAATTCAGGGACTTCAGATTCAAGTTTTTCTATTTTGTTCGGAGAAATTTCATCCTCAAAATCTGTAAGAGTAGTTATTCTTAAACGTGGTAGTTTTTTCGAAAATTCAGACTACTCCATACTTTGAGAAACAGAAAGCATATGATCATTGGTTAAGGTTACATCTTTAATTGATACTCCAACCATTCCGACAAACGTGAATCTTCAACCCTTATTACACACATTTATTGGTAATGAGGCAGACTTTTTTTCTATTTTGTCACCTCTTTTATTTGTTGTTTTTGAGCTCCAGAGAGAACTCTGAGCATTGGTGTCTATTATGTCTAGTTATAAGTTACAAAATACATTTTTTTCTATTTAATGGTCCAGTTATTATAAAATATTTAGAATTGCATTCTTTTATTTTTGAGCCAAAAAGTATGTTAGATTACTCAAATTGAGAATTAATATAGTTATGTATTGAATATTGTATGTAAGGGGTAATAAAGCAATGGAGTTTGCACTCATTATTTCCCTGTTTTTTGACCAACTTAAACGTATGTTTTATTAAAAAAAAATCAAAAAGTTTAAATTGTTTACCTATGAATAATTATTTTGATGGCATCCACTAAAAAAAATGTTGATACCCTGTCATTCAATCATTTACCGATTTCATTTCAGAAATATTCTCATTAATAAACTACCCTTAGTTGGTCAAAAAAAAAGTCCGGGGAAAAGAGATTGCGTGTTACATGTATGAATAATTCTTTCTATAGGGACACATTATAAAAAAAACATACTGCGAATGACTTGTGTCTCAGCAAAGAAACTTTTATTTTTTCTATACAAATAAACATAAAACTATATATGTAATATATCTAGAGGAAGTTAATTGTTACCAAGTGAAACGAAAAAAAAAATCTTGCATTAAATTTCAAGCAAATGTATATATGTTGTACATAATATAGTGTGTCATGTAAAATTAAACATTTAATGACTCTTATTCTTCCAGGTTGTAATATCTACATTAGTGTTCTGTCGACTCGAACAATTATTCATTGACTAGGGTCAACTCAACTTTAGTAGATGTTTTTTTCGACTTGACTCATATAGTGAGTCAATTTTTAAATTTGGTAAAACCCGAATCCCTTTCATATCATTTTATTAAGTCAGGTTGATTTGTTTGACTAAACCTCACTGAAAACATAATGTGATTATTCTAATATCTGAGTAGAGAAACTGGACATATGTATGCCCTTTACCTTGTAACACATTTTACGATATTACAGTTACTAAAGTATATGTTAGCTCATTACTACACAAAAGCAACAATACTAAATTGGCAATGGCTTTAAATTTTTATCTATTTTTTTTTGCTGCTTTTATAAATCGTCGACTAGGCTCAGTTCACCTCGACGCAGCACTAACTTATATCCAAATTATGTAAATCTGTTCAATAAGTTGATTGACACTTTCCACTAAAATATATGTAATAATGAACATTAATATTCCTTCAAATTATACATAGAACGTGAAAATAATTCAAGTCATTTAGTATTTATGTTGTATGTATTATGTACCTACGTATATGCCAGAAACAATGTAACAAATGTAACTATGCTCACACTATTCAAAAGGAGTCAATGATGCATATATTTCATTAACGTCCTTCACAACCTACATATGTCATTGTAATTATTGCAAAATTGTTTGAGATTGTTACTTTATCCTTTTATAATGAATCTGATATTATCATAACATTTGTATTCAAATATCTCAATATATATATGAATATTATTTAAAAACTTACACACAAGCAAAAATATACCTACCTACCTGGGTTGGCAGAAGGTTTTGGACAATTTTTTTTTAAAATTTAATATGTTTATGGTGTTTGCTCTAACTTCACCTGAAAGTACTGTCCATAGACAACAACTTCTTTATTTTTCTTAACCTATTCAGTTACACCATAAAGTAGCAAGAAGATGAATGTAAGGCCATTAAAAAAGTGTTTAAGGCCGGCAACGATGCTAAGGCAAAAATAAAAGTAATAAAATATGCAAGTTGTACCGTCTATTACGTCAGCAAGCCACTGAAGTTGGGTAAAGGGCTTCACACAATCCCTAACAGCAGAATGGCCACTTCCTGGCTGGCTCAAGTGGTCTATCAAAGTAAATTCAGGTATCTCAATGGTTGTTTATGCTCGTTATTTTTGATGTCCTATTGAGAGGTACTATGTAAAATTTGGCTACAAACTATACCAATGTATCGAGTTTGGGTAATAATCCAAGTTAAAGTAATTTTTAATTTTCCCAAAAAAAATTTGGATTGTGTTCGAGACATTTTCAGGAAAAAAATTGATTTACCCTTTACTATGTAAACAATTTAAGATATGAAAAAAAATGGGTTCGATTAAGTGTCTTATAATAAAATTGATAAAAACATTTATGATGTCTACATAGTCAAATCAGATGATCCTTTCTTATTTAAAGAAACTTTTTTGATTTATTAAAAAGAAAGAGAAACCAATTTTTTTCGTAATATCAGTTAAAATCGATTTTTTTCGTAATAGCGATCAAAATCAAGTTTAGTAATTTTTTTTTGTTTTTTCAAAAAAACATATAGTCTGTCTTATCTATATAAAAAAATTAATGGTTTTCTTTCTAAGCACATTATGTGAAATTGAATTTTAGATTTTAAAAATATGCACGTTTACTAATTCGCAGTAATTGATGTCATTAGTAAGAAATTCGTATTTTTTCTCTTTTTAATAATACATACGTGTATATATTTAAAGTAGGGTAGTAAAACGTGGACTAGAGAGATGGATTTAAAAATACATCGATAATTTTATATTCTTAAAAATAGGCAAAAAATAATGTCACAAAACATTTAGACAAGTTCACTCAATATGGCCACCTTCATTATCAATCACCACTTTTACACGTTGATGAAAAACTCTTCTATCGAGTTGCCCATGCAGTCACTCAGGAGAACTTAAGCGAGTCCATATTTAAGTTAGAGTCCCTGCTGGTTTCCTTCTCCAAATTACCCAGTGGGTTCAAATCTGCTGAGGAAGGGGGCCATATCTCTTTGTAGAAGAATCAAGCCATGTTATCTGTTCATAACTTTTGGCACTTGACGTAGGTGTAGAAGGGGGCACCGTCCTGATTCTTCACGTAGTTACCCTCTGAGTAGTTGGTCTTCAGTCTTGGTATGATGGTGTTCCTAAGCACCTTATAGTAGGCCTCGTGGCCGATTTTCTGTCCAGCATTGAAAAAGAACAGAGTCATCTTCTTTCCATCAAGGGAAACAACGCCGAGGAGCATTGCTGGAGGCGGATATTTGGTCTGGTAAGCCTGTTGGACATTTTCGATGGTTTCTGTAAGCAAAAGGTCGTTCCGACGGTTGTGGAATTGATCAACTATGAAAATATTCTTGTCCGAGAAAATTTATATGACTGGATACTGCCTATGGAAAAGTTGTGACCTTATTAATATATATTTCAAATGTAAACTAGATGTATTTCTCGGAAATAATAAAGATATTAGAAAAATTCTATAAGAATACATAGGAAAATATCCGTCTACACTTGAATCTCTTTTTGGGAATAGAAGGTTGGATCACAGTAACAAATGTGATTGCCAAATTGCAAATTGGGATCAGCCATCAGTGATGCTACATGAGTAGAGTTTTCATACGTGATGTCGCGTCTACTTTGTTTTTATTTGTTATATTACTTGTTGTTACTTAACATACTCTTAAGAAAATGAATGCAAGACGTTTGAAATAATGATAAAATAGAAAACATGCATTTCAATTATGTTCACTCATTTAATACAGGCGTTCAATCACAAAATAACTAGAAACATGAAAGTTTCCTAAATTGTAAGGGAAATAAAATAGATAACATTTCTCTTAAACAATACCTCCCCGAACAATAATGCAACTCAAACATTTTTAACGTTTAATTACGTTATCTATAAATATACATTAATATCACTAAAGATTTGGTACAGTACAATCTCACATTTGTAATATATGGAGTTGTGATAAATTGATAAAAAAACGTATCAAGATTGCCCATTTTTTTAATATATAATATGCATAAATATTAATAGGATATTTAAATAATAAAGTTTCAACGTTTCATTAGTTGCAAGTATATTGGAAAACAAATTAATATATTTTATTTAAACGATGCTAAACTTTTAATATAAATTATTTACGCATATTTCATTCAATTTTGTTCAAAATGTAATCTTTGTATAAATTAATGAAATCCAGTATTTACATGAGTATTAATGGAAATAAAGGATTAATACATAAATATACAAAATTAATACCTGTTTCATTTCATTAATATGTTCAACTAATTATATCTATACCCTCATATACTTACATATCTTTGTTTGCTTTTGATAACAATAGCGATATGTTAAAATACGTCTATTTATGAATATATACCTATGTATATTAGACTGGTTCTGAAAATGTTAAGTTGCTCAAAATGTTAAAGAGGGAATTGTAAAAAAAAATTATAGAAATTTTATGTTTGAGCCATATTGATCATTGTGTAAAGGTTCCGTTTAGCATTTAAAGTTTAATAATTTGGTTGAAGTTATAGTAGTTATATATATAAATAGTCAATATAAGTAAAAATAGAGTAATTTAACTTAAATAGCTACTTTAAATAAATAACATATCTTTGATAGTTTTTATATAGTTTCCTCCAAAGGTGATTATTTCTTGGAATGACGGCTAAAATATGTCTGTACCACGTTTTGTCTTTCATGAAATTGAATTAGATTTAAACTTTTTTAAGCGTATATTTTCTTTGCAACTTTCTCTAAAAAATTTAAAACTTAAAAGGTAGTTCTCAGGCACTGTTCAATGTACATCGATTAATATGACTCAAATTTTATAATTATTCTTTTTTCCCAAACAATTATTCCTAACATTTCGGAAAAAATTTCATCTTTAGAGCCTGTCCAATTTTCAAATATATTCTTAAAGTTAAAAATAAATGACCATGAATCTATCAGGGTCCCATTTTTTTATAGTTATAATTTCATAACACAAGTATAAATATTTTAATTAACAAATTAAAATGTGTACTTGAAAAAAAAAGTAATTTTTTGAACAAACGTTTTCTTCGTTGTTCTTTTTTATACAAGGAACAAAACATTTTTTTTACAAAAACTATTTTTCAATAAAAGTTCAATTACTACTATTATTTTTTATTTCCAAATATCATTGCTTATCTTATAAGGTAACAATATATGTAGTAATAAAACTATAAAAAGGACTGGTTTTCTGTCATGGACAAAATTAAAAACTGTGCAAAATATAATATTTATATGTACTGGGCTATATATTTGAAAAAAAATTTGTTATACTGCTATTATAGAAATATATATTTTGACCACTCTAGATAAAAGAAAATAGTACAAAAAAATTAGAAACAAAACTCAAAATTTAAGTTGGAATGAGACTATGGAATAAAAAAAGAGGATTTTTCTCATTTTTATTGTACCATTAAACAACGGTTTTTAGTATTAAAAAAGATGGGGAAGATTTTTTATATAAAGTTCCCTGCCAAGATATTCTTTCTTTTTCTTATAAACTTATATATAATATTTATATCTTAAAGCCTTAATCATTTATTTCGTTTTTTAATAGTAAAATATATATCTGCTTAAATAATAATATTGGATGTGTACATACATATTTAGAAAGGATGTTACCAGGAGGAGGTAGAGAAGGAAAGTCAGATTATTATGTATAAAACTTTAAATGGTTGACAAATATGTATACTACATATAATATAATATTGTCTTTATTGTAGCATGATGATGCAGTTGTACCATCAAATATTTTATGACTTCATAAGACAAATAAAAGTCAGAGAACAAAGTAAATAAAACAACTATAGAAGGTTATTCTAAAATAAATCTTTATATTTCTACTACTTCACATGATTGCATATCACAAACAGATTCATGGGTCCCTTTATGACATTGATATACTTTGAGTAAGCTGGTACTCGATCAATTTTGAGATTAGCCGAAAAATTAAAAGACCCTCATATAGCAAGGTTTTGTTAATTATAGAGAAAGCCATATTACGATGAATTCATAAAAGAGTCTGTTTTGTTTTGTTGGATAGTCTTAGGTGGACGATTGAGTAAATGCTACTGTTTTTATAGTAAGATTCAATGTATCCTAAGATTAAATAACTTTGATAGGCCATTTAATAAAACAATGCAGTGGTCAAAAGAAGATAAGTAGCAAAGGTATTGGTGGGAAGATGTTCCCTTTAAGTTTGTGCCCAAGATCACAAATCTTTTTATACAAAATTTGCTCAATATATATTGTTCTAATAGTCATACTTCCGGGTTTCACAGAATATTTCTTCTCTAAAAAGACAGACAAGATTTTTCACGGGAATCTTCTGTTTTAGATTGATTGAAGCCTTGGTCTATATAACCCCTTTCTTTTGTTTGACATGGTTAGAATCCATCCCTTGCAACGTGCATAACTGTGGTACTTTATGTATTAATCGATAACATAGTTCACAGTTGAACAGGAAACTCCGCCGACACTGTCATTGATCTTATTCATCGACTGACCGCAATTATTCTCCATTTTTTGTTTATTTTCCTAAACAAATCAGATTTTGGGCACTTCCAGCCCGTAAGGCCTCCAGGAAAATCATCATCAGTGAATTTTCATCATCCTGTTCGACAAATTAACTGAATTTTTGAGAAAATGTATTATTGTACCAGACCATTTTAGCCAAGAACGCATTGTTAATTTTACCATTTAAATTAGATAAAGTACAAAAAAGTGCACAACATTTTTGTTTAAGATTAAAAGCATATGGGCGAATTTTGTAGGAAGTATAATGAACAACTGACGTGTTTGAGGGAGATTACTCTCCATTAGTGTGTGTTTGTATTGAAACCGATTTGTAGGGGATGCAATGAGGCCAAAGAAGATTGAAAAATTTAAAATAACTACCTTTTATATTAGGTTATACCATAAGAGCATTTAAAATTATAAGGTATGTTAAATTTGGTTAACATAGAGTTTTTCAGTGTACATCAGATATGATCAGATATTTTTTACTTTTTGGGACACAGAAATACAAAAAGAAGAAAATCTTATTTATTAACACAAGTAGTCAATTGAAAATTCTAACACATATCAGCAAACCAAATATATGTTCCATAAATTTCAACTCTGTGGATCAAAATGTTTTTGATCAAGGAACTTGTTAAATCAATATGAAAAGTTGGACTCTGCAGTGGGTCACATAAAATATATTTTTACAAAAATTGTCAATTTTTTATATACGTTCTTTAATTGGTCCGATGGAGTTGCATTGATTAAGTATAAGTAAATATATATTTCCATCTATAGGAACGACTAGGTACGAAACCACACAAATTGAGTTCAACAGAATAAATTCTTCTTGGCACGCTTTGTATTGAGTTACGTCGTTCCATAATAAATTTTGAAACTAGATTAGATTACTATTTGTGAAATCATAAATTAAACCACAATATTAAAAAGGGTTTTTTTGACATTTTATTTCCAAATGTATTGAAATTTTAGTAAAAATTTTTCAATGGTATACAATTAATTAAAATTTTTAGATTAACTTATATTCTATATTGGCAACAAGATAACGCAAAAACTCTTTCTTTATATATATTTATATATAAATAAATTGCTATAATGTCAGTTGTTATTTCCCAACTTAATTTTTTAAAATAAAGTTTATTAAGTATATGATAAATGTATCTTGAAACTTTGTTACTGATTTCAAAGTAATTTAGTACGCATTTATTTTTACTTGTATGTAGGTATGCCAATATTTAAAATATTGATTCAAAATTAGCTTGTTTAATTAATATAAAAATGTATTCTTCCAAAAATAAACGTCCTTTAACCGAGAAAAAGTATGTCTTTATATGATTACCCTAGTCAGATTTAAAAAAATTTTAAACATATTTTACATTATCTTAAACTACTCAAAAAATGCCAAAAAGAAGGTAAAAAAATTTTAGCTTAGAGGACTAATTTGTCTGGTATAGATTTAAATGTATATAGAATTGCAATGTTCATGTGATCTCAATAAACGGTAATAAGTTACAGTTTACTTTTTTGTTCTTTTGAGAGCGAGAAACAGTTTACTAATTGAATATTTTATACTAAGTATGTTTAATTTTATTCGATAACTAAACATTAATTAACGTTTAATTGTATTTTGTATGTATGTGAAGGTCAAGTAAAGAACATTTGGCTTCTTCTGGTTCAAATGATTATTTTCCATTTTTATTTGCTATAATTTATACAATGAACATTTTATTTCATAGGGAAAAACTGACCGAGTATGGATAATAATATTGTATATTTGTATATGATATTTATTTATGCGCCTTTTTAAGCTTGTAAATGACATTTACAAATAAGCCTTACATTTTTAAGTATTTTGATTAAAAATATTTGTAGGGCATTCAATCCAACTAAAGAAAATTAATATTGAACGAGTTTAAAAATTACATATATGCTATTCAATATATCTCTACATCACGAATTTTTGGTAAATAAATAAAATAAAATGTGGTGTTTAGTATACTTTAAAAAAAGCTATATTATAAACGGTGCTAGGAACCGCATAAAAAAACTCATCAACGGACATTTTATTCCTATTTTTAAGAAAGTCATTTAGTTATATCATTCGGTCTATGTTTCTTAACTAGTAAATAGTTTTTGTGTAGCAGTGTAGATTTGGATATACGAACAAATTTGAGCAAATGTTTTATTCCAACATTGATTAGGAACAAGTTATTCAACAGGAGAAAGCCTATTTGAAAAACTAACTCAATTTGAAAAGATATCTCAAAAGCAACCAAAATTATTTTTGGAATCAAATAATAAGATTTTCGACGTTCATGTTTGTGAATGCGCTTTATTTAAATCTTTCGTAACCGTAAGAAGATTTGAAACCATGAGGGAAGTTTTTTGTTCGATCAAATAAATGTGAGAAAAATGGTAATGGCTGGTATGGATAAGAAAGCAATGGCTTTATTAATTATACGATGCCAGAGGCAAGTTGAAGAGTCAATAAGATTTGAACAAAAAATTTATAATTTACATTTTGTCTCAATAAATTAAAATAATGATAATATGAGGGGATTTTTCTTGAAACGTGTCTAACAATAGAAATTTCTCTGAAATTCCTTCCCTTAACAGATGCACCATCTACATTAACGACTGATTGAAATACACCTTGTTGCTGTTGTTTCTAAGTTCTTTGATAGCTATGATTTATTGACTTGATTTGCTGTTGGTATTGCTTTGGTATTTTTGTATGACGCTGTTCTAGTTTCTATAAAATTTTCAATTCTGATCAGTATTTAAAAATAAAAAAAATGATAGAGCTATATTTAAAACAGCCATAAAAGTTTCAAAAACTTTCGAAATAATTATGATATTACAAATTTACTTTGATAGAGGAAAAGATAAAACTTTGATAAATTGGAAAATAGGGGATCGTTACCATTCCAAAAAAGTTGCAGAGGAGCACATATAAGTTTTTGGCAGAAGCTAAATCAATTAATTTGAATTAAGTTGTTGTAGAGGACGGACCCTTTTGATTGAGATAGTAAATTTTTGAAAAGGACAAGATGGAATTTAGATCATGTTATATTCGTTGGATGGGACTAAACTTGCAACTACTACCACTTAAAGAGATTTTTTCTTTATTTCATCTCCTCACAAAAGGGACAATAATTATAATTCTTATGATTATTTTCGGACTCGCAGAATATTTTATTGAATATCCAATTTAGCCTCTTCAGTCTTCCACCGATTAACATATTTTTCAGCCTTTACTACATGTAGAAATTACTTAGACTTATTTTTGATGTAAAAAGGTTGTTGACTAAACATTAATGTAATATATAACGCCTTGACATTGTTGCTTAATTGAATTAATTAATTAAGGTTATAGTTTAACTAACCCAGTTCATGAATTGAAAAATCAAATTAATGTTCTAATTTCTGTTACAAGATAAATAAAAGAGGAGAGTGGGATTAGCTGGTGAAATTTTCACTTTTATGGAAGACATAAATACATTAAATATTTAAATTTTTATAGGAAGAAGAAGATTTTAATTTAGTTGTTTTTGTCTTAATCTTTACAACAATACCAAGACTTTTAAGGCTTTGAGGACTTAATACCCAGATGAGATATTTTAAACCTTTTTCAAGATGTATTTAAGTTTTTTGAAGCAATCTTCATTCATTGCATTGTTTTCATTGAGAGAAATTTTATCATCTCAATATTTTTAAAACAAAATGTTAGTTCGTGTGTCAGACAAACTTTTTTTCTTTTTAATCAAATTCCATAGTAGCAACTCCTGGATTGTTAAAACTTTGCATATATGTCTATGATTGTCCTCAAATTATTGTAAGTATATTTAAATAAATATATATATATATATTAAAAACCTTCTCTGACTCTTTAAGAAAAAAATAGCTGCTGCTTTCATGTTGATTAAAAAAATCTATTATTTATACAATAACTTTTTTTTTGTATTTGCAACTTTCTATTTATTTATTTATTTGCCATTATGCTAATTTTAACCTGTTTTATTCGAATATTTGTAAATCTATGCAAGACTTTTATTATATGAAATAAAAGTGCACTTTTGTATCTTTTATTCTTTCCATAAATAAATATCTTACTATTTTAAGATTGATTAAATGTTTGTATGTATGCTAGTTGAAGGTGAAAGAAGTTTTGTCCTAAATAGAATAAAAGCATTATAAGATTGATGAATCATTGTAAGCAGCCAAATACTTTGTAGCACATATAACAATATATATATAAGTACTTTTGTATAATAAATAAATATCATTAAGAGGTGATTTATGGCTTTTTTGTATTAATATTATTTTTCTTTATTCTCTTCTTCTCTTTTGCATATACTTTTTATAAGATTCCACATTAAGAAAGAAAGTTAATTTGGAGTATATACATCGTTACATACTCTATGTACATACATCATGCTCTTTTTTCAATAAAGGGAAGTATACTTTTTTGTTTTATTTATCATGAAAGTCTCTTCACAAATTTAGTAGTGAATTTTATGGAGGTTTGTATTAATTTATTATGTAGGAAATGAGTTTCTCATTAAACAAACTTTAATAGCAATTAATTATGACATAATACAATAAAATAAAGTTATTCTTTTAAAACTTTTATTATTTTTGAGATAAAAAATTGTCTAAGTTCAATTTTTTTTCGGATATAAAAAACTACAATGTTAGGATATCCATTTTTTTGATGTAATTTTGAAACTCACCATTTTGATGTATCCAGTTGCTCATTAGGGGGGGGCATTTAATTTAAAATGAAACATAAAGAACATAAATGTTTTCGTGAGCTTACAGTTTGTACCTATAAAAATGAGAAATCATCATTGGAAGTCTTCATTCTCATGAATTTTTATGGTGGTGATTAAAAAAAAGGGGGAGACAAACTAGCATTTATTTGATATTTTAGTTCATATTTCTTCTATTTTACTTTGTCTATTTGTATTATTTCCAATTTTTTTTTAAACAGGCTCGATAATATAAATAAATACGTTATACAAAGGTAAATGCAGAGTAAAATGTATTTATTTATTTTGACACTTCCAAATTCCTGCGGCCATAGTAGCCAATTCCTCCCCAATGTTTCGTATGCACAATAAAAAATTCCCTTCAGAAAATTTGTTGTTTTGCTTTTTTTTTACTTGCTAACAATAGGGATCCTTTAAAGATAAGCAATTTTAGCTTATTACCAATTAATCGGCCGATTATTCAATAATTTTCTAGTAAATACAGTTAACACACCTAAAATATATCAAATTAATACGTATGAGATTGTAAATTTCACTTACAGCACTTTTTAAGCTTTCTATAGTCTTTCATTTAGTTACATTGTAGCTGTTGGAAGATTAGGATACTAGTTACTGCAATTTTTGACTACCCTTAACTTATGTTATTTAGGAATAATAAATTTAGCACTTTTTGTGAAAATAGTTATTGTGATAAACTTTAGTCAACAAATTATGTGATTGTAAGACAATAAAGATGGTCTAATGGGAGTTTTTCATGAAACATACGAATATATGGATTCGAGTCAACTCATAGTTCCATTCAACTCGTAGTATTCATGACATAGGGATATCCATCATGTTCAGGGATATCATCTCTTTGGAAAAGGTTTTTGCGCCTTACTCGATGAATATCACCTCATTTAATAGTAGCATCAGTCATTGAGCAGATGTCAATTAACGTCCAAATCTGTTACTCCATCATACATTGGTTCAAATACACATCCGGTCCTCTATTTCTGGAATCGTTGTATACTTCTATAATAATTATTAACTAATGATATGTTTAATCAAGAAGAGTAATAATGGAACGAAATGTACAGTGAAGAACAAATTGACTTATCATCTACATCTGTATCTCTCCAATTGAGATTCCTTTCAAAGTCTACTCTATTTTGTATCCTAATGTTCTTAGAAAACTCTTTCATTAATTTGAGTACATAAATATCCTAAATGTGCATATTAAACAAACAAATCATGTTTATGACACTGAATCCATTTATAAAACTGTATTATTTCTGTAATTCTATACATTTCATCCTTGCTTCCGATTTTATTATTACTTGTGAGTCTCTTCTGTCATTGAAAAACGTAGAAGACGATCCTGTAGTTTGAATTTAATCTGGTCCTCTTTTCAACAAATTATTATCGGGAGAGCTGCAAAACATAACAACTCTCATTTTACCTGCATATGTAATTTCATAAATAGTTCATGGGAACTCTTACATTATCAATAAGTTAATAAATTATCGTTGATCTTATAACTTTAGTTGAACTATATTGGGAAATTTTAATTTCATTTAACGCACTAAATATGTAAGATAGTCGGAGGTAATTTTCAGAATTACTAATCACGTTTCATTATATTTAAATATCTCGTGACATAAAGCATCATTTTGATCGTTTTATTTTACGGTAAAATTTTCAAGTGTATGACAAAACAACTAGTTTCTGAAGTAAATGATAATATTCAAAAAGATATAACAAAAGTTCAAAAGATTTTTGGCTCTCTGTGAACCAAATGAGGAATGGGAAAGCCCTTTATCCGCTTTTAGTCACTTGCTGACATCATAGATGGCGCTCCTGGCATAGTTTCTTAATTTTATAACTCCTTAGCAACATTATCCGACTCAAACAAATCTGCAATGACATTATGTTGTCCTCTTGATCCTTCATAGAGAAACAAAATTAAGTATTAAAGCAAAAGTTGTTGTCTATGAACAGTACCTACAGTTTAATTTAGAGCTTAGCAAGATGAACCCAATAAAGTTAAACAAATAGGTAAAAATATGTATGAATACTTTTTCCCAACCCTGTAGTCATATACAACTTTATTTTTTTGACTGAAATTGTGAAAACGATAATAAAAGATATCAAATATAAAAAGAATTACTCATTTACATCTTGCATCCCAAATCATGCAAATCAAAGATTTGTAAGATATATCTAGGCATACTTACATAAAGTTTTAATGAAAATAGAAAAATATAAGTTAATTTATCAACTCAAAAATACTTTAAAAAAATGGTTCATTATAGTTTTTAACCTAATTATTAATTTATTATCTCAAGGAAAATAAAATAAAAAGTAAATTAAACTTATTACTCATCCCTGATTTCAGAAGTTCTTTCATTTTGTATGGGAATAAAAGTATAAATAATTGAACAAATATTTTTTTTATCTTTTTATTTAATATAATTATTTAACAAAAAAATTTGTTGAAATATCATAAAAAAGAAAAAATTGTTATCTGAAAAAATTTAGCAAGTGACTGACATTTACATACATAAAAGACCTTCAAGTGTCCATAATTGCGTCATGTAATCTGGCTTTGAACCTAATTTTTATAACACTGAAGTAAGAAAATGTAATATTTTCTTTCATTTTATGTCATATTTATGTTATGAGTATTATATTTTCTTCATAAATTGAAAGTGAATTAAGGTATATACATTATACATATACAAATATAGGATTTTTTTCTAGTATTGTTATACATAATTACATTTCGCTCAATATTATTATATTTTACCTACAGAGTGAAGTAGCAAAATTTAGTTATTATAAAAATAGTGTAAAATCTTATAATAAAAAAATGTTCATATAAAAAGGACAAAAAGTCAAAAAAATTGGGATCAGATGGTGATGGCATTTCTAAGACTTTCTCAAGAAGGAGCCAAAGTTCTCCAAAAAAACTTCTAACACAAAACCCTTTGTAAGAAATATGGGTCCATTGTCTTGTTATCAGACGCTACTACGCTCATAATCATGATTTTAGTATCTTGATATTTATTCTAAAGTTGCTTCTTGCCTTTTCCTATGATCATGCAATGAATCTGTTTCTTCAGTAGTTTTGGACCTGGTTCACATTTAGATGAAAGACAATTTGAAAATTGACATTTCGCCGAAAGATAATTTGCCAAACGGACATGAAAAAAAAGAGGCACGTATTGATAAACACAATTAAATATTTTAATTCAATTTAAAATGATAGCATCTTAAAGGGTTATTGTTCATATACTATATATGAAACATAGCTAAGTTAATGAGTTTAATTTTGCAAAAAGCGAGCAGATTCTTATGGAAGAAGTTCTAATCACTTCTCCATTATCAATTAATTATCATTCGAAAAGATGATTTATATTGAGCAATTCCCACTCTCATATCCTCGTACTCTCCTACGATTCCACATTTGAGTTCCACTCCGAATCTTCTCAGGGGTTTGCATCATTAAGATTATGCAGGATAACGAAATGTAAATCACTAATGTCACAATACATTATGTCAATCCATGAGTATTCTCCAAAAATAGTTTATTCAATGTACTACAACTGTAAAGAGTCAAACAACATTCCAACCACTTACTACTACGTTTTTTTAGCTAATAATCATTAATAAATTAAAAATATTATACTACAAAAGATCATTTATAAATTTACGTATATGACGTATATAACAATACCTATTTGTCATACTATAATTTTAAGTTTAAATAAAATATACAATCATTAATATCAATAAATAAAGTATCGTTTTTTGACCAAATATCCGAAATAGTCATTTTGTTGAAATGTCTGTTAAAAATTGTCTATTGGCAAAATATTCTTTTGGCAAAGTTTCCATCTGCAAAGAAGAATCGGGCAATTATTGTAGAACGAATATTTTCTTCCTTTATGAATTCAAAGGTCCATAAGATTATATACTGAATGCCTTTTGGCTTGATGATGACTCATTTTTGTCTGATTTAAAAAAAACTAAATTATGGGATCAAAGATCAAGCTAACATTTCAGTAAACTATATAATGTATTTTTTTCCTGAAAATGATGTTGAAATGGGTGGAAAGTAACGTAATGCACCATATACATTTTTTTATTATTTCTATACTAGTTATATAGAAATATAGACTTATAGAAACATAAAGAAAAGTAATCAAAATCACTAAAAGATGTATCCATTTTTATATTTTTAATATATTGATGGACTTTAATTTGTTTTACCATTTTTTAAGAACTCTTGATCTATATACTAATTGTGCTCTAATTATATTATGCTCATTGTCAAGAAATTGAAAGGACATTTCCGTGGATTAGTTTCCACAGCTGATTTGTAAAATGCAATTTTTATATATATAGAAAGTTAAACGCATTCAGGGGTACTCAATAACCTTGGAAATGATGAAAGAATCTTTCATTTTTTATATGTGCATCCATGTTTCAAATAAAGAATCAGTCATCATTTTTTTCCGCTCTAAAAAATTAATATATCATATATATACAAATTTGAAATTGAATTTCCTCAAAATGAGGACAAAGAAAATTATAAAATAATAAAAAGTTCGAGCAAAAAGTAGAGCTCTTCATTTTTGAGAGGAAACATAAATATTTATTTTTATTAAATGAAATAAATATATATGTATATATAATATGTTGTTTTAAAATAATGGACTATAACATTATAGCTTTATAAACTTATCAATATAGTTTTTAGCGTTTTTTGGATGGTTATACTTGTGTTGGTTCCCACTATAAGTAAAACACAAAATTTTCTTAATTAACCATACATTTTTTTCACATTAAAAGTTGAAGTTAAAAATGATATTTTTTTTTTTTTTTTTTTTTTGGATTTTGTCAGGTAAATTTTGATCGGCTATAATTTTTTTGTGTATATGGCTACAAGACAAGTTATAAGATTTATATAATAGTGGACAATCCACAATTTTACATTTTAAAGAAAAAAACAAGATTTGGTTTAATATCATCCCTATTATAAAAGAAACAGTTGTTATTAAAATTAACACTCTTAGTTAAATAAAATTATAAGCATTCCGTATATTTCTTTTTAAAAGGAGGATTATAGTATTTAAATGAAATATAGTCTTCTGCTAATCGGTATATTCGTTAGCTTATTATAGCAAAATATTTCACTAGTATATACTAAACATTTTTTTAACTTTGATCAACAAAAAAAAAACTCTGATGACCTTTTTTTGAAAAAAAATATATTTATAGGCGTATTTTATTAAATAATCTATCAGTTAATGTCCATAACAAAATTGAAATGGACACTCAGTAACAGCTAATTTTATGTAAATAAAGTAATCTGAGATTTTTGAGGCTGAAGACAACGACAGTTTCATTAAAAACATACTTTATAAATAATAATAAGTAATGTCAAGATGTTGCACATTTTTATTCAAAGAATCCCTTTAAATTTCATTTGTTCACTATTTCACAAAAATGAAATTATGAAACATTTCCAAACTAAAAAGATATATATTATCCTCTACGTATTGTAATACTCTGCAGCTTTTTGTTCAACAAAATGGTACTTGCTTTTAAAAGTTTTGACTTGGTCCTTTATGATATATATACCATACGCTATACTAATCTTATTTTATTGCAATAATTTTATCATTCAGGAAGCTGTATTATTTTTCCAAAAACCACTCTCTGTCGCTTTATTTTTAAACTAATATATAGTGATGTTAATCGTTTTTATTTTTTAGCAGGCCTGTTTTTTGGAATTGGTAATCTGGAGAATCAATTTTCTTTTGTTTAGCTGTTGTCTTTATTATCTAACTCCTGAGTAGTAAAATTCATTTCCTATTACATTCAGTAAAATTAAAAACCTAATTGAATATTCGTGTGTGCTTATGAAAGACGTAAAGCAAACCTTGACAATTTGTAAGGTTTTATAATTTAAGTTATGGTTTGTTTTCAATTAAAAACATTTCACGTAGTTAAGGAATCTGCTCATCCGCCCCCCCCCCATTGGGGTTTTTTGAGTAGATTCTTTTTAGGGATCAAAATCGGAGTTATTCTTAAAAATGTCCTTGTTTATTTTCTTTTCCACCCCCATCCCATATCACAGCTGATTGCTGGGGATTTAATGAAACATCTTGCCAATTTAAGCTCCTCTTCTCCAAAATTTTCTTTAAGTTGTCAGAAAGCAAATGTACAAGAAGAAAAAAAAGTGTGGACATATTAGTAACAAATTTCATATATATAAGCAATATTAAACTCTTTTATACTCTATGTCTTAATTGTATCAAATCTTCTTATTAATCAAAAAATGTGATCTTTAAATGACAACAAAATATAAATCGTCTTGGTATTAGGCTAATATGTGTAGGTATCTAGTAGAACAACATTACAACATGTATATATAGATATATTTGGTCTTTATTTTATTTATCATATTTTAACTAGTAACTAAAACGTATTTTAAAACTTTTTTTAAAGCCAATTGATTAACCTATCCAGGATTTAATTAAATGTAAAATAGTTTGGAAGTGACATTTAAAAAAAAAACAGAAAATATCTGAAATTTGGAGTTTAATATATATATTTAAAAAAATATATACCTATTTATAAATGTACAAAAAATAATTTCTTCGTTCTTAATTCTCTTTCAAGTCTTTATTAATTAAAAAAGAACAAAAATAAAATAATTTAAAAGTCAAAGTTATTTTTAATTATGACGCCTGTGTGGGCGAAATTATTCAAATTTTCCCTATTGAGTTTTTATGTAGTAATATATATTTAGTATGAAATAAAATGAACAGTCGTAGGAATAATCAGATCCAGGAATACTCTATACATGGAACACGTACTCTATTTCATCCTTCCTTATTTTTACCCAACTAAGGTTCTAAAATTAAAAAAGGAAATTTAATTAAATCAAATAATGAGTCCCTTAGAATTTTTTTTTGGTATTATTTATTTAGTTTTAAGTCATCAGAATAATAATTTTATAAAAAATAATTTTAATGCGTTAAAACAATTGTCATCCTATTATTTTAAATCAATTACTTTATTCATACTATAACAATTCTATTATTAGAATAAATAGCCTTTAGTTTGTCAAAAAAAAGTAAAATATTAAATAATTTGAATTCCTTGTAGGAGGATCTACATAAAAAGTATTTATACAAATACTATTGTTTTAAATATACTGCTACTGGAGTTGTGTATTGACACAAAGCCGGGATACCCTTTTCTAGCTATATATATTTTCAAATTGTTTTATTAAATTTTATATTTATTAGCATCATTCTACAAGAAAACTGATTTACCTTAAATTTGATATGTACTATCATTGATAGTAGTCCTACTCATAGTTGAAATAATAAGTATATCCATATCTCGATCCAATTTTGAGTTTAGAGGGTAAAAATTAGCATTTTGATAAATGATAAATCGTAAATCAAAGTAGTGATAGCAAGTACAAAACATCATTAAAGATCTATTAAATATTAAACAATACTTATTTCATTTTTGTTATTTTATAATGAAATATAGATGATTATATATTTTTGGAAGGAAATTATAACAATATAAGGACCTCATATTTATATTTTTTTAAAGTGTGGAGTGGTAAGTAATGAATTTAGGATTAAGTCCGAGATTTAAACAAATCAATATTTCATTCATATAGTAAATATTAATCAATTATTATCTTTTACAATTAGAGTGTTTGTTTGATAAAAACTTTTTCTTTTACTTTTTACGAAATATTTGAGATTAAGATATAGTCTTGCTACATCAACATGCTTTATCAACAGGTCAAAACAGGATGAAGCGCAGATGTTTTTATTTTTTTTTGCTAGGATTGCAAGGACTATTCTTTCATCTCTTTTAAGAATGTAATAGAGTGATACCTGTAAGGGAAATCCTGTAAATGAAAATTAGGAATGCAAATTAAACATAGTTTATTATTATATATTTATTTTATATATGATTTTTTTTTATTTGCATATTGTTTGGATTTGATCAAAGTTGGACAAAAATCAGTTAACAGGAATCAAAAAGGCAAAGAGTTTCGGATCTTCTCGACCCAGATGTTAATCCAAAAATAATTTTAGACATTTTGGCATTACCGTGAGGACAGTCCAGAACCTCAGGTTTTCCAAAGAGAATGGGATAAGAGTCAAAAGGAAGGTAGGAAGTGGAAGAAATGGTCTGAAGCAACCTGATACATTTCTCAAGTCTTTGGAGGCCAACATTAAGGAAGATCCAACAGCATTAATGCGCCGCTTGGCTGACAAGTTCAACATGGACGAGGTCACCACTACGAAAGCAGTTCATTATGACCTCAGACTTAAGAGATTTGCCAGAACTCCAACACACCTCCTCACGGACAGGATGAAGGCCTATGGTCCCTTAGGTGGAAAATCTCGCCCTGGCTGAAGGCTATCTATCCTGAGAACAATTATGTGTGTACCCAAGACAGTGCTCCCACCCAGCAATACGGCATTGAAGACACAGAACTTCTGGAAGGATCACATTGCTGACTTCTGGAACCACACATTCTGGCCTTCTTCCAGTCTTGATCTCAATACCTTCAACTTTAGTGTTCTGTCTTAAAGAGCAAGGTCGGGAAGACATCCCACAGAAATCTGTAGGAGCTCAAGGCCAACATCAAGAAGCAATGGGCCAACGTGTCCGCCGATTATAATTTTGGCAACCTGCACAAGTTGCTACCTTGTGTGGAGTCTGTGATAGAGGCTGGTGGTGGCGATATTGAATCATTCTTTCAAGATTAATAGCTAAAAGTTTATCAATAAATTTTTTGTTTATACTTTTATAATAAAAAGTTATTATGGTTTTAGTTTTGCTTCTTGATCGCATAAAATGTATCCGTTGCACTGTATATAAGTATATAATATATATAATAATAAGAAACTTGAAAACCAATTTCTGTTCTTCATTTTCAAATAAGTAACGCACAACTACTTACGTATGTTTTACTCATAGCATGTACTTATTACCTACCTTTGTAAAAAAGTTCTCTCTCGTAATGATAAATATAACGGACAAAATATTAATTAATAAATAATGAAACTCAAAACGAATACACCCAAAAGCTTCCATCACTTTATCGATGTATGAACTGCTGTGGAAAAACGAAAAATCAATTTAATTGGATTCCTACTGAGAAAAGTACCAATATTAACTTTTTCATCCTTCACTGCCCATCCGTTAACTCCTTTTTTCGAAGAAATACATATTATATATATATATAGTTTTTATAAACCATCAATTTTTTCATGTTCCCTTTCAAAAGAATAAGAAAATATTCATTAATTCATCTTCATCAGACTCTCCTCTGTTTTCCAAAGGGTAAATATTTACTTTTTCAATCCATTTTATTCTGTTAATTCAGCCAGAGGCAATCCCTATCAGAAACTTTGAGTTAAATTTAGATAGTATTATTTATTTTTACAAATATACCATTTTGTTATCATTGTTAGTGAGTGTGTTAACTTTATATTGTTAAAAAAATTTAAAAAACATTTCTGGTCAGCTCTCAATTTTACTTCTACCCTTTTTTTTGTGTATAAAACGCAATTGCTTGGTTGAACGAACTAGTATAAGCCGTAATATTTATAATAACAATATACTGAAACAAAATATAGGGTAATTTAATAATACACTAGGCAGACTTGACGTTAGGAAAATCAATTAAGTTTATCTTCATCCTTTGATGAGTATCTGATATAACTTATTTTTCTCCAATAGTTATAAGATTTCTTCATATTACGTCACAAATTCGGGGATAGTTTTCAATCTTTTTCCATGAAAAAAATTTACTGATAAAACTTGTCCCTTGTACTGAACAACACTCTTATCTATATATTTATTTTAATTAAACTGCCTCCAAAGGTTAAAAAGATATATACCGAGGAGCAAACTGGTTAGGATTATGTTTTGTTAAATAAATATATCGAAGTTACATTAAAAGTGTCAATAATAATACTCCAACGACAGTTGTAATAGATATAATCAAATTAATTTTATCAGACGTCTCGTTCTTTTATGTGTACAATGTACCTTTTTTATAGAGATGCATGTGTGAAAGCAATCCTCCTGTTTACACTGTATCTCATCACATTGAAAGGAATGAATAAGTCAACTTTTGGAAATACAATACTACTAACATAACTTTTGTAGTTTTCATCTCAATATCCACTGGAGAAGCCTGATATCTCAAACCTGTCATATCAGTCTCTTCCTCCAAGATAGTATTAATCAAATAATAGGTTTGGAAAAAGTTATTTTCTATTTATTACTGTAATTTTATGTTTTTTAAGAAGTGCTACAATAATTCAATTTAAGCCAACTATGCTCCGTTCTGTTTGATAACTTGTAGCCAACGATAATTGAACTTCATAATGTTCTTCTTGTAGATGTCCTTATCCCTATCGGCAAGAACTCTGATAACCAATTTCCACATGTCTCTATAGGGGCCAAATTTGCAACCCCCAAGCGTGTTGGACATAGACAGGAACTGGTGGTAGTCACTTTGTACCATGTCTGTAATTTAGAGTGTATACATTAGAACTTCCCATCTAAGATGTGTTCGACCTGAAATTTTCTTGGATGATGTCTTGTTACCTCCTATTTAACAATGCAGGCCGCTTCTGTTCGATCGTCAGCTTCAAAGGGTCAAGTTGTTAACAGTAGAGTGAAGAATTGAGTAGGAAAAAAATTTGCGTGAACCACATTTCTCTAGCACAAACTGAAAGAGTATCGGGCACGTATACATCGAAAATATTTTTGGTCACTATTGACGAGTTTTTTTCCTTTCAAGTAGTGAAAATGTAAAATTTGGCGAATTTATTCCTTTAGATACATCCATACTCGAGGCACAATAATTCCCAGCTAAACATCAAAGTGCAATACTGTTCAAAAAACATCTCTAGTAAACTCTCACACCACTACAACGTTTTATCGTATGATCCGATGTGCCCAATAATGAACATGATATACCTAGTTAAAAAAAGGGCGGGAAATACAAAATTACTTCTTTGCCACCCGAATATATTCATATATCTCGGAATTTATTCACAAATACGTAATTCTAACTATATGCATATTATCATAAAACATTCTATCTAGCACATTTTGCACTTTTTTTACATTCAAACTAAAGGTATTATGTGGTGTACTTAGATAAAATGATAGACCTTCTGTATTTTACAACATCAAATATTACCCATTTTTGAATTCAAATGTTCAAGTTTTCTTCATTATGGGTTTGATGAAAATTCGTTTATTTTCAGATTTTTTGGTATCCTAATTAGTTTGATGGTTGTATGACTAAAAGTTATCAATTGTCTCTTTTTTTTTTACATTATATTTATGAAAATTGTTACAGTCTATATTCAATATAAATATTTGACAAATGGGAACTAGACAAGCCATGAGAGTCTAACAGATGTCTTGTTGTTTTTTGCAATGTGTAAACTTTTATTCTTTGGCTCCAAATCAACAGACAAAGGAATGAGAGAGAAAAAATCATAAGTGAGAACTACTTGATAGAATGAGTAGCACTAGTTAGTTATTATACTTTACAAAGGAAACGTTCACCCGTGACAAAGTAACTGGAAATATTGGCAAGACGTATTTATGTTTCCATATCAGAAAAACATGTCAAAAAATGAGTTTCAGAATATTTAAAGCAAAAAAAAAAAAAAAACAACAGAGAAAATTTAACCTATTTTCCTTCGGTATTGGTTGTAACAAAGAGGTTGAGAGTTAGACGAAGTACTTGTAAAATTAATCTCAAAACCCCAATCAATCCATAATGGGTGTGTTGTTCTTAAGCAAAGAAAAATATAAAGTTATTTTATTAGTTGAAGAAAATGCTTATAATTATCAGAAGTAATAATGCTATGAAGCACCAACAAGTATTTTTGTTTATTAATAACATCATTTTATAAAGAAAAGAAAAAAATTGAAAAAATCATGTAAATTTGGAGAGGGCCGAGAACGGGTGTGTTTGGAATGTGCTCATTTTTTTAAATCTTGTACTAAATGAGAGATATAATTCAAATTATAGTTTTCTTAGTTCTTTTGTTGGTATTTAATATTGTTGTCAAGATGCAATATTTTAATACTGCTTCTGGTGCTAAAATTTGTATTGGTACTTTTTGATACCTTTATAACTAAAAATATTTAAAGATGTTGTTAAGGGCAATTTACATGTAATTAAAATAGCAATAATAGTATTTTTTTGGGGATTGGAGGGTAGTTCAGAAATTTGAGAATTTGGAAATAATTTTTGTTCTTCCTTTTTTTTATCACACGACCACATTTTTAGTTCAAAATGTCACAGAAAATACCGATCCCAATATCAATAAAGTATAAAACTATTTCAAATTCGTTATTCACCCGGTAGCCATTAAGAAACGCTATACCAAAAAACACAACAATGTAATATCTATGTATAAAAAGTTTTTTGAATAATCAGTTTTCTATTCCATTTCTTACTCTGGAATTGTGTAATAAATAATTAATTACCTCAATTGATTCAACAACTTTTCTCCAACTATGTATATATACTTATGAGTTTATATAAAACATATAATTAAAAAGGTGCATATATGGATGATTTTATGATAAAAATAAGATTAAATATGTAAGTAAGGATATTTGAAATATTGGAACATTAAACCTTCACAGTGGCACAAATTTTGAGCTGAGTAGTAAATATTTATCACATGGTATTCCCTTTGGTGAATGAAATGCATATGTTAACTATATAAAATGTATTTTATATCAAAATAAATATCAATGTACATTTTTCAGCCAAACATCAACGAAACGAAAATAAAGCTATTATATACATAATTAACATATATATTATAGTGGTTTTTAATTTTTTTTTCTCCTGTTTGTTGCAGGGTTCAAAATACTCCTTTTGATAATATATGAAGTTTGAGCTCTTCTTAATCAATATTTTGAGGCTTTGCATCGCCCTTATTGTGATTAAATTTATTTATCGCTCAACGATGAGGAATAGACTGAGTTGACATGTTTGTAACGGAAAGACTACGTATAAAAATTAGAAAAGAAAAAAAGTTGTTGCGTGTGCTCTATTTTTTTTTTAGTTCATCATTTAATAAGTCCGGGAGGGGGTGTTATCCTCTATCTAAAGTAAGTGTTCTTGCCTTTCTTGGGAGTTAATTTTTGTAATTTTACATAATAAAGAAAGCATATATGAATTTCAGTCTTTACAAAATTTTCTTGCACTTATGTTATTTATTTTAAATGTAAAAAGTTCTTCTGATTGTTGCAATAATTAATCCCCCCGCCACCAAAATCCTATAACAGGCAGCTGAAATTAACAATAGTCTTAATTATGCAACGACGTAGATGAATGGAGAGCGCTTGGAATTATTCTCTTAAACTGAATATGGGTTGGTGTGCGTCTCAGTCGTTCCTAGAGAAGTAAATATACTTCATGCATATGGACTTACAAGACAATTATTCATAGGTTAGCTAGAGTAATTGTAATATTATAATGTTTACTTTTGCTAAAACAGTGCAAACTCCACTTCCATTACAAAAAAAGATCTAAATTCAGTAGTTTTATATGTCTCACTCCTGTCTTCCTTTGCTCTTTTTCTTTCTCGTTATATCCATGGTGACTCTAGAAATACAATTTAACTGTTTTTTGAGATTTTACTATCCTAGATAGATGTCAAAATGGACTTATTCAAAAATAAATATGCATTTATTTATTTTGAAAAAAACATTTTAAAAAAAAGTTTATATTTCATGTTGTACAACGGAGGGGAGAGTATACACTATTAGCTGCACACATTTATTTCATCTTAAATAGTTACTAACCATATTTTTGTTTACATTTTTACACTTAATTCATTGTATTTTGAAGTAAGAAAGCTATTTTTTTTTCCTTAAAAATTATGAAATTGTTAAATTTTATGGCAATCTACAACTTCTAAGTATGTCTTAATATTGTTCCAATTTTTTTTTCTAAGGGAATATTTTTTAACTCTTATATCCTTCTCTCTCCCCAATATGATAATAATCAATTTTTAGAACCAGTCTAATATACAAAGTTATATCTTTATCATTAAATGAATCGTAAACTATTGTTTAACTACAAAGAAAAAACAAATACTATCATACAACATATTAAAAACAACTTTTTCACTTCCCGTCATCCACTTTCATACTCCTACATACTACATATAGCCTACTTTTTTGACGATTAAAATATCACAGCAGGAAATAAGTTAATTGATATTTTACTTCGTTTTTTATACGTATTTTCATAATGGTTATAAAAAACTATTCAAAACTCGAAATTTAAATATCACCACTGCAGAAAAAATAAATCAAAAACAAAAAGGTTAAAAAAAATCGTGAATATGTATACATTGAAATGGTCGTGATACATTGTTTTTTTATAGTTTCAGCTTTACTCTTCACGTATAAAAAGTGACTATATACTTTATGGAAATGAGATTCCCTCTTCCTGAAATGTTATATCAATGTATAGGTAATTATTATTATTGTTGATATTCATTTTGAAATTGTACAAACTCGTAATAAATATTTGAGAACAATCTTATTTGGTCTTTTGAGCCGTTCAGAGGAGAAAAAAAAAGTGTGTTTCAGTCTCTTGAAAAACTACGATCTTGATTTATATTTTAATAAACATGAGTTGTTGATGTTATTTCAGATTGAATTTCTAGATGAAACGGATTCATTTTTAAGTTTAAAGTAAAAAATAAAGATGCTAATCGAATATTTTTACGAAAAAAATAATTTATTGGGAAATATAAAATTTAATGTTAAAAATTTGTAATTTCTTTTTAATTTAAATATTACTATTTTCGGAAAAAAGTGGTGATTTGTCTTGTTTTTATTTTCTAAAAACAAAAAGATTTGAAATTATTCATTACTCGTTCTACAAAATTTAAGAATTAATGATATTTATTTTTGGGATAATTTACCATGTCTATTCTAAAACGTAGAGTATAATTTCAGTGTATATCATAATAACCTAAAATAGAACCAAGAAATAATAATTCTAAAACTAATATTTAAATAAATTATATTTGATGACGTCAATCGCAGTTCGCAGATAAGTCAACCGAATTATCACACTAAATCATTTACATTTGAAAATGATTAACTATGTGAGAACGATCAAATTTTAGTTGAAATGAATATCACTTGCTTACAATAAGATATTTAAATAAACTGCAGTTCATTACATCAATTATGATTCAGGAATAAGGATTCATTGATGTCAAACAAAGTTCAACAACGACTAATTTCCGAAAGAAAACAATAAATTAATGGTCAGTTGGGATTGAGATCAATTATTATATATGGGTCTAAATCAGAATCACTTTAGATGGGACCATTGATTTTTTTTTTTTTTTCGAACCATGTTTAAACACTATTTATTGATATTCTCTTTCGTTAATAAATATTTCTGTGCCTTTGTAATCGATATACAAAATATATACAATGTACGTAACCTTATATATTTTTTTTGTATGTCTACACACACAAAAAAAAAAATATTGTTATAATAGATATGAACACACACAAAAAAATAAATTTTCATTTGTGTATTTCCTGTTAATTGATCCAAAATATTTCACTATGTACGAGTCATTAAAAAACTTATCAAGAAAGAGAGAGAGAAACTGAATCATAGTTCGGATAACCTTGCATAAAGTAATTTGAAACATCAAAAAATATATGTATATATTAGAGCAAAGCAATTACCATTTAAAATATATGATAGTTGTTTTTTTTTTGTACCGAAGCATTGCTCTTTTAACCTTTGACATCTTAATTTATTAATGTATATGAAACAATATATATATAAATATATTGTCAAATCAAAAAATGATTATACATATCATTTAAAAGATAAAGTACGGTTATATTTTTTTTTTGTATTTTATTATTTTCTTAAATGTATGTAACTTTTTTTGTAGGTAACGTTAGATTGATTTTTCCTTTCTCTACCTACGTATCTACCTCTTTACATATATATATATACTTATATCTTCAAGTGACATGCTCAATCATTCTTTTTATTTACTTTTGTATATAAATATAAATCCTTTGGTCTTATTCAAAAGACGAAATAAGATTAGGTGATTATTTAAATAATAGGGACAATGTCGGAAGGCTTTTTTTTACAATCTATAAATCTAAAATAGTAATAATATTAGAGATAATGTCATTGATAACCAACACTGAATTTATCATTCCTTCATAATTTTAAAGAAGGTAATACTCTGACATTTTTAAATTGATGGTACGTTTAAATATTCTGATTTCCGTCTGGCCCAGTACTAAATTATCAGGCTTTTTGAAGCGTTTTTGAAAGTGGAAGGGCAAATCACAGTAATTAACAAAAAATTAAACTTATTTTTTTGATTATTGTAAATTATCAAAAAGGAGGAAATCCATTGTTCCCTTGTTCTACACCCCCTGTTATTAAAGATGTGCCCAAATCGAAGTAGACACCGTTCAATAGAAAAATCTTTACTCAAAGCTACCAGTTACATCATCATCAAAGGTTCCAATTTTTATAGGAACTATATTTTCTCTAGCTAAGTCGTAATGAATAACACTGACAAACATCTCCATGTGTTTCAAAGATAATTAAAATTTATAACCTATGTTTTTAATTTGTCAATTGAGGTAGTTTACTATGATATAAGTCAAAATGATGCTTCTTGGCGCTTTTTCACTTTTTAAAGAACGAATAACAGTAATGGAACCGGCGACAAAGGTGCAAAAAACTCCTTATACTGCAAGTTAAAGCGAAGCCTCATGTCTTTGCTCAAAATTCCAAACCCTTGGATATTTGTGTCTAGTCCAATTCGAGTTCTTAAATTTCTTATGAGTTAATTTCCGATCTATTTGTATATAGGGTCCATAGTGTTAAGGATCGAATCCAAATCATGTTGTGAGTCATCAATTGTAATATTAAATCGAGTTGTAAGTCCGCACCACCGCAAGACGGGACCGACTTAAAGTCCCATTTTAAGAACAAATACAACCATAGATCTAAGCATGATTGAAGAAGATAAAAAGGCCTAAATTAATGTGGGAAAGAAGGAAAAAAGGAATAGCTTTCCAGTCCTAATTTATAAACTTAATTAATTGTAATATGATAGGAATTGTGAATATAAATGTAAATGTATGTATAGATCACCTTGAAATCAAAAAGTGAGAAATAGGAATAAATAAAATGCAAGTAATTGTTTTTTTTAAACAACTTTTTTAATATCAATGAAAATTCATTATAATTAACATGCCGGAAGAATGAAACATGTTTATATATTTATACTTACTATTACATATATGCATAAATTGTGAGTGCATGCATTTACTTTTAGTTACATAGTTCAACCCCCCTCTCTGCTCAAAATATTTTTGCTGTAAGTATATTCAAGGCTTATAGTGTATGTAAAATAATTGGTGTCAGTTGATTTTGTGGGGTACATAATAATTCAAAGCAGTTTTTCTCACACTGTGAGCTGGAATTTACCAGGTGTATTACATAATATGTATAATCTATTAATAAATAATAACAAGGAACAAAATTTCCACGTATAGTTGCGACTCAAAACTATAAACCAAGAGACAGAGCCATGATTATTTGATGAATTTTGGTCATATTTGATGGCTACGCCAATACCTTTTGCTTACTTGAGACGCTGCAGATGCCATGAATGATTTTATTTCCAGCCACCTACAGATCACTATTTTAATTGAGCTATCAAGATAAATTTTCCACATTATAGAAAATGTTGCATGTGTCACGTGGACACAAAAAAAAAGTAATGCATTTTTGTTGTATCTCAGAAGTGACATCATACTTGTAAAAAGGTTTTTTCATAGCCAAATAATTATCCTGAAGCTAATTGGCGTGTTTGTGATTGTGAATTGATAGTTTTTATGCACTCTAAGTTATGTTTTATATCGTAAATGCACCTCATTATTAAAAAGTTTGAAAACACTGCGTTGAGGTCGTATTAACTATAAACGGGATAAAATATTCACTTGAGGTCAATGTACATAAGTTCACATCTCAGTCATTAATAGAGAAGAAAATACACTTAATTTATATTGAGTTCAAAGACAATTCCTAGGTCAGATGGAGTAATACAATAATGTTTACTTATACTTAATTAGTGCAACTCTATCTGACCAATTAACGGAACATCGAAAAAAGTTTGAAGAACACAGTTTTGAGGTCATAGTAGCTATAAAACTACAAATATTGATTGATCAAAATTTCAATTTTCTGTTAGGAATGCATGTGTCTTAACGGCATGATGACACATAGCTCCGTCTTGAGAGATAAAAAGTTGTCCCTCAACTTTTCTCTGGCTCAAAATAGTATTTTCTTATCCAGAAGTTCGATGCATCTGAATTGAGCTGCTCCTTCCTCACTACAAAAATGAGAAGGCTGACTCCATAACACCCAATACCATGGTTCTGGCTGATTTCTTGTTCTGAAGATATGTCTCACGGAAGCTAAGACATTGTTTGGATGTTTAGTTGCAAAGAAGGGGCTGTTCTGTTTATTAACAGTAGCACCAAGGGTAAAAAAAATTCATCAGAAAAGACAAAAATTTTGCCCAAATTTTTGTTGTCCTTAATTAAATTTTGAATCTTCTTTTCTCTTTTCAACCATCTTAGCTTGCTTTGTTCAGAGTTAAGATGCCTCGTTGACTTTCCTGTGATCTTGCACACATACCATTTTCGATTTAAAATACAACACTGACTACCACTAGTTAAGATTAATCTTGTATTTACCTCTGGCATTTATTTATTTTTAAATGGGTTTAAGGAAAATTTAGGGACTGATTTTGGTAAAACATTGTGGGATGGTTATATATGTTAACAACAAAAGGTCATTAAATTTTGATACGTCTGGCTGACACAAAAAGTTGAAAGCATACAATTGACCAAAAACTGTGAATAAATTGCAATAAAGTACTTAAACTAAATTTTAAGACGTCAAAGTTACGAAACATGTCAAAAACGCAGAAGGAAAAAGGTTTTAGAAGAATATTTTTGCTCCACCTAGTCCTAATTCTTGTTTCTATTCTTTTGTTTATGTGGTACTAATTTATATTAGATTCAAATTAATTTATATATACATTGGGTATGTTTAGTATGTGTCCCAGATATTTCCTTAGAAAAGTAAGGGAATGTACACTTACGTTATACTATCCTATTGTGAGTCCGAGGCACAAAAAATAAGTCTCCAGTATATCAATATTTTTTTAATTCCAATTTATTAATATTTAAATACCAATACAAAACAAAAAAAAATTATTTCCAAAAACGTGGATTTGGTTGGCTACGGGTTGATTTTTATGTAATCGACTTTTTTTTTTTGTAAGTTGATTTTTCCCCCTCAGAGGACTTATTTAGGCCTTTTTGAGACATCTTTATACGATTATTTCCATTATCATTATATTTGACATTTTTTTTTGTTTTGATTGGCATTAAAAAAAAGAAAAGAAAAATTACAGTGTGTGTTTGAGGAGAACATTGATAGCTGATAAATCAGTGTGTCCGAATGCAACAAATGTCAAGTTTACGCTATAATTCCAGGCATATTGTGAAACTTGATGTAGTTTTCAATATCGGGTTGGGTCAATTTTTGGTATAATTTAAGGAGATTTTTTTGATTATCAGGACTTGATTGACTTTATGAGACTTAATGGCTTTTTTTTATAATCCATTATCCTAATCAGTTCTCAACATATCCCCTAGAAGGCGTTCGAGTTCCATAGTTTTAATACCTTTACTTAACTTAATAAGCACCACACCTTTAGATACCATTCAGTATGTAATTGTATTAAATAATTATATTTATACAAACAGGTTGAACTTCCCATATTTTCTAAGCCTATTGACCTTCTATTCTAATCTTATTTTACTTTTTGATCAAATATTAATTATATCTCATTTGAATGTTTTTGTAGTGAAATCAGAGATATGATGTTCAAAATATTTAAGGTCAAAATATATGGCCAAATTGTAGATCACGTTTTTTCTAACCGAAAAAAAACAAACCTTATATGATTAGCAGATTAGCTTAATTGCTATATAATTATATATGATTTGAATATATAAGAAAATCGGTTTACGAACGACAATCAAATAATGCGAAGGTTTTCAATAAGATTTTTTATTAAAGTTATCATAAAAATACATCTGAAAGCAGAACTAGATTAACTTACAGATCTGATTTAATTTTTTATATTCGAATAAAGATAGTTCAACAAAATACATTTTATTTAAATAAGGCAGAATAAGATATCAGAGTGTAAATTTTTCACAGAATGGCCCCTGTATAGAAATGTAATAGGCTGTATATAAAATTACTGTATTCGTGAAGTTATCTTTGTTTAAAAATTATTTACATAAATGTTATTTATTGTAAGTTGATAACTAACATATTTTACCTATTATGAAAAATGATGAATAAAGTAGCTAAAAAAAATTTGATCGCACAGTAAACTAGAATCTGGTTCAGTGTAAATACGGAATATATATTATATTGCTATAATATAAATCGTTTTATCAAACTAATATTATTGTTAAATAGTAAAAAAGTTAATTAATCTGAGATGAGATAGTATATACCGTAGCAAGGAAATAGTTATGACAAATTCATTATGAAGATCGATTTGAAAGAGAAGAAGTGGCATTTGTTATAAAACATAATACATTATTATTCTATGTTACTTCTTTGGGGTTTTATCCACTCCAGAGACTAAAATATTCTTGTAATATCTTACGTATTTTATTTCTTCTCCCCCGTTACTGTAAATTCTTAATTTATTATATACACACTTCCTTTGTCCAATTTTTTTTGAGGGGGATGGTATTTCATTAGTTTCTGTGCTATTTACAAGTTTTTGAATTAATTCTAGAGCATTAAATGAATGTATTTATGTGTTTTATTTATCTACCCCAACGATGAATATGAAGAGTGGAGATGTAAAAAGAGTTGGAAATATCTTATTCTGCATAAAACGTGTCTTATTTGATACTAATTCATAAGTTTAGAAAATCCTATTTTTGACAGTCTAAAAATGTAAAATTCTTTTCTGCAACTAATATTTTAGATTATGCATTTACAGGTATATATTATATGAGTAAAAAAGTATTAAATTTGTTGACTGATACTTACAGTATCATATGTAAGATCTTTTAAGGGTAAATAAACTATTACAATTTAAAGAATCTATTTTAATTTTAGGGTGACTTAATATCCTATAGAAGTATTTGAATTATAATATGATTTGTAATCCTGTAACAGATTGTAAAAATGTATACAAAGTCCTATCACAAAGGAATACATTAAGTAGAACAAATATGACATTTGAAATGAATACGTATTATCATATCTATATCTACATTTGTTTGACTGATATTAATTGGATTGCTTTGTTAGTTATAAAATGTTATAAATGGAAGTCATTGCAATCTAAATAAAATTGCATTTAGTGATCTACATAGGTACATGATAAAGATATGAGTAATTTGAAGAGTTTCATTCTATTAAAATCAATTAAAAACGGACTCATTCAAAATGGCGTAGCAAATTCAGTTGATTTTCATTGTTATTTTGTAAGCTCTTTACACATACAAAATGCAAATGTAGCCTAAACACATAACCATGCTTGTTTTCAAAATTGAGTGTGAGTTACTTTTCGAGTTATCGTCTACTTCTATCGACACATTATTTCAATTAATCATTTGGAGGTACAGAAAATTGCACTAAAAGTAGCCTAAATTAATGGTCACAATAAAATACGACAAATTGATAGATTATAGTGGAAGGCCCTAATGGGGTCAATAAAAGTCTTTTAAATCTAATGAAGGTTGACTTTATCATTTTCTTTTTTAAGCATGCATATTTTTCTTAGCTCCACAGACTTTACTTTGTTAATTCTAGTAAAATGGGGAATTCATGGAGGCTGTGTAGTTAGTAATATTCAAAGCTTTTAGAGGACCATAAAAGTTTTGCCGCGACAATTAACTTGTACAAATGTAAGTATATCATGTGGTGTTCGTATTGCTGCTTTGTTGTACAGATTTATACTGTATCATAAGGGTGGGGGAATGGATAATGTAAGGACACTAAGTAATATTAGGGCAAGCAAAGTATTACATTTAGGCAATTTTTGACCTTTCTAAAAAAAAAAAAAATTCTTAACACAAATAACTAACTTTTTAAAGAAAATATTGAAATAAAATGTTATTCATAAGTATTTAAGCCAAATATTTTACTGCCTTCTCTCTCTCCCCCCAGTCCAAAAAAAATCATCATCTTCTACCGTCGCACAGTATACTTAACATGTTATCTTAATAGCAAACAATTTATTATTATACATGACACAATCGTATAAAGCATTTTTTGTAGAGTTTTTAATACATATACTAATGCGTTTGATCACTCATAACGAATAAAATGTACATTATAAGTCCTGATAGAAAAATGTACAAATCAGAATTATATATCCTTTGTCAAATATATATGACAAATAAAAAAACTTAGACAAACGGTTACCTGTAATTGAATATGGATCCTAATATTTTTCTAAAATTTACAGGAATTACCCAGACTTGTTATGTATTGGTTTTGCTTATAGTACACGGATGTCACGGGTTGGGAAGCGATTTGTATTTTCAAACCGAATTTCTACCAAAAGCACCTTGTTTCTTTTTAAATACACAAATCCACTCTTTCAAACCCTTCTATACTATAAATTAATTTTACAAACATTTTTCATACATAAGAGGGGTAGCCTTAAATTTGAAGGGATAACCTTCTTTTTTTATGCTTTCGAAAAATAATGGTAACGGTTGATTGTGAGAGTTCTACTATTTCCATGACAAGTTGCTGATATAAATTGTGGGAGTATACTTAAAAAGGTGTTATTCATAAATTTTACGTCATAATCATAAAATAATTTGAAAAGTTTAATTGGTAATGTCATAAAGAAACTTCAAAAGTTTAATTAAATACATTGAATTAATAGCAACTCCATAAATTTAGGTATAACATAAAGAATGAGAGAAAGAGAGGGAGGTGACCCAAGAAGAAAAAAAATATGGTTTTAACGATGTGGCTCTCCTGTTCAGAATTATGATGGCAGGGTCCAACTTTGAAAATATTCACATAAATATAAGCTACATTGCCTTTAATGAATTTAGCATTTTTAAATCCGTTTTGTGATTGTTTTATATTTTTAAATGATTATTTCATTAATTTGTCATATACTGTTTTTTGATCATGTTTGTTTAGGCAAGGTTTTTATTTTTTTTCTAGCCTACCTTATTTCTTCTTTTTTTTTTAATGTTTTATTTGGAATATGTGAGGGTCGTTTTTTTTTTCTTTTACGTTTATAATACTCTGACTGTGGAATAATAATAGAGCATTGCAGGTAAAAAAAAATGTGTTTAGTCAAATTATACAAGTTAGTTAACGTACATTAAATGTTGCTGGTCTGATTGGACTGAGTCACATAATTAAAAAAGTGGGATACCCACTGGTAAAAAAAAAACAAAAAAAAAACATGCACATCATTAATAAAAATCTATTCCAACTGTTTAAAGGGCTAAAAAGTTGAACTGATTATTGTCTACTCATTTCAACTCCTCCATTGATACACACATAGATACTGTTCATATAAAATACTCATTTATGTGAAAATACTTTTATACGTATTGTAATCTATTTTAATTGATAAAGGAGTATTTCTATTATTATTGATTATGTTGGAATTAAAACGTCCTTGAGAACGAAAAAACTCAATGATTATATGTATCATTTGTACAATTTAGTCTTTATCAATTAAAAGATCTATATCAATGTATTGCCTAAAGAACATAATATATAAATATAAGTTCATTAGTAGTGTACGTATATATACTTATAAAAATATAAATTAAAGAACTACTTACAATATATTATCAACATGTTACAGTAAATATGATTTAATGTCGTGATTAATATTATAAGCTTAGTCATGTTTGTACTTCCAAAACAAATCTATTTGTTTAAAACGAACTATTTTTCAGTTTATCAAATAAATATAGGTATCTATTAAATGATCAATCAAACCAACAAATTTGGATAACATGCCTATGCTAAAACTGATGATAAGATGGGAATATTTCTTGCATAAAATTATGAATATTAATATATAAATATTATATTGCTATTATTATTTTTTTTTGCAATTTTATTTTTATTTAAATACAAATACAGGATTGGGCAACAAAATAGGCATAAAAAATCTTTGCACAAAAACTGCAAATAAGATTGTTATTGTTTTTTTTAAACATTACCATTGCCAGCAAGTGATGCCTTGCATTCACATAGTTGAAATATTTTCTTCAGTTATTATAACTTTTCAATTATTCTTCTCAACAAGGTAAATACCACCCTTACCAGGTTCCTGCCCGTTTTAACCTTCACTTTTCACATAAAGCTTACCGAAGAGGTCTTAGTGGGATGAAGACGTACATGGGTATGAGATGCAATATATTCACGCACAAAATAATCGATACGGTAAAGATCTAAATTACAATGTAGACGGACATACCTCTTTCACAACCATCTTATTTTGATCACTCTGCAGGAATTCTTTGTTTGCTGAAAGGCCTTTCCTTAGTATTTTTACGGGTTTCAAAGAAACAGATGGAAGTTCAAATACTTCCTTGTTGGATATTTGGGTCTTCTTGGTCGCCAAAATCATGATCACATAGCTCTTCATATATACGAGTCATTGTGGCAAACTAAATATATTTAAGAAAGAAAGGACAAATGTTTTTAAATCGCATAATAACAATATTTCTACTATTACGGTCTCCTATTTATTATGAATTAAATTTTTTGACAATAGAGTTATTTCTTGAGACGTGAGTATTGTTGATGTTGGCCATTTTAGTGGCCTAAAACCAAGTTTGACCCATTAAAAAAAAAACCAACTATGTTCTCATTAATACTTTGGAAAATAGTTAACTATTGTATGCCAAAATGGGAACAACAAATAAAAGAATGTTAATCTTATCGTCGATCAAAAGTTTATTAGTTCATTCTATAACCTAGTTTTATTATATATCTGAACGTAAAATATATTAATAAATTTGTTATTAAATAGTTATACAGTCTTATTTTTACATTGTTGCAATAAATAAATATTACAATGAAAATAATAAGATTTTTTTTAATAAATTTAAATGTTAATTAGATTGTAATAAAGATTGTAAAATCTTGAAAAAAAGAAGAAAAATATATTTTTATCTAATTTCTTGTTCCAAATTGATCAAAAAATTGATACAAATCTAGAAATTTCATAATTGTTTTCGTTTTATATGACTTTGATTTATTTTAAATATATCTCTTTATCATTGGAATGAATTGACAATCAATTCAGTTGTTAATTCTTTTTTTATTCTTAAAATTATTTGATAATCAGGATTTATTATAAAATTATCCATTATATAGTGTAATAAATACCACTTTGAGCCTCCAAATATGATTCAATTTATTACAATAGGTAAAAATTAACTATAGAGTCACCAAAACCTGAATCTATAGTGTATTATGGCTTTAAACTTATTTTTTTAAATAAAAATTAAATATAATCAACATTAATTCAAGTTAATTTATTTATCTTTAAATTGATTCATTATATATATACTTTGAAAGAAAGATACAACATCTACAGGGTTTTCGATTAATGTTGTAAAGAGCAATCAGTTCAACAACAATAAAATCTATTACTTAATCAAAAAATATTTATTTAGATGATAAATAGAACGGTAATCATGGTACATTAAGTCTTTTTTGTGAAATTTAAGAATTAACTGATGGAAAATAATTATATTTATATGTTATGAGAATGTCAAGAGAAAAAAGTTCATACAAATAATACTTTGGTATGCACAAAAAACTAAAATGAGTCAAATTTACCCTTAAGATAGCATAAGGGTTAAAACAGACAAACCTTATTTAGAATGAAAGAGTTATCTCATCTTTTTCAGGAAAAAAATTATAATAATTTATAAAAAATGTTGGAATATTGAGTAATTTCTTTTATTTTTTACACAAACTTTTGTCAAAAAAGAAATATTTTTTTGGGCGATTAACTTATGCCCTCTCTCTTCTTCTTGTTATTTCTTTTGGTAATACCCAAAAACGGTATCTGCTTATAAATACATAAATAGTGATAGAAACATTCATATATATACTCATACATAGATATTTGAAGATTGTCGTTTATTTTTTATACAAACTCCATGTGACGATATTTAAAGATATAAAGAGGTTAATGACTCAAAATATTATTCCACAAACGTTCAAGTTATATGCATTATTTGATAGATCAAAATATGTTTCGGTGCTTATAAAACAAAAATGAAAATACATTTTGTTTTGTATTTAGGAATAAATTCGTTATTGCATATGTGCTACAGGGTGCTTCATTATAAATATTACTTTTATAATTAATGTTTAAATAAAATAATACTTTTGGTACTTAAAGTGTAAATAATTTATAAGTAAAAGGATCTTGACAACACGAACATGTGATAATTATGTATGTTACTAATAGAAGTATTTTTTCATTATATAAATATAGTTCTTCAAAAAATAGTGGTTATATTGTCCAAATCAAGTTTGATGTCTTTGCTGACAAGTAAATATTTTTATTTAGTTTAGTTCGATATCTTGAATATTTTTAAGTAGTTCAGTTTGGGCCCTCCAATTTATTTTTGAGTTCATATCAAGTCCATAATTATAATAAAGGGTATAAATAGTTATGGCTTTTTTGAGATTAGTATAAAATAGCTTTCGAGTCATAGACTGGATATCTAAGACTTGCAATTAACGACAAAGTAAAGTCGTGAGTTTTTGATTTTGAGATCCATTCGAATTGCATGTCTTCAAAATATTGACTCAACAAGCATTATGTGATGATAATAATGTATATTACCAACTAAAATAAATAATTTTTCTCGTAATAGAAACGGGTTTTTTCGACTATATATATATGTTTATAATCTAATTGGATCTTTTTCCAAAGGAAAAAAAAATATTTATTTTTTGAAACGTCTGCATTTTCACTTAATTTTAATATATTTTTTTGCATGAAAAAACTCAATATCTTTTGGAAAATTAACTTAAAATTGAGTTTATCCAGCTAATTTTTTTCAAAAATTTAGCTAATGTACTTATATTATTTATGTAGGAATATTCATTTTAAGCCAAGGAAGAGAGAAAAAACGAGATTTAATCACGAAACGTCAAATATGACTTTTTTTAGTGAAAAAAAGAAATTATTAGAAAATTTAAACCCATAATGATGATTTTGTTAGTATTTTATATAAGGGAGAGTAAAGACAGTTGAACAAAGTTTACTTAATGCTCAATTACTCAATGATAAATTTCTCCCCTATAAACTTTAATATTTTCACTTGAAGTCAAATTTCCCTATGCGTCATATTTAATTTTACAATCAAAGAAATATTCATAACTCGAGTCTTGATAAGAATTTTTACAAAAATGAGGTTGTGTGTTGTATTAATTTGCAATTGTTTTATTTATAAATATTGGCTCTATATTCAAAGACGACAAAATGGAAACAAAAACAATTATTTTGCAGAAAATAGTCGCACGCCAGACGACCCAAACTGAGATTGCCAATGACTTATGGATCAGCCAGAAGGCTGTATAAGTAATTAAAAAGCGATTTCAACCCCAACAAACAGTCGCCAGAAAGTCTAGTAACGGTCAGAAGCGAACAGTAAGAGCAAATGAGTGTCAAAACTATTTTTCTAAATCCAATTGGGATGATCTGGTGTATGGGCAAGAAGATGAATGTTAACGGGTTTACGCTCTGAAGGATAATTAAAGATGACTTTTGAGCAAAATCGAAACAAGTAAGAAGAAACAAAGAAAAATATAATTTCTAGAGCCAGCCTTCTTTTGAATATGTACAAAAAATGTAGCCTCCCAGATCCTTTGGACTATTCCATCAGGGTAACAGACGGAATAATCCTTACGCCATACGAGTCTATGATATCTTTAAAATCCACAATCAAGGTCGTATGGGCTGACTTATCAGAAGACCATATCCTTTATTTCGGCCTACAAAAAGAAGGTAGAGGCCGTAATTGAGGCTGAGGGATTTCATACTGAATAAAAATTGTCCATTTCAGTTACAATTAATTTGAAATAAAATTAATTTTGATTTCACTGTCTTCACAAACTAGTTTTTATAAAGTTAGAAAAACAATCTTCAGTGTAAATTTAAATATGACACATGATGTACGTAGAACATACATGTGTTTGAGGATACAATTTTATCAAACATTCAATTCGTAATATTACTTTGAAAACGGAGATTATAATTATTTGAGTAAATAAGACTTTAATAATCTTTTTCTGTCTCATAATTTTGGGTTACTATTTTAGTTATCAAATTTGTTGAGTTATCTTATATACGTACTTTTGAGTTGAAGATGAAAAACAAATTTTGTAAGTACATAAAGATTGGTAGACAATCAGAGAAATTGGCATACTTCTATTTTCGAGCAAATTTTATCGAATTGTAGTTCAGCAGTTTTGTGAACTGCATTAGCGACGCCTATTTGGTAGGAGTGAGTACATCCATGAAAAGTAATACTTCTCTGAAAATACATCAACAGTGTTGTAAATTCAAGGCTATGGTAGAATTCTTAACTCCTATTTATTTGAATTTAATTACTATATTTTGAATAAATACATTTAATACTAGAACGACAATGGTATCATTTTTCAGATTAATTTGATTGGTCATAATGTTTTATTCAATGTTCAAACTCAAGCCTTCCACAAAAATTGAATTTAACATGTCCTGACTACACCTAGACAAAATTCCCAAAATATAGGCATTTTAATTTTCTTAAAAGAATTGATGCCATCTCAGCGAACGGTGGAACATTTTTCGCGCCCATAGACTTTTACTTGTTCAAACATGTAATCAGAAGTATTCTCCGGATGTTTTTCAGTATGTTAATAATTATACTGTATCTATATTAATTAAAACATATATTAGAATATTGTTTTTTGTTGCGAAGAATAGTTATGAAACTTGAGTGCTATCACTTTTGATACTATCAAAGTAAATGAAATAAAATACTTTACCATCGTTATTCTAATGTGTATTTACTATGTTGTTTCTAAATTATATTTATAATTTTCATTAAAATGTTTTTTTTTAATTTGAAAAATGTTTTGCAAAAAGTGATAGTCTTAATATTGTTAAATTATAGAAATTGAAATTTGAATAAAACTTATAAAAATAAAATGTTTAAAACAACAACAGCCCTTCTATATTATTTTATTCGTTGTCGATTGATACATATTGCACCTTATTTGTATTCTAAAAGATGATTTATTTCACTTAAACTAAATCTCATTATGTAGTAAACATATTTTTACAATTTAATAAAGAATAATAGCCTAACACTTTTGGATAACGATGTAATTAGCCAACAATTACAATATAACATCAGATAGTTTTGTTTTTCTTTTAGAGGTATGGTCGAGAGATATGCATTGAAGATTTACTATAAGGTCTTATAACTTTTTGTTAGAAAACGATTACAATTCCATTTAATGCCTTTTATACCTAATTATGAATTTCTAAAAAGATTAATGATAAACAAAATCAAATTGATATACTCATATAAAAAAAAGATTATTCAATTCACTTAATCACTAGGGGGTCCAAACCACACCTTTTCAATAATTTCAACTATTTTTATTTATTTTTTTGAGAAAAATCTTGATAATCAAGGTGAAAAGAAATACCTAGATAGTATACATGAAAAGAAAAAAAGAATAGAAAGGTTTAACCCTTCGACATATTTTTTTTCTTTCTCTCCTTCAATTCCTGTTGCAGTGAGTCCACCTTTTAAATTAAATCATACTTTATAAGGATTACATGTAGATATAATGAAAAATGGGTTTTAGCTCAGCATGACACCCTGTCTAGAGTTATGAATGGTTAAAAAAACATAGTGTGTTCAAGGAGAACAGAGTTTATATATGTAACGTATTTTTTTTTTTTGTAGTATCATACATATATGTTTTTTTTTGCTCTACCATGTTATGAATATATATATACACTATGTATTCTTTTTCTATGCTTTTGCCCCCATGATGATACCACTCTAAGGAATTTGAAGTATATTACGGTCAATTCTCTATATATTCTCTTAAATATTATACTTGGTAATAGAAACCCACGGTAAAAAAGGAAAAAAGAAGAAGAAAAAAAAAACGAAATGTAAAGAGAGTTAAAAAAACGAGGTTTTCAACCTTGAAAAAGTATTTTGTAAATCTATATACACTGAAGCACCACCAAAATGAATTTTTTCAAAAATAAAATTTACTTCTTTTGTAAAAATAACAAACACGATTGATAATGAATCAGTTGATTTTTTAAAATACAATAATTTTTTTTTTTTTCCTTTTGTCAAATTTTCTAAGTTTTTTATTTGTCAAATGAGAAATTTTACACTCCATAAGGTAACCAAAAATATTTTTTGAGGAGTTATAATATTAAATGTCGTAAATTATCGTTTATATATCGTCTTTTGTTTTTTGGGCAATCAGGATAGCTTAACATCTAATTGTTAACTTTGTTTGAATTTTTATTCGAGGGTTTCTGTTGAAACAAAATTATGTTTGATTATTTAAATATTATAAATTATAACTATTACAAAATATGTTTATAAAGATACAAATAAAGTAGAACAAGAGATAAGATTATTGACATCATTATTTAATCATTATTTTACCCCAGGTGCAATTAAATTGAAATAAACTAATATGTATGAAATTTTTACAAATTAAGAGATATACAAAATATTAATTAATAACTAAAGATTGAATTTAACTGAATTAAAAGGTTACAGAATAACATTTTCTTATTGAGGTGGAAAAAATGAAATTAGACTAAAACAGGATTAATTTATATGTCAAACTAGCTTTTTTGACCTTAGCAACTATCTTCAATTTAGGGGCAATTACAAAAGTATGATGAGGAATATTCAAATATAGCATGTAGAAAAACTTTAGATTGATATAATTTTTAAATAAATGTATGCAATATTAAACATATATAAGTGTCTAAGTCAAACCAGCTCAGTATAATTTAAAAAAATTAATAAAAATGGTGTAAATGTCTCTAGTCTATCGATTATTTTTAAAAAGTCAAAATTTGGTGGAGATTTACAACATTTTGCATATTTGATCCATTAACTCATTAATTGTTATAGTGATAATATAAATACAGTGGGGTTTTTATTAAATAAAATCAATCCCAGATTAAATAAATTCCCTTCATTTGAAAATATGAAATAATATCATATTTTATATTCTTCATAGAGTATCTTTGGTAAATTTTAAATGTTTGATATGATATCTGCCGTTATGATTATTATTTTTCCGAACTAAATCTTTTTTACTTCAAATAATAAAGAAGACTTATTGTAGACTTTAGTTTTAAATTTAACAAATCTTGACCTTAAGATTAATTTGGAATATTCTTAAACTATGATACTTTAGTTTGTAAATTTTGTTCAAATTGTTGAAATTTTATATTGATAATTTTAAGATAATAGAAAATATGTTGAAATATATTCAGATGGGGGTAGTGTGATCAAAATAAAACGATATTTTTGTCGACCTAAGTACGTCCATCTTCTGGATTTTCATTTTATATTTATCATTTTTAGAGTTTCAATCAAAAATTTAAGAAAAGTATTACTCAGAGTTAATGGGTTACGTTTGTTGTTTTAAAAAAAGTAGCAATACCTTTTTATAGGATTTTATATCACTTATTTTTCATATTTATAAATCTTACGTAAGGCTAAACGACATAATATTAGAAATATATACATACTTTAATCGGTTGTTATATGTATATTAATAGTTTATTAAATTAATTTATTTTTATATATCTAAATATGTATTTTAATTTACTGTTTGTAAAAAATGAACCTTATAACTTTACTCAATAATTAACAAAATCTGTTTTTGATCTTCGTATTATTTTGAAACTAAAAACTGAGAGTGTATCTTGTACCAAATATTTGGTTTATCTTCAGCAATTAAAATAAATTAACTCGAATAATTTATATCTCCTGACTGGATATTAGCTTAGATATTTTATTTTATAAGTTCACAAAAAAGTATGTTTTACACCTTTTTTTCGAAAAGTACGTGTTAGGTTTTAAGTTTTATTTGGCTATTCTATTCTGGAAATAATATTTTGGTGGCAGGGGTTTCATATATATCTACGGCATATATCCTATTATTATCAATTGTAATAATTTTTCTTGTTGTTATAGGTTTTTACATTAGAAAACTTGAAATCTATAATTCAATCTCTCAAAAGTATCTAAAAAATAAATTATAGTATCACTTTGCTAATATGTATGTTATTTTATTTTAAAATTACATGCGTTAGAGTTTTTTTATGTAGAGTTCAAAAGTTTGTGACAGGAAATACAACACGTAATCAAGAAAATATGTTTTCATTGTTTCATATTCTGTTTGACAAAACAGTTATAGATTATACAAATTCATAATTTTCATTGTATTTTGGCATAAACAAGAAATTATTTTGCTATTTTCTCAAATATATTATTGAACATTTTATTTAATGATAATATAAACCAATTCTTACCATTAAGCCAACGTAAAGGTACATCGCAAGCAACATCTACAATTAAACCTATTTTTTATCCATCTTATCCTGCACATTATACAGATTTCGATCAAGTTGATTGTATTTCAAAACATATAATTTTGCCTTTATTTTCTTTACCTATATTTAATTCTTCTTAATTTATTTAAATATAATAAGTATAATACGCCAAAAAAACTATAATATACCAGTTAATAAATTGACTAGAAAATTTCCCTTTACACCTATAGAAATTCAAATGCCCCACATAATAATTTCTTATGCATACATCAAATAATAAATTATATTTAAAACATAGATATATCCATAAATGTACATTGTTTACAAGTTGCAACTTCTATAAGGAAATTGTATGAATTGCAACTTCTTCACTTTAAAATGCATTATTTAATTCTAACATAGGTCATTCTAATTATTTACTATTTATTTGATAGTCTCCTTTCATTTTGATCTTTTCTAATTACATGGTTATTATAGTTTTATGGGAAATATATATCCGGGCATTTGAACATTATAATGTGCGGCATTATAATTATATTTTTGTAATTTTTATTTAAATAGGTAATAACTACACCATTAATTGTACCATTTTATTTATACAAGTTACAAAATTTACAAACTCTTAACATGTAAACAACATATACAAAATTAAATTTTGTAACTAGATGATTTCCTTTAAAAACAAAAAAGTTATGAAGAATAAAGTTTTTTTATTTTAAATGTTTAAGTTTCATCCATCTAAATGTAATCTTTTTAGTGTGTATTGTAATGTGTAACTCTTTGTATTGAGATTTAACAAAATCAAAGTTTCTAATGGACAAAAGTTAATTGAAAAATATTATCCAGAAATAATTTTTGAAAAATATCCTGTTTAATAGTTTTTGTAGATTAACAACTTTTTGATCTTTTAACAAGTTCTTTCTTTTAAAGAAGAAGAATTTTTAAATCAAAATACATATGGAAATATGGACAAATTATGTATAGTCTTAGCATTGTTGCCAAAAACTTTCAAATTATACATTAGTTTACTTTTGTTGTTGAGTTTTAGTCACAACTATTAAGTAAACGGGTCTTATCGGTTTAGGTTTTTGTATAAATTTTATCTTCTGTCATATTTTTTTCTCACATACAGAAGCATTGTGAATATTTTTTTTAACTATATAGGCAGACATTTTGCTGGAGCTAATGTGTTTTTTTGTGTAAAATTTAATAACTTACTTAAATGTTCCTTATTTAATTAGAGCCCAAAAAAACCATTACTGTATGCAATCGATACTTGGTAAAATTTTTTTTAGATTATCAGCATTTATACGCTGCATTATTGGTTGTAATACGTCAACAATCAACACTAATAGATGCAAAAAAGCAACGTATTGCAGAAATATGTAAAGGAGGTCGCAGTCATTGGAAATTTCTCGGGTGAGTTTGCCCGTCAGCTCAGGAGGATCAATAACATCGGCAAGAGCTTTTTAAGAAAGACAGGTAGTGGAGGACACAAAAATTTTGTAAAAGAAGAGTTATTGAGTGGTCTGGTCTTTGAAATTAAAGTATAGGGATTACTAAAACGTGATGAATGAGATTGTGAAGCCTTGGTCGGATGCTAACTATACTGAAGGGAATTACTCTTGGCAACATGACTGAGCACCTGCCCATAAGACCATAGCTACTCAAGCTTGGTATTAGGTGATCTTCACCAATTTTTGGCCTCCAAACTTGTGGTCCCCTCATCATAGGATTGCTCGTCACTGGTTATTTAGTTTAACGGTTAGCTACAAAAAAATCCTTCATTACAACGAACATTTAATATTTATTAAAGTTACTTTTTTTGTGCTTGTTTCATTTTGGAATAAGTATGACATGAATATTATATTTAGAATTTTATAAAAATATAGAACATTACAACACGCACTTTTTTCACTGTGAGAGTTGACATATGCGAACAAACTTATTGATAAATACATTTGATATAAATGTCAAAATATATATACTTACATATCCATCCCTTCGAAAATGATTAAGGATACTTATTTTTGTCCATTTATTAGGGAGGGTAATAGGGATGTCACAATAGGAATATTTTGAGCTTGTCCAGGTACATAATTTTTTTCTATTTTTTCGTACTTTTATATACATTTTCGACACAAAATATACTAAAAGTATATTTCAAAAGAGATTAGTGAATTTTTATAAGTAAAAGAACATTGGGCGGGGGGGGTAGTTACGCCATCGAGATACCAATTTACAAAATAAAATGGTGTAGCTGCAGGAACGGGTTGAAATAAAAATTTATAAATATGAACACTCTAATTGCGTCAGTATCCCGGTATCTCTATAGTACAGATATACTGACAAAAACTAATAAGTAATAGTGGTGTGTTGACTCAAACAATTATTGACTCGGTTGTACTCAACTTAAGTCAATTTTCAAATGTAAAACTAACGAGTTAGTTTCATATTATTATTAAGTCGGCTTTATTTTTATTAATAAACCTTAATAAATGATTCTTAAAATTTTGTGGTACTGTGATTTTCTAATCAATCACAATTTCTAATGTGATTCTTTTAATATCTGAGGAGATTGACTAGATATAAAGGACGGTTTTTTTTAAATTGCACGATTTATTAGCTACAAATAAATAAATTGCCGAAATGATAAAAGGTAATTGTCATGCATATAACTGTTTTTGTATTTTCCATTTCTGAAGTATCTATTCGACTCAATCCTAAACGACTCAAGTCGATACATTAATAATCACTAATTACGAGAGTGTTAAATATTTTTGATGCTGAATATTAGATGTTATTTCAATCACTGTGTCATACTAAGACTTTGTATATACATATACACAAATATATCAGATCAATTCCCTGTATCCGTGACGTTATAGCAATGTGATATGAACAATAGAAAATAAATGTCATACACCATAATCAAGTGATGTTATCTGTACCTTTTTATGAACTACATGAAAATTTGCAAAAAAATAAAATAAAAATGACTTCCTTTTGAGATATGCTAGGCACGATATCATTATTTTTGAACATACATATGTACCTATGAATCTTTACATACGTATATAATACCTTTTACAGTTACTAGGATCCCCCCCCGGAGAGTGAGTTCTTTTTGTGTTGTACGATTAGAAATTATGAATATTAAATTTTAAAAACTTTTTGAAAACCAAATTCTATTTCTTTGTAGCTTTAGGGAATTGTTTCTCAAGCTAAGCCTCGAACAACTGTGAGAATTATAATTACATTTTTTCATAGTCATAATCAAAGAAAGAGAGATTATTATTTTATTATCACTGCTTAATCAAATCTTAGTACCTACATATAAAAAAACGAATTACTTAGTTTGCATTAAATATTTTTAGGGGTTTATTCGTTAAAGTTATAGGTGTGTTAAGATTATATCAATGCAGCACTTTGTAACCCGATCCTTGATAATAATAATAACCATGTTTATCCGTTTACACATGGTGGTGTCAATTTAAAATCAATTATGAACAAAAAGGAAATAAATCACTGAAATAAAGAGATTGTTCCCAAAACTTGCAATATAGTTTAGTAACGATTTATTATGCAAACAAATAAGATCTAAAACAAACATAAATAAGCTTTAAACTTATTTTAAGTATTTAAATGTTATAGTATCAACAAAAAAGGCAAAGTTTTAGAATCATCTCCTTGCCAGTGTTAATACCAAGAAGGTTGCAGATACCGTAGGCATCTCCATTCTGCAAATATATTTGACGGCGTGTCAAGGATGTTATTACATGTAATGGATGACATACTAAAAAAAAATATAGCTAAAATAGCATTCAAACAAATTACATATTGGTTTTGAGTTGTCTCTTTGTGATTCCATAAAAATAGAGTTGTTTTTTTTGCAAATTCAAGTTCAGTTTGTGGTGTTTTTAAAGACTAATCATAATAATCTTGTTGATAAAAGTTCACACTAGTTGATCAAATAATACTACAATAATTCAAACATAATTTTGAGAACTTTTTTATAGCTACTTTATAATTTTCCCAAAATAATTAAACGTTGTACAGCAACAAAATCGAATTAAACGGCAGTATTTTCAATTTTCCGAACATTAAAATATATAATTATTTCAATATTTGCAAAAATGAACTAGTTATCAAGGATTAATTATTTACAACATGATTCTACATAACTTTTTTCTTTTTCAAAATACGAAAAAAAGTATTAGTAGGTGTGTGTGTCTTTTAAAATTCCAATAAATACTATTACCTATTATTTTGCAAAATTGGTACAAAAAAGTTTTGTGCAATTTTCTTTGCGAATTTCAATTTTGGAATTTTGTGAAGCGAATAAAAATTGGGCTTCTCATCGAGACAGTTTTATATATGGGGATATGTTGGTATGTTGTTTAAAGTTTATAACACATTATTTTGTAATAATCATAATAATACTACTAAGGTTACAAGCTTGTTGCTATGATGAGACTTTGTGGATTACCTTACTTAACCCATTTGATATAGTGTAAAAAATCTAAGAGAATTATAATTATCAGGATCTTTTTCGACAGCTACGAAACATTCAAATTATAAATATTGGTACATAGAGGTATTTTCTGAATATTTTTTTTAAATTTTCTGAATTAATTTGACCATTTGCAATGTGATTGCCCCTAACCCAAGCAAACTGGGTAATCATTAGCTATTAGATACATATTTATATGTATTTATGTAATACTTTGCTCGAATGTTCTATGTATTTTAAGTTTTTTAGAAAAAACGTATTTTCATACAATAGCTAATTAATCATTCGTAAAATAAATATAAAGATTAAATTGTTCATTCAGCAGTCATGAGACTGAGCTTTCCTTCCTTTCATTGGAAAAACAGAGAGTCAGCTTTGTTGCCTAAATGTCTAAAATGATAATATTTTAAGTAGTCAAGTTTGTATTTAAGCAAATACACCCAACTAAATGTTATGTATTGAGTAAAGACCTTGTACTTGAGCACCTCCAAAATGTATGTAGATAAGAAGTCGCAAACATATTCTTTTGAATCAATAAATATTCTTGTAACGTTGTCAAAGTGTGTGTTAAAGTAGTAATATTGTGTATTACATATACATATCTGAACTTGTTTTTAAGAAATACATCTATTATGTATCTTTAAAACAACTTTTTATGACCAAGGGTTAAATTCATTTTACGCATTTATATATATATATATATATAAGTACATAAATAACACAAAAAATATATAGTTAATCTCCTCGTGTGCACTTTTAATACTCTTTCCTAATTTAGTGTTGTTTTAAAAGACACTTAAAAATACACAAACGTGCATATGTTAGCGAATTGAAATGGGCCTAAAGCCTATTTTTTTTTATAACTATAAATATATAATTGACTCATTAATAAACCATGGAATATATATTGGTTTATTTATGAGAATAACTATACTATATATTGCTACATTTAATCATTTAAAGCTATTTGTAGGGTTCTTTAAAAAAATTAATGCATTATCTAATTATATATTTTGTATTTATAGCGGTTTAGAAAATGTATTTAATTAATTAAATATTATTTATTTCGTATTTTAAGTATTTTGTAATAGTTGATAGTATAAAATAATGTTTTTTATACATGGTCTGTCAACAAAAAGCAAGCTACAATTAATTTTTTATTACTATCAATTTCTTGAACATATTATCAATCTAATACAGGCACCGCAAATTGAACCACCTTCAGCAGTACAAAATTCATTCTTACAATGAAATAATTATGAATTGATTGATTTTTTTGAGATGCTTTATCAGCGTTTTAATAAGTTATATAAATCAAATGAGGTCTTATAACTTTAAAAATAATTTTTGAATATATTATCTCATAAAAAAACAATTTAGTATGTCTCTTCTTCTTGATTATGTGTTCAGGATTACATTTGGGTTTACTTACTACATATACACCAAATTCAAAACCGTGCTTTTTTAAGACAAAAGTAAACGATTTTAAACATTTAATCCGAATTTGTCATAAGAAAGCTATGTTAAATTAACTAGTAAAAAGATATAAATATACCATGATTGGCTTACTATGTATACCCCTTTATCACACCTCTAAAAAGATAAAAATGTTGACTAAGGGCAGTGTGTGTGGTTTTTGGAATAAGGTAGTTCATCCCTATAATGTCTGTAATTAAATTTTATGCCGTATGCTTTGGTACTCCCATCCATAATATTAACTTGGTGGCTACTTGGACCTCTATCCACAATATGATGGTTTATTTTTGCTAGTCATTTCCAATCAGATTAAATAATAGAATTGTTATACCCAACATACATATTATATAAAATGGCTCAGCAATAATTTGTACTGCAATATAAATTGTATTTTTTTTGGGGTAGTCAGCCTATTTTAACACATTTTGTTTAATGTTTATTTTATTGAAAAGATGGAGTTGCAATGATTAAGTATAAGTAAACATTGTATTAATAAATTACTCTATTGGACAAAGAAATTGTCTTTGAAGTCTATTAGATGACGTATATTTTCTTCTCTAGAAGCAAATAAGTCTCAAATTAAAAAAATATTGAGTTTACTAGAATAAATTATTACAAATGTATTATTCATTAAGCTATTACACTCCATTTTGACACTTATATTCGTAGATTGCAGCCAATGTACAATAAAACTTTAAAAATACTATTTTATAACGAAAATATTCAAAAAGCAGTAATAATAGATAAAAAAATAACAAATTTACCAAATGTTAAATAAAATATACTATCTGCAGTTCCTTTTAAAACAGGCTATAACTATTTTGAAAGTAGTAAGTATCCTTTTTAAGTAAAATTTTGTGTAAATGTTGAATATATTCATTTTTTTATCGAGTTGTGTGACAATCAGGCACTTTATTATACAATTCAACAAAATTTACAAAGGCCCAGTTGAAAAGAATTCACTTCAAATCCAAAATTAAGGAACCCTTTTTTACATTGAACTAGAATATATATTTTCTCTAGTATAGATATTGTACTTGATAATTAAATACATATAACTGTGTGTATATATATTCTTACTATTAATTTGGATCATTATAACAAGATTTGGCAGGTAACTTCCACATAACTCAATTTATAAGTATATAATTAAACTGAACTTATTAATATAAAAATGTACATCATCAACACAAATATCAGTTATAAAATTAAAAAAACGATTTGTACAGAGTGGGAATCCAAAACTTGCAGTAGGATTTAAGCACGATTTTATGGTGACGATTTTTCGTTACAAGATTTAATTACACAACCAAACGACTGATGAAAGAATGATACACATTTTTAATCCCATTCATCTATGTGTAAAAATGGTTGATCAACAAAAAAAAAATGACGTTTATCCGTACCAAAAAGGTTAGAGAGACTATTGACATTTTCATCCAGACAACCTACAATATCAAAAAGTCTATAAACAATGTGTATAGATGACCTATAACCTGCCTCCATATGGTCCTTCTCCAATCTTGAAATGTAGGTATATGATATAAAAAATATATAAATATACTATTTCAACCCACTAGAATTTGTAGTTTTGTGCCGTCTTTGTGAAGATCTCTTCCAAGATGCCATCATGACAACATGGTACGGCATGGACACGTTCTTCATCGGAATGAGCTCCCAATATGTTTGTCGATGTGTCTAGGCTATTAATACTTGTAAAAGTAAACACATGATATCAAAAAATATAGCTAAATATAGTATTACAACATATCAAATATTGGTCTTGAATTGTCTTTCCTTGATTCTATCAGACTCACATTTTTCGTAGTTTAGTTATGCAACTGTGATTTTTAGGCCGTCTCTCTGATATACGTACATATAAATAAACATGATATTCAAATTAACTCTTATGCATACATATTTATAGTAATTACCATACAGCAATGAAAGTTAAATTTTTAACTTATATCAATTAAATGAAGATAATTAAATATCTGTAAACTAAATACTAAAAAAAAGTTGAACTTGAATCAACAAATTGTGATTTCTGATAGTGATATTTATTAAATTTTCACTCTTTCAGTTTGTAAATACACTAATAAAAAGTGGTGCCGAATTACAGTTCGATATATAAATCTCACATATTAATGTCTGTATTAGAATATGTAATTACGTATACTTTTTACAGATTTAATATTGTACTTCAATTGTCTAAAATATAATTCAATATGTTTACTCTTGTTCTGAACATTTGGTCTGAGACGCCTAATCTCTGACTTACAGCTAGTAAACTCAAACATTTCTAGAATATAGTGCCTACACTGGCTTTTTAACTACTATCAAGGAGTTCTTACTAAACCTAAGAACTACACTTGATCATACCATAGATTGTAAAGTAAAGATCAGGTGAATTAAAAGACAAACTTTTTTCTTCTAAGTTGCTCAAAATTGTTTTTTTTTGCACTTCATTTGGGTGGGAACCAATCCCAATGACGCAACTTTTTTAAATTGGGCAAATAAATCTTTACAAACAGTAGTGTTCGCTTTATTACTGAATATTAGTAAGTTTCTAATTACGGACCATACCAAATATTTATAATTTGTTTTATAAACAAATTTAAATGGGTATGGATATTTCTCCAAAATAAGATTTTTTAATCATTGATATTAAGTATAATGCAATATTAAACTTTTCCATTCGAATAAAAATTTCTAATTTCTAAGATCATTTGTTAGAATATAGGTAATATTGTATATAAATATATGCATAACAAATATTAAACATAAAAAATAGAGTAATTACTGTGGAGCAAAAATTTAATAAAGCAAATTAACTATTCATTGTATGTATTAACTACAATAAAATATTAATTCATTTGTTATGAAAAAAGCTTTTACGCAATACGAGCAACTTTTTGACAGTAAAAATTGTAATTTTAAAAGAAACACAAACCTACTAATATATTTTTCGTACTTTTAAAAAGAAAAAAGTTATGTAGAATAATGTTGTAAATAATTAATCCTTGATAATTGTTCATTTTTGCAAATATTGAAAAATTTACGCATTCTAATGTTCTGAAAATTGAAAATACTGCTGTCACAAGATAAAATTCTAAAATTTTATGTCAAAATGTACTGTTTTGTGGCATTTCTTTTAAAAAAATTATATATTGACATTTGATGAAAAATGGAGAAAAAAATGAAAAAACTATTCTGATAAAGACAAATAATTTTGTTAAACATACCCTTTTATTTGGCAAATTCATATGCAGACTAATCTCCAATAAAATTTCTACAAACTTTATTCTATTTAATAATCTTGTATTCCGTTGGAAGTTCAGTTTTTTCCACCTGAAATAAACGAAATTGCAATTTCCCCCGATATCTTTTTTTGCCCATAACTTTTTTGATTTTGAATAAATTTAGGAAACGTTATTATTCGTAAATTTGCTGTTTGAAACATCAATCTATTTTTAAAAAGTAACTAAAAATCCTATGTAGTCTCCTTGAGCTGAAAAAAAAAGTTTTGTGTTTTGGTTATAGAATAAACCTCAATTTGAATAACTGGAATTAAAGTAACAAAAACTAATCGTTAGAATGAAATAATCAGTCATGTCATGTCCATAAATCTGTCTCAAGAAATTTCTCTTCGAGAATTATAAACAGTTTATTTGATTTTTTAATAGCAACATCTTGAAATTTTTCTATTAAAAGTCATTGAGAGTAAAGAACAGACTTTCTTGAGTTTCATTACTCAAATTTTGCAAGGCTTTTTTAATACTTCTTTGTGATTCTGTATATAATGCAGAGTAAAATAGAGCATATCCAAAAAGTTCCTAGGAAAAGTATCATAATTACTTGAATATTTTTTTTGATGTTGACTCAAATATGTCTGAATTAATGAACAAATATTTTAAGAGGGATTTTATTAAATACAAGTCTTTATTACGAGCACTTAAAGCTTGAAAAGCAGACATCCAGGCTCGATGTTACAGACTCTGTATAAATACATACAGATAAATATATATATATATATTGCGCCACCTCCCTCCTCTATGTCAGTCAATTAGAATTTAGATTGAAACATCCTAATTTTTAGGCCATCAGGACTAACATATAGCACCAGCTGACATGAATTTTACACCTCGTGGATGTATAACTCCAATGAATATAATTACCAGGTTAAGGAATTCTTTATAGTCTTGCCCAGGAAGATTTGTTTCCACACATTTTTTCGCATAATCAAGGGACATCTTCTGTGAGACTAGCTATTTCATGATTTTCAATTCAAGTATCATAGTTAGCTGTATAAATGGATGGCTATTTTTCTGGAATTATTTGAATATTAGGAGAAGACGTCGGTGCAAAACATGACTTGAATGCTATCCTTATGATTAATTCCATAATAGATTGTCTACATGCGAAATGTAAATTATTTATTATTAGTTTGATCTGATTAAGAACAAAAGCTCAATCCCTATTTGAATTTGTTGTGCCAAAGCACATGCCTGAATTTGATTACGTATTTTCAATCATGAAAAATTTGAAATATACAGCAGAGCTCAGAAATACTAGTTTGAAATAAAATAAGGTTTGATTTATTGATTAAAATTTTGATTTTATACTTTTTCGATTAAGTAAAGGTCAGAAAAAGAATCCTGTCATTACCATGAATATTTATTTGCACTCAATCACAATTTATTAAATGTATTTCTCTTATGGAGTTTTTTTATTTAAAAAAAGCCAGTAAGAGATCGAAAAAAAGTCAAATCTATCCTAACATAACCTGTTTATTCTCTTTCGATTAATAAATTTTAAGTTGCTCATAATGAATATTAAATATAGATATATTTTCTTTTATGAGCAAACAGATGGACAAACAGCAAAAATTCAATTTATGTTAGTCTATACTCTTTTTAACCAAATAGCATAAAAGTTTAATAAAAACCATTAACTATTCTCAATTGAAAATTTATTGTATTGTAACACCACGTGCTTAGATGCTATTGTGACGCTTAGAGCTTAAAATTTCTCATAGTTAAAAATAAGTTCCACCAAAAAATATATAAGTTCTACCTTTGAATTTTTTTTATCCTTCCTATTTTAAAATAGTCAAGTACCAAATTTCATGTGGTAAACTTTCTGTGATTAAAAATATGTAAGAAATATTAGAGTCCGCTAATAAAACATTGAATTGACGTTGAAATTTTTGGGGCAAAAATTGACCACGACGACTATTTTGCTGAATTTGCTGAAATTCATTACACTTAATTTACTTAATATTTTGAGTTTGAGTCCCAAAAATCGTCCAAATCAGAGAGGGTGGGTTAGATTTTTTATTATTATTTGAAATTGAATGACTCTTGCTCATTATTTAGGTGGCTTAACGGGTCTTGGATCAGAGGTGCTTTGGTAGTAGACTGTTCAATCTTGAATAGAATAGAGGGAAGGGATCCTCAATTTTAATGTGGGGTGTGGTTATGAATATTAATTTATCTACCCCCTACGGATGTGAATTTTTAATTCTTAGTCCATATTAGAAAGATTATTGGTTTTATAAATTATAAAGAGTTTTAGTTGTATAATGTATTAAAAGTTCTCCAATATGTAAGTAAAGATTTTTGAGTTTTTTCTGGGAAATATTTTTTTTTTAGTTGAAGGGACTATACCCGATATTTTATCCATTACCAATCAATTTAACAAAATACAAACCCCCAAAAAAATTTGAAACAATTTATCTGCATTAAAACCACATGAATTAATTTTGATAAAATCCCTTTAAAAAATATAAATGCACTTTGTTGAAATTATAAAATTATATGTTGCATATTGAAGGACATACTTTATTCTTTTACTTATATTAGCTATGTAACTATTGCCATAAATTAAATTAAAGTAGTCAAAGAGGAAGGAGGTGTGTGGGAGCGGGGGAGGGGTAATGCTTATGTGCTTATTCGTATATAAAAGCACTAAAATTAAATACCATAAACGTTGCCAATTAAATAATGAATTTATAGAAATACATCTCTATATATACACTTTATTATTGTGACGTCAGAGGTTATGGTTTGAATTATATATTTATGTTATTTCATGTCATCGAATCAGTGGGTATATACATTTGAGCTAAATAAAAATTGTCCCTCTTCTTAAAATTGTGTATTGAAGAAAAAATACAAGTCATCATTAGTATTTTGAGGATCAAATATTATTATGATGCTAAACAATTTTGACCCACAATATTTGTATTATGTAAGAATTAGTGAGTAGCTACTAGAAAACGGTACCACATTTTAGGAATACCAATGTTATTTAAGCGAGCTCCGAATTAATAAAAAAATTTGAACTAATCATAATCAATAACTAAATGTCTCATTTCTACTTGAGAAAGCTTCAGTTATGCTGTGCAAGTTGATGACGACAAAAGGCTTGACAACATTTTTAAAGTTATATTATGCAATGTTCATTTTCTCTTCTTGAAGGCTGATTGGCTAAAGTAATTTAAATTTTGATATTTTTTAAAAGAATATGCATCGTTTTTTTACAAAGTGATAAGACCTAAGTACAATTATTATTAACTTTTCTATTTTCTTTTTTTTTCTTTTTGTGACATCTGATTACACTTTGGTTGTTAGACATGGAAAGAAAAAAAAATTATGCAAATGATTTAGATAAAAGTTATTGATTATAGTTGTAATTACACACTAGAAAATGCATCTTATTTCTTAGTTAAGTATTTAATGAAAACAATGAACTATTTAATGAAGAATCATTAAATAGTCCATTGTTTTCATTAAATACTTTTTGTAGAAAATAGCGTAGATTGATAACACATCTAGTGAATGAAATGTAATTTTGTTTTAGCATTGATTTTTTTACATACAACAACATGCAAAGGACATTTACAAATCTGAATTTATAATTTTGGGTTCTATAGAGTAGGGGACATTGTTATATTTTCAGGTTTTTTTTTATTTTTGTTTCCATTACTCTGAACTGCTTTAACGTAAATTCAAATTTTAACTCAACATACCTATATTTTTTGGCTGTTGTTTGAATATATTTACAGATTATACATGTCCATGGTCTCTCCACAAATTCATTTTATATACTATTTGTCAAATATTGATTTTTTTCTCAATTAATCGCATTATATACTACAAAGTGAGGATTCAAAAATTAGAATCCTATTCGAGGGTGTCTAACCCCAGTTTTAAAAGTCTGACAATTTTGTACTAGGCTCCATTCTAAACAAATGACAAGAATGTCGATGCTCTGAATACCATGATCACGGAGGAGTAGAAAAACTTGTCCTCCGACTTCATCAAGGCCAGCTGTCCTTCTGTTCTTCCCCATATTGAAGCCATCATTCAGAATGGAGGGAGACATATTAAATTAAAATGTAAAGAAAATTGTTGAATTACCATTATTTGCTAAAAAAATTTGCTTGAAAAATGGTACAAAATAAAAATATGGTGAAATGAAAACAGTTTTCAAAATTTTCTAATTTTTGTGTCGTCACACTGTATATTTTATAAAAGGTAATGTACCTTTTATAAAAGTAATTTTTGATGTTTGAAAAAAAGGGACTGTTGCAACTAGAGTTGTGTCAATCCTTATTTACGACTTAAGACTGCAGTCCCCCCCCTTGTTCATTCTCGGTCTTGTCAAGCTCAGTTATGCATATCAGTCCCAAAACTTATAAAGTTTGGTCTTTGATGCATTTTTTTTTCAAAATCAGTTCTAGTACTGATAGCCTGAAGGACCGTCACTCTTAAGAACTATTCTAAAGAACTCATAGGACTAGTCTTCACACTAGACTGACACAACACTAGATACAACTGTCCCTAATATTCCCACTTTTAAATAAACCTTTTTTAATTAAAAATTAGTCCCAATTAACGGTCCTTCAAAGGTATCCCAAACACAAAAACGCCCTCTATGATGCATGATCTCTGATATGCTCGTTCGGATTACTTTTGTTCATAATTTAAATTTATTTGATATGGAACTATATTTGAATTATAACTATTTATTATAATTGTTGAGTAATAGTTATTACCAAATAATAATTATTACTACTGCTACATTAAACCAACTCTTAACCAATTTATTATACGTGGTAAGATAATCGAACAAGGACAGAAAAAATCAAAAGATATTAAGAAAAAATTCCGATGTAATATTCTAAATTGGTATGGAAAAATGATGTCATTTGTAATTTTGAAAGATTTTGTCGATCGTTCCCAATAATAATTCCTAGAAAATAAATTTCCATAATACTTTGTGTTCACAAGCTTCCATCAGGTACAATTGAAGCACAAGGTACTTCAATTTTCCAAGTTGTTTAAGAATTAGTTGTAGCCGACAATATTTAAGCTATTTTTTTTTATACAACAAGCTCAAACACAAGTAAAAAAGCTGGAACTTGTTTTTTATAAGAAAAAATATTTGATGTAAAATATTATCATTTGCATTCAGCTATGATATTATGACATTAATAATTAACTCAAATTTTTAATCATTCAGCTAAAATACCTCTTCTCCCGAAGTTATACTTTTCAAAGGACTGCCAAAAATGTGGCAACTGTAAATAATAAATAGACTTCAAAAATATGATTTTATAGAATTTTTGGAACTTTTCGTAATATATTTCTTTGTTTTACTCCATAATTTGGAGTAAAATTTGTGTCTGATGAACCATGCATTGTTGTCTAAAAAGTTGTATAGTTTAAAAATTTGGTTATTTAAGTTACAATCTAAATTATCTTTCTAAAAAGGAAAGAGGTTTACGGGAAATTTGTATCTCTAGTGCAGAAATATATTTGACAGCATGGATGTCTGCTCATAACAAATTCAGAGGCTCCATTTAATTATATGATTTGATAAAATTACTACATAATTATTTCATAATCCATATTCGAATTTCAAACATCACATCTTCATATTGAAAAAAAGAAGAATCAAAGATATCGAATGGACGACTTTTAAGCAAAAAAGAAAGATTATTTTACAAGATGTCCTTCAAAAATGTCTGAATATACGAATAAATCCAAAACAACGCATAGTCACTATTAATAAAGAATTGTGTATAATCGAGTGGAAATTTTTTTTATAAATCTGGAGTGAATAATATCCCAGTTTACTAAAGGAAAGTTAAAGCAACTAATTAGTTCATTCTACTACCAATCAATACGGCTTAGGATTTTCACAACGAAATCCAGCACTAGTAAGTAGAGAAAAAAATAATTCAATTATTTTAAATAGTTAATTTCACCTGTATTTTCTCAACTAGGTAGGTATGTACATATGTTGATTTACGAAATTTACATACGTACATAGATCTGTAAGCTGCAAAGAACGTAATAATAATTAACAAAACAAAAAAAGAAGATAATCTGAAATGCTATAAAACAATTATACGTTTATATTATTAATATAAAAATATCCTCTATGTGAGAGTTTCTATTGTTATAATATGTACATTAGATTTTTTATCTCCCTCTTTAAATATTCATATTTCTACATTGATGTTAATAATTTTTGTTTTATAACTTGACATTGTACTCGTATGTACATTTGTTTGTATAAATACTTAAAAAATTGACATAACAATAATAATATTCATCACGTCTGCATGAGTATATCATCATCATTTATATATATCCTACTTTTTTTATTTTGTAAAATGATTCTTGCAAATCATTTCCTAACACATTAGATGCATGCAGTACCTACCATCTACCTTCCTGTTTGTACCTTAATTATATAATTAATAGAAATGAATATTTTATGTAGCTACAAAGTCTCAACTCTTTAGTACATATGTTTTAAAGTTATGGCTTTAACTAATTTTCTTTCAATTTATACGTATGAATCTGGATGCTCTGTTTATTCTAAACCACAAAAATTGTAAGTAATTTTCGGATCAAATCAACCTCCATACCAAAGTATTTTTATTATGTACAAGGCTGGGCAGTAAAACGTAAACTCTCAATACATGTTAATTTTCTTATTAATATAGGAAAGTTTAGTGATCACTTTTGACGTTATGGTTCAGCCATCTTTTTTGGGAAAACAAACATTTTGTTATCATGAGTGAGCAAAAAGCCAATAGGCAGAGCATCTCAGATCTTTTACATGCTGAAGTTGTCGTGGTGATGATTATAGACACTGTGAAGTGGTCTAGGATCTAGATGAACAGTTTAAAGAATGATGGAGAAGACCTCTTCAGGAATTACATGAAACAATTTAAAGAAGGATCCAGAACTTCCTATCCAGCTTAGAGAAAAAGATTAAGGATGATCTTAACAAATCGATGAATCGGATTGCCAACGACATGTATGTGACTTCTAGTACCATGAGATGGCTTTGAAGGGCGATTTGGGATTTACCCATACGCAAAGACCCAATACCAACTCCTGACAGATGTCATGACGGCTAAAAAAATTTTCAGTCCAATTTTTGTTGCTCAACACCAAACATACATAATAAACTATTATCTTGCCTTATGTTTGATAAAACAGGTAAACTGCAAATGATTAAGAACATCTTAAGACCCTGAAATGATTAAAACGATAGTGCACAATTTTTTAGTGTTCAGTGTTTGCTGTTTGGAGTCCAGAACATGTAAAAATAAAATAGGTAATCTAGTTTGATTTTTTGAAGACAAATGTGCTGGTATCCGTCCGTAAAGCTATTTTAAACCAAGAAGTTAGCTTCCAAAAAGTAGTTCTTTTAGCATACTTCATCGGGTCATTTATATTTGACAATTCTTAAATTAACTATTGGACCGTTTAAAAAGATATACTATTTAAAAAAAATGTTTATCTTAATATGTATAAGTATAATGCATTTTTTTCCAACTTTGAATAAAACGAGTACATAAAAGCCAAGTCAGGATGGAGAAGTGAATTACAAAGAAGGGGGGAGAAGAAGAAAAATAGAATTATTTGCTGACCAGGAAAAATTAAATACAAAGAAAACAACAGGAAATTCCAATTCTTAGTTATTTTAAATTTTCATTCTATTAAGAGTGAACAAAGTTTTTTTGTTTTTTTTTGGACTCCATGATTAATGGTCATTTATTCTTCTTCAGATTTATTTAAAGATTCACTACAATTGAATACATTTAATAGTTAGCTTAGAGTAAATGAGATGTAGTAACATATGTGATATTATATAAACTATAAAATGATACTTTGAAATATTTAATGTATTTTAAATTCATTATATGTATGTTACAATAGAATGGTTCCTAAATTTGTTTGTTTTTTAAATCTTGGGAGAACAGTGTCCAAAAAAATTCTTACTTGTAAGAAGTGAAGAAATAAAAAAAATAGAGACTCATTAGTCAATATTTGAAGATTGTGCAGTGCCTTTGAAGTTGCAATCTAAAAAAGTAGAATTATTACATAAAATCATTCAATATTGCTTACAATAAAGCAGTTTATAAAAAAATGATTGTTGTATTTCTTACAAGTGAAGAAGTGTCTATTTTTGCTCTCTGTTAAAAAATATATTACTGTTGATTAAAAAGTGTTTAGAAAAGAAATTTTTCACACCATCGGAAAAGTAAGATCACCGGGCATTTTATTTATCATCATCATATTTGTAATAGAGAAGATAATAAGCCTATGAAGCCAAAATCCTTGACATAGGAATAAAACAAAGGATTTCATTTTTTAAGAAAGAAAGAAGGCAAGAATCTTTTTTTTTTTTCTCTCTCTCTCTCTTCATGTTTTATTCTACCGTCTGGGTCTTGACTACTTTGAGTGTCTTCCTTTCATATATACCTACATGTTCTGTTGTTTTTTAAGCTCGCCCGTTTATTTGTAGTTGTTAGTATAAAGAACGAATTTTATGTTCCTTAGCAGTTGTCATTATTATTTAATTCATGAATAGTGAACATCTTTTCCTAAATAGATTCAATTATATTCAAAATCTGTTGAACGTGCATGTGTGCTCATGAAAGACGGAGCATACCCCTGAAGATTTGTTGCAGAAGATATAAATGGAAGTTTTTGTTGGACTTAGAGTAGAATTGAGGATCGATATCGGAGTAATTCTAGGAAATGTCTTTGATTATATCTTTTTTTCTTCCTCTCTTCTCATAGCTGATTGTTGATGATGTAATGAATCGTGATTAGCATTATTCTTTCTCTCTTCCATAACATTCTTCAAATTTTCAGATACATCTTCTCTTGTAAATTACCCTGCACTTTATTCTCCTTTGTGATTGGATTTTAATTTTTTAAATGGAATTGGGCCCTGCGGATCACCCTCCAGATAAAGATTCAAATGAATTCATTGACAAAAATCATAACACGGTGAAAATGTCTTACGCTAAGCATAGGCTTAGAGGGAAAAAAACCTCAATGGGGTTTTAAAAAAAATAGATTTTGAATTCAACTTTTAAATGGAAACGTTCGTCATCAGTTTGACTGAATTTAATAATGGAAGAGTTTATAACACAGAAACTTAAAACATGTAGCAGTTTATAATACAGCGTAGCATTTTGGTTGTAAAGAAGAAAAATTGGTAGAGGACAAGCACAGTATGGTTAAGGATCTTCCTTCATTTGTACGAATGAGTCTACTAATATTTGACCTCGGCTAACAAAATTGAAAAAAGAATACACCACTAATGTGGACGGAAAAATGGAGAATTGAAAACTACATATATTAAAATTAAAGGGATAGAAATTGTTGAAATTGATATCAGGAAAAAAATGAAAATTACGGCAATTAATACATTTAAAAGAGTTGAGGAAAGTGATTTGAAAGCATGGATAGGTAAATTTGTGAACATCATCGACTCTTACCCTGAATCAAATCTAGATGATCACGAAGCTAAATAGAAATACAAGAGTAATAAACTTCTAACCATATATTTCAAGTCCATGCCGACTTTTGCACTCCTCAAATAATACCAGTTAATGGAATGCTGGAGAATTTAAGGTTTCCCATGTCCAATGTCAAAATAGCTTTCAGTTTGAACATGCTTGTGTCAACTGCAACGAAAAAAAGACTAAAAATTAAGCAATATGAAATTGTATTCAACCAAAAAATTAAAGAAACCAAAGATAATGAATGAACTATTGAACGGCGGATCAAATAAAGAGAATACATCCGAAAAACCACAGGGAAATAATGGAACCATTATGGTTGAAAAAGAAACCGATTTATGTTCAAGAGAATTTATCTTCTGAGCAAAGTTTGAAAAAAAGATTGTCCAACCAAAGAAAAAGAAGAGAACTATAAAGAAAAGTACATCCAGGAAATAACATCTATAGTGGATCAAAACAACGCTGCTAAAACATCTGCAACGGTTTTTGGAGAAGGAAATATAAATATAGGAGAGGATTTAGCCAGAATCGAATCCAATGAGCAGTATAAAAATGGGGAAAAGCGCCTTACTCCTGTTACTAAGTTGAACAAAGTAGAGAACAACTGAGAAATTCCTTTAAAAAAGAAACTACTTGAAATTATCTAGAAAATATAACATAAAAAAATGTACTGCTGTCTAGATTTAGGTCAGGATCTAACACAAAAAAACGATATCTGAACCCCAACCTTCCCCAACTCACCAATACATCCTCTACGCAACATAAAAAGAATGTCTTTATCCATCTTAACATTAAACCTTCACTCCTTACAAAGATTAAGTTGTAAATAGCCCGTCATTAGATTAATTAAGTTTTTAAATTTACCAGATATTTTAATACTCTGTGACATTAGATTTTATTTTGAAAATCATTTTTCAATCCCACAAGATTATATCTCTTTGAACGACTTCGTCCCAAAACCTTGTTAAGATCTAAAATAAATCGTAAAACGACATGATGGACCTTGAGTCTGATTTGCGCTGCGGCATTTCAAAATTAGATCCGAGTTTTGAAGCACACGTCAGGGGGAAAAAATACAAAAGTATGATTAACTTGTTTGTGTCTAATTTTGCATTATTTGTATCTCAATTTATGTGCCGAATAAATTGTGGTGGAAAAGTTGGCCCACTAAAAAGTGGAGAAATATAGTTATACCCCTGATCTAAAATATACATATTTATTAGTTGATTTATTTTATCATGTGTTGACTTTTTCCACATAATATGTAATAACTCTCAAAATTGAAAAAAACAATAATTTTAAGGACTAGTCTATTTAAGATGCATATTTACAACTCTAATTTGACGATATTAATAAATATATACATATTACATTGTAATTTTCTTGCAAGATGTCTTCACATATGTATACATAGTGTACAAAAAGGTACACATTATTTGTGGGAAGTTAATGTTTTTCTTCATGGTATCTACCTGAGGTAAAAGTATACTTTTAAAATCACGAATGAAAAATACTTAAAAAAATAATCATAATAATAATATTTTTTTAAATCTTCGATATAAAAACTATGAAAATTTTTATAAAAATATATTATGGCATACCTATACAATATACATACATACATATATAGAAGTAAATATAAAAATGGAAACTATTCATTAATATTCATAATATTAAATGTAATTTTTTCCATCCTAGTCATCGGCCGTAAGTTTTTTTTTTACATTAAAAAAAATCAGTTTTGAATATATACATTCCTCTTCTCCATCTATTATTTCTAGTATTAAAGACTAAAAAATATATTATATTAAATATATAATTTCCGGAACAAGTTTTTTCTGAACTCAATTTAGAATCAAATGATATTTATGGATTGCCCCTGATTTAGAGTCCAACCTTACGGTGAGTAGAAATTCGATATATATAAATTAGTATCTATATATCAATAAAGTTATAAATCCTAAGCATTTTTTTGCGAGTGAGTTTTTACGTAGTTGCCATGGCGAGCAGTGTTTATTATTTTCTTAGGGTGTTGTCAATTATAAATAAGCCACGAGTCTGTGTGCTCCTGACACTGAGGATTTGTCAGGGAGTTATATAATTAAGTCCTTGTTTTACTCAGAGTAGAATTGAGAGTCGACAAAATGATTCTCAATATAGTCTTTTTAAAATTCAATAGCGATGTCCAAATCAGATATAGAGTGTGGTATTTGTCTTTACTTCCTATTTTCTATAGCTGTTTGTAACAAACTTGTTAAAATGGCATTACAACTACACTGTTCTTTTAAAAAAAAAGTTCAAAATTGTCAGGGTTAACATGTCAATTTTCAATTTTTTTACAAACAAAATGTGCTTAGAGCTTACAACTTTAATGTATCATACAGATTATCAGCATTTTATTTTATTTGTTTAACTATATGCTCTTCAGTATTGTAAATATTCAAAAGTATCTCTGAAGAGTGTTATGAAGATTTATAATTAAGTATGTGAAAATGATCGAGATTGTGCTGAGCATAATAGCAACATCACCTTAGAAAATGTTATAAAAATATTGGAATTTTAAAATATGTCTGTTAAAGGACATATCCTTCCTAGTAAATATGTTTTAATTTAAAAAAAGAAGATTAATAATTGATCAGAGCACCAATAAAATCTTGAATGTTAAGAAAATGCATTTTTTCAAAATTTAACCGTCATTGAGTTATTGGCAATTTTTACATCTTTAAATTTAAGAATAAGTCCTTTTTGGATTCAGAGTAGAATTATGGATCAATATTACCTTGCTTGATTAACAGTGGGCATTGTGATTATTTCCTTCCTTTCATTACTGCTCGGAGCTAAGCTAGCAAAGCGTCATGACAGCGAAACTGCTCTTCTCTTGAATATTTTTTTTAGTAGTGAGGGTTATCATGCCAATTTTAAGTATTTTATATATTTTTTTCTTTATGAATTAATCTGCTGATTGAATAAGAGTAAAAAAATTGATGTTTTCCCCATGGAATATCTATGTACGACTCTTATGAAGTTATGATAATCATAAAGTGTGCAATTTTCTATCCAATTTATGTTTTATTCTTTTATCGTCTTTTAACCATAAGGCAAGGAATAATAGACATTTTTTCTTCGTATTATTTTCCAGTCATTTCACATTCAGCTGAAGAGCAAAGAGAAGGAATGAGATAGCAATAAATTAGGGAGAATACCAAATTGTAAACATGTAGTGATATTAATATAAAATATAGAATTAAATATAAAACAAGACATAATATCTTCAATATACATATGTTCAATAATAGTATGTATGTATGTTTAACCAAAATCTATCTATTTATATAGAACTTTTTTTTTCTTATAACCAATGCAGTTTTTTTTACTTGAAGATTTAAGATGTCAAGCAAAAATACTTATTTTTTCTCAATTTACAAATGTAAATTCAAATATATTTATAAACATAATCCAATCAACAAAAATAATGGCAATACATACATTCTCTACACATATACTGCAAGTAAAAATACTACCACAAAATCTTTTGTATCTTTATAAATATAAAAATTTTGTTGCAGGAAAATAATCAATAAAAAAGAAAACTTACAAAAAATATTCTAAATTCTCGGAAAAAGTGAACATTTGAAAAATTCAAACTTGTTACAATTTTTTTTACATAATTTAACTCATAAATACAATTTTTTTTTAATGTCATAAAACCAAATATGTCCAATCACCAAAAATACAGTAGAGCGATAATATAGATGATTTTAAAATCGCCATATCTTCTTTAAAGTTATAATTTATGGCTAAAGACCAATGTTTTCTTTTTAAATTGAAGTCAAACACCAATTCTATATCATTCCTTTTTCAACAAATGATTCTGCAAATACAATAATAACATACAAAATTATTAAACGTACTTACAGTAAAAAGTGTTCCATGTTTTAAAATTTATTGAATTATTAAGGGAATAAATAGAACCTAAATTGTTGGCATTCGATTTATAGAAAAAAATCGTGATTTAAAAAAAAAAATTCCTGCATAGAGTTATGCTTGATAAATCTCAAAATTGAGTTATCCAATTTCTAGTGTATATAAATTATCAAAGCCATAATATATTTGTGATGTGCTCATTTAAATTAATTTTTATTTAATATGTAAAATATGTCAAAGTTTTAAAGGTAAAAAAAAGAAGATTTTATTTTCTTATAATAATAATATAACGAAGAAAAATACATTAACTCAATTAAGTTTAATAACCTTTGATATTTTATTATTGTTCTTGTGTTGTTTTTTTTTACCTTTCTCTCTTTGTTTCTCTCTCTCGCTCACTCTTCGTTACGATCATATTGTACCTTTGTTTTGTTTTTTATGGATAGTGATAAGAGTTGGCTTGATTTATATATATATATATATATATTTATTTTGTTTTTCGTAGTGATCTAATCAGGCAATCAAATATGTACCCTCATTCATCATAGGATTTAAAAAAAAAAGGTATATGTATTTTTTTGTTACTCACAGTGTCATTAAAAAAATAGAGAACCTCACTTTCCCTAAACATAGTATATACATGTTCAAGTTTTTGTAGGGTTATCCGTTGGTTTGGTTATGTATTTTTAACCAGACCTTCAAACAAATAAATAAGTTCGTTCATCTCATCATTTTTTGGTATAAAAGCGTTGAATATTACTCCATAACTAACTATTCAGTCTCCAATAATTAACATTTTAACTTAATTAACAAGGTAAATTCTGCAAACTGAAAATATAGTAGCATACTGCATAAGTGAAAATGAAAAAAAAATGATATGGTGATGTAATTTGGCATCTTAAAGTAGCCAAATTTGCGCTGGAGAAATAATAGTTCAACAACCATGTATCTCCTCAAGCTAAAAGACGCATTTTGTTAATTTATTTTAATGGCTTAGTCCATCCATCACATAGTGGCTAAGTTTTTTTACACCAATATAATTACGATATTTTTTGACAAAACAAAAGAATCCGTTTCCATTCCAGGACCCTCAAGTATTCCACAGTAGAATATAAACTATAGCAAATTCATACATCTATGTAGGGATTTACCGTTAAGCAATTGACCCATTAGATTAATTAATTGGAATTTATTACTTCTCGAAATATTTATTTATTTTCTAGTAACTACAACATACAGTTAAAACAAGCTCTATAAATGGCAAAATATTACTAACCCCTTAAGGATACACTAACGGGATATCCACCCCTCTTTAAACCCACAGAAATTCTAATTAAATACAGCAAACCGGAAAACATATACCCTAAGACTGGGGTATATTTTCATGTATTAAAATCTCAAACGATACAATAAGAATTTATAAAGCCAAACAAGACTCTAAAATAGTCTTTTAGAGTAATAACTACAATCGAATCAAAAAGTGTCAATTAAAGGCCCTTTTTCTTAACGGCATCCATGAGAAGTAAAATTTTCTTTTTATTCCAGTTTATATTTATCTCCAGGGCATCGGGCTTTGCCCTTAAACAAATTTAAATCTATGTCGTATCCTCACAGACTCTTTTTTTTCAAACATTTCCATGTTGAGTTTATGTTTCCTTAAAATAAAATGACTTGTAAGGAAGCCAATTATACATCTAAGATATGTTTTTCTGTTTAAAAAAAAGTATTAGTACAGAGCTAAGCCTATCCAGAAAGAAATTTGTCTGTTGACATCTTGTGTTTTCTCTATATTCCTGTTTCATTATGTACTTGACAACCTCAAATAACTCTTTTAGGAATTTACTTTTCTCCAAGCATATTTAATTTATTCTTGGTGAGCACATGCGCATATTCATTACTTTTGTAACATACTAAAATCTATATGGATCTAGTGCACTAGCCTTGCATAGTCCCTCAATTAGTAAATGTTGGCTGTAGAAAGAGGAGGATACAGGACTCTCGATGTTCTTTCTTATCCTTAACTTGTTCTATTCTCTTGAAGAATCTCTGTCGTTGTTACCATAAGAAGCAAAAGTTCTCCCACTTATGAATTGGCAAAAATCTGTGCAGAAAAATCGAAGGGTTATTTACTTAGCTGGAACGTCCATCAAAGAGAAGCTAGAGTGCATTTGTGAGATCTTCAATAATGGGATTAATCTAACTGAATGTCAAAAAATTGAAGGGCGAAGAATTATAAAATATATTGAGTCTCACAAGCGTAAAATAGGTAAGCAAAGACATATTTAAACGATATAAAAGTGATTAAAAATTGTACTTTTCGCTTCCTACAAATTGACAAACCGATCAAAACGCAATACATTCAAAAGAATAATTGTAAAGGATACTCCGTGAAAGAAGAAGCACCAACTCAGAAAATCCTTAAAAGTCTATTGAATAGAAAATTTAATTGTTTCGTTTATTTGTTTATGTATAGAGTTCTCACAAATAGGCATACGACGGGAAGTATTTATGAAAAGAGGCCAGAAGAAAGACTTTGTTATTACTGCAACGCCTGTTTAGAAAGACTGGTTAATTTTTCGTCGGAATGTGAAGACACATGAGATAGGTATAAGAAACAAGATATCTCTCATAGTTTTCCATACGTTCTTTTATTTACATGGGCATCCATCAAAATAAAATTACTGTCTTTATTACGAAAGTTTTCATCATTTTTTACAAACTTACATGTACTCCAACTCCCATACAATATAATTTAATTCAACATATATAAACAATTTTTACAGCATCGAAGACAAACACAAACGATGATTAGTTCAAGGAGAATTTATTGATTACGTTTAAACTTTTGAGTATGTCCTTTAGTTTTGTTAAGGTTTATACTGTATTGTGATGTGGTTTTATTTTTTCTTTCCAATTATTTTTAGGATGACCTGCCTGCAGATAAAATAGATTGTAAATAAAATTGTGCGTGTGTACAAACAGAAAAAAAAAATAGTATCCATTTTTCTTTGATATGAGTCTAACATTCTTTTATAAATTAAAACAAGATCATTTATATCTTCAGTGTATGCTCATAAATATATTTGAGTATCAAAAGTTTATGTAACTTTAAAAAACCACTTAAATAGTAGCATTTTACAGTTCATCAAATAGTTCCCGATTAATTAGCGTATTCCTACTTCTATTTCACAGATTAGATTTGCACACACATTCTTTTATACAAAAAAAAAAGGATTTGGAAGGAAGGACCTTCTTTTTTTTATAATACTAACATTGAATATATTTGTTGGCAATAGTTATGCCATTTTTATGAAAAGTTGCTTATATAAATTTTGGAAGAAAATGATGATCTATTTCAAAACGTTACGTCACACTAAAAAAGTAATTTATTGTGTAATTTCATCATAAGTAAAAAGTTTATAAAAACAAACTTTTAAATTTTTATCAAATGCACCGCTTTCATATCAATATAATGGGTATGTGGGGTTAAAAAATAAATTAAGTATTTTGTCAAATGTTCAATAATTGTCAAATTAGATAAAATATTCATCAAGTTAAGAAGATGCTTGACCCACATTTTCAGAAAAATCCAATTATCGAATTATTAGTGTGAACATACATAGAAAGTATTTGAAATAAAAAGATAATCCATCAATTTGCTTGCATCATAAAAAAGGGATATTATTTTAAATAAATACAATCTATCCACGCGTGAACTTTAGTATTTGGTGGCTATTAAACGTGAGAATAGTTTATATTCCAGTCAAGGTAAAATAAATTTGCAAACAATAAAAGAAATACTTTTTTTTAAATAGTTACTCCACCCCATTCGTATATTATCATTATTTGTATTTTGTTAAATCAATCATGGTACAGGCAATTGGTTCAAAATTTACTATTTTCCTTTGTATTCCTTTATTTATGTATTTATAATATTTTTGTATTTTTGTTCAATGTCATTTCTAAAATTAAACTCAATTATAGACATGATTCAAAACCTTGAACATTAATTCAACAAATGGTCACATTTCAACATACCTGGTGGGGAAGAAGAAGTAATGATTAAATCATAAGTAATTATATATCAATTATAATGAAACATTGACTCTATTTATATATTCATAATGACTACTAATATTGAAACTCGTTAGAAGACCAATTTTTTCAATCTTTCATTCTTCAATAATTTTCTTTCGACTGATATATCAGTCCATTGATCAATTTTTTCGATCTCACTCTGCGGGACAAATTTTTTTTCTACCCAGTTAAAGAGTTGTACATGAATAAATCATTTAAAAACTAATATGATTGTGCCTTTGTTCTTAATTTGGAAGCACACATTATGTCATCAACTATAAGATCCTTAAAAATGTACTATAATGAATTTGAAATATGACCAATCAAGACTTACTATTATAATTTTTTGAGACTGATCAAAATCATACCTTTCTCACATTATTACATTTCTTATGTTTCACAGTGTTTTCTCCAAAAACAAACAGAAAAAAGGCCCAAGATCAATTGGTAGTTAGATAATTTATCTTCTCAAAAATGGAATTATTAATTATTTAAAATTGTTCACAGCTTTAGAAAATCTGATTAAAAATCAACAAATCAACGTTCAGAGCACTAATGAGGGAAACAAAAGCAGAATACTCGACAATTAACTTTAAGAAATAGTATACATTTATATGCACTGCCACTGGTCCGGGCCGATATTATTTCAATTTAGTCCAAAAAAAGATATAACGGTATCAGTCGTTGATTTACATACCAAAACTTATCCCTCATAATAAGTAATTAAATAACATAAAATAATAATTGAAAATACTTCCTTTGAAATGCAAAAAAGTAAAAAAAGTCCTTTTGATGTATATTTTTGATTCATATATATATATATGAACATAATTCTTACCTTACTACCTTAATGAGAGTCAAAGTCCCTTTGGAAAAAGTATGTACCTATTAGTATTGATACTTGATCCAATATCGTTTTTTGCCGGTTCGGTCTGAAGTGATTTTTCTAGATATTACAGTTAAGACCCAAATCTCAAACCGTAGACCAAATTTTATTGTTTTCCTATTGGGAACATATTTTTTGGTTTTTAATATATATATAAATATATTTTTTTCGAAATCAATCTATGGACCTGATTTTATCCTCTTTCCAGATTTTTGAGTTGTACAATACAAATAACCATGACATTAACAATAATTCCGTTATAAAATCAGTCCAGACTCAATTTAAAAAAAAAAGACCAATCCAGACTATATCTTTTTTGTGACCAATTTTAAAACAAAATTTTCTTTGAGGCCGTTTATGATTGAACTTCTTATAGAGGCCTAAATAGTTTGGTCTTCTAAAAACCATAACAGACTCAGACTGAAAACCAACACATGCACCTACCTACTACTACAAACTGGTATTCTTTAATTTAATAATAAGGCCTCAACTGTAGGTATTCTTGTATGTATATATGAAAAGACGTTAGTACTTACATTGTAACGTATCTCTTATTCTTTTTTTTTTTTTTGGGGAGGGGGGAGACTTAACGATATAGTTGTATTACGAAGAATATATCTACAAATAAAAATTCTAAGAATCAAAAAGTGATAAATAAGATATTTATAACATAAATAATCGGTTTTTAATGGTTCTCATCGTACTTGAAATACAGGAATTATTGTTCATGCTTGTTTGGTTTCTTTCTTTCTTTGATTAAATGTATTTGTCGTTGGATTATGGTTATACTGAACTTTGAAAATAAGTTTTTTGATATATTATGATGGAAGGCATTCAAAAGATTTTATTTTTCATTTTAAATGTCATTCCTTCAATTACTATATTGTTTTAGGTTACCAGGAAATTTAGTAAGCTTTGTTAAGAAACCAAGCTGTGAATAAGTCCTTTTGCTCCAAGCCCAAGAACAGTTTTTACTTACATATTCAAACCCTTGAATATTTTTATTGATCCTTATATTTTTCTTGAGCTCATTTCAAGTCAAAAATTATAAAATAGGATACATAGTGTGTATAATTTTGTTCAGTTTACTATAAAATAGTTCGTGAGTCCAAGTTGAGTATTTGGTCTTTGTTCACAAATTCAGGTCATTGAATATTTTTATGGAGGTCTTAATTTTTTCTTTGAATTCATTTTTAGTATATAACTATATAAAAGTATCCATAGTGCCAAGATTTTTGTTTTGTTTAGTATGATATATCTTTTGAGTCAAAGTCGAGTTACATGTCTTGCTTTGAAGTTCAATTAAGGTAGCGAATCTTTAATGGTGAGATTAAGTGAAGTCACAAGTCTTCAAAATATGGACTCAATTCCATGTCGAGTTACAAGTTAATTTATTGTTGTTGTTAAAGTTATAGGTGAAAAAAAGTAAATATATCTCTAATAGACATGGGCTAATGTGAAAATATTTTCCGATCTAGTATAATTAAAAGTACATTTTTTGATTTGATATTTTACGAATCCTTAGATGTGCCCGTATCCCTGAAAATAATAGTTTTGTTTAGTTACAATTGGTTTGTTTCTTTTCTCAACAAATTCATATACTAAGGATACAATATTTAGAGAAAATTATAGCTAAATATTTATTTGTAGCTTTTTCAGTGACCAGACTTGTATTGGGCTCTTGAACTTGATTCTTTTGGAGATGTAATAACTCAAGGACATGTTGCTCATTTATCTTATTGGTTAATGCTTTACTTTAACGTAAGAGATAAGTATATTTGTTTTAAAAAATTAAGTGATTATGTACAGATTTATCAATTTTATCCCAGATTAGTAAAGTTAGCAAGATGGACATTTTAATGGAAGACAAACTTGACAAAGTTTGTTAATAAATAAATCTTATTTAGGATGTTTTTAACTAATTTCATAACTAGGGAGCCAAACTTTATGTAACACACTTTTTAAGAAGTATCTAAGTAATTAAGGATGCATTCATTCATTGAAGTGTATCAACAAGTCACTGGCTACAAAAATTGAACAATTTTTTTTTCCCCTTACATACTTTTTCCGGATTGTATATCAAATTTCGGAGGGAATATCAAAATTAATTATTATTTCTTGAATACCCAAAGGATGTATATATAGGATATCTGCATATATATATGTTTTGCGATTTTATGATATATTAGACCATATTTGTCTATTTCGATTATACAATAAAAGATACACAACTAAAAGTCAGATAATTCAAATTTTAAAATATATCGCACTTAAATAACCTTTCCGTACTGTAGATCTTATCTGAATTTGTTTTGCATGCATCAATTGTCTACAGCTGAATATTTAAGCCAAAAACACAACAATATTTTATTTGTAGGTACATTATTAAATGTTTTATTCAACTTATAGCATAAATTGATCTAAGTATTGAAATTAAAAGAAATGAATTAAAGTAAAAAACAGCATTGCTAATTATTTGTAAATGTGGTGCTTCTACACAAAAGCAATCATGAACAAAGCAAGGCTGGGGTATTAGAGTCACATTTATATTTCAGAATCTTATAAGTATGACGCAAGTAATGAATATACGCATGCACTTTTCAAGAATCGGAGAACCATACTTTAAGAAATCTAAGTTCGCAAAACTATTATTTGAAATTGACAAGAACATAAGGAAACAGTAATTGATAGAGGACACAGGATGTAAATATACATTTTTTGGGGGATAAGGCTAGTTCTGAGTGAATACATTTTAATTGTAATTGACTACATTACATTGCCCATATTCTCTTAAGGAAGCATCTAAAGAAAATTGGAAAGTTTGAAGATGCATCATGCAGATTGTGTGGAGATAAGACAGAGACTTGAATTTATTTACGGAGAGTGTGATGCAATACCATATACCCATGAGTGATTCTTTTTTGATTATTTTACTTTATGTTTATAAACACACCATTAATTTATTGATTTACTTCTAAAAATTATTGTTTTCATATTATAATTTTTGAGATAGAGAATTGTATCAAAAAATATTAGTTATTTTATATAGGATTTTTTTTAGATTCTACATATATTACCTGCAAAATAAAAATTTTAATTTTTTTTTTTCAATTACCAATTAATAGTTTTCAAACACAATTTTTTTGCCCCTCAAATGAATAATAACAAATATTTGATAGAAATGCAAGATAATTAAATTATGAATAAAAATGCATTCCAAACTCATTTTATTCTGCTTCTTTTTGGTTGACATGTATCATATACAAACCTTCCAATTGATAAAAATTAATTAAAGTTTATATAAATGAGATAAGTAAATTATATTATCTCAAATAAAATTTACATTTCCCATCAGTTTTGAGTTAACCGCCTTTTACTCTATGTTTCGTATATATAATATAATAATGGATAATTAGAAGTTTGTACACTAGAGTTAAAATATTATTTCCACGGCCTAAAGTTATCTTTAATTAAAATACATATATTGGTACTTTTGTAATTTAAAAAAAACTACAAAAATATTTTTTTTATTTCAAAGAAATATTACAAAATATTAGTATTTCGTAATGATAAACGAAACTATATTTTTACTTGTATGTTGGTTAAATGTATTGTTACTATCTTAGATATACTTAATGTGTCGAAATAACAATAAAAGTAACAAAAAAAAGTGTGAAGAAAAGTTCGTTATTTATAGTCCACATGTTAGAAATAGGTATAAAAAAAGAATAGGGAGATTAGCCTGAGTACTCTTAAAGGAGTACATACATTGTTAAAGTCATTATATGTTTATGAAAAGTACAGATACAAATCTATCTAATTGAAAGATTCAAAAAGAAAAAAGAAGAATAAAATTGTTTAAACGGAAATTGTTTGTAAACTTAAAATATAAATCACGTTATTATCAGATGTTAATTGACTTGCTTATATATTATATTTGGATGTATATATATATGTATAAAAACAAGCCCAGTATTTTATAGACTGACAATTAGAACAGCGCATTACGTAATTCATACGGTATAATACATCCAATTGAAATGGACGGAAAGGACCACTACGAATACTAATATTATTGTTATTATAAATACCCTCATGGTATTCATATAATGTTAAAACAAAGTTTTGTTCCCGGGATTATGTTTTCCCTGTTTTTCTCGGGGACTTACACTTACTCCAAGTTCAGATTTAATTATTTTAGAAAGTAAGTTTTATAAATATACATAAATTCACCAAAATTTGCTTGTTAATCACAAACTATTTAATTTATTTGTAGGTGTCGGATAGAAATAAATAATAAAAAAGTGTGACTCACAGGCTCTAAAGAACCAACCAATGCCGTGATAAAAAAAACCTTGAGAATATAGGTAAAGGACTAGGTACAATGAATTACTTCTTCTTAAAATATACAAAAAAATACTCTAATTACATAAAATATCCTATTTATTAACACATATTTCCCAGGATCCTACTCGGCAAAAATTTCCTGGAAAATGAGACACCCTAAGTGAATTTATACATATTTTGTGTAGATGTTGCAATTTCTTTATCTTGAAATGTCTTATTTATTTACCAAATCAGTGATTTTAATAACCATCCAAAAATGGATGTTATCATTTAATTTTAATCGATTAAAATTACTTACTTATAATTTATTTATGAGTAATACAACTGTGGAGTGTTGAATTCTATAATTGTGCTACAGAGTATGTATCGATTAATTATTAAAATGGTCAATAATTACATAATTATTAAGCAAAATTATTCAATTACTGTAGAAATCATACAATGTACACAATATATATTCATAAATATATGAATGTACAATATACTTATGGCAAAAAATGAGACAAAAATCCTATATTTAAGTCATTAATTACTCAATTATCATTTTTATAAACACTCTGTTACATTGAAGGTATTGCAATCAAATAACCACGTTGCGCACAGTTTATTACATCAGCTATATACGTTTTATGAACAACACACGCCGGGTCTATGTCATATATGCATATACATACAACAACAATAAATATATTTATATTTTTTTTGGGGTGGGGGACAAGGGGACAAGGGGGTCATGTTTTTGTCATTATTAAAATTGCACAGTCATTTAATTGGTTTTTTATACAACTTGTTAGAGAGAATCGCCACTCTTGACGTGTATTTATTTATTTTCTAAATATTAAAAACAATTTCATAAGGTAAACGACTGTTCATTTTTTTCGTTTATTTATTGTGTGTCTGATTGTTTCTAAGTAAAATAAAAAAGTATTTTGTTTTTAATACTCTTCATTTTACCACATGTACGACTTTAGAAAAAATTAAGTGAAATAAGTAGCTAAAGTAGCTATAAGTAATTCTTACGAGGTGATCTTTTGATTTGTTCATTCTTTATTAAAAAAGAGTACTTATACTATAAAAATCAATTACAAAAAGCACAATTTATCTCTCGTCATATTGTTATGTCTGTATATATTTAATAAAAATAACTACTTACAACTAATCTTTCATATATTACAAAATATGCTTTCATATTATTTTTCAATTTATTATACTGGTTCCAAAAATTTCGATCCAAGATCCTCCATTTATTAATAGATATTTTTATAGTTTATTCCTAATATACAAAGGTCATATACAAAAAAAAAACTTTTGGTGGCAAACGCTTAATAAAAATAATTTTATTGCATCATTAAACACTGCAATCCGATGAGATGGCAAAAAAAAAGACTTTTACAAAATGCAATAATTTATATTGCATAAGTTTGACATGTAACTATACATATATTCAATACATTATTACTGATTCCTCAATTCTTTTTTCATTTGGATAGCATGATAGACTGAAGGGGGCAATGAGCTAATATCATGTTGTTAATTTATCAAGATCAAAATTTACATTGCTTTGCTTTGTCAAGTTTCAATTTTCTACTTTTTCTCTTTATTAATGTTATGATTTTTGATAAAATAATAAACTTATAATTAATACTTTGAAAAAAATTTCCTAGAATTAAATAATTAATAGTTCAACACTTGGTCGGACTGACGTTAGTGACAAAAAGAACTAATGGTCCCTTTTTTTTTCATTATTTAGAATAAAGGCTTAGAGTTATTCACTAAATTATTTTTAACATTTTGTACAAGTTCGGTTTTGTAGAAACCTTTAACTAATACATGCAGATTGTACGAATTATAATTATAAAGGAAATTTAAAATTGACATTAAAAATTTATACTATATATTACAAAATGGTTTAAATTATATCAGATTTTTCATAGATCCAAGTAAATTATTAAACTATTTGAAGAAAAATTAGTTATTGATCCGTAATGCGTGGCATTTTAAATAACATAATGACTATGACTTCTTTCACGCGTAATTGGATAAAAATAAGATACTTGCATCGATATATATGTAAAGCTGGTAATTAAAATGGCTGTTGTTTAAGTCATTCTTCGATAATCCAGCTAAGAAATTGAAATGTTATTGTTAAATCTTAGTTCTATATCAAATTTTACCTCCACTTTCTATGTAAATTTGTAATTTCTCATACACTTCATATATATAATTTCTTTGGGATATTTTTTGATCGTTTCTGATTTAATTAAAAATTCTATAAATAATGACCTAGGTATAAAAATAATATTTTGTAATATATCCTACTATTTATCTATCCCAAAGATGAATATGGAAAAAGGGATACAGAAGAGAAGTGGAATATGTATTATTCTGTGTAAAATATTTCTTGCTTAACTATATCTTATTCATTTAAAAATAATATATTTCTTTAAATTCTACAAAATTAAATATTTTAGATTATGAATTGACAAAAACATAATGGCATAAAACCTGTACAATTATTTTATTGATCTTATAGTATTATATACTCATTAAACTATTGGGGTTACTATTCACTATGGAAATTGATGTACAAGGTTGGAATAGAAGTAAAGAAAAGTTAAAAAAAGACGGGATGATACGTAAAAATTGAAACTTGCAACACTCAAAACTTGAATACAACCTATGCTGACTTTGCAACAAATTTTGATTTAATTAACATCATAAAAACAGTTATAAATAGGTGCATTTTATAAAAATATTACTAATAGAAAGGCTTAATCATAGAGGCACCTATAATATTATAATACGTATTTGACTAAGTTCTATTGGACACTCATTGAAGATCTGCAATTTGCCATAATAAATTTTTATTACAGCAATTTCCGTACTTAACAAATTTGCTTATGTGGATTTATTAAAGATGGTACATAGATATATGTAATTATATGTGTAGAGACTTGGTCCAATACCGAATTTCATTTCCAGTTCAGTCTTAAGTTATTTTTTCTTACCCTATTTGAAACCATATTTCAGTGCAGACATCCAACTCAGGCCTTCCACTGAAGTTTTCAAAACGATCTTCTATTTCATCCTCATTTATGTATTTAAAAAATATGATTTATCAAACACATTTCTACATTTGCTGTTATTGTGCCGACGATCAGAACTTTCAAAAAACAAATGACGTTATCAATAATTGTTCAAAAACAACTTTTAAATGAGATCTTGTTTTGTTAAATAAATTCAGACTCCATTTTTCTTTAGAACAGATAGAAACCAAATTTTTCCTTTAGACTATTCCAGACCGAAGTTCTTTAAACGGCCGTAGTAATTTTGTCCTATAAAAGTCATAACAGTATAAGAAAGGTCTAGTATATTCGACCAACTCCACCACTAGTAATTTCATTCGTTCGTAATTGCATATCTGGATTATGTAAGTTACTACCGTACTACAAATCCTATTCAGTCTTATGTGTGTATCTCTTTTTTTAATCCAGTTTGACTCTTTAACCAAAACTCTGTAGATACATTGACAAAAATCTTCAGTATAATGAACCGTGTTTCCACATAATTTTATTGCAATAAATTATCAGTTCTGAAGTTTGAATTGAGCTTTGTTCTTTTCCCGTATAAAATACGGTCTACCATCACAGGTCCTAAAAAAGTTATATTTATTTTATTGGAAACAATAAATTAATTATAGACAGTGAAAATAAGAAGACAAAAGAATGCTGAGAAATAATTTTGTAACCTCGAAAACATTTAAGGTGAATCAATCTCTCACATACATATATAAATTTGAATTTAATACTTCAGCAGTACGTTGTTTGATGAAGTAACAAAATATTCAAAAAAGTGATAGAAGGCATTTAACAATCAATTTTGTTCGAAGGATATCTCAAGGATACATCTAATACTTATTTATTACAATGTTGTTGTTTTGATTTTTGTAACTCTTCCTTATCATAATATATCATCACTATATATCGATTCTAATATGAATCATTATAGAATATTTTAACAAATAAGTCGTTTTATGGATAATATAATTATGTTTCGACTAATTTCTATAGATAAAAATATTATTTAAAGTGTTCAAATCTTAGTTTGGAATTTTTTAAACAGCAAATGAGTATGATATAATATATCTATTTATATTTTTATGATTGGATCACCCAACATTTTAAAATAAAGTACATATATTTTATACTCAAATACATAAATATTACTGTTGTAGCTCGGTCCAAGATTGAACTTCTTTTTTTGTCAGGTACTAGTTGATATTTTTTAAACATATATGATAAATTTGTATTTTGTATCGTGTTCAGAGAGTTCACCAAAGTTTAATCGTTATAAAAAATTATGAACTGTTACATAATGGGTTTTGACTATGACACAAAATCTTTAAAAGTGAATGCAGAATACAAAAAATAATCTCTGTATCGAACATTAAGTTATGACAAGTCAGAGTTCATTAGTAGTTATATTTGGCATATATTTAAAGGTATATTTAGATAAGATTGTTCCTAACATAAAAAAACGTATATTTTTTACTTAAGTAATAGTACGAAGCAATATATAAAATAAATTCATATATGAATATTTAAGAGAATGAAATTTAAATGAAAACAGGCTTTATTTTTTTTAATTTTAAAAGATGAACAAAACCATAAAATTGTTATTATATTTATTCTCATTATACTGAGTCCAAATATAAATTTAATACTTCTTGAAGTAGGAGAATAAAGCATTTTTTTTTAATAATCTATCCTATAACTTTCACTAGTTAAAGTATATTCATAATTTTTATTTTTTTAGAAATATTTTTCATTTCTAAGTAAAAAAATCTTATTTTTATTTATTTGAAAATTGGTTCGAATAAAAGATTTTTGAGATTTAGAGTATAATTGTGAATAAAAAGATTCGAAGATACTGATCGAAGATTCTAACTAAATGTTTTTAAGAAGTAAAGTATTTTCTCGTCATAAATTTATACGAATTTATTTTTAATTTTTAGAGAAACACATATTTTTAGCACGTTTTTGATACATTAGCAACACTGAAAACTATTATGTGAAAAATTCTCTTTTTTGTCTGTTTAATGATCCATGTGTAATATATATATATTTTTAATTATATTTGCACAGTTTTTGAGGCAAAATTGGGAATTTGCTCAAATCGATTATCCTAAAACTTGTGTTTCTAATATGGAATGTATGGCGTTATTGGTTTAGTAAAACAGAGAAAAAATCGAAAATATATAGGGTAATTTTTTTATTATAATTTTCAAACCTCAACAATTCCCCAAACATAGAATTTTTGTGATTTAAAATCTAACTTGTTTGTAAGAGTGAAAATTATGCATACACGCATGATAAATTAGGTAATCTTAAATCCCTTAAAAAAAATTCAGGCCAAACTGTAGCACTAATCTTAAAAGTTACTGCCTTCATTTTTGCCATCAAAATTGGTCGTCTAATATATTTTTTTCTTTTGTTTATCAGAATTAAACAAAATTTTGTTTTAATTGAAATGCAAAATACCGTAACTAACACAAAATGTAATCTTTTGTTATTACTTGATATATTTCAAAAAGTTACAAAGTTAATTTTTCAAATTTACGATTTTTATGGCGTGAATGTCTCAATTGAAGTGAAATTTTGTTGTGTCTTTACATACATATTTTAATATAACTTTTTCTTTTATTACATTATGTATTCTTTTTCTTTTATTACATTATGTATTATTAATGTTATATAGTTTTTAAACATTAATAAAGACAATTAAAAACTTATCTCGAAGTTATTTTAATCTTTAAACAAAGTGAAAATATGTTTATATTAATACTTATGTATGGATATTATTGTACTAAGACTCGATTCTTGACCAATTTTTTGTTCTCTCTTTGGTCTTCGTGATTTTTTCCAATCCAATTTGGAGAGCTATTTCGTTCCAGATAGAGATCTCAGACTTTATACGTAAATTTAATCGTATTTATTCGTAGATGGTTTTTTTCGGTCTCAAACTATTAATTTTCTCCTCAGTTCTAATTTTTGAGTTGTGCTGAAATGATTTATGTAACATATGTAACTCCATAGGACGTTTTTTGTCGATGTATACAATTTTGGAAAACACAGAACGTTATATACAATTAGTTTATAGAATAATTCTAGGGCAAATATTATATGATACAGATCTTGACCCATTTTTTCTTTGAGATTGGTCCAAAACTAATTTCTTTAAAAAATCGAAGTTAGTTCGAGTAACTAAAAATTGAAATGGTCATATAACTTTCTAGGAATTATTGAGCAAGACCCAAGATTAGTAATTGCCATCCACTCATAAAAAACGAAAAAGTATTTTAACAAAGTATAGTTCATAAATTGTATGTTGTGAGTAAAAGTGGCATTATGGGTATATTTTTGGAGAAGTGAAAATACGTGTATAATTGTGTTGTAAAGAATAAAACCCTTTATTTATTGATTTTTATTCTCTTGATACAAAATAATTTGCCCAACAAAAAAAAAATATTTTTTACCCATTACAACCTTTTTTTAATTTAATAGATAGAATTTAAAATTAGCCCATATCATTCAGTTTTCAGATATCTAGGTACCTTGAAAATTAAGTATGATGAATTTATATACAACTGTACTGTGATATTAGGTATAACTTATATTAAACAAACATTGTCCTCTTTTATCATTTATGGATTAGGAAGCATAAATCTTATAGAACTATCTCATGAATTTAAATTCATAAAATTAGAAAATAGTTTACTTTTTTTAAATGTACCAAGGATCTACCTTTACATAGTCATGAACATCAGTAAAAAAGAGGATCCTTTTTTGTACATTTAATTTAAAAGTACAATTTCAAAAAAATTAGAACATTCTTTTAAGGAATATTTGACGTTTAAGAAATATTTCATACTAGCATATAACCAAACTTAAAAATGCAAGTTTATTGATTCAAGAGCAAGGTTTGGAAAACTTGCATCAAACTGGAACTATTCTGTACATTTCAATAAACTGTAAAAAACCAGAGGATTTGGTTGTTACATTGGTTAAGGGGAAAATAAAAAATATTTTTATCATATTGTTAATATCATTAGAGTTTCTTATTGGTTTGCAGATTTTTATATTTACTTGAAAATATCCTATCACCTATTTTACGTTATTCAGAATAAAATATTTTCATAAATTAGATTTTTATATTTCTTTAATAAATCAATATTTCATATTTACTTATTTGTTTAAAAATATGTTTTGCTATGAACAGTTATTGTACAATAAATAACTTACAATGAAATATATATATTTAAGTCAGGGAAAATGAGATACTGACAGGCTCTAAAAACCTTTCTTAGGGGTGAATAAAAGTCTTAATACATTCATATATCCTTCTATTATATATTCCCTCAATATTTCAAATAAACCAACTTTCTGAACAGTACCAACCAAACTTTTTCTGCTTTTCCAGTAGTAATGACCAATTAAGGGTGGAAAAAGGAAGAAAATATGTGTGCAGATTTCATGTATTTATAGAGTGTTTTCACACTTTTTACATTGAATACCACCTGAGAAAAAATGTAAAGTCGCCATTTTTTATGGTAAAGTTTTTGATAACTGTTTTTAATAAAAGAACTCCCTCTAACCCAAAAAAACTCGTTGTACGGTTTCAGAACCACAGATTTAGAGCATTAGATTAATATACTATTGTTAGCTGAAAATGTCATTTTTTGTAACTTTTACTCTGGGCCATGATATGCAAATATTATTCGCTTCAATACCTACTTATAAGGTTATGTTGCAAACGATCAATTTATAAATCATTGGAGATATAAAATGTTTTTTAATTTTTTAATTTATTTTTCATATATACCTAAGTATTAGCTCCTAGAACCCTGCATTTAAAGTTACAAAAGTTGTTATTAAAACTATCAAATTAAACTTTTATTAGATATAACTTTTAAATAGTATTTTTACGTAGTAGGTTTTTGTTACCAGGGTTACAAAAAAACTTTTAATACTTTTTCATTAGAATATTATGAGAAAATTTATGTGGGTTTTTCATAGATGTATTATAGATTAAAAATATGAAAATTTGACTACGTTATATAGAGTAATAACTTTTCTAACCAAAGTCATAAACTAAATAATTCTCAGTTTACAAATTCTTTATGGATAATAAAGATTTTCATAAGAATCGAAATTATTATATCAACCAAGATTAATATACTTTTAAATACTAATGTTGGTTTTTAATCTTATAATCCCATAAAATCATTATTATTATTTTCTGTTTAAATTGGTACTTTATAAAAGTTCAGTCAGGAATGGTATCATTGAAAAATTTGGTTTATATTTCCACCAAAGAAAAATTCAGTTTGGATCAGTCACACAAAAAAAGCGTCTTATTATTAATTTAGTATATAATATATAGTTTGATGAAACTGTATCTTGCTAGTGAAAACATTTTATTTTATTGTCACTTTTTCTTCTTTCTTCCTCTTTACTTAATTATGTAGATACATACTTGACAGCGTTTTGTGTTAAATTATTTATTTCGATTTTTTTCGAAGATGGGGTTCGGACCGAATTATAGGTCCAAATCGTTCAACAACAAAAAAAAATTGAGATCGAACCGAAATAAAACTGATCTTGATACGAGTTTCAACATTAGTATAAGTACTTACCTCACGTTTCAAGTTATACATGGTTAGATTTATTCATGCTTCTTTCCTAACTAATTTAATAATTCATTCAAAGATTGATTTTTGAGCAATAAGTACTGATGTAGTTAATAAATTATGTTGTCATAAGCATTTGAAATCAAGACCTTTGTAGTTTTTTTTTCTTGACTTCATTTGTAGATATATCATCATTACATAAGTTTCACGTCTCTAATAAATTTTCTTTAGAAATTTATGTATTTCATATGTATTGAAGAATTAAAAATATCATTAACACGTTTTTTAAAGCTTTAAGCTTCGAAGTTGTGTGAATGATGTTAAAAGAACATTTAATTACATATGGGTAAATATAGCAGACGTGCTCAATTATATTAATATTCTGCTCAAATAGTGAAATAGATCTGCAATAGTTCAAAAAAAGAAGTATAAATTATTATAATATATTCTAATCACAAATAAGGAAATGGTTATATTCATTTTACATACATAGATACCTCAAGTCTTACTAATTTATTAAGTGCAATACAACCTCATCAAGTGTCCTGAAGACTTGTTCTTTTTTTCAATAGGAAAAAAACAATTATTTAAATCGTACAAAATATAATAATATGATTTACCAATATTTATATTTGATCAATACACCTAAATCAATCTATTTTTTTCACTTCAATAAAACATATGTGATTATAATACATTTTGAATCTAATTATCAAAAACAATGGTTAAGAATTTCCCAATCCCTTCAAATATTGATTGTTTTAACAATTGAAAATATATTTGACACAATATTTTTATTGTACTTTTATTTATGTTTATAAATTAATACAAATTTGATCACCATTGTCTTTTTGTGTCTAATTAAAATTTGTTTAAACTGTCAAAATCAACGGTAAATAAACATTTTGGGGCTTTGTTTTTTTACAAAAGTTTAAAACATTTTAAATTGCAATTACTAACTTTTTTTCATTTTTTTCGAAAATTTAGATAAACTTATATACTTTATGGGATACTTTTATACTGGAGGATCAAATACTTTATTAAATACAAAAAATTAATCGAATCTTTGATACATAATATTTTATATATGTTAAAAAATGGAGTTATGCTTATATCACATTTAAATATATATTTAACTGTTTTTATCTCAGTGGAGATAGGAACCTTAAAAATAAGAGCATGATTTAGTTATTTTTAATAGAATGTTCTAAAATTGTTATTGTCAAAAAATTATATTCTGTACCACCTGAGAAATATCAAGATCACTTAGTAATTCAATTATTGACCTTCTTTGAGAATTGAGGTTTTTTACAAAAACTATCTGGGGCCCGCAGACTATATGAGAGGTGTGAACATGGACTTGAGGCCTACAACTCCATTTGGACTGAGTCTATATTTTGAAGACTTGTTACTCGACATGGACTCCAATGCTCGTTTGTACTTAACTTAAGAATAGCTTTAACAGAAATGAGCTTCAAAGAAATCTGAGGACTCCATGAAAAAAAAAAGTATTTTCAATTAATAAATGGAAATATAATGTTGTATTTATTGATATTTTTGTTGGATTTGACATCATAGAGAGATAAGATCTTGGAAAGATCTGTTTTTTTGTTCCACAAACATAAATGTAGTATTATTAGAATTTTTTTCCTCTTTACTTTTCTATATTTATGCCTCTCAGATAATACTAAATTTTTAAAATGAAAACATAATCTAAAGCTATTTATTGCGAATAATTTATAGAATTCTGACAATATATGGTACTTTTTTCGATATTTTTGTTATAAATTTTTTATACCTATGATATAAAAAAAGTCACTGCAAGTAAAGACAATTAATTCTGAGTTATGCCATTTTTTCAAACTTGGATATTGAGCGGAAAATGAGTGGTGCTCATAATTTTTGTTAGTTTTTTTAATACAAAACCGGGGAAAAATGATCGTTTAACACAAAAATATGTTAATTTCTTTAATTCGTTTTTATGGTTCTCCCGAGATTTTTTTACCCACGGACCAAAGCTAAAACTAAATGGTAAATCAACTTTTTCCAAATTTAATTGAATGTGTACACATTTTTTGTCCACTTGGGCACATGAACAACTTTGTTATTAAAAATGCAACCTACATCAATTTACAAGGGAATTATGGAAAGTGAAATTAAAAGGTGTATGCATAACAAGGAAAAACAAACATCTTGTAATCTTGCCAACTAAATTTTAACAAAAATGGATCAACTGATTGTTGTTTTGCTTAAACAAATGAGCAGATTAAGGGAAATAAATTAAAAGTTTTTTTAATAATAGGTTTCACTTAATATATGCATACATAATTAACGAGTTCTATCAGGAGAAAAAATATGAAAGGTCGAACCCATGTGTACAGGGTTTGGAAAATGTGGCCTGAATGACGGAATTTAGAAGAAGATCAATAATTTTATTTTACGATGCCTAATTTTGAAACTTTTTTACAAAACTTTGAGACACGACCTTTGTGATTATGTTCACTCAGTATGGCCACCCTACGTAGGATTACAGCCACCACACGGCGGTGCAAAGCCTCCCAGGAGTTGATGATGAACTTTTCGGACAAGTTTTTCAACTCCTTCACAATGGCGTCATTCTGGGAATCCACGTTCGGATGAGATTTCCGGTTAGTACGCTTCTCCAATGTGCACCATACAGAAAAGTACAACGGGTTCAAATCCGCCAGAGATGATGGCCACATGTCCTTCGGCCAAAAATCCGCCATGTTGTCGGCGCAGAACTTCTGGCATATGGACGATGTGTGTGAGGGAGCACCATCTTGGGTAGACACATAGTTGTCGTCTGGGTAAATGACCTAGAGGTATGGTAGTATGGTTTATCTCAGCACCTTGTAAATAGTAGGCGTCCTTTCCAAGTTTCTCCCCAGCCTTAAAAAAGAAGGGAGGCATCTTCTTGCCGTCAGACCCAACGACCCACAGGACGATTGTTTGGGCCGGATGTTTTGAACATCCCCTTGGCCTCCTCTGGTGATCCTCAGAGCCAACAGTCGTTCCGATAGTTGTAGACCTGGTCTACAGTGAAAATCTTCTCTTCAGAGAAATTTTTACTATGGATCCATTTGCCTTTATCCACGCACGAACTTAATAGTATATAATATATGATAGGTGGCGTGGGGTCCTTGTGTAAAAGAAAAACCCCAAATCCTACTTCAATGCCCTCCTGATTGTACCCTTGTCCACGTCAAATTCATTAGAGAGGCGATTCATGGATTTTGTGGGGTCCTCCTTGATCTTCTTGTTCCGGACCCTCAGAAACTCAGAATCCCTTTCAAGTTGTGTCCCCTACTTCTTTATTTCCTTGAGAGGTCTTTTTCATCCTTTTTAATCTTGGCCACCTTGAAAATGAGGCTCCTGGAGCACTTAACAATGCTATTGGTTTTTGTGTTGCTAATGACAAAAGTTTTAATCCCATAATGCAAAATGATGATGCTCGAAGACATGGCCTGCACTCTAAATTGTCGTATCATTGTAAAAACTTTTTAGAAACAGAAATAACAACAGAAGAAATTTGCGACTATATTATGAATTACAAAAAAAAAAAATCCTCTCACACTGACAGATTTCCAATATAATTATACTGAAAGTACTATGACACTCTTGCTCCTTTACTAAAAAAAGAATACCAAGAAGTGCAAGGGAAAGGTAATTTTGATGAGTACATTAGCTTGGTAACTTTAATGTTAATACCTGTGAAGGTTTTAAAGTTATAGGAAATTAAAGTTCCCTCAAAATGTTGAACACACCTTATAAAATTTACATTGGCATCCTCTCCAATTGGCTACGTAAAGTTTCACCACTTATTATTCACAAGGTACAAAAAGGATTCATAAAAGGGATGCATATGGAGGAGGATGGTTGGAGAACAATAGACTCTTTGGACGGAAAATAAATCTCAGTTATGAAAGCCTTTGATAGTATCTCCTACCAACAGATCTTGGAGTGTTTTAATAGTTTTGGGTTTGGAAGTAACTTCATTCAAATGATTACTATATGTTTACCAAATCTCCACGCTGAACGCAGACAAAGAGGAAAATGTTTTTTAATTTAGCAATGTTGCCGACAAGGTTACCCACTTGCTCCTAGTCTCTTCATTATTTCAGTAGATCAGAGAATAAGGAAAATAGTATCTTCACCTCAAATTAAAGGTATAACCATAGAAAATTTTAGCCACAAGATAGAGGCATACGCAGACGAAATGACAAGTTTATTTTCTGGTTCAACAAGTGAATATCAAAGTTTCGTTGACTAAATAATAAATATCATCGAAGGAGCACAACACTACCCTGGCCTGCAGATTAAATTCAGAAAAGTATCATCTTATCTAACTCTACTCAAATCTTCGAAGGATGGACAATAAGTATATGCACCAAGTAAAAATACTTAGTGTAATATTATCGATGAACCCGTCATGTGTTGACGATCAACTAAAAAAGATAGAAGAAAAGATAAGAAAACTGTGCACAAAGAATACCTACAACATTAGAAACAATTTATCCGCTAGAATTCAAATTTGGAATTCACTTGTTTTCTCCAAAAGTCATATACTTGCTTTGGGTTTCCGAATTCAAAGAAAAGATGGCGAAAAAAAGCTAATGAGCGTTGCCAACTGTTCTCGATGACTCGAGTCACATGCACGATAATCTGCTCTCCAAAAATTTCTGTCGAGAGAAACAATCTGGAAAAGTTTGATCTTTTCATGGTTTAAAAGTCTCCTAGAAGTTGACTTTTCACTAATCATTATGGTGAAACATAAAATGGAATCAAAGGATGGTTATACATTCAATGGCAGTCGTCGGATTTATCAATTCATTGTAGAACTGCGTAGCAAATATAAGCAAATGTTTTACTTTGGGAATCCTTCCACTAATGAAATAGCCAGAGATTAAATTAAATTCAAGACACTTTAATCAAGAAGAAAATCTACTTTCTAGGACAAAATTTGAAAGAATACAACGATCTATCATTTACTGAGGTGTTAGAGAGGGAATCAATTTTAAGAAACATTACTATCAAATTAGGGATTTTGGTTCTACGGATCGTTTTTTTATTTTGAAGGGTAATAGAAAATAAGAATATATGCATCATCAGTTGCCTGATGAAGTCAAACAGCATTTTTTGAGAAAGATAGAGAGAAAGAGAGATGCACTTGGTGAATCAGCTTCTATAACCGCCATAATAAAAAAATTATATCCAATAGACTTTTTGATTACTCGTTGTATGAATAAAATGCCGCATACTCACCAATACTCTCACAATAGGAAATATATTTGATAGATCTCCTGAAGAGAGGTAATGCTTCTTTTTTTCTTAACAAACATGTCATACTTTATTAGTCTCATCTAGGAATTACACTTAAAACCCCCGAAGTATCCATAGTATTACTGACGTATTTTAAAACCCCCAAATCTTATTTTTAAAATTTATTATGAATGAATTTCTGCTTTGTTTTTACTTACGATTATGCATAATGTATTTGAATGAAGATACTCATATTGACGTTTTTCTATGTTAAACCAGACTGGAATATTAATAAATTTGTAGAAAAGAAAGAGAAAGAAATTTACAAGTTTGTTATAATAGGTTTTACTTAAAACATACATACATAATTTTACGAGTTTAACATATATTAGCAGTAGCCAATTCCGTATAATTAAGTTATCCATGCTTTAAACAACCCTCTCTTACTATCTATAATAATAAAGAGGTCTATTTATTTAAGTATATATATTGTATCTAATCAAGAAGCTAGTTATATTGTCGTCCATCAAAATACCAAAGGTTTTAAGAGAGAAATAATATCAATTTGCTACATACATAAATAATTTCTTACAATATTGTGTCCTAAAAACTCATTAGTTTGAATCCAATAGATGTAGATACAATGTTTTCTCATTTCTTGTAAAATGACTGTTGATCGGAGTCCTATGCCAATAATGGGATCATTGAAGATATTTGAAATTGTGTCGTGAACTCCCTATTATCTGCTATAACACTGAGATATTTTAGAATTTGACTTCAACAAGACTCTCAAGCTCTTGGAAATTTAAAAACCTGTAGCATAGTTTCTTCATCTCATTAACATCGGTAGATGGAAGTTTAAATTTCATATGCCAGGCCGTTGATAATCCATAAGAATACCTTTTCTAAGGTAATATCAACTGTCCATAATGAAAAATTAATAAATAGGTAACGTTATAAATTGTCGGAAAAGTTTTTTGTGAAAACTTTTTTGGGTTGATAACAAGTTCTTTTTTCCTTTTTTCTAAGTACCAAACCTACATATAATTATGCGTTTCTAAACATCAATATATATATAGGTGTGTACTGATTGCAAATATGAATTGCACAAAAAAAAAAAATGGAACCAGGTACACAAACATGGTGTAATAGTAAAGTAGTATAATAAGTAACATTATTTATGATCGATTATTTATAACTACACGAAATTTATTTAATGGAATAATTAAATACGTATTTTTTGAGAATTTGAAATCTCAGTATCCCAGGACAAAAATTCTTGTACCCACATATATTATATTTATATTTTGAAACAAAATAAAAAGATAGTTTAAACATTAACTTAACAATTTACGTATTGTGTATATCTGTAGGATATGAGATTTTTTGAATTCAAAATCTTTAAAGTCTAAGACATTTTTATATCACATTTTTGGTTTTGTCTTGATTCAATCACAAAATACGTCTTTATCAATTTATTTTAAGGATTTATCTAAGAGCATGGATATACATTAGTTCAAATTGTATTTATTCAAATATATTTAGTTTTACGTATAATATTTTATCTTTTATTTCCATCCACATTCTTTATTTTAAACTTTAAACACATATATAATAGATCGAGTTTTTTTAACGAAATTCCGTTTTTCCGGAATTTAATACCACATTTAATTATTTTATGATATAAGTTTCAGATAAGGATAACTTAATTATATAATTTAGTAAATTAAAACACATAATACATATTGAAGAATAACTCGGTTTACAGTTTTTACGATCTTATTAAGAATATGAGCTGTACAAATTGACTTTTAGGTGGTGGGTGATGTTGTGTATTTCAAAATTATATATTCCCGGCTCTATCAAAGAAAGATTCTAATTTTCTTTTGCACTCACTCCAAAAATGTATTCTAGAGTATATGTGAATGTTTGGTAGAGGGTATAGTGTAAGAGTACTTTTCAGTAAATTTAGAAGGGAATAACATACAGAAATCTACCTTTGCCAAATGAGGTACCTACAAAACATTACTGTACATACATATTAAGTTTAAATGACAACGAAAGATAATATATTAAAATTGAAGAAAAGTACTAAAGATTTTATATCAACACATATCGAAATCATAAATAAAGTGGTTTTATGGTTTAAATATTAATAATTTTTTGCGAGAAAATTACTGATTACTGTTCTGTTTTTTGTTTCTTCCAAATTCAGTAATAATAACAACGCAATAATCTCAGAATGGCCACTTTGACCATGTTTTTAATTTTACTCACCACCGATAGAGAGCTTTGAATACAAGGTTGTAGTCTTCTAATAATAAATGTGTAAATAGTGTCATAAAATTGTAAGGCTTTAAAATGATGTTGCCTATCTAAATTTACGATGCCCATAATGAGAAAAATAATAAATTAAGGTCAAAAGAGGAAATAAAACTTTTAATTAGTTGTTTCTACAATTGTTGGGTTTTAAAGTGTTCGGTTATTAAAATATATTTGATCTGTTTTTTTAATATTTCCATCTGGTCTTTTTGTTCTAAATAATGTAAACAACAATTATGACTGATTATTATCAAATTGCCCATCATAAGCTGGTTCGTATTGATTGGTAGATCAGTCTGAAGTACTAATGTATTTTTTTCATGCTATAATATACACATTTTATCACTAATGATCTTTGATAAAAGACTTTTCCACGTTCAATCCTTCTTGAAGACATTAAAATATGCTAACAATATTTTAAAGAGCCTAACGAATAAGTAATAAATGGAATAGTTAAACACATTTCATGTAAGTTACTAAATAAATGGCTCTTAAATCTTTGGGTATTTGCAAAAAAAAAAAAAAACCTACAGAACCGGATTTTTTTATTTCACAAAATCAATCGTTTACCTTTGAGATAGAAAAAATATATATTTTGCAAATTTTATGTATTTAATAATATATACAGCGATAGATTTCAAATTCTATTTTGTTTTTTGCATAATATATTTGTTTTTCATTGAGACCTAATTTTTTTTTTTTTTTTTTTTTTTTTTAGATATGATCTATATTTTATTCATATAGATATATATATGTATACACACGTAGGGATGTATATATAATTAATAAAAAATTTCAATGATGTTTCACTTGATATTTGTCAAACTTTAACTTTGAACCCTAATAACTTCTAAATAAGTTAATGTACACACATTAAATGCATTTCATTATACAAGTTTTAACAAGTAAAATTCTACATATATTCCGATTAAAACTGGCATTAATCTAATTATAATATTTTGGTTCTTCTCGGTGCAGATTATATTTCTGTGCTACTAAATGCTTATGGTTGTGAAAGTCTTTTTATAGTTGGGGTTTTTGGGTCAGAGCTTTCCAAACCAGTTGCGATAAACAAAAAACCAGCATATAGTTCAAAATTATTTCATAAAGCAAGGACTTTCAAATAAAAATATAGTTCTATTTTAGACGGAAGGGCCTCAATAATACAAAAATGTCGTTAAAAGTCACGCATTTGCATTTAGAGGAGCTTTCGTAACGTGTTATACTGAGAAGGCAAGCTTATAAATTTTAAATGGAAGGGGGAGGTACGTCATTGTGATGACATTCCTTTTAATGTAATGACACTGAAAGACCGGTTCCGGTCTTAATTCAGTATAGAACTGGTTTAAATCCGTCAGTATCTTGGTAAAACTCTAATTTTTATATATTTAGAAAATTATTGCTTCAATAATACCTGTTTAGGTTATATTTATTAACAGAAATAGTATATTTGAGGTATTCAAATCTTGTGTGATTATTTTATAATGTGTCAAAAATGTTTTGTGCAGTGACGAAATGAAAAAAAAAACATAACTATAAAGACTAAAGAGTTATTTCATAAGTAATGAATATATGTTTTCTCCTTTAAAGTTAATTTGTTAGTTTAAAAAAAATTGATTTAATTTATATCTATATATTTCACTAACTTGCAAATCAATCTATTAAAAAGGGGTAAAAGGAATATTAATGGTAAAATAGATAACTTATATCGAACATTCAACACAAAGAGAAGATCATTTATAAAAAGATTTATTGCCCTCTCCCCTCCCCCCCCCTCCTTATTCTTCTTCTTAATCTTTCAATCTAAATATATACACACATATATAGAAGGTAGGTAGGTACAAACTTGGATAAATGGAGAGGTTATGGTCTAAGACCATTATGTCTAAGATGTTAATACATGTACAGTACAAGGTATGTATGTTAAAAATGGAGAATTGATATGATAATTGTTTTGTAGAAAGATGGATTTCAATGTACAGGTGGATTTTATAAAGAGTCCTCTCCTTTTCGTGACAAATATCGTTACTAGTGCTTACTAGCATTGTGCTTTAATTCCCATCATTACAAAAATTTGGGTTTTTTTATGGGAACAAAATTTGTTTTATCTTTTTCGCCCTAAGATTAACAAGAAAAGCTATATGGAAGCTGAGATATTAAAGAAATAGAGCCATGACACTTCTCAAACATCGGACTCGAGACATTGTCATAATAAACCAGGATGCGTTTGGCGAAAGTCATAAAGGCCAAAAGTGTTCATGCTATAAAGCATTTGTATATTTTCTTCAGCATACTTAAATATTCAAAATTTATAAACATCTTGTAAAACAGCTCATTAGGGGTTAGTTTCCAACAATAATTGTACCTCTTTCTATGAACCACCTGATTTTTTTTGATTTTTTGCTTAGAATTTTTAAAGGAAAACAGATGGAGTTTCAAGAACGAACAAACACAGTGTGAGCCACATGCAAAGCAGTAACATAGCGTTTGGAGAAGAATATCAAGGCCAAAAGTATCCTTATTATTTATCCATTTTACATTTTCTTTTGCATACTTTAATATTTATTTGTCAACATTTTATGAATCAGCTCATTCTAATTTGAATTTTTTTTAATGTTGGACCTTTTTAAAAAGTCATCCTGCCAGTATTTTAAACAGAATAAAATTGATATTATGGGCATATGTAATATCCAATCGGACCTGTTAGAATGTAAGACATAAATTTAATAAAGATCCATGGTTTTTATAACAAAAGTTTTGTCTTAAAACTACATAGAGAGGAATACAATATTTTAATCATGTGTCCAAATCTTGTACGAGATCTAACGATTATATATATATGACCAACTGTGTATGTATAGTCATATACACTTTATAAGGGTAGAAAATGCACAAAAATTCGAATACATTTTTAAGTTCACATTAACCCTGCAATTGTAATCAGCAATTCTTTGATACCCATGCTGTTGCTGAATGAAATACGCATTGGATTATCTCTATTGCGTTTCAAATTATTTATACATACTGTAAGTACTATATAAGATCTATGTTTTGTAACAAAGATGATTTTATTTTTTTGCCTTCATCTCGTTTTATAAGCTTTTCTCATACTCGTGACACATTAAAAGTATTTGTTATTTTTTTTACAACACTTATATATTTTGCTGTGTGTTTTTTTGTCATTATTTCAATGTGTTTTCAATGTATATTGTATATGGCAGATAAAAATATTATATTTTCTGTATATATGAAAATTAAATTTGAGCTACGAATAGTAAAAAAATATCTTACTCCGTGTATGTTGAATTTCCATATAATTAAATATTTTAAATGTAAACTTCTTTTTATCGTAAATTTAATAATTTATTTAATTAGATCCATAACAGAATAATAATAAATATGTTATGTAACTCGTTTCAATAAAATGTTTTTCAAAATATTATTTAACCCAATTATTTATTTACTCATTTGGGAAAAAGGTGTATTTATCATTGGTAAAAAATATGACTTAAAACGGGTGCAAAAAATTTCAAATTTTGCAAAATGATTAGTTTTTTTTATTTTTTGAAAGTGTTTATCATTTTATTTCGTCTGGAGGAACGAATATTTAAATATAAAGTGTATGCACTAATGAATGATGAAAAGTAACGTCAAGGTTTTTCGGGGAATTATAAGTTCATGTTGAACACAGCCATGAATTGAGGATCGAAAAAAGAGTAACTTCTGCCCTTGCTAAATACAGAATATGGGTTGTGTTTATTTCGTTCCTCTCATAGCTGTTTGCAGAGCAGTTTAAAAAACCAGTCATATCAGATAAGTTGCTATTTTACAAACATTCTTCAATTGATGAGAGTTACAATATCAATTTTTGGTTACTTTTTTGACATAACAAGAATGCTTAGGTTTTATAACTCTGGGAATAGTTTAGCACTCGAAAAGTTTTAAAATATCTAGTATCCCTATGGGCAGATACTCTTTAGTATTTGGCAGCCCAAAATTAAACGACTTGACCCATTTTTGTTTTTAATGTTTTAATGTAATTGATAACACATTTAACTTATTTTAAATATTTATACTAAAACTGCCAGTTGTTGTTGAGGGAACAGTCAAGAGATAATTTGAAGAGAGGAAGAGAGCGGATATTTTGCTGAATATGTAACACACAAGAGGACGGTCACGCATCATCAGGCAGTTAATTTATTAGATATATATTAAGGTAGCCCATTGGAAAGGGAGATTAAAGATTTAAATAGCTTGAGTAAAAAATACACCGCCTTAGAAAATTGAGATAATGATTTTTTTCGAACTGTGTAAGTGCATATGTTTTATAAACATAGGAGTAGAGGGTGTGGAGTTACAGATAGACATTGTGTTGAATTAATCAGTTAGATTATATGTATTTAATTATATTGTAGTTATCTCTATGAGAGTATCAAATTAAATTATTTGATTCCAAGTTAATGATATTTTCTAACAATCCATATATATATAAGGGTATATTGATTTATCCTTTTTTAATAAGTTGAATGAAATGATCAATTGATAAACTATATAACAAATCTATTTGTTTTGTATAAATATTCTTAAAAAAAAAGAAACTACTATTTTACATAATTAGGTATTTGTATTTAAGTCATTATTTTGATTCTTGATACAAAAAAAAAAAGAATGTTGTATAAATACAATATATAAAAGTCATTTTTGACTAGATACAAGAACAGTATAAATAAATTGTTTTATATATAAATGTTGTTTGCTTGATTACTTTTACATCAAAAAACTTAAAAATTACATTTATAACTGAAGCTTTAGTTGTAGTGGCTAGCATATTGCAACTCTCCATATACGTTCAAGAAACTTTGATAGTTAGATATATATACTTTTATCAACCAAAAAATCTGAAATGACTTCTAAAAATTAATTATTTAGGGAGCTGTTTTTGGAAAAAAGTTGTAATTCTTCCGTTTAAAATTAATTTCATTCATTGTGTTAAAAAATATTATATTAAATATTTTTTTGAAGATAAATTAATGTGCCATTTTTTTATTCAGTCTTAATTTATTCCTTCAGACCAATTTTTAATCAGGAATCGGTATCTTATCATGGACGCAAATTTATTCGTTTTTTAACACTTAACGATTAAATACTTTTTTTGTCAAATTGGACCAATAAAACTTTTCATTAATAGTTTTGGAATATTCTCCAATAATACAAATAAAGAGATTCTGAAATAAACATTGCATGATAACCAATCAAAATTGATTATTTGTAAAACTGTTATGAAGTCATATATTTGACTATTTGACGACATCAACAATTTATTAAAATATTATCTGTATACATCCAAAAAATTTGACAAAAAATATATATTTAATAGGCGTTTAGTCTATGTATGAAAACTTTTGTGTTTATTCTTTAATAACAAAATTATATAGCATATTAGCCAAACTTAAAAAAAAACCTGTTATATTCATTTTTATAATTCAGATTTCTTATCAAAAATTAAATTATACTAACTATACATTTAACTTAATTCCATGCCTTAATTTATTATTTAAAAAAAGATTTTCTTTTTAAATCAAAAAGCTTATTTACATTAATATACACGAGTTCATACATATTTTATTTTTTACATGCCTTCAAGTATTCTAGGATCTTTGATACAAAAAAAACTAGTTCATTATATACATTAAAACATGCTTAAGTTCTTATTAATAAATAATGGAAAGGAGGAAAAAGTGTTGAAGTTCAATTTAAAAGCTCTTAAACAATCATTATTGTTATATTTTTAAAGTCAAATAAAAAAAACAGTCTGGATCAATTATATTGTACAATTTGGGCTTGATTGATATAATTTGAAACTTCCGTCTAAAAAAGAACATTTAACAAATTTTTTGATGACGTTAATTACTATTTAGGAACTTTCGATGAATATAAAGTTTGTATTTTTTTATCTTTATGTTTAGAAAACTTTGATGCTGTTAATTGTGTTTTGAAATAATGAAGCATAAATACCATAGTGTCAAATGAAGTTTTATACATAAAACATTCTTGTATTGTTATCATATGATGTTCAGTTAAAAAAATTGTTTGTTTATTTTAAAACAAAAAATAAAAAACTTGTGTCCATGCCTTCTGACCGCAAGATGCAAAAATATTTATCACATAAATTTTTTGAAAAAATAATCAACTTCTTTTGCAAACTTATGCATACTCTTTAACGCAAAGTCTTAACAAGTAGGTTTTTCTCATTTTTAACAAAATTAATAATACACTTATTTTTATATTTTAATTTCAACCATGAAATTCATTTCACTTATAACAATATTTTGGTATTAATAGATTGAAAAATTATGAAGTGATTATTGTGCAAAGTCTCATTCAAAAATAATTAAATTTACAATAATTAGTTTTTTTGATCTGCTAACAAAAAAAAACATTTAATCATTAAAAAAATTTATGAATAAATGTGTCGTTTAAGATTTTACTACTGTTAATACCTGATATGATTGTAACAACAACAATTTTTATTAAAAGCTAAATAATGATTGACGTCATAGTTTCGTTTGATCTATTATCATCACATATTGATAAACAATAAACATATTATAAACTTGTTAAACATCATTAAATACAATATATACTTTTTTAAATTACAAAATTGTACTTTAATTAAAATATTAAAAAAAATTATTCTAAAAAAACGGTAAATTTTAGAACAATAAAATTTCTTTTCACGGCGTTACTTCAAGTTTACAGGCAACAGAGTAGATCAATGCACAACACACTATGGAGAAGTAACGGCAGGAGGCCAGATCTAGCGTGCGTGTACATAGTGTGTAACATCGTTCAATAAGTCCCGAAGCAAACTAAGTAAAACTGAATGTTTTAGCAAATTTCAACTTTATTTATCAACATAGGCTCCTTGAAGCATAATTCTAATTTTTTTGTTTAATTTTTTTAAATTAAAGGTTTCAACTTTTGTGACATACTAACACAAACACAGGTTAATTGCGGCAATATAGCTCCAAACTAGGCTCTTATCCTCAACACATTGCAGTTTTTGGTCGGTTGGGAGTAAAAGTTCCTCACTTGAGAATATTTTTTTACAAAAATAGTAAGTACACTGAATGCCAGCTATTTTGTACACCTTAATTTTATGATTAGAAAAGAAGATTTTGTGGACTTTTTGTATGTATTCGGGAACAACTGCTGAATTTGGACCACCCCTGCGTTTAGTGTCATCTGTGTCTGTACGCCCGCATTGAAACTCAGAAAGCAACGTTCCACAGTCACTTTCGGCGGGAAAAAGTTTACTATATAACCAATTTTCAATAACCGAAGGGATAAAATTTGTTTCCCTTTTTGTATGATAAATTTTGATTTGGTTCTCAGATCTATCTGGTCAAAGTTACATAGATAGTTAGATATTTAGAACATTCAACTTTGATAAATAAATATCATATTATTTTATAAATATGATGTTTTTTCCCATCAAGTAGCAGTTATACATCAACACACGAAATTGGTTTGAATCATTTTTTTTTAAATACCAGAAGTAGCATCACTTCAAGCACTGATACGTGTAAACAAAAAAAAATCCATACGTTTCTTTTTCGGGATAGTACTACGTAAAAAAGAAATTTAGACTTGGCAATAGTGGCACCATTTGTGAAAAAGCCTTGGGAATTATTGAACAATGTAATATATATACATGCACCCACCTAAGTTCCATACGCGGTAGCTTCTGGAAATAATATATTTTATATTGTTTTTAACTTCCTAGTTCAACGGATTTATTATAGTACTCAATTGTATCCTATATATCTCTTTCCCGTGAAATTCTGTCGGAACAGGGAAAAAAAAGAAATATACACTATATCTTGTTGTCAGCTCTCGATTTTTCTTCAGACTTGTCCCTTATCAGTGTTCTGCACGTTGATTGTTTTATTTTACATTATATCCATTAATTTCTGAAGACTTCCTAACAACTATTATAATTTTATTGTCAGGAAGTTTTTACCTAGAATTGCCTAACAAACAAACGATTTTGAGTTTTTTTTCTGCTTTTTTATTAATGAAAGGATGCAAGAAACAATAAAATTAACGATGTCTATATATTATTGATCTAAATATATTATTAATTACCCATTTAATCAAAATGGGTTCATGTAATCACATAACAAAATCATTAACTTATTATTTTCTAGAATTTTTTTAAAAGAAGGTGTAACATTATGTGACTACTTTTTCTCTTAATCTAAGATTTTATTATTTAACAAAATGAATTCTTTAGAAGGAAAATAAATTTTTTATCAAAAGTTAACACAATATTTACTAGTTGTACACAGAAAATGGATATATATTTAGGAATCATAATACAAGGAAAACCTTGCTTATTTATTTTACTCGGAACCAAAATTATTCGATTAGTAGCTGTTATTATAAAAGCAAAATGTATTCTCCTCACAATTTACAAATACAAATTTTTTTTCCATACAAAAAACAAAAACAGATTTAATATATAAATGGAGATGTTGTCACTTTTTGTGAAGCAATTGTCTAGGCTTTTCCCTGTTCCATTAATTTAGATTGTGCCGTTGTAGTTTTAGTAAATATATCATAACAATTTTGGCTTTATTTGATATATAAATAATTGTAATAAAGATATATTACATTATTTTTATTATTACTTACTTGTATTTCACTCAGTTACCCAAGACCAATTTAAAACGGTAATGTTCCAAAGTTAAATATAAAGTTTAAATCACATTACATAAAGTCAAAATTTAAAAAAAAACCATACAAATAAATAGTTCCATATGCTTTATTTGTAACTTTTTTTTAACAAAAATGAAACAGATACTCAATATAACCACCTAGAGTTGAGTAAAAAAATAATGATCCTTTATTAGAAGAAGGTTCAAAACGCCTTTTACGTAAGTGTTCTTATTAATGATATTTTTAATGGTAAAAAAAATTTACTTGAAAATAAAATTATTAGATATTTATTTAACGTGTCTAGTTCAGCAAATACCATAATTTACAACTCCTTTATTACTTAAACTATATAAATACTAGTATAAGTAACTATACATTCACGATATAAATCATTTCTATAATAAATCATGTTACATATTTTCGAAAGACATGTGTATAATACCATCTTATATAAATATGAATAAATTATTACTTGGCTATTAAAGTGACAACAATAATGTTGTACTAATCAAGAAATTATTGGTAAAACACCATTTCCAATATGAAACCTGTATTAAGCCGTCAGACAAGGAATAATGTTATTATTTATTAAATTAATTACTTCACATATATTGTTTTTTTTTTACAAATATCATATTTTATTATTAGAGGGTACGTTCGAGGATATCTTTTTTAAAACTATATACATAAATTTATTAACTTTAAAAATAACAACATTTTTCTAATTCTTAAACTTAATTATTCTAGATTTAAAAAAAAAATTGTTATATAATTATACATTTCCTATATTTACATTGCTACAAAATTTTATCCAATCAAGTGTTACAAACATGGAAAAATTTATAGTACAAACTAAGTTAATAGCAACACTTTTTTTTTCAAAGAAAAAAAACAACTTAAGTGTTGTTTTTCTTACTTTTTAATGACCTTTCATAGCTTTGGTTTACGATACAACTCTAATCAAAGGGTCATCAAAACTCCAATTTTTCCATTTTTCATACCTCAAAACGCAAAGTAGGATTAAATAACGGATCCATTATTTCATTTCTGCGTAGAACTACTAAAAATGATACGACATATTAATTTTGAATCAAATCCGTTTCCTAGTATGTATATTTACAATTCTATTTATAATAACTTCTATAAATTTATATTTTATCTCTTAATATGAAAAACAATTTTTTTATTGTTATAAATAAATTTGGCAATGTGTATACTTATATATTCTGACGTCATAATATTGCATCAACTACAAATAGGTACTTTTTATAAATTCAATTTCGAACAATATTTTCACTCTAAAAAAATATATGTGTGATTTTAGTAGGGTAATGTACAGAAGTCATGTATTCTCATCCCAAAATACGTCGCTTTGTTTCGTATACTGTTCTTAATCAAAGAACTTAACAATGTGCAATAGTTAAGTTTTTTTTATTTGTATCAAAATCAGAATCTGTACTTTTAACTCATTGGATTTTAACAAAATATATCCATAAAAATGAACAAACTACTGATTGTTACACTTGTATTTACTATTTTAAGGATATTTAATATGAAGGAAGAAAAATAAGGTAAAATCCGATTTTTTCTACAAATACATTTAAAAAAAAATATTTTTCAATTTTGTCTTAGTCGGAAGATCTCCAATACTTATTTAATTTTGTTTTTAATATGTATATAAAAGAGTGTTTGATTGCCTATATATATATATATATATATATAACTTGCTTTTATTTGTCAATGAGTTAATGAATACTAATTAGGTAATTATATTTAATTATAATTATATTTATAGATTTATTTTTAATACTTTCAAAAATAAAATAGTAGCTTGGATAACTATGAATTACTGAGAATATAAATGTTATAAGAGTACACTTTACAATAAAGACAGGTAGAATGGAAATGGACGGCTCTATAGGCCTTCAGAGGCCAATTTGAAATAAATATATCGTATTGTTTGATGCGTGTTATCTATAAATAAATTTATTTATTCTTCTATTTCTGGAAGTAAAAACCTGTAGTACATATAAATAATTGTTTAGTTAGTTAGTATTTTTCGTTCAAGGGTAACTTTTTTGTCATTTGCATTAGGGGGGGGGGGAGTATTTGATAAATCCTTCGTCTACTTATTATTAAAGAAAGTAAACCTAATGAAATGAGATACGTTTTTAAAGTTATGTGAGTATCTCCTAGGTATTTATTAGTAAAGTTCGTGAATTGGTACACAATTCAATTAGACAATTTGGCTGTTTACACAGGTTTATAAAATTACAAAAAAAAGAGATATTTGCCCAATTTATTTAGTTTTATATATATATACTAATAGTAAAATGTCCTCATGTAGTACTTAAATCATTTCCATACAAATTCTAAAATGAGTAATTTTTTTGGATGTGTAGCCTGCCCCACATTAAAATTGTTATTCAACGTATACAAAAGTAGATTTGCCCTAACTAATAGTAACAAATGATACTACGTAAAAGCATTAGTGAAGATAATGATTTCTTTTTTACCACTATAACACATGGGATAAAAAGTCACAGGTTTTACAAATAGATGGCGTTTTTTTTAATTCACCTCATTTTCAGTGAGTACCAATCTGAAAAATACAGCTGTAATTTTTTTTATGACAATCTGTTATTTAGTTTGTTAGCTATTGTGTTAAGTGTGACGCTACTTTCGTTATTGAGAAAATAATAGATCACAGACAATTTCGTGTTTTCATTTTACGCTGATTCTTGATGGAAAAAAAATACCTTTTAAGATAAGAAATGGCTTGAAAACTGTTAAAAGGACTTGTTTAATAATGGGAATAAAAAATAAAGAAAATTTAATAAATAATTTAATAATAGTAGTAATTTAAAAAAAGTAAATGTTTTTTTTTTGTTAAAGCAGAGCCTATTCAGTCCATTTGTTATGTTATACTTGTGAATCAATAATCAAAACTAGTAGTTGACGAAAGACTATATAATTAAAGGATTGAATACTTATACAGTATTAGCATACAAAATATATTATATACTCAGTAAAACATTTCATACTCCTCTAATATCTACTTTTATATATTAATCTTTGAGATTGTAAATAGATTATAGGAACACACCTTAACATTCTCTGAATCCTTGTTAAAAACCTACCTATAACTTTTTTTAAATTTTATATATGATAAAAAAATTTAAAGTTTTCAATTTTTCAAACTTGCTATGTTTTGATTTTTTAATAAATTTTAATCTTTAGTATAAAACACTTTAAAATCTTTTAGAAAAAGCGGAGATAATTTAATTCATAGAATTTGGAGTAATAGTATCATTTATAGATATTATAGACTTATTTTTATTGTATCTAAAGATACAATTCTCTCTTCTAATTTTTGGTAATGAATTCTAATTTTACAAAAAATTGTAATAAGATTTTCATGTCATTGTATTTTCTTATAAAATTGATAGTTCATTAAAAAATATTAGGTGCATTTAGAAATACAAAATATATTGTTCTAAGATTAAATATTAATTTATATCAATAAATTTAAAACATATTTATAAAGTCCATATCGAGTACCAAAAAAGTTGTTTTTTATCAAACTTGAATAAATTGTTGAGCACCAGCCTCATTCAAAAGGTATGAATGTAAATTTAAATATATAACAGACAAGGATTTTCTCTAGGAAAAAAGAAAATTAAATAAATGGAACTTGCTGAATGTAGAAGCAGATGTTTTTATTTAAACTACAACTTAATATTATTAAAGTAGTATTTAATATAAATAGTCAAAAATAAAATTCAAATTTGAATATAATAGAAAAATGAACATAGTCTACATACACAAAAAAGTTCTTTTTTTTTAAGCATCATATGATTGTATCTATAATCAAATTTATTTAAAATGAAATAAACAATACAATTATATAATATGTATTTTTGTGACCCATTTGTAACGTATTTTACAAATAGTATATAATACAAAAAGAATATTGTAAGTAATAATGTTTATAAATTTAATAATCAAATATAAGTTTTGCAAAAAAAGGACATGGAGTGGGTATATGTACGGAGTTCGGAGTAAATTTGTCCAAAATTGAATAATAATGAAAACCCCTTGTATATATAAATCTACTTGTAATTGAAAACTTAAAAAAAAAATATTAATCCTTCTAAAAATTAGCATCAATCAATGTGAAGACCCTCAGAAACAATCAAATTTACAATGTGAGAATATAGCCATGCACCTGTCTTCTTGATGTAATAATTGGATATTAGGTTCCAATGCTCCGTCGTAACGACCTTCAAATTGAGCACGTTGCAGTGAGATGTCATAAAAACTTGATTTCCAAAGAACTACATATACAGCAGCTGCTCAGTGACTGACAACTTCTTAACAGTTGAAAAAGTGAAAAAATAGACTTTATCTGTTCAAAACGGCTCAAAGATAAGCACTGCACCTTCTTTAACAGAGCAAAATCTTCTTGTGATTTGTACGAGTTTCTGTGTCCTCCTCCTGTCCGTCCTGCTCTCATGTTTATTTTAAATATTTTGTCAACTAAAGCATATCTTTTTAACCTATTAGGCTTAAGCTAAATAATATTATTTATTTTAAAATAGAGTACTTCTTATTTTGTAAATCTCATGCATATACATTATACCCTTTTTCCCAAGATAGACACACTTGAAGAAGGTGATGTTTGTCTTCTCTCTACCTCACCTGAACTCTCCTGCTTCTCTTACATCTCTACCTTCACTTGCATCTCTTCCTCCGTATGCATCCCAAGCTCCGCTGGCTTTTCCTTCTCCCCTAGCTTGTCAAGCTCAGATAGCATCTCCTTCAACGCTAGCCTGTCCTGTTTCTGTGGCCTCCTTGATTTGGTTGGTATATATATTTTTTTAAACAGAAATACATATGGCATGATCATTCAAAGGGTCTACCAACTTATGTAAATGATTCTTGTAGCTTCTATCATATTTTTTGTTGATTTAGGACTTAAAAAATAATAACAAAAAAAGACCTAAAAATTTGGGAGAAAAATAGATTTTAAAATATTTTTCGATTTTTACCAAATTTTTATTTTTTTATAACACATATATCAGAAGAGATTGAAATTTTATGGTGTATTTATAAAATATAAAATTTTATTTAATGCAACGTAATGATGACAAACCAAGAAATTTTATATTTATTGATATTTTTATTTTGTAGCTGATTTTGTTTGAAAAGTTTGAAATAGGCTGTGATTTTTTAATACGTCATTGATAAAATTACTTAGAATTTTGATTAAATGCGTTTAATTGAGCTCCCTAATATTATTTCTCTTCATTTTGCTTTATAAAACCCTAATTTCATTAAATTGAAGCTAATATGTAAGTTAAAGTCTCCGAAAACATAAATATTTATGTAGTTATAACGAGTTATAATTATTTTATACAAAAATTTTATTACTAAATTTTTATTTTGTGTTAGAGCTTTATTAAATATTTGGTTTAAGGAAAAGTTGTTAATATTTACAAATATACGAATACCTTTTTTGAAGTGTTGAAAAAGAAAAGGAAGAAAAGTTTATTTTGATTGGTAAGTTTATATCATGTAAAACAGAGCTAAGTAACCAATTGATATTTAAATAAAAATAATTATAACCTTAAGCCATGTGAAAAATATAAACAAAGTAAAATATATTTTATTCTAACTTCCTACAAAATAGGATTGACACAAAATTTTAAGCCTTAAGATATATTAAACAACTCTCACAAAATAAAAGATATATGGTCAAAATTATTAATGGACGGTCTTTGATATTTTTGCAAATAAATTCATAACATAAAAAAAAAATATATATAAACACTGAAATTAATTTAGGGTTAGAATTTGAACGTCTATCTACAATGATACTATGACATACAAACCAATTTTAATATTTTCTTTGTCAAACTTGTGACTCATTTGCTTCATATATCAAATTGATGTTTTGAATCTGTATTAAGCCCTGGGTGGCACACACAAAATAACACCACATTCACTATTCGTAGTTCAAATAAAACTCACAGTTTCAGGTATAAAAAAGGAAAAATAGAACTCTTATGTCAAGAAATTCGTATTTTACATAATACTTTTTTAAATTTCTAATTTATGGTAAATTATACTTGTATTTTGTTCCAAAAGACTAAAATAATAAAATATTGGAAATGAAATAGTCGAAACTTAGTAACAAATGACAAAATGAATTCTAGTTTGAGAATTATAGTAATGCAAATAAAGCTCGCCAAATTTATTTACAATAATTTTTATGTAATAACTGTATAATTACATGTCTCATACATAATAATTATAAACAAAAATTTAGGGAAAGGTCCGATGGGTGATGCAAAGAATTTTAGACGAAGTTGTGGAAGAGAAAATTGGTTACACTAGATTTTAGAAATCTTCTTGACTTCGTAACTATAGTGGTGACCATTAACGAAGAAAGTAAAAGTGCATAACAGAAGGTATTCCTTTCCACAAGAACACTTATTTATTGTAATTTTTTTTAAAAGTTTTTATTAAACGTTTATCCCGAAAAGTATTTAAGAATTTAGGTACAAAAAATTATTGGTTATAAAATATTACATTCCATATTAAAAGTTAGTAAAAATTACGACGCAAACACATTAAAGAAAAGAGATATTTCATACAATCATAACGAAATGGAAGATTGCTGACTTTGTAAAAGTCAATATTCAGACCGTCCAGCTGAAAAAACAAAACAAAAATGCTTGAATAGGTCATCAGCTATTTAAAACAGATTAATGAATCTCGTACAGATGTCCAAACCGCCATTAAAGATGATAAAACGATGTTAATGAAAAGAATGGAAAGAAACATGGATGATACGATGAATACAATTTTTTGACTACTATGAAGTTTGGATTGAGGTCATATCTAAATATCCTAAGGCAAATTTTTGAAGAAACTTTGAAAGTAGAAGTCAATCGTAAGTTTGTTCATATGAAGTGTACAAAAAGAGCTTTACATTTCACCAACTCTATATATAGTGTAATGACATGGGTATTTTTATTATACACAAGCAATGTGGCTGGTCTGTATCAAACAATAACCTGCTCAAGTTATACCTTTTGGGGTTATTGCTTCCTGTAGATAGAGGATGTCAACTACTTTAAGGTTGAGTTTCCACTAAATCAACTATCAGTCAGAGTTCGTTGTGTATGCATGGACATATTTATTCCAACTGGAACATGTGATACATTATTTGAAGATTGATACTAAAATAAATTGTGATACCAACGGCTTATAGAACTGTCCATGAAAAGTGTTTGATTCAAACTTTATATAATCTGCGCCGTACGTAAAAAGTGGATGATTTTCATTTTTAACAATAATTCTTGAATCGTTTAGTTAAAAATAATATTTCAATATTTTCTGCCTATTGGAAAATCCAAAAAGTGACAAAAACATACTAGATCAGGGAAATTGAATTCTTTTATGGAGATGTATAGAAATGAGGGTGTTAACTAAAGTCAATCACAACTACCGTAATAAGTTCTATAATAGGATGGTCCTTAGTCTTTACATATCTGTAGTTTAAAGGATCTTTTATCATTTATGAGCAATTCCATTACTCCACCAATTATTATATATGTTATGTATAATGTACTACCTATTCCATTTATAAAAACAGGATATATAAAAACTTTATCACGATTTCCGTTCATTAAGCCCTAAGTACCATCACAATGACTTTTATAAGTGTACACACAGCATATGAATGGTTAGAATAAAAAGTTAAAAAAAGAACTCAAGTGAGGATCATCTTGTAGATTTATATCATAATCTTTTTTATGTATAGTAAACATCAAACGTACCTATATATATATTCCTGAGGATAGCAATTCCCTTTTGAAGGACAAATATGAAAAATGGGGCACGTCAACTCAAAAGCAAGAAAAGATTGTCTTCAAGTCAAGGATCCCCAAATTACATTTAAAGTAGCAAAAAATTAATGTGACAATAAAAAGGTAATAATTGATCCATTTAATTTGAAAGATGTCTTATGAATAATCTTTTGTTATTTCTCTTTTACATTTTGAGATCTATTCCTCATAAATTAAGACCAATAAACGAATAGTATAACTTTAGATATAATTTTGTAATGGTCTAGATTTAACACCAGTCTTCTTTTTTTTTGTATTAATCTGGATTTGGAAGGATTTTATATACAATTTTATTGTCCGGCTAAAAATATGCTAAACTTTTAGATTTATTGACCAAAAAGTGCAGATATCTCCATCCTTTAAGGGAACCTTTTTTTCTTTGAAATAATAAAAGGATTAGCAAATGTATTTATTAAACTTGTGAATATGTCATTCCTTGGAATGCTTCCCTAGCAAAGAAAACAATTTCGAACTTAAAGGTTTTTGGATTGTTATCGATCTTTTCTCTCCAGAGCTGGCCAAAAGAAGCACAACTGAGGGTAACGTTTAACACATTTTCTGAACCTAATCTATTATTATAGATTAGAAGAACATCTTTAAAATATTTATCTTTTTTTCCTTACATTATAAGTATTTTACTTCTAAAGATGTCGTAATAAATATATAAACTCTTTCGATATTGCATATAATCTGCAAATGTTTTGAATTATGTTTTTTTTTTCGTTTTTACAACTTAAATCTTGTCTTTTGATACCAAGTGTCTAATATTTTACTATTAATTATACTTTCAAAATTTATTTATGTCGAAAAGAAATGATATTATACCTAAGTATAGTTTTGCAGTTCAAAACTATCAATTTATATTAATACAAATATGATATTATAATTTATTTTACATTAAATTCTTGAGTTTATTTGATTGATTAACACGTCATATATTTTTTTAATAATCTTCATAAAAGAGTTATGAATGAATAACTGTTTCTACATATTTTTTTGTTTCATTAATCGACGTTTCAAATTTTCTCTTATACAATTATCTTGTTTTTCTGGGTTATAGACTTTAGGTGAGGTATAAGTTACTGCTTTTAGCAGTCACGACATTGTGTATTAAATGATATTTATCCAAAAGTTGAAGTATTGAAGAGGAAAAACAACACAACTAACTTTGTGGAATGACAAAGGTTGAGCAGCGTTGTTGTAATCCTGGATATGCTCAATAGAAGCTGAATGAAAATTTACAATTAGTAATTGATTTTACTTTTTTATTTTCGGGAAAACGATATACAAGCCCCTAGGTGCGATGTCAATGAAAGATGTTCTTGGTATTGCTTAAAATATTTTTTTCTATTTCTATCAAACAAAATGGTATGTTCATTTGGCAGTAATAATAAAAAAAAATTGCAAATATAATTCCAATATTAGCTCAGGATTTTTAAAAATTATATTTAGATTTTTTTTTTAAAGGGAGTAATCACTTAATAATAAATTAAAACCTAAGTTGTGGTCATTGTAAGATAATCTTTTATGAACGTGTTTTATCAAATATGCTGTTGAGCAAAGATAGAAAGTTTAATTCAATTTTGTGTATTCAATATTCTATAAAGATAATCAAAAATCATTATTGGCATCTTGTATATACATATGGAAAAGAATACTGTTCCTTTCCATATTTTATTCAGATAAATAAATTATATAGAAATAATGTAAAAACTAGAGATATTGCTAAATAACGAAATGTCGTACTTTTAAGTATTTAACGGATAGTCTTTGCAGTCAAAACTCATAGATAGAGATGTATTGGGCCTTAATGTATTCTGGAAGTATATTTTATATTAATATATAATACACTATGTATCAAAAATCAGATTTGTAACAAAAAACTCATCAAAATGTTTACGCATAATATACACCACCAAAGAAAGTATATTTGAGTATTTGGAACATCTGTAAAACTAAATTTCTCTTAATGCAAGGTAAATTTGATTAATTTTGTTCATATAATGTTGAAAAATGTACTTATTATTCAACATATATACACTACATAATTTATTTTGAAATCCTTCATTTTGATTTTTCTAGATAGTTTTAGAGGAAGTACAAAAACATCATAATTTGATATTTTGCAATCAAAATGCAGCAACGAATGACCATTTTTTTCGAACGATTGAAGGTTATTTTCTTGTTAAACAGAAAAAAAATCAAAATATAAACATCCAGTGATACTAAATTCCATATCATTGTTATTACGGTAGACTTTAATGTAAAAGTAAATAAATAGCGATGTTGCGAAACTAAAGAATTAATACCAATTCCAGTATAAAAATTAATATATTTAGTTAAGTACTTTTTGGCAAAATATATATATATATAAATGTCATTAAGGAAAATTCCCTTGAAAAATATTTGCAGGGTGTTTATTTGTTTGCCCCAATATATTTTTATATATATAATAATATTGACACTGTTACTACCAGTTGCATTACCAATTAATTGTAATTTGATATAAATATCAACTTTTAAAGTTTCCAAAATCATAATTTGTATTACTTGAATAAAAACTTTGTTATTGTAGATTTTACTAAAGAAATTGTACACTTCCTTAGAGTTTTTAGGAGGCGTCAACACAAAAGTCTGGTATATATACATTTTTTTAATTGAAATTAGGTTAAATATATGTTATTTCAGAAGTTATTGGCAATTTCTTTATTCAATTAATATCTTCCATTCTCTGAAATTGTTGTAAAGTGTACTTTAAGTAGGAAAAAATCGACGTAACAATTACAAAAATATTAGTTAAGAAATTTTGTTAGATTTATTTTTTTTGGGATCAAATTAAGAGTCCAATAAAAAAGTTAAACTTACAGGTCATGCAAAAGTTTTAAGACCAAAATTAACGAATTAAACAAATGTGAATAATTTCTTAAAAGTTTAATACCCCAACCATTTTTTTAAATATGATTTATCATTATGTTTCAAAGAATAATTAATCTTGAATATTACTAAATTAGGCAACAATAGCAATTTCCAGGGTGCGTACGTTGATGTATGTCTCTGATATGGTAGTCCTCTGCTCATTAACATAGTTTTTTAAGTCTTCAATATTTTGGCGGCGGATTTTGCACGCCTTGGACTCTAATTACTAACTGATATTATAATCTAGGGGATTCAGATCTGGTGATGGGAGAGGCCAAAAGTTCACCAAAAAATCTGGAACTCAAGTGACAGTTTACTTTTTCAACATCTCTAATGTCGGGAGTAATACTTTTTGACTGGCAATGATACACCCCCAGCCTCTTGCATGCGCTTCGAAACAATGGGCCTTGAAACATAAACTTCATTGCTATCTCTGTTTGAGAGAGGTCAATATTTTTTTTTTCAAATTGACTAAAGCTTCAGTAATCATTTTTCTTAGACAGTCACTCCTAAGTGCATCTTTCATATACTCACCCTTACCCAAGATTTCTTTAATAGGGTAAACAGTAGCTTTTAAGGGATATTTGGCCACAATAACTGTTTTCATCAACAAGATTGTAATTGTTTGCTTTTGTTGTACTTGCAACATGGTAAGAAGCATTCAAATTTTGAATTTTACGTAAACAAAATAAAAAAAACTCCAGACTCTTTTTATTAGAAAAAAAAACAAATAATAAGAAGTTTTCACTCAGCTATTAATTTTTAAAGATTGTCTCAAGACTTTAGCCCGACTTGGTATATATACTTACCAGGTTAAGATATCTTTAATCATCCTAGAAATTTGAATAAATATTCTATAATTGACTCAATGTGTCTATAAATTATTGAGTTGTATGTATTTATGATGTAAAAAATAAATTGGGCATTTCTCCTTTTCTTGATTTTTGTTCAAGATTGTTTTTGTAATAACTCATCTTATGTATTATCTGACATATACCATGTACATATATTTACTCGTATCTATATAAATATATCTCCCACGTATGTATGTAAATATTAATATGTATATAAAATAATAGTACAGTTTAAATAACAATAATTAGTAAATTCTGTTGATGAAATAATAATTATCTTATGCCTCATACTCTGAACAATAAATATAACATCAATGTAGGTATAACAATTAAAATAATTATTTAACTTAAAATAATGTACAAGAAGGGAAAAAAGTAATTATTTTTTATGAATTAAAAATGCTAAGACCTTAAATGAGTCTTTGATGAATATTTAATGAACCTACCTATAATTTTGAATTTAATTTATTTCTTTAGCGGAATCCCACCATGGCTATGAAACATTGAAAGGCCATCATCGTAGAAGAATATACAAAGAATAATAAGAAGTTATATATATACGCACATAGACTTTGTTTTCCTTTTGATGAATAAGGAATAGAAAAAAAGTATATTCTTAGAAGTGCATTTAATAATTATTTATGAATGAAATTGAATTATGACAGTTTTAAACTGATTTTATTGAATTACTTTAATTTCAAAATTATCTATGTAGTGATAAAACAAATCCATAAATTACGGTTCCGGGCTCCGTGCAAATCTCTGTTCTTTTCTTTGACGGGGTTCCCATTTCTATATGGATCATCATCTAAATTTCAGTGATTCCGATTCAATTCCAGTGCTGTTTTTTCGATTAAGGTGTAAATTGTGGTTTTCTTTTATATGATTTTCTATAAACATATTTAATAGCTGGGACAAGTAGGAAGGAGAAGAATCTGGCCCCCTTTTATTGAAATAGACGGTCGCCAAAGCGATATCCTCTGAAGAATGGAAAAAAATCTTCCTCAATAAGTTTTTTTCTACTTTTCAGATGTTAAATTGCATATATTAAAACAGTAACAGCAAAAAAGGCACATGCTGCCACTGGGTAGAAGGAGTTTCAATAAGTTTGCTTGTGAATAAAGAGTACACACAATATGAGTTGTCACTAAACCTATCTCTACGATAACCCTGTTGCTTTTTGGCTCCTTCGTAGTTGCCTGCTGGACTTGTTCTAAAAATATATTATTTAGATTTGTTCATAAGTTTATACATAGTTTTTGAGCTGGTAGCCCTCAGCTATACAAAATGAATTAAACATCTGTTTTTGAAAAAGTTTAAAAAAAAATCCCACAAGTCATTGCCCTTTTGACTCATAGAAAATTATATGAGAAAATATGATTGTCAATAATTTAAAAAAACGCAAAAATAAAACTTATTTACTGATTAAACTAATGCATACATAGTTTTAAACGTTTTGCAAAATATCTTTAAGAATGTAAAATCATATAGAAAATCTACGATGCAATGCCTAAAAATTTCAATTTTTGTAGAAATAGTTAGGCAAATATTACAGCCAATGATTATAGTAAATTTAATGATTTATACATTTCGTTTTAATTAAAGATTTTCATAGCATATTAAGGTTTTAGAACAAGATTATTCAATTATGTTTAATCCAGAGCTAAAAAAAAGCAATATTTATCCTAACAAAATGATAACTACCAATAAATCCTTATAAGTATAAGACAGACATACTTGATTGTTTTAAACTACTGTCTCATCAATTTTTGACATTTTTCTCAATTTCAAGGCTTTTTTTATGATTATATAATAAGGTTTCAATTTGATACACCATTCCAGTGAATAATAATAAAACTTCATTTAAAACATTGTGGTATAAGATATAGTGGCCTGATATGGCAATTTCTCTTTTTCATAAATATATGATGAGGTAAAGGTAAACAATAGCACCTATTTGGATTTCCTGAAGACTAAAATACTTTCATGGATCCGAGAAATGTTTTGTGGAACGTCGCCCTATGTAAACACAATTGAGCACTCGCCCAGACAGCTAAAATTGTTTTGATGTGCCTTAAATAATGAACACTTTGGACCTTCAAATTTCAATTCTCAGGACTTTGTGATCTATAAATCAACAAATTGGAAGGGCAATGCTGCTTAAAGAGTCAGCAATCAGCTTATCATGGGTGCAACGACTGCTTCACCTGATATTTTAGAAAAAACAGGTCTGCCTATCTGTATTAGAACTTTTAATATGCAGGAGGTTGTTGCACGTTTCAGAGGAAAACATATTGTTTAAAATCCTTATATTTTTTTTATAGAAATCTTATCCACAATAAAATTTTTGTATTTCTGATTCAATATCAGGTATGAGCTAATTTTAATTTAACTGTAATTTACAATAACTCCTAATAGAAATATATAATTTTTTTTATCTTATAATTAGTATAATGCCTAGATTTAAGATATACCAGACAAAAATTACAAATGATCTGAAATTTTGACATTAAAAATCTAACAAACTTTGATATAAAAAATAAATAATGCCATACAAAAACAAGTAGATTTATACTTGATTTAACTCTCAAACAACGATGGTGTAATATATTTCTTAATGTTTCACGTTGTGGTAATATATTGCTTAATCTTTAAACCGTAGTATTAAAAAAATGTTTTTTTCTGAAACATTATGTATGGACGATGTTTCAGAGTCATGGTATTATAAATGATCCTAAAATAGTGTATGCGACCACACGAGATGCTAGAATCATGCTTTTGTTGGCCATAATAGTAATAAAAATTTTATTGAATTATTTTAGGACCAACAATATATGAAAGTAGTTGCTGCAGCACCATTTTTCTAGTTTTTATTTTCTATCACTTGTTAAAAATACTTACAATTTTCATTTAATCTTTTTTATTTCTAAAATAATTTTCTACACAAATTTACTACCTTGCCTACTTGAAACAAGTGGGTTCATTTTTGATACCAAATGTCCACAAAGGGAGGTGCTATACCAGCGTCATTCTATTATTAAATTAAATTTGATAACAAAATTAATTAGTTATTCAAATTAAGAATTATTGCTACTATTTTTTAGCTTTTTATATAATTTATAACCAGAAATTTTCTTTAATTACAATAGGGGTACATTTAAATTAGAGTTGCATATAGATTTAAGTAATATTCATTCGTTTATATTCCTTCACAACAAAAATGAGATTGTTCTATTGGGTACGTATGCCATAGGCTCATTTGTAAAGGCTTAAAGGTGAATCTTTACTTACTCATATATTCGAAATTTTTGGCTTCACTCTCAAAACGTAACAGTTGTGTATTTTCATAATAATTTAGTACCACGGTAATTTAATTTTTTTTTTTTTGTACGAATGATTAAAATCAATTCGATATTATTCGATTTTTTTAACCCATTAATGACGAAGGGCATTTAAATACCCAATACTATATTTCACAATAACTTCGGATCAAACAGATAAAATTTGTACATGTGATACATGAGTACGTTGATAACAAAAGTTGTATGGTACAAATATAATCTGCTTAAGAAGTCTTCGATTATCAATAAGTTTGTTGTTTGTAATAGCGTCCAATTATTTCTTGAAGCGCAAAAAAGTATGTCTTTTAGAAGTTTTTTTTTTTGTCAAATATCTAAGTAACAACTTCAAAAAGCTATATCCTTAATGAAAAGGCATATATCTTTCAATTATTGTATTAGAAAATACATACATAATTATATACTTTTCTTTTAAAAACAATATATTTCGATATGTATTATGTATAATACTTTTTCGTACCAAAGAAGAATTATTTAGTTCTTGACTTTTTTATGACATTTAGCTCCTACTGTTTTGCTTCTATCGTCTCTTTTACAATTTAACTTCCAATGAGATATTGGCATTGCTAGAAACTCAATTGGATATCAATATGAAGAAACAAATCTTGGATTCCCTAAAACTAATTGAATGGTTCAGGACTCCAACAATTCTGAAGAAGACAATGGGGATATAAGCAGTCTTGGAAGGGGGTTGATCTCAGCTCCTTGTTTTCTTTGTCACAGTTTTTACAAGAAAATAGACTTTAAAAAAACTATTTACTAAATTAGAAGCATACGTCTGAGTAAGTAAGACGGAAGATTTCCTTTTCCTCCACAAAATGACTACTTGTTAAAAAATAGAATGATAACAATGATGTTATTCTAGTTTTAAACTTTGGTTCATATAAACTATCCTCTACATAGTGGTATAGTTGCTCAATAAAGAATTATATTGATATCCCTTAATCCAAAAATTTGAATTCATATACCAAGCACATGGGCCATGTCGATCAAATGGATGAGGAGTTATCGATACATTGGATGAAGATGCGATAGAGAAAATGATGGTGGTCTCTTGTTAAATTTATAATTTTATATAAAGATGATAATGGTAAACTATGTAAAATTTGTCCAAAAAAAAATTCAATTTATTTGTGAAATATGTAATGTATATTTTCATCTAAAGTGTTTTATAGAATATTTTATTCGTAATTAAGCATTTTGCAATTACTACAATAACTTTTTTGTACATAATAATAGAATAATACATTTAAATACAGTGTAAAAAATAAAAAAATATATATATTGTACTAATGAAAAATTGTGAACTTGGGCAAAAGGGTATTTAAATACACAATAGATATCTCAAAAATCCATGCACAAATAGCTGAAAATCAGCCCCTGGCAAAATCAAGCAGGTCCTAGGTTATAAAAAAATAATTCATCGCTTGATTAAGTTTCGTCATAAATGTCTGACAATGATATTTGCTACATCATGGGAACAGTCTTATTTAGTAAACATATAAATAACATTACTATATATGTTTTAATGCATTTTCAAGCTGAAGTAATTAATTTTTTAGTAGCAAGACAAAATTAGTAATATTATAATAATGAAAGAACAAAAGATATTAAAGTTAAATTCGGATATTCTTTCCTAATTACACACTCAGAGACTCGTTTATGAAACAACTTCCTGCTCAAAACTTGACACAACTTTAAGAATGGTTTCTCCATCGAGTTTGTCTCATGCAGACCATTACAACAATTTGTTACAAATTTTCTTGAACATATCAAGGATGTAGTTTACATATATTTGCCGTCTACAATGCTACATTTTTGCTTTTCGGCACGAAAAAGATCGATACTGTTTGGATCTTTTTTTTTTCTTAAATTTGCAACTCACTTTAGATTATCATGTGAGGGTAGAATCATGCCACGGCATATCCATAATAATAATCATAGATTAATAATAATTATCATATATAGTATATGCATATTGTTTAATAAAATACTGGTTTAATAGTATTTATTTATTTAGCTTTGTTTGGTTATTTAAACAGTTATTATGATTGACACTTTATTTATTTATATTTCTTGTCATTACTGGATTTAAAATTAGCTCATTGAATAATTAAGCCATATATGTGCCTATTCTATGTATACATGCATGTATTTATGTCAATATTATTTCCACATAAGAAAGAATAATGATATGCTTATTATACAGTAGAAGTCGGATAACTCCAATTAGGATATATATTTAATTTGAAATTATTTATTGCATTATTAAAGTTAATCACAGGCTACTGCAAATACATTATTAAGTTGAAAATTCCATTGTGTTATTTTAATCAACTAATACAATGTTAACCAGTAACAAAATTTTAGTAAAATAGTCTAATTTATTTGCAGTATCAACTAACAACTAACTAAGTATTTTAAATTTGTACTAAAAATACTTGAAAATTATCATGATACCCCAGATCATAAAATAGTTTTTAGAAGAAGATCAGCTTAGCTGTCATATCATTTGATTAGAATAGATGGTAACAGCAATCGGAGGAAGGAAATATATACAAATCCCACTTGGTATGAACTAATGACATAGACAGGTATGACTGCAATGGCATTCCTCAATGCTACTTTGTGTCATGCAAGGACTTAAACTTATTATCTCGAATAAACCATGAATGTAACTATCCATCATTCATGAGCACAAACATTCGTTATTATAATTTATACTTATGGTATATGTTCTCTTCTCCAGAAAAAAAAAAATTTTATTGACTGAGTTACATTTTCTTACACTATTATGTCCCGAGCCAAATATTGAAAAACTGCTATGAATTATGTAAGCATTGTTAATTTTTTGTACATCTAAATTTTCCAATTTATGTTATAATTAATAAAAATACTTCTAAGAATTGTTAAAAAAAATCATGACACTTAAAGTTTTTATAAATTTTAATGTGTATATGTATATTAAACACTATCTGATACTTTAATTATCCAACTTCTACAAAAACATTTTCAATAAAAAACTGTTAAAAGGGATTGATTGAGTAAGCAAAGGACTCTATATAAGTAAATAAATTGGTAGCACACTCTTATCTCATTTGCATATTAAATCAAATATGTAACTTTACATCCATTTTTAAATCAAATCAAAGAATAAGATTTATTTTTTATCTCCTAGTTAGTATCAAAGTTTATTTTTTAAGTAAATTAGAGAACGAAAAAACCAATTAGCATTCAATTTAGCATATAAATATTTAATTGTATCTTTGACAACGTGATTAAATATAATTTGCCATTTATTTTCTAATATAACAACCCAAATATAATTTCAAGCAAACCATTTATAAATTAAATTCAACTCTTCTAATACGAGATAATATACTCCATGAATAACATTACCTAGGCTTATTGAACCCATATTTACTCTTCAACATCTATTAATTTTTCATTGCAAAGTAGGTGAATTATTAAAAAGTATCTTCCTCAGCAATACATAAAAAATAATAAACTTGATAACATGCATGTAAATTAACAGATTTATAACTGAAAGAATAAGGAAATTGCGTTCTTATCGGACATTCTTTGTTTCCTAGTATTTAATTAGTTTCTTATTGGATAACTAATATTGAAATGAGATTTTAGAATATAAAAAGAAAAGATTTCAATTCATTACCCTTTATTTTTAGTTAATACGGGAACTTATTTTACTCAATTCATTTATTAATAAGTAGTATATCTTGTTAATAAGAATATTCTGGGTTTTATACTATATTTTGGTCCTAGTAAATACGTACTTTATAATAATAGACTAAGGAACTAATTTTTTTATAAATTTAGTATCAAAAGTATAGATGATTTACCACATCTGTCCTACGTGTACACGTATCAGTGTAAATATAGATATAAATATATATACACTAGCAAAGGTTTTATCCTGCGTTATTTCGGCCAAGAGGGGAATCACATTGAAACCCCTCAAATTAAGTAAGAAAATTAAAAAATTATTCAGAAAATACTTCTATGTACTACATAAACTAATAATTATAAAATGAATGTTTTGTTGAGATCGAAAAAGATCCTGATAATTTTCATTCTCTTGGATTCACTCTAAAACGATGGAGCGGGAAATGGACCATGAGTTATACTACATATACTAGTCACTCATTGTCACTACAATTAAGTTGGGTAATCCACAAAGTCTCATTTAAGCGCCAACCTCCAAAAAAAATATTATTATTGGCTCTTGTAACCTTAGAAGTATTATTATAATTTTTTTTAAAAGATATTCTTTTATAAACTTCAAATAACATACCAAAACAAAGAATGCATCACAAAATGGCCTTAATGGGAAAATTCCAAAATCGAAATTTGCTAAGAAAATTTTAAAACAAAATAATTTTGTATTAATTTTGCAAAAAAAATATTGAAAATAGAATTTGTTGGAATTGTAAAGAAAAACACAAATTTACAAATATATTTATAATATTTGGAAAAGAAAAAAAGTTATGAGGAATTTTTTCTTCGATTTTGTTAGCCATTTCTTAAATGTCCTACTTGGTCCTCTGTGTGTACAGAAAAACAAAATGTTATGCAAGTAGTAGAAAAGAATAAATATACAAAATGATGTAGGAAAAAAATTAATTATGTTAGTAATTATTATTTTTTGAGTGGAAATAATTATATAATAATTTTTATTTTTACATTTTGTTAAAGTTTATTTCAATAAATAGGCCAAGAGTTTTGATTTGATACCTAAAACGACTAGTTTTGAGTAAAAAACAATGAAGTAGAGATTTTGTATGTGCTTGGTTTGGGCTTAAGGACCGCATCCGATTTCCCTTTTTTATAGTTAAACACTCGAAAAATCAAGTTTCACGTATGAGTGATTGGATAAAAAAATCCATGAACTTTAGGGAGTTAGATACACCCTCATAAGTATATATATCCACTTAGACTTGTACATACACAATAGATTTGGTAAACTGCCTTAACAATCCTGGTCTAAAGTCAAATTTATCAAATGAACCACTAATCCCTGATGATATTTCAATTGATAAAAACGAAAAAAGAAATAATTTTAAATCTAATGAATACCTTTATTAGATTTAAATAACACTGATGAAAATAGAAAATAAAGCTTTGAAAATATAAAAAATGTTTTGTAGCCTTCGACCATTTATTTGGGACCTGTTATTTTCTTCGAAAAGGTCACGAAACTTAATGATTTAATTTAACTTTAAAAAGTATGAACAAGTTCGGGTATCTTTGCTTGTATATAAGTATATAAAAAGGAGAAGTGACAGCTTTTGTAACAATATAAGTATAAATATGTACATATAAATTTATAAGAATAATAATATTAATCTTTTTTTATTAGTTTTATCATTACTCTTAAAGAATGTAAGATGAAAGTGGAACATTGCCTTTTTGTAATTTTATTAAAAAAAATTTTTAATTATTTATTTTATAAATGTCTTTTCATGAAAGTATATATATATATATTAAAGTCATCAAGACATAAAATCTTTTTAAAAATATAATATTATAAAAAAAGTAATTATTTGATAAATATAACTGACAACGCGTAAAAATTGTTATAATGGAAGCATTTATAACTTTCTCTATACCTATGTATGAATGTCAGTAAGAATTATTTAACTATAAATATTGTCAAAAATAGACAAATGAATTACTTACAATGCCATTTCCACTTTTGTATTTTTATTGTATACATTTGTTACATAAAAGACAGTTAATTCGAATCTCCAGATCTCAATTTTTTTTATTATACCTAAAACAGATATTAAATACTTGTTTTGATGAAATTTTTTTCCTTACTTAACACTTTATTTTTGATATCATTTTGCCTTGCAAAATTATTGCATGTTATTATCTAAGGTGTTCGAAAAATTTGCCTTTCGACATTATATCACCATTTCGCCGAAAGAAATTATGCATTAAACCCATTTTTTCTCACGGATATTTCACCTTGATAAATAAATAAATAAAGTTTATACGTATTAATTTTTTGGTTGAAGTTGATGTTCCATTTGATTTTTCAAATCAAAATATGCAATGTATAATTGTAATTACTAACGGAGAAGTATTTAGCAAATATTCTATTTTAATTGTTGCCGTGTTATTTAATTCTTGTTTTTTGTCAGTTGAGCATATATCTGTGGTTAATTCTCAGTTCAGACATTTCTAATAAGTTCTTTAGCTCACTTTTCCCCTCATGGGTTGCTGTTCAAGTGATTGTGAAACCTATCTATGATTCAACAACAAAAGAGGATATAATTAGGCATAACTCATCAAAGAGAGCTTTTTTCAAATATCTTGAAAATTCCCAAAGCTATGAGATTGAGGTAGTGCAGTGTAGTATTCTTACGATCCAATACGTCCATCAAAACTCACTCAATATAAAACCAAGGAAAGTTATATTTCCCCTCAATGAGATCTTGAAGAAAGCATCAAAATTCTAGCCCTTGGTACCATAAAATGAAAGGTTCACCATTTTATAACTAGGAGGGATCTAAAGTGTGCAAAAAAAAAAAAAAAAAAAAGGTGTAAGAATATTAAAACTTCCTGACACTAGGCTGATAAGATTTAGGGAATCCCTGCGTAGAGTAGTGGAAGGAAATAAATTTACTTCAAAATTCTAAATACCCACAAATTGCCTATTTTTCAATAGTTCTTGTAAGGACTGCTGGAAGAACTTTAATAGTATTCAGCATTTTTTTGCAGATTGTTTTTTTGTGGTAATACTTAGATAGTTTTTATCATTGATCATAAAAATTATAGCCATAACCTGGGGGAAATTGGAGCTTTAATTTTATTTGATATTTTATCCAGAAAATCATGACACGAAAGTCAAGCAATACATATTGGTTTGTTAAATGCCAAGGTTCTCATTGTCTCAAAGGTTACAGGGTTGAAAATATTTGCAGGAAGATTTAAGTTCAATAATTATATATACCTCCACGAAATATCTTGCTTTTTATCCTAAAATCCTAAATTTGGATGGTAGCTCCTGGGTCTACACCTTTGAGGGGATTTGATTCCGTAAATATGATTCCTGCCAATATTATTTGACGTTGAAGAGGATCTTTTGGTGGTATGATCATTATAATAAGAGATCCCATTAAATTGAGAAATTTTTCACCCGTTTTACATTATTTATATCATTGTTATTATTAAATAGTAAGTCAATATTTTAATTGTTGTTAAGTCTTGGTTAGGTTGTTTGAATTTAAACTTTAAGCTAAATAGTTTAGAGAGTTTTTGTTTTATCCCAAAACAGTTTATGCTACTTCAGAGGTTACTGAAGTCATTTTTTTACACACTGATTTATACTTGTTCAAACCTAGAAGGAATTTCTGAAATAGACAAAAGAAAGAACCAAAATATATATGTGTAAAACAGCTTAAATGAGATTCTTTATATATATAATAGCCTTATACAATGAGTTTTATTTGAATCAAGACATATTTTGCAATATTATATGAATTCTTTAAAGCAGGCACTCTCAAATTAGGACGATTGATTCAATTCCAGTAATATTGACAATATACACAAATAACCCTCTAAATTTTGATAGAGGTTTGATAATATTTGTAGGTGGCTCCTACAAAGGGTTCGAAACTTAAAAAGATTTAGAAGACCCTGCTATATTTTGTACCTACATATTTTTCAAAGACCGCAGTAATTAAATTAAAAAGTTTTTTTTACATTATGCACTAAATTATATCAAACAAAATTGATTAGTTTTCTCAACTTCCAGCTATTCAAGCTCTATCCATTTAAATTTTAGAATTTAAGCCTCATATAGTTATGTTGTATATGTTATATAGATCTTACTTACAAATATAAATACATATAATTTAATTTAATCATAAGAATCTGTAAACAAACAACCTTTCTCCGTATTTTATTTAAATGTCTGGATTTTTTTTTTCCTTTTTACAAACTTAAGCTTATATTTTATATCTTCTTCACAAAACAGTACACTTTATATAAGTCCACAGACAAATATGTTCTAGCTTTTTTAAATATTCATTTGCTTTGACTTAAATCTTATTATTATCATGGCTTTATTATTTCATTCGTTATTTATTTTTCGTATTGGGATTTTCTGTATGTACAAAGCACTATATATACATATTTACTAAATAAAAAATAACTCAATTTAGAAGAAATATATATACACCAACGTAAATGATGAAAAAAAAGACTCCTCTCAATTTAAGGATTTTGAGATTCAAATGCATATAATCATTTGTATATGTTGTGTTCGAGTTGCGACTTGTATATTAAAACTATAAAAGTTGCAATCAAGAAATGGAATAGTTAATTTAATATTGAAAAATTTAAAATGAATTTTATATCCATAATTTTTTAATTGAATATTATAATGATAGTGAATATATTGATAGTGCAATTTTTAACAATTATGATGAAAATCACTAATTGATGGGACGTATTATTTAACACATTTTGATTTTCAAATGCCCACCGTTTTATATATAATAAATACATATACAATGTTAATCGATAAATATGAAATAATAATATCAATCAATAGGTAGCAGATTTTTTTTTAACAGGGAATGTTACAAAATGTGAAAAGAACTTTCTTATATTAGGTCTTTCAGACAAATTGGGGCTGAATTTAACTGTTTTTAAATCAATAAAGATAGCAAGTAGAAAAAAAGTGTAATGATTCAATTTATTCTTTATTTTATTGACTATAATATTAATCAATGTGATTTCCATTTTTGGCAACCATTTTCAGAATTCTTGGCCTGAAGGCCCTGCACGCCTTGACTACTTCTGCCAGATCAATAGCCACCTAGTGCTTGGTAATAGAGGACTTCAGAGCCCTAATGCTGTAACACAAAAACATTCCAAAAAGAGAATTTATAGCTGTTAAGAAGGTCTTGAATCTTCTTAGGCGTATATGAAACCGATTCAATTAAAACATAATAACATAACCTCTGAAATAGTACATTAAAATGATATGAATATGCTCTTTTAATTTATGTGGATGCAGTTAAATTCAGGTCCAATTTATCTGTAAGACCCTGAAGATATTCAACGGTGCCTAATATCTCTTAATGGGTCAACTAATACTTGCTTACCAACTCTCAGCCAAAAAACCAAAAATTTCGAATGATCTAATGAATTTGTAATATTAATATTATATTGAATGAAACTGCTTTTTAAGGGGCAAAGAAAAAATAAGGATTTTAAAATATGAGGTCAAAAGTACAAAAAAGATTTCTATTATTGTTATTGTAAATTAATCTTTTTTATTTTCTAAGAAAAAGTACTCATCAAAGTTCAAGGGTGCTTCGCTGCCGCTGCAAGATTTACTTTCCCCGATGAACTCTTTAGGTTTTTTGATGGTATGTATATATATGTAGTTACTCTATAATTACAACTCTTCGTTTTTAACATCCCACATTCCCTTGATACTTAGTACATACATTTAAACATACATTTTAAATTTTAATCTTTAGATATGGACACAGAGGGTCTTCTCTATTGTGTATATTTATTATATGTTCAACGTACGTACTACAACATTAAATAGACTCCTATATGGTCAATATATACATATATCCATACTCTATTTTTTTTTTAAATGGTACAATTTTTTTCTGGGACGGTCTCCATTTATATTATTATTATTCAAATTTCAAGGATATAGAAAAAGTAGTAAGAAGGTTCATACAGGCCCGTAAGTACAGAAATGTGTGGCTCTTAATACACACCTATTGACAAAGGGTTTGTTGCAAAATTTGTGGTAAAAATAAGGTTTTTTGTCAATTATTTTTGTACGCATTATTAAAAAAATATGAAATCATCAAAACAGTTATTGTCTAGAATGGCAAAATTAACTGTCAAAATTTTCAACAAAATATTTTAGTCATTTCTTAAGATAATTATTCGTCAAATTTTGCCTTTCGTAATTTTTCTAAAATTAGAAAGAACAAAATTACATCAGTAAAATTGTCAAAAATTTCTCAAAAACCTTCCCACCCAAAGAAAAAACGCAGTGCCATTTTTAATTAAATATACTTAAGTATCAATCAGTTATTCATTTAAAGCATGTTAAATAATAGGGAAATTATCAATTTAGTCCGGATTCAATTAATCTGGTTAACTTTATCTTAGGGTCTTTCACTTACGTCTGGTTGCTCCAAAGCTTAAAAACAAACTTGACAAATACGCCAGTTAGCGCAAATAAATTTTCTTACCATTATTAATCTTTTTCCTCCGTAGAATGTCATTTTTGAGATACCATAGATAACGCTAATCTCTCATTTTCTGCTTAATTTATTCAATGCTTTTTTCTCATTGAAAAATATTTATATAATTAATTCGATTATAAGGGTGAATTCATGGATGTTGCGTAGTTAATTGTCACAACTTAACAGGGACATAAAAAATTCGTGTCGTCAATTAATTATAGAAAAGACTAGTTACAGGGCCACCGTTTTACCACATACCTGATAGCTTTGGGTTGCACCAACTCCATATAAATTTAAATCAATTTAAGTGCAGTAACGTCATAAATTTCTAATTTAATGTTTAAGTAGAGTTGGTAAAAATAGACCTTAAAGATTATCTATATTTATTTATTATATCTACTATTTACATAAATATTACATATACTTATACAAAAATAATACAATTTTAACTTGTAGCAATGACATTGTGTCAATAAATGTTTGTATTCAAATAGTAGAGTATTTCTACGAATACAATTAACTTGACTATTTGGAGTATTTTACTACTATTATTCATATAATTTTCACTATTAAAAATTTCATTCAATTTGAGAAATTTACTAAGTTAGTATCAAAACAAACTTGAAAAAATCAGGGAAAGAAAAAAATATCTGACATATTTTTGCCATTATATGAACCTTATAAACCAATAACAAATAAATAGATTATGGTAAATTTTTTGTTTTTGTGTTCAAGCTTTTATATGACTTAATACATCTAAGAATTCAACTACTAAAGTTGTTCATTTTATTTATGAGTCTTCATTTGATCCTAATATTGTCTTGATTCATTTTAATTTATTTTTTGTGTCAATTCAAATTCGAACATGTCTTCCAATAGATGATATAATCGGAAATATCTTCTTTTGATTTCCACAATCTTCTTTTTATGGAAAATGACGTCATTAAATTGGAAAAAATATGATACTAGTGTTGACTTTTGGCTAGTACGATCCCCTCTACACATAAAAAATGGGATCACTTATAAAATACAAAGTGGAACAAAAATCCTTGGGGATGCAGATTTTTTAAATAAATATTTTTTTAAATATACATTGAATATTTTTCTATAATATAAGCTATGATATTCCTCATCACTATATATTATGAATAAGTTATAAGTGTTAAAAGAAAAGTGTTGTTTTTGATAATTTTCATCCTTGAAATGGATATTTATCGAATTTAGAAGAGTAAAGAATCAATAAAAGCACTATACTATCATAAAAACACTTTAAAATTAGATTTATTAACTTACTTTTAATTTGGGGATAGTAAAGGGTAAAACATAGCTTTGAACGATTGTAGTCTTGAAATATCATAATCACAGATATTTCAGAACTCCGATGACTGAGAGAAAAGCATTAATCACTTTGGATTCTGCACTCATAGATAAATTTGATTATTGTCTTCAATTCATCACACAAAATCACCCCCTCTAATTGACCCCATGTATAATGTGGTTATTTCTAAATTGTTACTTCCAAGTAAATTTCTTATACCAACCTGCAAATTTATATAATCTGTCAATGTATTACCCCCCCCCCTCTCTTTTTTTTGTTTTGAATTTGTCTGAATGAGGTCGTCAGTCTAACAATTTTATTGATTTTTTACCATTATTTTGTCTCCAAAAACGAGCTCAAATAAGTCATATTGTGCAAAGGTATTGGGATATTTCATATTGTTGAACCAATTACGATACTTTAAAAAGGCCGATACTTGCCGATTCCAATGCATCGGTACTCCTCTAACAACATCATATTCTTCCAGTATATTTTTAAGAACATTTTGAAAAGTATCTGAAGGAATACTTAACTATAAAAAAATGTGAACAGACCCTTTATGTATTCTAGAAACTCGGTGTAACATAAGCAGTTATTTTGACTTCAGAGATGCAAAACTTTTTACTATGTTGACTTATGGATCATATACAGCATAATGTAGATTTATTTTTAACCATAATTCAAAGTTTATCATTTTAATTCACTTAGACTTGATATTGGAAGACCAAATAGAAGGAAACTGAAGTCTTATTTGCTCTGATTAGCACTTATAGCAGCTCAGATACAAATAGTACAATATATCTATGAAAAAATGTTTGGTTCGAAGTATTGCAGTATTTAATATTTCTAATAGTTTTGATACTTTGTTTAGCATCTATGTAATACGTACATCAAATAAATTGATATATAATTCACTTTTAAGAACAAACAGAACTAAATTACATAATTATTATACAATTGTAACTTATTATGTTGAGTGCTAAAATAATAATGTTAAATAATTATACTATAAAATGCAAAATAAGAAGTTCACATATCTATTCAATGCCTTTTCCTTGATCCATTGATACAAGAATTTTGTCTCTGTAAATGAGGTTACAGATGTTCTTTTTCTTGGTTCCTATATTAAGTAAATCAATCATTGTCAGTCTTCATTTTTATACTTAAATTAGTATATGTAAGTTATTTCTACCTTATATATCCTTCTTCCTAAATATGTGTACATATATGGGCTAATTACTAAATTATTTGAATGTACGCATATCATAATAATAAAGAATAAAGGATTTATATATGACGTCACAATAATTAGTCAGTGACACCTAAATTTTACTTTTATATTTTTGGTTGGATTGAGATAATTTGTTTTTGATTGATTTTATCTAGAAAAATAACCATTATTACCCGATTTTTTTTAGGGGAACAAAATGTACACTATTTTTACTGATATTTACCTTAAAAATCTATATATAATAAGAAATAGATTATAGTTTTTAGGCACTTAGTATCCCTTTCCTAAAAAGCCCTTGAAATTTTATTTTTACTAGTCCAACAAACCTGTCCTTGCGGAAGATGTCACGGCATTACCATATGTGTCTTGAAGGCAAGGAAGTATCTTGTCGACTAAATCGCCTGGTAGAAATGTTGGTTGATCTTCATTGAAAACGAGGCCCATCTTCTTACCGTGAGACATAACACTAGCCATGATCATGACAATGGGGGACTTCTGTCACTTAGTGATGATGCAATGCTCCTAAGAGAATCTGGCAATGGTCTTGCCTAAAACACAGCTATTTTGTGGGTTGTGGATGGCCTCTTTGTCTCCATCATGTAATATTGGCAAAGGATGGTTATTTCAAACAAAAGTTATTTTATAAAATAATTTACATAACAACTTGATTATTTTAAAAAAAGTTTATGTTAATTAACAAATTTCCATTGTACTTATAAGCTAAAACCTATTTTGTGTAACGTATTCCTTCCCATATATTAAATTCAGTGTAGGGCACAAACGTCAAAAAAATTTATTATAAAGGTCATTTCCATATTTTTTGAGATAAAACCAATAAGAATATCAATTTATTTCTTTCAATACATATATATACTAATTGGTTTCTTTTTTCTACTTATGTTTTAAGATTCTTACTCCTTGGTCAAAATTAAAAACATAGATATATATAGGTTCACATTAACGTAATACATAATTTATCTATACTTGTATTTTTTTGACACACCCTGTATTTTTTTTACGAAGGTCTTTTTAATTGCTCTATATTATTACTATTATTATTATATTGGTTCTTTTAAACTATTATTTAAAGAATGAAGAAAAAGTTTCTTAACTCATAAAATGATATTCAAAAAAAAAAAAAAGAACCTTGATTATGTTCAAGGGAAAATAATAATAACAAGAAGTAAGAAATAAAATAAGCAAGTCATGATTTAAAACCTCTTTTTTCTTTAAGTGTGAAAAAATAAGTCAGACACTAACTTTATTTTTAGATCAATATTTTTTGCTTGAAAAAGAAAAAAAGGAATTTGATATTAAATATCAAATACAGAGTATTTCATTAAAAGCACTATGAATAGAAAATATATGTAGTAGTGATGCTTGGCAGTTGAATGAAAAGAGAGGATTTATTTATGTATGTGATGAATAAACAAAAAAAAAACAATCCTGAATAAAAATTGAAAAAAGGAAAAATATATTTTTTACATCATAAACACATAAATATAAAATAAAATAATCATAAAATGATATTGTCTATACCAAAATTACTCTTTTTATTAGCAGTATTTGAATACAACCAGGATAAACATTTAGCATATGAAAACTGTTTCTCACAACAAACATAACAATACCTTACTATTGTGTTGTTTAACTCAAAAATATAAACCGATCTATTGAAATACATACATTGGGGAAAATAATGTTGTGACTTGGTCCAAGACTATGAACCAATTTTCTCCCCATTCCTGACATAAAAGTTATATAATTACAAAATAATTTTAACTTCATATGACACCAATCCATCTGGCTTAATAATTTGGAAGCACACATGACATAATCAATAATGTATATACATTATTGGTCTAGACAAAATTATAATTAACACTGATCAAGGTCAAATTTTTTGTCGGCATTGATCTAGAACTAATCTTTCTATGTGATTTTTTCCAAAACAAACTTCTTAAAAAACTAAATTATTTTGGTCCAAGATACATGATAATGGTATCCGATGTACCAAACCAACATTAATTTGTTTCTTTGACGTCAAGGTAAGTAAATAATATAAGTACATAGGTATATCAAAACCATGATTAATTTAACCTATCGGCAAGTTGAATGTAACTGTTACTATACAATGTAAGGTATATTTGAATAAAATTAATAAGTTGTATCAATATTAGGAGAAGTAGGAGATTTTAAATAAGCCAAACATAGAAAATAATATCCGGCCTCATCATTTTGATTTTTTTTTTGTGTATGTACATAACCTAAGACTACGTAATAAGCCAAGAGGAGGGAGAATAAGGAAATATGAGTAGCCCTCGGCCTCTTATACTTATGCATTTAAGCAAACATATGAAGAATCACTTCAAGTGTTTGTACATACAACAAAATGCTAGGTTTGTTATGGAATTGATGAGGGAACAAACATTTATTTTTTTCTTTAACAAAAAATGGTAAATATATTTTATTTAGAAAATAAAGAGCATGGAAGATTTTAATCGTTCTATTTTTTTTTTAATACCTCGAATTTGTTTAAATTTTGAAGATGGCACAGAACTTCTTACAATGTAGAATATAAATTGGAATATTATCTTATTTAAAAAAAGTATATAATGTGTGTATTAGACTGTTCTGTTGTTGTTTTTTTTGGCTAATATTTCTTCCTCCTGCACAAATATATTTTCTGCTAGAGACAATAAACAATTGACTTTATTTAAGTTTAAGGTATCTGAGGATAATCTTATAGTTTATATTTTTTGGTAAAAATTGTGCATTTTCATGAGTAAAATATTGTACATTTCATATATTTTTTAGTGCTCGGTTTATCTGTAAAAATATTGTGCATTTTGTTTTTAGTAATTTAAGGAGCCACAGATGTGTTCAATAATTTGCCGTTGCCCAATTTTATTTAATAGAACACATTGAAATTCAAAAGTAGTTGAAGTGATACGTGTTTTAGAAAAAGAAGGAACAATATCTTGTGTTATATTTAATGATGAAAATGCTGGTTTTTTGGAGCTGATAAACTGAAGAGGGAATTTTTTTTTCCTGAGATGTTGTCTTTATTATTTTATTACTTAGGAGTAAACTTAAATTCATATTGCATACAACTTTTTCTTGGATGTATAAGAAACTGGATTGAACATTTGCGTGTGTTCTCAGAAGAGAAAAAGTAACCCTGAGGATTATTCTTGAGGAGTTATAAATGTAAGTCGTTGTTGGACTCAGAGTAGAATTAAATATCAACAGCAGATTAAATTTTTGCCATGGTCTTTATTTATTTCCTTCATCAACTCGTCACAGCTGCTAGTAGCTGATATAATAAGAAGTCAAGACAGCTAAGCTGGTCTCCTCCATAACATTTTTTTTAAATTGTCAAAAAGTAGTCTTTTTAATTACCAAAAAAGCTCCCAATTAGAATCAATGGTTATATTTGAAAAACAAGGAATCTGCATTAGTCAATTTTTTTAGTGGCCACAACAGAAAAAGTCTTTATGTTGGAAAAAAAATATTAATTCAAAAACTGAGATAGTATTGTATATGCTTGTATTTGATATTACTTTGCCACGAGACAAAGAAATACATAATATATATACTGAAATAAATATAAGTATGCCTAGAAGATATAATAAAATTAGTTCATGTTATTTGTGGTAAAAAAAGAAATCATAATAACAATTGATTAAGAAATATAATTTTACTTTGTACATACATGAAAATAACAAACCCATTTTTTTAATAAAAAGTTGAAAATGATTTTAAAAAATGTAAAATTTAGAGTAATTCAAAAAATTATATCTATCAAATTTATGATTCCCATAAAAAAAGAAATTTTAGAAGTACTTTCATTATTATCTGATGACTAGTGAACCCTTTAACTTTGTAGTGCAAACATATAAATGTACGAAAAGTCCAAGTGCGATATTAAATGAGTTATTGATCTGGCTGTAAACTGCAAAGTGTGCAAAATGCAGTCCAGTATGTTGATTTTAAATAATTGCGTCAATAGAAAAAATAAAATTAGTAGAGTTTTATTAAATACAACCATAAGGCCCGCGAATTTTTTTTTTTTTAGCAAACCAATTAGTTTTTTTTTTCCAAATCTGTTATCATCATTTTTTTATTCTAGAAGACTAAATCTCGAACTATAAAGTGCATGTAAAACCTTTTACATATTTTCAAATGTCATCAAAGAGGATCCAACTATGCCCATGAGAAAAATGAAATGAAATATAAAATTTTCAAGGTTAAAAATTTCACAACGGCCGAAGTAGCTTGGTTTGATATCGTATGTGTGGGTCGAATGGCGTATGTTGACAAAAACTATTAGAAAGAATCTAAAAGCAATAAATTAATCATAAACAGTTATTAAAGGACAAAAATATACTTCCAATTGACAAATTAAACAATAGATTGTGATATATATATGATAATATCCATAGGTAATGTTACTGATCTTTATCGGACAAAAAAAAAACTTCAATCGTGGTTTTTAGAAAATTTTCATCGGCCTTAAGGGTGGCCTGTATTTGACTGTGGCACTACCATCAAATCAAGTATCATTTTCCTTTGAGAGATTTGCATGTGCATCATTTATCCAAGTCCCACATGCAATAAATGCATTTTCAGGTGAAATCCAAAAAAGATATGTGGCACCGAACAAAATTATCAAATTTCATTTGTGTTTGCAATGCTATTTTTACTTTAATTTGAAAATATTATGCATCATTTGAAAGCTGATAGCCTAAGAAACTCAGGGGTACTAACGAAGTTTATAATTTTTCATTGATAATCGTTTAATTTAAATTTTAAAAGGCAACAATTTTGGTCCCTTTTTGTTTGTTTCTATCTAAGAGATAAACAATTATAAGTATGGTGTCATTCCCATCATCATTTGACTCGACCAAAGATTTGCATGTCTGGTTTAGAATAGCTAAAACATGTATTCTCAACTGATCCACCCAAAAATTCCAATTTTCGATACTTCCCTGAGGTTTTTATTCACGCCAAGAACATAAATATCATTGCAATATCTTGTGTGTATCATATTTTTAGAGTCCACCTCTTATGTAAATTCTTAATTTTATTTATAATTTTTGTATTCAATTTTTTTAGCGATGATACTGATTTGTTTCTGAATTGTTAATAAATTCTGAAATTAAACATCAAGATTTCAATGTTTGTTCTTGATGGTTTTTGTTTTTTTTTGCATACTCCAACCATGAATATGGAAAAGGAAATGGAAGGGGAGTGAAAAATGTTCTGGATTAAATAGATTATGTCTTTTTCGGTAATAATGTAGAAATAGTATATTCTCTACAGTCTACAAAATTTAAACTGCTAATTTAAACTTAGAGCTCACAGGTATAAAATATAATTGAAAAAAGTATTTGATTTTTTCGTGGATCATACGTAACAAACACTATGGAGAAATAAAGTTTTATATTGCTATGATATCCATTTTTATGTTTTCGAATGGCAGAATAGCCTAAAGACGATATCATGTTTTAATTTGATGTAAAGTGACTGAAGGTTAAGAAAGGGTTGACTAAATAATTATAAATCATATACCATTTATAGCAGCTTAAATTTAATTAAACACGAACTTATATATATATGCCAGAAACTGCTGGTGCTAATCAACCAAATAAGTCATAGTTACTGCCTTTAATCAGCAAATGACATTCATATTTAGAATATACGTTTTCAGGATATAACATAGTTTATTATAATAATAATATGTATCCATATTTAATACTGTGAAAATTAACTTTCTTTGAAAATAAGTATTAGAAGAAAACAGATCAGTTTTGTTTTTTTTTCAAAAAAAAAAAAAAATGAAGAAAGTAGAAAGAAACTTATTTGTTGAAATATTTAATCAATCCAAGAAAACAAAAAATAATATAATAGCAAAAGAAAACAGATACAAGGCGATAATAATAATATGATTAAAGTAAAAACAAAAAGTATAATTTTTAAATAACAACAAAACTATTACTATTACAAGTAGTATGAAAAAAAGATATTTTTACGTGTAGTTGTATTTTTTACACTTGTTTCACTCTTTGACAAATATTTACTCCATAATTTGAGGCTAAATTTGGTACTTTCAAATAAATCAACAAAATATTACAAAAAAAACTGTTTCATATATAATAATAATACAATGAGGAGGACAAGAAGACATATGGAAAAAGAAATAATAAATAAATTTTCTTCCACCTCTGATTATTTATACCAAAAATGATAATACTTAAAGGGCATTTGTTCTTTTTAATTTCCATAATCTCAATGACACAAAATTATTGGGTATTTTCACAACAGGGGGTTTCACACTTCCTAATTAAAATCATGTCAAATTTGTCGAAATGACAACATTTCCATCAAAAACCAAAGTATGTTATTTAAACTTGGATTTTTGTTGTGAAAACTTTAATTACATAATATTCATTGATTTCGTCCAACTTTGTCACAAAGCCCCCCTCAAAAACCCAGAACAGGTACAATACATTTTGCAAACAAATGGAAAAAAAGTGAGCAAATGAGAGAAGACTATGACACAAAAAAATATGTCTGAAGATGATGAAATTTTCCTCTCGACAACAATATTTAGCATTTTCTAATATTCCAGAGTACACAATTTCATTGTTCATTTTCTTAATTAATAAAAGTTTCCAAAATGTTTATGAAGTGAAATGTCTTACCATTTGCATTAAAACATTAAAATTAAAAAAGTGGTATAATTAATATTATTTTGATTTAACATAACCTAAAAGTGCCTTCGCAAAGAGCTATGAGGGATTTAAAAAAATATTTTTAAATTATTAGTCCAATAGTGTGCACCCATTAAGTATAAGTAAAAATTATAGTGTGATAATACTTCCATCAGAAAAAAGGAACTGGTTTTGAAGTAAAAATACATCATTTGCATTTCTTTCTCCTAGAACTACAGAGTCGTGAACCTATGCAAATTGAGTTCTAGAGAATAATTTTCCTGAGTACATTGTCGACTGAACTATAAATAAAAATTTGTTACCCGGTCCAAAAAATTAAAAATAATAAATGTAATTTGAAAAAGTGCATTCAACATAGTAGAAAATGTAATGGCATCAAATTGCAAAGAACCCCACTTTTCAATATTCATATTGGGGTTAAGATCAACAGTTATTTCTTTTTGGACTTTCTGAAATTTGATTTACTGCCAGGTATCTAGGAATAGTTGTCACAATCTGCTTTCAACAGATGAATCACCTACATACACTCTCAAAGTGGTGTCAGTGTGGTTTATATACAATTTTGAGAATTTCTTGGCCTCTTCCCCCTAATTGCTACTCCTTGTACTTTGCCCGGTAGAATATGGTAGAGATGAAGGCCAATGATAATACGCGACTAATAAATGATCAGCTTATTACAACTGAAAGTTTTTGTATTTAATCTTATGCTTTAATATTTCAGAACCTCAAAAATCATTTTTTTAAAGATCTAAGTATTTTCGCTAACTCCTTTTTCTGTGCAGATATGAGCCAATTTTTATTGGCTCAATAATTGATAACGACCCTGTACTGAAAAATATACATTTCAATTTGTCACATATTCTCATTTGGAAATTTTTAAAATATAGAACTTATAAGGTCTGTAAATTCTAGTGATGCTCCGATATCAATATGTTGTACTTGTTTCCATACCAAAATTGATGACAATGGATTGATATTTAATAACTTAATGGTGCACGCAGGTACTAATTTCAATAGAAATTTAATATAGTTCTGTTTAAAAACTTGTTAATAATTCGGTATGAGGAATAATTATACTCAACAACACTTTAAGATAGATTGATATGATTATCCTTTTTAAAACATCCCAATTTCATGAGAATATAATGAAATAAAAGTCTTTGAACTATGTCAAAAGTGATTATTAATGAGTGATGACTTTTTTATTGATTAAAAAAAAGGAGGCACTAATCTTTTGACATATTTTGTCAACAAAATAATCTTCTTTTTCACTCAATATCTTTTTAATAGTTTAATATTGATTTGGGATATACTATGCATGTAAGTAAAAACAAATTTATATTTTCTATTAATAAAAAAAGTAATAAAGCAAAATGATTCAGCCATACTCAATTGTAATGTATATATCAAATTGTTTCATATTTCAACTATAAAATATATACAGCACCCTAACAAAATGTTGGATATTTTATTATTATATTAATTTGTTTATCGCTTGATAGAGTCTAAATTAGAAAATTGTAGGCATGCTCTGACCTGTTGCAAGGAGCTACGTAATAATATATGTAGGGGAAATTAGTGACAGTTTCATCATGGTTCGGTAGCAACAGTCCCTCTTGTTTGAACATCAAACAAGCTTAAACAATAAAATTATATAAAAAATTTAAAAAATTTTGGCAAAAAATAATTATTTTTCTCTACCTTTTTAGATAAAAAACTGTTTTTTAGTTATAAAGTAGTTTTTGAGATTTGATCATTATGCATTTCGTTTTTCATTGTTTTACTTTTTACCGATATCATTTAATTTATTGATTGTTTTATTATAAGTTAATATAAATTTATCAAAGCTCGAAACTCATTCACTGTGGATCAATTTTAGTAATTGTAACGTTTTGTGTTTTTGTTTTTACATTTCCGAATCAAATTTGTTATTCCTTAACTGTTGCAATCATTCCTGACTACGAAGATAGTTGCAACATTTGACAACCTGCAGTCAAATGCAATTTGCATTTAGACTATTGACTATTATAACATCTAAATAAATTTAAACAGTAACATAATTATGCATACATGTTTTGTTTAAGTTTTGTTATTGTAAGGTACAATTCAATAGGCAAAGTTTTCAAAAGAATATTTTATTTGTATTTAAAAAGTTTTGCGTTCACATGAGGATTAAATATGCTTAATCAGAGCCGGTTATGAATATTAATTTATCTAATGAGTAGAGTTAATAACTAGTAAGTAGAAAACGTGTGCATGGATAAGGCAGGAGCAAGAAATATAGCACAATTGAATTAAGAACCTAGTTGATATCAGCTAACTGTTATATGATTTACGACGGAAAACATGAATTACTGCTATAAAAAGAAAAACCTTTTAGATTTAAAATAAAAACAAAATTGCAGGAAAAATATTATAATTGTTAAATTTATTTTATTGTGCATTTAAAAAAAAAAAATCACCAAAAATAGGCTAAGATTCTTACTTAATCACCACGACGACTGATCATGTAATTTATTTTTTTTTCAGTAGAAAAAGTGTACAAAACAGTCGTTTTTCCTTTTATAATTTTGAAAGGTAGTTAGTTTGTAATGGGATTTTATTACTAGAGATAATAAAATGAGCGTATTTTCCGTGTGACAAATAATAATTTCTTTTAATTTATACAATATTTCTCTAGAGAAAGGTCAAACCAGAGTTTAATAAATGTTGAAACTGTCACCAGTCTCCCCTACTAGATATAATGATTAAAATACAAAACATAAAAGACGTCTTGAGAGCATGAATATTAGTTAACCTCTTTTTCTTACTTATTACTTTGCAAAATTATGTAGGTACATACATTTTACCTTCTCTTCAAAAATCGAAGTGTTATTGCAATATTTAATGATATTAGTTTCATTGTTGAATATTATTAAATGTATTACTCTTATTATGAATACTGTTTTATTGGTGTTTTATAAAATTAATTACTTCTTTATATTATGGTAAAAAAGGATATAATATATTCGTATCCCAAGATATTATGAAACTGATATGTAATTGTTAGAGAATGTACTATTAACAACTTTTTTTCACATAAAGTAACAGTTAAATCTATTAAACAATTAGACATTCAAAATTATTGCTAATACAAGTGTATATGTATATATATAAATTAATTTCTCTCTTCTGAATAATAGTGTAATTATTTATTGAAGTTTTAGGAACAAGTATTTTTTTATACTTTGAGATGAGACACAAAAACAGACGAAATATTTCAACGCTCCTTTGTTATTAAAACCAAAGTCGATGCTTGAAAAGAAGACACCCATTTTCATATTATGTGAAAATTCTTCTAAAATTTAAACCGACCTAAATAGATACTTAGTACATAATCCTCCTCAAACAAACTAAACAGCAACTTAAAAATTTGACTAATCTCAAAAATGTTCACTCTAATCAAACAATACTTTTAATTATATTAATGCATCCAACTAAAAATATATTGCTTCTGGAATATTTCTATTTCAACAGATCTGTCGTTACAAAAAGAATCTTAATTAATCATTTGACTTGAGCAATTATTAAGAGGTATAATAGTAAAGTTGTAACTAAAATGAAAATTGGAGTCTTAACATATGGAAGGGCAAAATTTTATATTAATTAATATTAATTTTGACAATATTGTTTTTCTTTTTGTTTCTTTTATAATATATACAAAGATGTAGGGCAAATCAATAAACCAAGTGGCAATACGTGACATTTAGCTCGACGAAATTTCTTTGCCAATGTGAAAACTTTATCGCCTACAAGATGTACCTTTTAATAAACCTATATAGTTGTATAAGTCGACAAATTATCCTTATTAACTATTTGTAGGCGCTGCAAATTGCTCTTGAAGTAGCCCTAATTGATTTTTTGAATAAAATGATGAGAAAATTTGTCGTTTTTATTTGTAAGGCCATGTTTGTGTCAAGAAAGTTTTTTTAAATCAAATAAAAATTATAAACTATAACTAAATTTCTTGGGCATTATATCCCATCTCACAAATTTAAACAAAAAGCCTACACTTGACTCAAATTTGTATATAAAATATTGGGATACATGAATATATGAAGTAATAAATGAATTGGGATTTTCTCCCTTTCCTGAATTTTGTTCAAGATAATTTTAATGTTGACGCACTATATATATATGTAGGTACATTAAAGTGTCCCATTGTTGGGTTCAATTTGATCCGCTTCAATATAAATTTTTTCCACTGAAAGACCCAATTAAGTCTCTAAATTAAAATTTTGGTTCTACATACACTAAAGTTAATTCTCATAGTTGAATAAAAATTCCATAATTGATTGATATATGTCTCTGAAATATTGGGATGTTTGTAGTAAAAATTATCTGTTCCTTAATTTTAATTCGAAAATGAATTTTTTTAAAGACTAATATTGAAATAAATTCATTGCAATTCGAAAATTAAAACGTCAATTTGCTTCATTCCATTAATAAATGCTAAAGAAGATATAGTGGAGTCCCCTTTGTCAAATTTAATTTATGTCATGGGTGTTTTATTTTTGATAGAAGGTATAGAAGGAACACGGAAGTTGTAGTACATACATATATTGTGTATAATAATGTTGAAGAAGGGGGGATTTAGTAAATGCTTCAAATTCGTTTGGAGTACAGAGTACGTACATGCACTATGATATAATATTGTATCCTTCATTCTGCTTTCTATTATGAGTGTTCCATGATAAGAAGGCAATTTACTTTCCTATATCTATATATTTCTCCCCAGGAAAATAAACAAATAAATGACTTTTCTCTTTATGTGTTTGTCTTGTTCGTTTTTTGTCTCTAACTAATCATGATTAAGTGAAAACACAGATAAAAATAAACGGAAGAACGGTTCATAGAACAAACATCTCATTTAAGGAAGAAAAAAAAACGAAAGAAGAAGACACATTTTCCCTCCTTCGTTTTGTTATAAAAATATTTGCCTTACTATCTACAGTAATATATAAAAAATAGTATGAGAAGACTTCATATTGAAAAAAAGACATCCTATGACAAAGATGATGAACATTTGATGAATATATATAACTTTTTAGATATGTCTCCTCAAACAAACATGAAGTTTTATCATCTTGATGTCAATCGTTGTTAAAGTTATATATTATATCCCCTGAAATGTTCTAGTAATTTTCTATTTTTTTGGATATGAGATGTAGTTGTGTTGTATTACTTTTATTGTGCAATTTACTATAATTATAATCTTCGTCATAAAAAATGTTGTTTGTACGCAACATTGGTCACAAGTAGCAAAAAATTGTTTTCTATATTTAATAACGAAATTTATGTATAGGTATTAGTATTTTCACGATACCATTATTTCCTATGGCAACATGCTACAAGCTATAACTATTCGGTACGACAAAAGTTGTATAATTTCTATCTAAATCTTCTAGTTGTAACTCAGAAGATACATTACTTTTTTTTTTTGGCCATTCCCTTGTCGACAACTTGATTTTATAATCATTTAATTACATAATACAAAAGATGGACCGTAAATACTGTTAAATTAATAACCAAATATATTTTTTCATTTATAATATTAGATATCTACAATTTTGTATGAACACTGCTTGATATCTTTTCAATAAATGGGGAAAAATTATTCAAAATATTGAACATTTACAGGAATTTCAACGTTGAGTCATGACTTATTTAAGTATATTTTTAGTTTTTAAAGTATTTAGGGTTCACCCTTTATGTGTCAGTATAAGAGAATTACTCACTTGAAGTAATACGTTGTTGTGATCAAAATATTACATATAGTTCATAGATACATATATGTATAATGTATTTCAATTCCAGGCATGTTGATGTCCAAAATATACATATTTTCTTTATAAAATAATAGAGTAAAAATCATCAATCTTGTAGTACATAGAGTATGTACTATGTATGTTTTTTTATTTCCATAAAATATCGGAATGAAGAATCAAATGACCGGAGTATGCAGACACATTCATGCGGAAATAGTGTACCATACATACAAACGTAAGCACATAAATATTACATTGGAGCTGCGTCCTTCCTCTCACATACCTTTTTACTTTATAATATAGAGTCCTATATATACTATTTCGTTGTGTACAATGTAGGTACATATATCTGAAACTCCATTATAATATTAATTATTATTATTTTTGTTAAGATTGATATAATCACAACATTGAATTAATATACTATTATACTGATGAATTATCTATCTATTAATTAACAATTTTGGCTTAATTAGGCAAGTAGGTATGTTATTAATATTTTTCACGAAACTAACCTAATCCTTCATATTTTTATTTAATATATTATATTACTCACTTAAACAAAAAACCTTCATAATGGAGACCATTTTTGTTAAATTTAACCCCTTTTAATATACTAAAATTGTTAAATACAAAAATATATAATATATGAGAGGTGATGTCCCGGGAATCACACATAGATGTTTTTAACTCGTCTCCATTCATTTAGTAATCATCTTCAAAAGAAAACTGTCAAAATTTCATAACAATTTCTTCTTTAGCTTATAAGTAATTGTGTTAATTGTGACGCTACTTTGTTATTTCTATGATCATAATTGATAAAAAATTATTCAATATGGTCACCACCAGCCTTATGAATGTTTTTAAGCGAGGTAGGAACTTTGTGCAAATTGCCACAATATAATCGGCTGACATGTTGTCCCATTGTTTCTTGATACTGGCCTTGAGCTCCTGCACATGTCTGTGTGATGCCTTCCCAACTTTACTCTCTAAGACACTTCATACACTGAAGTCGAAGGGATTGAGATCATGACTGGAAGTGAGCCAAAAATCAGAAAAAGTTATACATGCAGAAGTTCCGTGTCTTCAAGGCCGTATAGTCGAGCGTACCATCATGGTTCTTCACATAGTTGTTCTTGGGATAGTTAATCCACAGCCAGGGCAAGGTTTTTATATTTCAGGGTGTTATAGCAGGCCACAGAACAAATTTTCTTTTTGGCTTGAAGAAGATGGAATATATTTACTTTGCATCAGAGGCCACCACTCTCAAGCACATTGTTTGGGCCGGATGTTTTGTGTTGGAGGTATCCTGGACTTCCTCGGGCAATGCTGTTTAAATCTGTTGTTTTTAAGGGTCATAACCTGGTAGACTGGGAAGATTTTCTTGTCTGAGAAGATTTTCATATTCGACGGATGACTTTCCCATTAACTACAGGCTTTTTTGCATCTCTCAAGCCTCAAAAGGTCTTCATTCTTGGGTGAGGATATATCTTGGAGTTCTGGCAATGCTTTTAAGTCTTTTAGTCATGAACTCCCCTCCTGTTGGTGATCTCGACCACGTTCAACTCTTCAGCCAAGCGATCTTCCTTGATCTTGACCACGAGACACTTAAGAAATCTTTCATCTCGCTTCAAACCATTTCCTCCACATCTTGCATTCCTTTCTCATTATTCTTGGCTTCTCTGATGTTCTCGACTGTCCTTGCAGTCAAGCCAACAATGTCTGAAATTCTTTTTGCATCAACATCCGAGTCGAAAAGATCCAAAACTAATCACCTTTTTTTTCCTGTTTCCTCATTTTTTGTCCGATTTTGATCAAATTAAAACAATGCACGAGTAAAACAACGCATGTATTGGAACATTACTTAAGATGTCACCTAAAATCTTAATTAGCGGGAAAAAATAATTTTAATGATATGGAAAAAAAAAGTGGAACAAAAAAATTGTAGACTATATTTTAAGTGTTAGAATTCTTGGTATAATTGTGATAGATAACAGATATTAATATGTACAAAAATATTCTGCATTTTACCAGGAATGGAAAAAAGTATTCATTCTGCAGATCCAAGTCGAGTCCTACTTATTTTTTGACGAGTTCAAGACAAATCTTAGATTTTGAGTTGAAGTCAAGTAGCGTGCCTTTGATTGTAAGATTAAAACGAGTGGCATGTCTTGAGCTCAAATGAAAATTATAACCTGTATATAAGTATTGCTTGAATGCATTGGTTATCTGAAGAAGGACTTTTCTTTTCCGTAACTTTTGTCATTATTATTAAATTCCTGAGTTGGAAAATTCCTTTCCTACTGCATTCAATTATTTTCAACACATGATTAAACATTTGTGGGTACTCATAATAAAAAAAAATGGAAAGTAACTTAGAAAATTTGGTACAGAATTATAATTGTAATTCCCTCTTTGACTCGGAGTAGAATTGAGGATCAACATAATAGTAATTCATGCAAATGTCCTTGTATATTTTTTCTCCTCCTCCTCTCTTGTCACAGCTAATTGTAGCTGATCTAATGAAACGTTATGAAAGTTTAACTGTTTACTCAAAAATATTATTCTGATTGTCAGGGTTATCATGTTGATTTTCAGTTTCTTTTTTCCTTACATCCCAAAAAGGCACAGGATTTTCATCACTATATATAAAATAAGTATATTGAGTTAGATAACTGCTTATTTATCATCTTATTAGCATTTAATTTATTTACAAACACATTAATCAAACACCAATGCTATTAAAAAGTCAATTAAATGAGTATATTTTAATGTATAATATCTCAACTTGTTTACATCATTTATAAAAAATATTTTACTATCTGAAGTTGAACAACTATTCTTACCCCTAAATTTGTGTGCATGATTTTAATGCGGGGTTTCAGCTACCGTGCATCTATTATGCGTGTACACATAATACGTGCATAGACAATGTAATTCCCAAAATCTCTTTGTCAAAATAAATAGGTTCCGTAATTTTATATGAAAACACAATGATAAATTAGATTTTTAAAGCAAAAAGTTAATAACAATGAAAATGAATACTTTAAATAACAAAACATCTTTATTTCTACAGAGTGAGTGTTGCTTGGGTTCGAAGATTCTCATTTACAATGTTTTTCCAAATTTATTGTGTGTAAAGACGTGAGGGATATGGTAATCCACCTTCACAACACAACCCTATCATTAAAAAAACAATATTTTGGGTCAAGGTTAATACATTTTTTATGTTGTATTATTTTATTTTGAAATAATAAACAACAAACAAAATAAAAGGAATAGACAAATATGGGGTGAAATGGCGAGGAAAAGAGTCACCGTGTAAATACAAAGACAGACAGATACACAAAAAAAACCAAACCCATGTTAAAAAAAAAGTTGAAATTTGACTCAATGAATGATGATCCATATATATATATATATTATGATATGGCTGTACAACATTCATTATACTGTCCAGTTTTCGGGTTAATATTTTTCTCTTCTTGCAGAAAGACCTTTACTTCTAAAAACAATAAAAAACTGACTTCAACAAAGTTCAAAGAGTATGACACCCTTGTGCCGGTTTGCTAGTAAAAGTTATTTAAGTTCGGAAAATTTCTATTTTTGGGTCAAATGGGACATTTTTAGACTTCCTGTAACACTTAAATATGCAGTTTATTTGTCAAAAATTTGTGCACCTTGTTTTTAATCCTTTTAGGGACCTAAGATGAGCTCAATAGTTTACTGTTTCTATGTTTTATCAAATATAATAAAATATAAAGTCCCGATATATTTTTGTTTACCGACTGTCAATTAAACTATGATTATGTTTTGATACGTTCTGTTTCATAAAACCTGGAACACCACATCATTGAAAAAATCTTAGGACCTCTTAAATTATTAAAAAAATATATATAAAACTATATTTCAAGGAATGAAAAATTGAATACAAAACATATACAAAGTAGATTTGTTCACGTTGCGAAGTAAGTTTATTATTTGCTCTTTTAAAAAAGGTATTTGTATATTCTCTCAAAAACGGAACAGTCTAATATACATGTGTAAGGATGAATGGAATATTGAAAAAAAATAAGTTTTCTTCGAAGAGCATAGAGTGAAGCATCTCTCATATACAAAACACTGTTTTCACGTAATTTGATCTATTTCAACAATTAGTTAAAGACAAGAGACTGTAATTGAAACAATTTAAACTAAGTTAGATAGATCATTTATTTTGGATAGAGGGTGCAGAGGAGTCATGGTGTGAATATTGACAAAAATGTTCTTTTTTTGGAGGGATATTGAAAGCGTAGAGCTGATTTACTCTTAAATAATACTCAAAATTTTGCATTCATTTTGTTATATATGTTGTCTGTCAAAACATAAAAAACATTTAATTATTTTTCTCAAAATTTGTATATATATTCTTACACAAATTATCGTAAATTTCTATCAACAAAATATTGTCATTAATCCTTTGGATGCACTACAAACTGTGCTTACCAAAAAATTATCGTTACAACAAATGAATGATAAACGGATAGATTTTATTTAAAAATACTATATCGCATCTAAATTTAGCTAAATAAATGAATGGAAGTTTTGAAACAAGAGTTCACATTCTTGGTTATCTGTCCAAAAAGTTGGAATACAGAGCCTAAAATTGACCAAAAAACAATGAAATATTAGACTCATTTAATATATGATGTACAAATTCCATGGGGTATCATGATTGTTGTTTACTTATTTGTAGTTTTTTTATATACCCAAAGATACAACATCCATCTTTTGGTTATTATTGTTATAAGTAATTTTTATTTTTATTTACTTATAATGAAAAAATTTGTATATTTGCGTCATTGCGCCATTTTGCAGATATTGATGTTTTTTAAAAGTGATCATACACTTTTTTTTTGTAACATTTCTTCTTTTCTTGATTTTTGCTCAAAATTGTTTTTATGTTGTCAAATATCACATCTACATCCAATACTTTAAAAGCTTCCAAAATATAACTAATTATTTTGTAATGTTAACTATTGAGTTAAATAATAAGCAACACATTCAAATCGAGCCCTACCTATCTCTACATTGTATAGTATTATAAGTATTAAAAGAAAGGAAGGAGAGCGCTCAAGATTTAACGTACAATTTATGATATATTAGTATCACGTACATGGATAGCTTCATAGCAACAATACCTAGCATTATAGTGGCATGTCATGGAGTACATACATATAAACACACATGAAGAAAAATGGAAAGTTAGTCATTAAATGCATAAGTAACACTTTGGTATTCAATATTTATCCATCTCTGATCAGACTGATAATAAGATTTCTTTATAGTCATTCAATGTATACTATTAATTTTGAGTAGGAAGTAAAATAGTATCATAAGTTACAACAACGTTACAAAAAAACTTTAGATAGATCCATATAAATTACATAACACAGATATATGTAGTGAAGCTGGTCATTTAAAATATATATTCTCTTTTACAATATGGTCTTTTTGATCGTTTGTGAATCTTTGTAAGACCGTTTGAAGTAATATAGCATAAGTTATAAGCACTTTTCATTTGTAAAATCAATGACATGGTAACCCTGATATTTTGAAAAATATTTGAGAGGAACAACATAGCTGTCGTGACGTTTTGTTAAATTACCAACAAACAACGAGGTTATAAGAGAAATATAATAATACAAAATCCAACTCCGTATCTAGCAAAACATAGGACTACTCTTTTGACAATCCTCAATTCTACTCTGTGTCCAATAAGGACTTATACCTATAAATATTTAAAAATCTTAACTATTACTGTTCATCTTAATACTAAGATTGTGTATCCACGATTTATAATGAATAATTATGAAATTTGACAACAATTAAAACTTACGCACAAATCAAATCTCTGAATTAACTATTTAGATTAATTGTTGTAGATTTACTTCGTATAAATTTATTTTTTGAAAAATGTTTAAACTTTTTTGAAATCAAATACATCATTATTGTTTCTTTTACAATGTTAATTTAATTGAAATCTTCATTTTAAAAGTAATATATTTTCTGTTGTTATATATTCAAAATTTATAAAGGCATCATTTTATTTTTTGACAACAAGTTTTTTTACACAAAAAAAAAAAAACTTGACAACAAATTTTAAGTCAGGGGGAGGGGCCATAATCGTGGGCCTGCTTCCTCCTACTAATGTTGCAGAATAACTGCCGTAAATAAAATTCAATGCATTTTTAACAGACATTAACAAACTACAAAAACAAAATAACTAATTTTTAGTAAATATGTACCAATCACGGTTCATAAACGAATTCCTTTGGTAAATAAAATATGTTACCTTTAGAAGTATGAAGGAAATTTTATAAGGAAAACCTATGAATGAAGAAACATTGTACTGAATTTACATAATGTCAATGTTTTGCTTGCGATCGGAAACTCTTTCCATATACTCATTTCATAATAAATTATATTTAGGAATATACATACGTATAATTTAATCATTACACACAAAGGGGAAGGGGAAAAAAACTAAATTTATTTTAAAAATTAAAAATTATTTTTTCTGCAAATTATTAATTATTGTTCTTCTAGTGTCTATCTAAATTTCAGATTTATAGCATTTCCACACAGCCCACACATGTTTGACTAAATGTCCACCAACTTAGAAATAGAGAGAAATAAAAACATTTTATGTAATACTTATTTCAGTATATTTTATATAATATCATTTTTATTGTTAAATGAAAGTAAATAGATTAAAATAAAGACTGTCTTACACTTAAAGTTGCTTAACAAATGTTTGTTGATATCAAAATTGATAAAAAAGAATATATTTCAATATTGTTTTTTCGTCTATCAAATAAAGAACTCAGACATAAGTAAAAATTTTGTATCTAGGAAAGAGCAGACTTCTTGTTTTTTGTAATTTATTAGATATAAATACAAAAACTAAAATATTTATTTTTATACATATACAAAGTTGTAGAACAGGATATAATCATTTAGAATTAATTATTGCCTCAATGCAGTACCGGAAATTAAATTTCATTGTAGGACCTTTCTTGTCTAAGTAATTCTTTTTTTAAAGTTACTTTTTTAATCATTAAATAATACGCTATACTCTAGATGTTACTAAAAATTCATTAAATTAATCTTTTACTAAATATAGTTTTATATTTTTCACTGATGAAAAAAATTATACTTTTGTTTGTTGATATGTTAATGTATATATTGTTGTGTAAGTCGTAATTTAGGACTGAAGACTGCAGTACCGTCCATTTTACTCTCATCCGGTTCAGTTCAGTCCTAAAAACTAATAAAGTTTGGTGCTTGATGCCTTACATATATAACGACTGAAAAATACTAATTGTATTTTTTACATATGTGTCCGTCAACATAAACGCAACCTAGGATAATTGTTCTAAAAATAGAGTCTTGATTACAAATTGATTATTCATATTTTCATTTTTTTGTAGTTTCATCAATACATTATTTCAATTAAGAATTTGGAGATATCACAATTTGTACATACAGCTGGTGATACTTTTATTTCAGATATAGTAAAAATAAAAAATAGGTTCCTTTTTTAAAGGGCATATCAGAACTAAACAAAGTTTTGTCATATGTATCAAATAAAGACTCCAAACTATAATTAATATTTTTACTTATCCTAGAAATCTGATTATAAGGAAACAATGGAACGTTTATATTTATAAATAAATTTGGATTTATAAATTTTGTTGAATGTTGTTTATGATTGCTTTTGTGTTAACATACCACATATATATTAAATAATTTCTCTTTCTTATTTTTTTTTTCAATATATACATATTTTTTATTCTTTCAGAGCAATGCTCCCAGGTAAACTTGAGTGGTGGTGTTTTTATTTATAACTTTTTTGGTTCGCTTACCTTTGATGTGAATTTATTTATATTTTAATGTACCTAAATATACATATACCCATACATTATTAATCCTAAACTGTAAACAAAATTTGACAATAATAACTTTAGAAATATACCCATGGTACTATGTTAAATTAATTTACTTATTCCTTATTTTTCTTTAAAATGCTTAATTAATTTGAAAGGCTGATCGCTAGAAAAAGTTTTCAATTAGAAAAATAAAATAAAATATTATTACTATTTTGTTTTATGCATACATGACATTGCTTTACTCAACATGAATATAACGACTACTCAATGTTTCATCGAATTAATTTACCAAATTCATGGATTGACAAATTATGGTGATACTCTAACTTACGTTGTAAGTAAACGATATATAATTTATTATAAAATATTTAACAATAATGATTGTAACTTTGAATACTTATATTAATTCCCTTCATATTTCAAGAATTTTATCAAACAGAAATATGTCCTTAACTGAATAAGACATCTCTTTCTCTCTGTCCAATTCCATTTTTTGTATTTTGGAGTAAATAAATAATCAAAACATAGCAAATTATTCTTTGAAACCTCAAAAGTTAACTCAAGATTTGTTATTATCTTAGGAAATAATAAAATATCTTCCCAAAAAATTGAATAGAGGAAGTATAGTGATGGATGAAGAATTAAGATGGAATGTGGAATAAAAATAATCGAAGGATGTTTGAGTGGATCAACATGAAATAAGGAAGAATAAAGATAATTATATATATCTAAACATTATCATTGTGATAAATTTTGGTTTCTTTAAGCTCCAAAAACTCTTAATCTCATTTCATTGTCATATATCTAATAATTTATAAGTTTGTTTTTATTAACAAACACTACGGATTGCAATTTTTTTTACAACCAATGAGTAACCCCTCTACTACTAATAGAAGGATTTTTTTACATCATCCATGCATTTATTTTTCCACCACCCAATGATAAAGGCATCATAATACCCATAAACTTGAACATAACATTTAAAATATAAAAACCCAAATTCACAGATAGTTAATTCCATTTATATAAAAAAACGTAATTACTTGTAACAGTACATATTTTATGTTGTAAAATTACCCCAAAAAAAGAAATATTATTTTTACTGGATTTAAAAAGTATTAAGCTCAATTTTTTATGTTACGTATATGGACTTAGAAGCATAACTCCAGTAAACTAAGTACTTATTAAACTCATCGACTACTTCATTGTAAATATTTTAATACTTAAGATTTGAATCATTTAAGTAGTTTTTATATGCAAATCTATTTGTTAATATATTGTGTGGTGAAAAATGTCTAGACAGCTTTTTTCTGCCTCCTCTTCATAAATCAATTTTTAAAGAATTAATTTTGGATTTAATGGTGCTCATTTTTTTAAAAACACATTCAATGTAATTATTGCGGAGTTAATTAATTACTACTCTTATAATTATTTAATGTTACATAGAAATTAAATGCCTTGACCTCTATGCTTGAACAATTTCATTTTTTGTAAATCTAGTTGACCAAGTACACTTTTGTTCTTTTAGTCATCAGTTGCAATGTATGTATTGTATAGGGCTAAAAGTCAGTTACTCACTGGTTTTTTTTAAAGACAGAAAAAGAATATTCATTAATATTAAAAAAAAGAAATATTTTAAATAATTTACCTTATTTGTCAAGTTATTATATTTATACCTCACTAACCATTAATTCTAATATTTAAAAACTTAACTTCTGAGTAGTAATGTTATTTTCTATGAAAAACTTTCTTGTTAAATAAATAAAACACCCAAATGAAATTATAACTGTAGTCGTCATTTATGTTGTACAGGTAAAATTCTATCCCCAAATTTTTTAAACCAAAGTAATTTACCATTTCCTTTAAAACAATAATTAAAAAAGACATGAGGGGAAGATTGAGAGAAAACAAACAACATACAAAGTTTTGATAAATGCTTCGTATTATTAAGTAAATTTTAACTCTAGTCCAAGACAAAAAGAGCAAATGAATCGTACTATATTTGTAAGATATAAATGTTAATGCTAAAATAATATGGACAAAAAAATATAATAATTAATTATTTTAAACTTAAAAAGAGTTATAGCAATGATCTTTTTCCCTTATTAAAACTTATAGCCTTTCAATTATCTCTTATTTAACTCCATTAGCAGATCAACTCTACACATAAGTACTTATGCAACAAAGGAATAATAGTAATTTTCATTTCCAAGTATTTACCCCCGTTCCTTCTTAAACAAATGACTTAAAAATAACAAGTTGAGTAGACTATCATATCAAAATTAGTAAATTAATTTTTTATTTTCCATATTCCTGTAACAGTATGGGTTACATTCCTTTAACATAGAAATCCTATAAATATTTTCATATTTTTAAAACTTAATTACAGATATGAAATAAAATGACTGTTTATTTTTTAAGTGCTTTTATTTTGTAGTACTGCAAATCGTTACTTAAATTCTAAACCTGTTATAATTTATTTAAAATATAGATGACGAAGATTTTGATATTTATATCTTTAGAAGGAATCTCTTAAGACCGAACTCTATTTTAACACAAAACTACGATATTCTGAATAAACATTCGTTAAAAGTATAAATATACATTTATTGAAATATTTTATTGTACATATCAACGGATTTAAGTCGCTATGTAAATTAAATCCTTGTTTTTATTTGATCGATGTTTGAGTATGTGCTCCAAAAGTATCAACTCCATATTAACAAAAAAATAAGTTAATAACTCACTCCTTTACAAATCAAGAAAAAATCATAACATTTTCTTTATTCCCTGTCCATCCAGTATTTTATTAATGTAAAAGATATCTGCGAGGCTTTTTATAATCTGACCTCGATACCAGTAGCCAAGGAAGTCAACAGTTAAATCTGTGTGTCTGAGCTCTCTTAATCAAAAATTTAGGCCGTCATTTACGACGATGATGGCTTCTAGGAGTGGCAGATAGCCTAGCACCCGTTGTAGTACTATCATGGCGCCCGTGTGCTTGATGACAGTAGCTTTAATATCCTGGATGTTTGTATGACTGGCACTACAGGCCCCTCGATACACACCCAAAAGGTGTAGTAGGGGGGGGGCAAAGTGTCAAAAAAGGTAGAAACAAACTCAAAAGAATCAGTCAAAAATATTTCAAAATAGTCTTACAACGGAGAAGATTGGTTTCTTTCCACCCTACAAGGCTCTTTCCGACCATTTTTTTGATATCTCTCTGGACAGTCCGGTGTGACCCCACAAGATCTCTTGCATGGAACGTCACAGAATTGAGGGGGTTGGCCTCGGCTGTTTTCTTCGACTCCTTCGGGCCCAGTTTGGGCTTTTTGAAAGAGCCCCTCTTCCTTTCCAAAGTTTTGAACTTGCTGAATGCGTAAATGGTGGTCCTGGAGACGCCGAACTACTTGGAGAGCACAAATGGAAATTCGTCAATCACGTATAAATGGCATTTTATTGACTTGTGTCTAAGCTAGAAAGTTTAAGTTTGTTCCATTTTGTACTTAACTATTTATACTTGAATACATCGAAATATGAATTAATGTCAATCACTCAAGTTACATCTAATTATTGAATTAGTAATTCTTCAGATTTCAATGTACATTCTTCATATAAAGGTCTCTAATCTGAATTAAATATTTACTTAACATTGGTATATCGATAGTCATTGTGTTTATTGATTACTTTAATTATATTTAAATTAACTTATAAAATTCAATGAGGCTAGCTTGACCTTTTGCCTAGGGTTTTGAAAATCTTTTTTATTATTGTTATTTGATACCGAATGTCTTTTTGTAATATTCTTGCATTAATATCAATTTTCTTGCGTTTTAAAATTAAACATCTATTTTGTAAAATTTCAGATTTTCTATGATGAAGCGAAAGGCGAGTATTCGTAATAGGAAAAAAATACTGAGAAAATTAGTCAAGTATCAATTTACGTTCTTTTTGGATGGAGGAATTGAAAAGTGATAATGTGCCATATGCAGACAAAATTACTTCAGTTGAACCGATGAAGCCCAAAAATGAAACCCCATTTGGACACTTAACATCCTTATAGTGCAATCAAGGATGTCCATTATTTAGGAGCAATAATGGTGTAAAAAAACAGGTTTATTTTTTGCTGCAAGTACCAACTTCACAATATGGCAGCTATTGAAGCATCTTATTTGGTGGCTCTCATAATCGCTAGAGCTAAGAAACCTCACATTGTCGCCAAAGAGAAGCTGCTGCCAGCAATCTAAAATATTTTTTTAGTAATGATCAAAACTGAATACGTTAACAAATTGAAAAATAAATCAGGTTAAGTACATAGTCTAGTACAAGTTAGCTGCAAAAATGAAGTAACGAAGGATCTACCAACCTAAATTTTATCCTTTTGGTCACTAAAATCTTGTCAATTTTTTGTTTATTTATTGATAAAGTGTCGATAAATTAATACTCAATATACAAATGTGCAGTCAAGTTTTAAATTTCAAATGCAATTATTTATGAAATGAGAATATTATATTATTTCACCTCCAATTTAATTTTGACTAATATTAAAAAATAATCAATCATGATATATTTTTTTATAGTATCTTATGTTATTTCTAATCAATAGCTTGTAAATTAAGTTTTGATTTATATGTGTATACTACTATGTACCTAGCATGTATATATATATATGTATACAAAATATACTTTAAAATTTAATTCAAACTTGTATGTATATATTTTCCATACTCATAGGAAAATCCCCATTTTATTATTGGAAAAATTTCAAAAGATATGAAAAACACAAAATGAGAAAAAGTGTGTTTTTATAAACAAATATACTTTTTTATTTACCCTGTGAAGAAGAAGGAAAAAAACTCAGGTAAATTTTTTTTTTTAACAAATGATGCTCGTCTTAAAATTATCTTTCTTATTATTATTTTCAATGGAAATTGTCTATGTATGTTTCTACCATGATCATTATCATTAAATACATTAGAAAATGAATAAATGAGCTTATGATGTCTGTACAGCACCCAGAAGTTGAATTCACTATTAAATCTGCGGTTAGGTTTTTGATGATCAGTAATTGGTAGTTGTTTTTGTTGATGTGTTCCAGTCATTTCAGGAAAAATACAGTTTTGGAAAGTTGATATATGAATGTTTTGATCCAAAGAAAAATCTTGTTTCTTACAAAACATCATTTTCGTCAAACTTCTTTTTTTCCAAAGAAAGTTAACTCCTTTGTAGAAGGTAAAAGGAATCGGGTTTGGCATTTTGAATAATCAGTAATACATTGCAAAAAGTTGACCTTGAATGGTCAAGAGGCATACTTATTACGCTGCTTCAAGATATTCAAATGCCTTTAGATTTAATAACTCGGCAGTATATATAGCGGTGAAGAATGTACAGTATTTTCCAGAGAACTAACTTTTTAAAGTACATATAAGTTTTTAATTGTTCATTATGGCCTTTAATAGGAATAAAATGGGGCAATGATCTGTTCCCATTTTTAGATATATGAATTTAGCCCATGATTCCCAAATATTTAATCACTTCAAAAAAATATCGCATTACTGTTGTTTTGTTTTTTTAAGCGGGGGGCTGGAAGCACATACTTTTATCCAAATATTCGGGTCTACCTGTTTTTTAACACTTTTTATAAGGAAAAACATTTTTTTTTGAATTTTGGATGACGTTTATTGAATGATGATTTTTTGAAGAACTTGATAATTTAGCAGAGTACTAGACGATGAACCACGTAGTCCCAGTATAGGAACCAGTACTTCTATCAATAATCATGAATTGAATGTGAAAACAGGAGTAGTCTAACAAGAGCTTGTGATCTTCGAACACGACTCTGAAACAATTTATGATGAAGTAACACTGAGTTATTAGGTTACTTTATTAATTATAATACATATTATGATATTTAAATAATGTTTGAAAAAATAATAAAGAATAATTGGTTGGTATCTTTCTTGCTTTAGTGAAGACGCACTATCTTATATTTTAGTTACATATTAAACTTATCAAAATCAAGATATAATTAAATAATATGTTGTACATATGCCTTAGCTTCACGACATCTTCAAAAAACAATGCCCTAGTTGAATATGACGAATAAAATCCAAATCCAAATGTGTTTGCCAACCAAGTTTGCAGCCTTTAAAGTACTGATACCGGCACGGAAGAGATCACACACACATGGTCACTTTTGTTGTTGCTCCGAGATAAAGGATAAATCAAAACTTGCTTATTTATTTTGCTATGGTCCTTTGGTTACATAATTAAACTTTATAGTAAAAAAATCCCGAGGATACAACTATTATTAAATGTTACGCCATGTTTTGGATTCCAACTTAATATACTATTCAGAATCAGCTGAATATTAACTTTGTTGTGATTATTCTTTTTTTGTAAATTGACATGGTATGTCTCTTTTATACAAAAACATTGTTATACCTATTAATATATTATTGAGCCAAATATTTTTCATAGGGCAGCTTTTGCGTCCAATTTTGTAATATTCTTTAAATTTTAGACAAGAAGTGTAGTCAAAGTTGTTGGACCAATACATAGGAACTAATGGATGTATCATGCCAGAAATATGACAAAAACTGTTCCTTGTATAATTATTTTATGTATGTAACATTTATTAAAATGAAAAAGTTTTGAAAAAAACAACATTTTAAAATAAACAATTGATAAAATTGATTTATAGAATATTAGATTGGTCTTCCAAATTACACGTAATTTTCAGGTAACTATGAATTTTCTTTAGAAAAAAATGACATCGCAATTTCAAAATAAAATGGAATAATGCACCTTTTCCTTGTTGGAGTCTTTTATTCTTCTATTTAACGACTATGAACATTTGACTCATTGCCATTGCAAAGGAGTATTAAAAATATGATTGCAAGTAATATATTTTTTTTTGTTATTAGACTATATACACTATATAGACATATGGGAATAGAGAGTTCACACGAAAGAAGAAAACTTCTTGAGTATATAGAGAAAAAAAATCTATTTTTTGCAATTTATGGAGTGGAAAATGCAATAATAGTTTGCTTAAACTAACTATTGTAAAAGGAAAGTTTCTTCTTATTAAACAACAAAGTAAAACGTGTGAGTGTGAATCTGTTATTATTATTATTATTTTTTTTTTTTTAACTTCTTCTTAAAAGTTTATGAAAAAAATAATACTTCCGCCCACATAGGTTCTCTTTTTGGCAAGGGGTAAAAATTAAATGAAATGTCAAATATACAGAGACGACGCTGATTATGCATTTATTAAAAAATGAATTTTTTTTGGAGATGGAAGAGGTGACAAAATATACAAACTTATTCATTTTTGGATATATATTTTCAATTTTTAGATGACTTAATATCTATAAGTGAAGTGAATATTCTAATAACATATTATTATAATTTAATAAAGAAATAGACTCGGTAAATAATTGTCAGAAGATAATCCATAAGTTAGCCATGTTTATTTTCAAGCTAACTGTCAGCCTTTCTGCCTACTCTAGCTATTTATTAGTGTTCTGAACATTTAGTTTTTGAAAAAAGTCGAATCAAATCTGGATTAACTATGTATATTGTAAATGTTTTAACAGTTGGTGATAATAACGTAGGTAATTGGCAAACTATCATATAATTTCCTGCTTTATTCTATATATTTTTTTTGAAAATGAGAGAGGTTGATTGAAGTCATGAAGATTGTAATAACTATACACTATGTCTCAAAATAAATGGTACGTTGATTAATCAGCCTATTTGTCTCTTGTTAATTCGAACAAATATACTTGTATAAAAAGTTTCAAAAGTACACAAAAAAGCCGGATTTAAATGCAACAACTGTTTATAACGACGTATGCCAGCAGTACAACTCATTTGTAGTTCAAAAGAAGAGATGAAAATATTAAAGTCTGATTATTATGAGTTGGAGGTCAGATCAGAGGCTGTTGGTAGAATAAAGTATGGATCATCAATCAAAAAGGTTGGTTGTGAAATGAATATACTATACAAAACTGTTCGGAAGTGGTGGATTAGGTCAAAGAAAAGTGATAGCCTAAGAGACAAGACAGGAAAGGGACAGAAGAAAATTCTTAGCACCAAAGCAAACAAATTATTTCTAAATCTTTAGGGAAAATGCATTAAAGAAGCAGAAAATTGGCTTGAGATCGGCTCCAAGGACACTGTTAACAGATATATAAGCAAAACTTTTGGTTGCAAGTCCTTCAAAAGATAACAAATTCCCAGATTGACTCAAAAAATCATTCATGATATTTATGAATTCGCAAAAAGGGTCAGGAAACTGTCTCCTGATGACTGGAAAACTGTTATCTTTTAGCGACAAGTCACCATTTGCCATTTTTGGATGCCAAAAAAGTAGGTATATCAAATTTGAGCAAGAGATCGGAAAAATGTTTAGCCCGTTGTTACTGTTAAGAAATCTCAAAAAATCCAAGTCTGGGGAGGAATATCCGCTTCTGGGCTCTCTAACCTTCACATAATGCCTAAGAGCTTTCACCTGACAGCTCGTAGTATTGTCTTAGATATATTGGAAGGTTTCTTGAACCAATTTTGGCCAGAACAGAATCTACTGGTCTAATTTCATCAAGACAACTGATTCACAGGAGATTATATGTCATTTTTCGATACGATGGTACACCTGCACACACTGCTGCCATGACTGATTCATGGCTCAAAAACCAAAATCTTCAGTTATGGGGTAAGGGGGTGTGGCCAGGAAACAGCCCAGATATCAACACAATTGAAAATATTTGGTTAATTTTGAGAGACAGGCTTGACAGTCTGCCTTCTGCTCTTCGAAAATTGAAAGAGTTGGCGAAAATTCTAAAGAGAGAGTCGACCAGCAATCCTCTGGAGACTCTTCAATATATAATTAGTTATATGACCTGCTTGTATAGATGCTATATTTCGTAGCAAAGGATCTAAGATTGTAAGCTAAATAGAAATATATGTTTTTTGCACTGAATCATTTGTGTGTATTAATCAACCATTTATTTTGAGACATAGTGCATAATTACCTAATATGCTCATAAAAACTTAAGATGCCGAAGATCACTATCACAAACCATGTGAGCTGGGTCCCTTTTTATATAAGATGAAAAATGAATGGAATTTTTCCTTGCAAACCGCTCTTCAAATTTGTTTTATACAATTTTCGTAATAGTAACATAATGAAATGTTCCTATGTTGTTGTATAGAGTTTTCTTCGAAAACAAAAATCATAGACATATATATTATTCCAGTTGAATTGGATTTTCTTAAAATTAGGCAAAAGTTTTTAGTAAATCAATATTTTTTGCAAAAAGCTCTACAACTTTTATAAAATATTTAAATTGCATTTCCTCTTTCAATCCCCTTGGTCCAGCTTAAACATCATGAAATTGACCTATTTAATATATTTAAAATAAAGCCATTGTCGTCGTATATTGTATATAATTACTGTTTTAAATAATATATTTATATAAGATTATGTTTTAATAAATTGATAATTTTTTTGATAAATGATACGGTTAATAAAAAAGAAAAATTATTTATCCTTCTATTCAAATCAATATTCAAAAAGAAGACCCATATCCAAAATTTGGCATATAAGACACACCAAAATCTCTGAAGCAAACAAAATCAATCAGGTGACTTGAATCGAAAAGTAACTACAAGTGACATCCCTAATATTTGTACATATGTAGGCATATGTAAAGCTACGAAGGTCCATTATTAATTCTATTTTTTTAGAAATGAAGTATGCCAAACTAATTATGAAGAAAAGTAAAGAAAAAAGTACGAAAAACTATGCACTTTTATCTCCAAATTAAAATAATAAATTTGTGCCAATTCTATTTTTATTACGCTGATGATGTAGATAATTTATGTGCAAGTAATTATCAAGATACTTACTACTACATAGAAATGAACTATGTTTCATTTTCTATATAAGCAAAGTTTATTTGATCTTATAAATTGTTTCAGTTTGATTAGGTAGTTTATTGTGTTGTATTAACAACAATAGATTATGTTAAATAGATTATACGTTTGTGCACTAGAGTGAAACTGATGTTTATAGTTTATCCAAGTTTTTTTTTTCTTGTTTTTTTTTTTTTTTTGCAACAGTATATGGACATAATGAACTTTTTACCTTTAGTACAAAGCCGATGTATTTTCAGAAAAATTAACCAAAAATAAAACACATTAATATAATTTTTTGGATTTTTAGATTTATTTTATTATTTTTTTTGGAAATTTTAATATTAAAATACAGAAAATATGAAAATCATTTTTTGATAAAAAGTGAAATAGAATAAAGTTTCAATAAATTTCGTCATATTTATGCCATAGCCTGTTTGCAATATATATATATATAAATGTTTCGATATGTTTAATCATAAACCGTTAGTAACAAGAAAACATAAGCTCTCTAGCTTATGTACAAGTCGAGATAATGAAACTGGAACGTGATTGGTGAATTTCCATTCTCATACTACTAGCAGTTGGACATCTCTGGGATCTGTTTTCACCGTCAGCAAGTCCAAAACGTTGGAGAGAAAGAAGGGATCTATTAAAAGGCCAACCTGGACCAGGAGGAGTTAAAAAAACAGCTCAGACCAGTCTTCTCAAGTCAATTCAGGCCCATGCAAAATATTTTGGAGTTTCACAACAAACTGTCCAGAGATTTATTATAAAAAAGTGAGTAAAAAGAGCCTTGTGGGGGTAGAGAGGACACTTTTTCACCAGCAATAAAAGAATCCCATATATTTCGTTTGAGTCTTTTGAGTTATTTTGAACACTTAATTGATATTGATGCTAACCCCCTTGAGTACATCTTTAGAATATAATCTGGAAGGGAAGACCTGAGTGTCAAAACACCGACTCCCTACAAGCCATGATCAGCCAGCACTGGGACACCTTAGACAGAGGACTACATCGGCAGCTTGTGTCAGGCCTTCCACCGCCAGGAAGCCAGAATTGCTGCTAAGCCTGGCTATATTAATGATTAAGATAACTCAGATACACTTCTATTTGAAATATTAATTTTGTTGAAATTACATTGTTAATACATAAATTTTATCTTATTGAAGTTTAAAATTCGAACGCTTGAGATTTTAGTGAACCACTCGGTGGTTTACATTTTATCTACGAATTTGAAACTCGTTTCTTTTAAATCTCTCCATATCTGATAAAAAAGTACAAAGCTTCATATCCAAAACCAACTTATTAACTTAAATTTTTTTATATTACATTAATATATATAAATATTTATAATATAGATCACTGATTAGAGTTATAGATCTTCAGAATTTACAAACAAACATCTCTATAGGCCTCTGGAAAATAAACCTGCCGGAGAATAAGTTTAAATATATATACATTAATTGGAATATGAGTAAATTTGCAAACAATTGTTGCAATTCACCTCTCTGTACCTGGAAGAGTCACAATAATTAAAATATCATCTCAGAGAGTAAGTTTTGAACTTTTATTTAGTTATATCAACTATTGGCAAACCACCTCAACGGTTGAATGATATAGCCTATTGTAAAAAAAAATTTTAATGCTGACTGCTATGTAAGAAGTAAATAATTACTTTAGTCCTCAAATCAGTTATATGTCTAATATCTCAAAAAAATGTTAAAAAAATTATCAATTTTTTTCACAATAATTTGTAATTAATTTAACATTCGTGATGATACTTTCTGGCCATATATATTTAGATGTTTGATAAAGTAGCTTTTTACAACCCCACTGTGTTGCAACTATCTCCGACTTCCCTTAAATACATAAGTATGTATTGCTTACATCCACAACCACTATGATTGTCCATAAAATACAATGATAAGCATTTTTTATATTTCTTCTATCTCATTGCTTGATTAACTTAATTATTCTTTGGTAGTTTTGCTTTTCCTTGTTCTTTCTCAATATTTTTTTTATAAAAACAGAGGGAAACATTATAAAATTTATATAAGGCAATAAATCTAAAATATGACTTTAACTTTTGGTTTCATTATTCATTTATAATTAAACTTGTACATACATAGTTAGAATTGTATTATTTTTTTATTACCTCGTTGATTATACAAATCTAACGTATTCTTTAGACATAGTAGCACATGATGGTTCTTCTTTAATAATAAAAAAACTGGAGTACATAGATAATAATATGGAGAAAAAGATGATAAGCATTTATTCTCTTCATTCCTCATCAACCATTCCTTATTTCCATTCAAATCCTAACTAAAGTACATTTTTATACTATTTTGGATATTTTAGCTATCTATTAAAATCTATTTCCCCAGTACTTATAATTAGAGGTGTAGAAAATATCACGATACAAGTTAAGGATAAGTTAAGTATAAGGATGTAAATCGAAATCATTTTTCATATAAAAGAAAAGGAAACCCGAATATTAAAGAAGTATTCCTAACATGATCGAGCTTTACGGGAAGCAGCTTAGCTGTTGTGAGGTATTTTTGGTTTCATGTAAAATACTACTAGAGATAGGAAATTAACTCAAGTTCAACTCCTTATCAAACAAGAACAGTGGAAGAAATTATTTGGTTTTCGATCCTCTATTTTATTCTGAATTTAACAAAGACTTTTTCTTTATTAAAATAATAATAATAAACGCTTTAGAAAATACAAGCAAAACTGTTAAAATTGCCTATTACAAAAAAGTTCACACTCTAAAAAATGCTTAGAATTTACAATACTGGTCATAATAGCAAACCGATAAGGAGATCATGCCGTTTCTTGTTTTCTTTTATTTTTATGTAGAGGCAAGTCAAATTTTATACAACTTTAGGTAGAGACAAATCTTTTGAAACAAATAGTGATAAGCACCCTCAATTTTGTAACTTAACAAATATAAATCTCAGGAATATAACAAGATGAAAACTATCGGTCACTCAACGCAAAGGCTACGATAAATTAAATTTACTTTCTACATTCAAATCTCCCTTGCCTGTTATAAAAAATTATGAGTGTTATTTTTGTCTTTATATATCTTGAAAAATATGAACTAAAACAAGTATTGGATTTTTTTTCAATGACAAACATATACATTTTTTTAACTTTCCAAAACTGTTAATTAATTAATTTTTGAAGAGATAACATACAAGTATGGAGTATTAAATAATCACTAATTTGTGTGCTTATGAATGACGGAGAGCTTCTTTGGGAGTTATATGGGTAAGTCCATGTAGGACTCAAAGTACAATTGAAAATTGACATATGAGTAATTTCTGCATTTGCCCTTGCTACAAATGGAGCGGGATTTGTTCTCATAACTACTTACATTTAATCTATTATAACGTCTTGACAAGCTAAGCTGTTTTCCTTCAAAATATTATTCACATTGACTATGTTAATTTTTGGTTGTTTTTTTTGTACATATTTTATGCAACTCTACGTATTAAATAATTTTTTAACATTATACATACAGGGAGCGGGGATCAAATTGTCGCCAAAATATTTTTCTACAAAAAACAATATACATTTTTTAACTTTTTTATAGAAAATTAATACTATGACGAGCATATAGGTATAAAGTAGCCATTCATTTGATATAATCACCGTTGACATCAATAACGGCATCAATAAGGCCTCTGAACCGGTCGCAGGCTCTTCTGACCATCATATTGTCCATGTTGCCGAATACCTCCTTCATGGAGTCCATCAGGCTGGCCTTGGTGCTATGGGGATGTCTGTTGGTATGTTTCTTGACATAGCCCCAGACAAAATAGTCTGGGGATTAAGGTCGGTAGAGTTAGGAGGCAACAAATCCTTGGTTACGACGTCATAACAGTTCTCGGTTAACCACTGCATGGAGATTTTGGACACATGGCAGGGTGCTAAGTCCCTTATTGTTTTTTCATGGCAGCCCAGATCCCTCACCATGGCCTTTATGGACCTTGTAGGGTCATCCTCAACCATCTTCTTCACCTTGTCGACAAAGTCGGTGTCCCTGACCTTCCTGTCGGCGCCCTCCTCCTTGGGTGCCCTGTTTATGGTGGCATCAACATCCCAGGTGTCCTCTAGCTTCTTACGCATACGTTGAACAGTCGGTAAATTCACTCCAAAGGTTGAAGCAATCGTTGAATTGGAGATTTTACCTCCATTATTAACCAATGCCATGACTACGGCGGACCTCGAAAGCTCCTCGTTCCACTTATAGCTCTTTATCTCTTCATATGATAACGGCATGATGCTAACTGAACTACGTATCGTCAGCTGACAAGAATAGCTTTCCTATTTGGTAACCGGTTTTTTATTTGATAATGTCGTCTTCAAGTTATCAAGGTTTAAAGTATGCGACAATCTGATCCCTGCTCCCTGTATTCTATATCTTTGTACTTACAATCTAAAATAGTAGTTCGAGAATATGATATTAAATTAGTAATGTTTTGAATTTATGTTACATTCTAAATTATTATTAAACCAGTCAAAATTTCTTGCAGAATAATACATATCTTAATCTTCATACATCAAACACTTTTATATCCATTTTAGTTTAGAAAATGAAGAAAAATAAATTATAAAAACATCTTTTAAAACTTGGTTTTAATTTTAAAAAACTATGAATTACTCAGAATCTAATAAAGTATCACCAAACCCCCCTTCCTTATCCCCATTTTAAAAAAATGAATACAGTCCAAAGCATTTGATAAATTACAAATATATCTAGAAGATGGAGAAAAAATATGATATACATACAAAATATAAAAAGATATTTCCGTCTCTAAGGAAGTAACAGAATGTACAAATTTTATAAAATACATCAAATTGATGTACTTTAATAAGTCAACGGATATATTTTTCATGTCATATTATATTATATGTATATAAACCAATTGAAATTGATAATATTGAAATGTCTCAAATCAAAAAGTAAATATATCAATACTATTTTAACTTGTTTGTTAGACTATAGTGATTATTTTTAATTATTATATAATTAACAGGTTTTTTTAAAATAATAGACTGATTAAAAATCTTCGAAAATCAGATTAAGATATAATTAACCTGGAAAAAATAAAGGGAATTTTAATTATGGCGAATAGTCCAATCCGGATAAAATGAAATAAAATTATATACGTGTTGCTTATTTAAAAAGAATTGAATCAAAATCAAGCATTGGTGAAAAGTTTTTTTTTTTTTGTTTACATATACACAATGTGTGAAGATAAAATCGGCACTTACATGCATCAGCGATTTTTTGATGATGCAATTGTCTATTAGCATCTTTGTTCTTGCAGCAGAAACAATGTTAGATAAACAAAAATTTTTGAAGTTTTGGGCAACATCACGAAACTGCTTAAGATATGATTAAGATTGAATTGAAAGAAGAGGAACGGTCAAGTGCTTTGACAATGATTTTATCTAAAGGTACTGCCTTGGATTCAGCGAATTGCTGGAGATAGGTCTAGGGTATGATAACAAGACTCAGCACCTTGACATGTCTCAGGCAGCTTACTGAAGTGGTTGAGTTAGCACTGCTATGAGTTCATATAGGTAAAATGGAAATATGGTCTCCAGTAGTCAGGATATAAATCCAATGGATAATTTTTTTTAGAGCTACGTTAAATTTAATACAAATCTAACATCTAAGGCCATCTTGGAATCTTTGATCACAACCATCAAGAAAACAATGACCGACATGCCAAGAAACAAACTCGTATACGTCTGATCCTCCTTCCGGTAAGGCTGTGATTGATGTTAGAGCTAATACATCAAATGAGCTCTTATAAGTTTATATTTATAGTAAATCCGCCGAAGATTTTTGAAAGAGGGCGCTTATTTAATCTTAACGCCATTTATACACACGTACAAACATCTAAATATTCCATATATATATTTCGTTCAATTAAGAGCTCTACATTTAAATTATTCTATACAACTTCTCATTTTTTTTTTAAATATTTAAGTATTCATTGTATGGGTATTTACTCCTCTCGATTATTAACCAGCAAAAGGAACAATTTTAATTTGGCGGACGTGGAAGATAATTGGGAAATACAAGTAGTTGGACAAATTATATCGTAATCATTTCTTTTTAGAGTATATGAAGGGACTTAAATTTTTTCGTTTGTTCTTCACAATTTTTACCATTGAATAAATCATCAGTCTTATCTAAACCCTTTACGCCCTGAATTAAACTTTAAATAGAAATATATTTTTTTAAACGATTTAAATACAAATATAAATAAATTCATATTTAACTATATATTCATGACAGTCCGGAAAAATTAACCATGATAAAAGTAAAAATTATTATGTGTTACCGTAGATGTGGCTAAAAAGTCCCACCGCTGAAAACTGGTGCATTTGTCTTAATCTCAATTTATAAGGTGTTTTAGTGACATAATGGATACATTCATAAATGTACATAATTATTTACAACTACTTATTGTATCAGGAATTTTTGTTAATTCAGTAAAATAAAACGGATGTCATGGAGAAGAAATGCACGTAAATGCACAAACAAAGATTTTTATTTTTTTTGACTAGAAATATTTGCACTTTTTTTTGATGCAACAGTAACTTAAAACATAAACAGAATCTTTTCTCTTCTAGCCTCGTTCTGTTTCTAAGATCTACTTCTTTATTTATTCTTGCTAACCATATGTATTTTTTATCGTATGACGAATTAATCACATATGGGCGTAAAGGGTTAACTTAAGCTTATAAAATTAGTAACGGTATCTCAAATACAAATTTAAAATTTAAAAAATATGTGATATTGTTTATTTTTAGTTTTGACTTTGTACATTAATAATATGTGTTAATCCTGTCAATTTAATTATTTACAAACTTTTTATGAGGTCTTGTGGTTTAATGAAAAATTACTCTTACGTAATAAATAATATTACAATTGTTTTTAATTATTCATCGTATTTCAATAAAAAAACTAATGTCAAACTACTATAAAATCATTACTCAAAATTAATTTGTTACATAAAACGATAGAAGTTTAATTCTCATACATTAATCATCAAAAATGAAATGAATTTTATTGTAAGTTTTTTATTAAGTCAAAAATTTGTTTCTGAGATAAAATATTTTCTTTCGGATTAAACTGACTGATTGATTTATGTGAAAATTTAAAACTCTATGTCAAAAAAATATTTTATCAATCGGAAGTAATTAACAGTGTACAACAAAGATTATCATATATTTATAAGTGTATGTATATGTTTTGTACAAGTTGCAATATCTGTACAAGTAGAATCTTGTACAAAATATACAAGTTACAATTTCTTCGTATCATTACGTTTTATTTAATTATGTCATAAGAAATGTAATTACCGACCCTTGATAGATAATACCATATTATTGTGATATATTTAAATGAAATAGTTATTATGCATTTAGAATTAATTTATAAATTAATTATTTTTTCTTTTCTTTTTTTCACCAAATACAGGCTATTTTCCTACTTGTAAAATATTTATGGATTTTTTGTTGAAAATGATTCAAAACTTTGTTGAAGGGAATAATTTTTTTTTTTTTCAACAATTATTATTGTAATTGTAAAAAATAAACCAAAAAAAGTATTTATTTCCTCATTTATTAGACGATTGTATATTTCAATTCCTCCTTTTATTTTAAAGCTATTCTATCCTAAAATTCAATGTCAGGTTTATTCTTTGAGTACCGTAACTATAAACATATGAATTTTTTCATATACTATGGAAAATTTGGGGTTGTTAATAGAAAAAGAACCCATTAATATATTGATCATCCATGTAATATTTTATAATTGCATTTCTTTATCACTTTAAGAAATATAACTTCTTAATTTAAAATTATTAATCTTATTATTTGTCTACAAATATCAACTTGTACAATTTATTTATACAAGTTACAGCATAAAATATAACTTATAAAGATTGAAACCCCAAAAATTTGTACTTATGTACAGAAAACGTTATTATTATAGAATCAAGAAAAAACAACTTGATTTTTTTATTATATTTAAATACTGTATTTAGCTATATTTTTATCACCTCATTTACTATCAATAACAGTCTTGACACACTGGTGAACATATTTACCCCTCTTTAAAATGAAGGCAATGTCCAGGGCGTACCACGCTGTCATGATATCAGCTCAAAGCAAATCTTAATTTGCATTAGAAGTGCGACAAGTATTCTACTCCAAGACAGCCTAACACAAAATCCAAGGTGTTCAGATCAAGGTTAGAGTAGGCCCACATAGATGACGGGTAGATGAAGTCATATTGTTAATGCTTACGTTTTGGTTCTTCTAGGATGTATGGAGCTGTGACAGACTTCTTGATGTTGTAAGCAGTCCTCATTGGGATTGCATACGAGTTTTTTTTTTCCCGGTAATTGTTCCAACAATCTTTACGCTTAGAGACATTGCATAAAAACAAAACTTTTTTTTTAGTTGTCGTTTGGTTACATAATGAAACCTCTTAATTTAAAATAACAGCAATAAAATTGGTTTTAAATACTATTTCATGTGTTGGATCCCCACTCTTTACATAATTAAATCATATGAGATGTGAGGTAAATATGAAGTACGTTTATTTATAATATTGAGCAAACTACTAATGAACGCCTTAAATTCTTTGAATGGTTCAAAATAATTCCCCCCTTCTTTTCCAGCACTACCAAGTATGTACATATACCTAAGTACAAATACTAAAATGCACAGTTGGATATGGGTATGTGTGTACGTATGTAAGAGTGGATAGCATGGGGCCTGGTTTTTTTCATCTCTCTTTTTATCCTTTCGTTTTTCAAATAATAAAAATAAAAAACCAATGAGTTATACCATCACCTTTTATAATACACATACATACATCAGATAGGGTGATACTGATGCCCCAACTTTGTCAAAACGAACTTTGCTTTCTTTTTGTACGGTCTATGAGACTAATGGACATAACTTCAATAAAATGTATAAATGTTTACCTGAAGCACAATGCCAATTACAACAATATAGAAAAAGTGAGAAAATACTTTATAGATCACACTTTCGGGTTTTTTAATGTGACTAATAATTTTTTTACTAAATATGTATTAAAGATCAAAATTTTATATCCTCCCCTAAAAATGTGCACATACAAAAATACAAACATATTATGTATGTAGAAATTATGCACAATTTATGCAGTAAATAAATATCAATATTTTTTAAAACATTAGTCCATTTTATAGTAATAAAAAGTAATTTTTCAAAAAAAGTAATGTTGAAACTTTCTCATTATTTTAAATGAAACTTAAAATTACATTTTCAAAACAAATAAAAATTGTTAGAGCACATTATAAATACCCAAAAATTAAATATTTATACTTTTTTGTAACTTTTTCCATAACCTCGTCGGCCTTGTGTTCAACGTAATCATTAGAATATGTCAATAAAAATATGTTTCATTCAAAGTACTAACAAACATTTTAAGCGTTATCTGTCTATACTTTATGAATTTGTTTGGGACGAGCCTCACCCTAACAAAGGGCTATATCCACTTACATGTAATAGCCTTCATCAGAATTTTTTTTATTGAATTCTAAAATGAAGGAAAAGAAGAGGAAAAGAAAAAAAGATTTCCTGTAGAGCAATAAAATAAAAACATTGCATGTATAGTATATTATACGAGTTGTATATGTTAGATACATACTACAATATTATAAGCCCAGACGAATTATACTTTTTGATGATTACACTTACCGCAAAGGTACCTAACTACTTAGGTTGGTAGCCTAGGTATGTAATAAGTATCTGGATGAGTAATAAAGAAGGATAATAAATTATGAGGGGGAAACTCAATTATTGTATAATTAATTCAGGGTAAGGAAGAAGTTATTTCTGATATTATGCTTTATATAGCCTACTTACCTAGTTATTGAATATCAATTCTTCAAAAATATAAATATATTCATACCTAGAGTGAAGACCCAAAACTTGAAGTAGAATAAATAAATTACAAAAACTTCGTTTTTATAGAATCAAAAAAGACAACTCAAAACCAATTTGTTATATGATAAAAGAATATATTTAACTATAAGTTTTATTCAATATGTCCTCCTCCACAAGTAAAAAGGTCCTCAACACGCCGACAAACAGATGAACTACTCTTGGCAATGAAGACTGTGACAATAGCGTACCATGCTGTCATGATGTTGGCTCGGAACGAATCCAAATTTTGTTGAGAGGTGCTGCAGAAATTCTTCTCCAAGACTCCCCCAACGGCAAACTCCAGGGGGTTGAGGTCAGGAGTGGAGGAGGGCCATATTAAGGCAGGTAAAATGTAAGCTGCAGAAGTTAACTTATTAGTGCTGTAGACTGTCCAAATGGAGATGTAAACGGAGTCTGTAGGCTTTTCAGTATCAAGGTGTGGAAGTGTTTACACACACATTGACTTTTTGTTGTTTCTCTGACATTTTTACAAATGGAGACATGGGATAAAAATTAAACTTGTTTATTTTTGTTTTAACTGAGTTTTAGGTTGTGTAATGACACCTCGGAGTTAAAAATAATGGACATAAAATTGTAATTTCATGGTACTGAAAGTTTTGGGTCCAATTCTGTAATATGTATTGTACAAGGTGGTCTTGAAATAATAAATAAAAGAAATATGGTATGTATAAGAATACTATTTTTTAATAGTTTTTTACAAGTTGTATATTTTCTTGCTTCAATTGATCAGTATCTCATTTAAAGTTTTCTGGGGTTAGAATCATCCACACTGACTTGCAGCTAGTACGCATAGCGTCTTCTGTAATTTATGCCCCCACAACCAAAGATAGGACAAATCAATATTTTTTGGGATTTGTTCGGATATTAAGACGTGAATATTAGAGTACATTTTGTGTACCCAAACTTTCAGATCCAGATATGAAACCAAAATAAGATGGATATTTGCCTCAGATCTTACTGGAAGTTATGAAAAAATCAAATAGTATCTGGATGAAGGTTACATTTTTACAGATTACGGAGGTCAAAACAATGAATACCCCAATGTTATGACCATTAGAACATAAAAATTATAGATATAATAGCATTGAAATAACTACACCATGCAACTGATTATTTAAATGTAGCTTTAAGTATGATTAAGGATCAATAGAGATGCCATGTTTGATATATTTAATATCTTTTTTTTAAAACTATGATTAAATTTAGAAATTACTTCCAACTTTTTAAAAACCGTAAAAGTTTGAGTTCTAGAAGTCAGTTTATGTCTCGGATCTCAGATCGTTTTGAATAAAAAAAGTTTGCTGATATCGTTCCTGGTTATTTCGATTACAATTCTAAGACTTGTTTTTATCTCTACACACAGCCACGATCAAGGAGTTCCTTCTGAGTCTGAAAACGGAATGTGCCTCCTCCTCGACCATACCATACATTTTGAAGCAAAAGGGATTAAGATCCTATAAAAAGAGAAACCAAAAATACTTGAAGTTGTCATGCTGAACTTCATTTGCAGTGTGGTCAGGGGTTCTATTTTTCGGTTGTATTATTTCTGACTTGCATATTAAACTTCTACTCACTATATTCTTAATTTAATTATGTCAAAGTTAACAAGTCTTCTGTTCTTAAATACCTTGTACATATTATGTATATAAGCTGTGCAGTACTTATACTGCGATATAAAGTCTTTCTTTAAAATACATACAAATTACAAGATCCTTGATAATCTCAATGTGATTCTACCTATGTACATAGTATGTATCGTAATACTTACATACAAAGAGCAAGATACTCTCACAAATGATGGTGTCCTTCAGATTGAATGGCTTATTTATTTTATGTGATATACATATATTATTATGAAGGTAGGTATAAATATGTGTACAAAGAAAATCGTAATCAATGTATGTAATGAAATTCAATTATATTCAAATCATTCGAAATATCCTTTCAATATATCGATGCTTCAAGTTAGTTTGGTTTGATAACATTCGAATTCAGAAAATATTTTTTATAGTATTAAATTGCCATTAAAACTGTCTCTTATATCCCCATTATAACACGTTATTAAAATGTATGATTTAACACCTCAAGATTAGGGGCAGCCAAAAAATCAAACATGTAATGGATAAAATGAAATATCAAAATCCTTCATAAAACTTGAAATGTTTATATTAATTTTGGTTCCAGAACTGGTAAAAAATATTGTTATATTCTTTACTCTAAATATAAAATCAGTTGTAGCTATGAAATTAATTAACTTTGCATATTAAATAGTAGTTGGGATAGTAATAATAGTTTTTTGGGATATCCATGATATTTTTATATTAAAGCGATTTTTAAACATATTCATTATAAATATTATATTCCACATGAGTTCTTTGTTTTTTACAGTATTCATAACAAATAATTTTAATGTTATAGATTTTGGGGGGAAAATGTTAATGGAGTCACTCTCACTATTTGTAGAATATTCTGGAAGAGAGCAGTTTAAATTTCATGACATTTTATTAAATTAGCTGCGAGTAGCTATTAAATTAGGAAAATAAACACAAATGCTAATCCCTATATAGCAATTTTATAGGAAAGAATTACTGTTATTATTATCTGTAGTCCAAAAAAGACTTAGAATTATAGCTGGGAAAAAAATCTTAAGTGTTAAGTTTTATCTTTTATACACTAGTGGTTACTTTATACGTATAAGATCTTTCTTTTAAAATAAAATAAAAAATATATCAGTTTTGTCTATGAAAAACAACTATTTAAGTAGCAACTAAAGCACATTACCATATCTATTTTTGTTGATTTTTGACAGGAAGAACATGGTATAACTATATAGATAATTACGGCTAAATTAATTTTTTTATTCATAATATGGTTGTACTTACATAAATATGTATCATTCTTGTCTCAACAACCCTTCTTGCTTCAAAATAAATTAATTAAGGTCATATTTTATTAACATAATTGCCGACCTCAATGGTATTTTATGACTGAACACGTTTATACCCTTTTTAGAGTCGTTACGTTTTTCTTTATTTTTTACTATTTTAAACTTTTACGAACATAATGGCTATGGGATTCAAATTGAAGAGAGAGAAGATAATTTTAGAGCATAAAAGAATATTAATTAATACAAGAGTCCCTCCTTCCTTTATTTAAGGTTTTTGAAAAGAAATAAATAATAATTACTATCATTTATGTAAAAATGTTTTATAACATCATAGTTATGAGCTAAAAATAATACAAAGAAGTAATTTAATTTATATTTAAATTCCTTTGAGTTTTGTAAGGACTTTTATTTGTCGGTCAACCAAGTAAGGAGCCAAAGTACAAGGTAGTTTCATTATTTTGTAAAAATTGAATATAGAAATACAAAATAAGATAGAAATTTTCTATGATAACTTGGTTTCATAAAAGGTTGTTGTATCTGTAACTTTCATTTAGGGACCAAAAGGTACCTGACAATATTTTTTACTCCATGGCATATACAAAACATTTTTTTTAAATTTACAATGATTGCACATCTAGCTTATGAGATATTTTTGGAGACACCGTTGTCCCTATGGTCCTGAAAGGTAAAAAGACAAATAAATAATTTTATAAAAAAAAGTATTTTTCATTCCTATAGTTATTTTCTAAATCATAATCATTTTATATAATTAGAAATTAAGATTAATAAATTTTATATTATTATCATAAATAAATAACTATTTTTTTTTTTTTTGAGCATATTAAACACCAAAACAATTTCTTGATTTTTGTCCAAAAACAATACATAAAAATACTTTGCATGTATTACATTGAATATGAGTTTTATTCTCTTTTTGTTTATTGTTCCAATTTGTACACTTCCCTCTCGTTGATATAATTGTTGGCAGGTGGAGTGGAATAGATCAAAGACTAATTTCTCTGCAAAATGCATGACTTGTTTGTAAACTTTGCATTAGTTTTCTGTATTTACCTATAAGTGATTTTGCTAAAATAATTTTGATATCCATGAATTCCATTCCTTATAGATTTTTTATAGTAAAAAATGTTTGAATTAAAACTATTATGTTACTTATACTTAATCAGTTACATAAAGTTATTAACTCTCCCATAATATTTCAAATTTGGAAGCTTCATCACTGGCATCATGAGATTAATTTCCAGAAAGGCACAGATTTATATTACAATTCTTACAAACTCTCCATTTTGGAGTAAATATGTTTCTTTCTTGACAGATATAATTTTATGAAATTTGTAGTTGATTCAAAAATGAGCAATGGGTTTGGGTCTTCAGGAAAATCAGACAAAACTTTCTCCCTGAATTAAAAATATTTTGGCTTAGTTACAAGTTACACTGTGGTTTTGAAGTTTTAACAGTATTTTCCTGAAGTTCCTCTTTATTGATGTTGGTATCTATATTGATGGTTGCTTCCGGAACTATATGCTGATTGAATTCTTCAATAGGGTCTGGAATAGATTCTTTTGACGTTATTCAGTGTCAGAATCTTACAAAAGATCCCTTACTGCACTTCTTGTTTAAATGTCAATTTGATCGAGCATTACAAATAACTCATCACTGCCTAATCAGATGAAACATTTATTTTTAAAGAGGATCCTATTTACTTTTTTGTCTACAGTTATCTAATAGAAGGCACATATACAAAAAAACAACTAAAAATAGAAAGCTGTTCGGTGTATTTTACCTTCTATAAATATAAAAATGTGCTATATATTTGTAAATGGTAGGAAAAAAAATGTTATGATGGAGTTGATGGAGGTGATTACATACAGGAGGAAGGTAGTAGCTTGCTAAAGTAGTCAAATCATGTTCCACATAAAATAAAATGAATATTCTTTAATATGTATAAATTTATTTATGGTTCTCGAATTTATGCGTCAAAAGCAGATATTTTATTCAATCAATAACACTACAACATAAAGAATATTTTCTCCTCACCAAACCTAAGAGACGTTTTAGGGGGGAGAGAGGAGAAGGGGGAAGGAGTAGGGACAACAAAAAATTATTTATAGTATATATAAAAGAACATTAAAGTATAATTACAGCAATTATACTTTTTTCCCTTAATTCTCAACGAAAAGAAGAGAAAAAAAGAGTGGTATTAAAAAAATGTTGGGACTAGGAATATGAAAGGATTAAAATATGTGTATATTAATATTTTAAAGAAGAGAAAAATATGGTTAAGCAATTCATAAATATCAACCTGAACTTGCATTAGAATATTCAAATTTTAGTATTGTTTTTTTGATAGAAAACATAGAAATGCGACATAATATGTTGGTTTTTTTGGTTATGTATGGGTCAAAATTGGTCTTACTTTCAAACTATGGCTCAGACGTTGCAATTAAATTGTTTGATGTAATGGTCTTGATCCTAAATAAATCCATAATACACCTTGACATATAAAAATAAGGTTCTCAGGATAGTTTTTTTAATATGAACGTTGAAGACTTCCACAAATATCAAATATTAAATACATTCCCGAAATTTTATAACAGTTATGCCATTTTTTGTTCCAAAAATTGTGTTGTTGTGTTTTTCAAACGTCTTGCAACATTCATAATTTAACCCTTTTTCGGACATTTTATATATTTTTTAATTCCAAAGTACTATTTTGTGTACAAGTTATGTTAGTGTTTAAAATCTGAACAATGTTTTATATATATTAGACTGTGCCGAAATGACAAAATTTGGAAATATCGTAAAACCAGATATTTTTTATTTTATTCCTTTAAACCAGAAAATAACCATAAAACATCAAAAAAAGGGTTGTCCATAGACGTGTTTTGATTTAAAAATCTGTAAATGTCAAAAAAATAAAATTTAGATGTTGTTTCTTTAAAATTATCGATCTGAGTCAAGTTTCATGATTTTTATTTTATTGAGTATTATAGATTAAACATATATTTTGCAACAATATATTAAACATATATTTTGCAACAATATATTAAACATATATTTTGCAACAATATATTAAAATCCATCTCTAACTTATGTCATGGTAGGACTTTTTTAGTTCCTAACATGTTGGGAAAAAATTATTATTTTTTGGTACCCCGTATTACGCGCACTTTTTGATGTTTCTCCCTATTTTTAATACTAAAATCTCATTTTTTGATACCAGGTATGTTACATATTACTATTAAATATACTTTCGTTGCTCATTTATGCCAAGCAAGACACTTTATTTTACCTATTTATAATTTTGGATTACAAAAATTGTGTATTAAACTCTTAATATTACGACCTTTTATTTATGGTTCCTTAATTTCTGGGGTTAATTTGTTTTAATTCAGTCACATTTTTACTCTTATTTTCTATAAGTTTCCTTTATTATTAATATTTAATTCCATTTTTTATAAAATTAAGAAGTTAACTTTAAAGAATGACTACCGTGATTAAAGACTCAGTGGTAACTAAAAATATCGATTTGGATGAGTCTCATTTTAAATTTGGTCTAGAGTAATTTTATAGCTTTGAGGTTGTTGATTTGGTGAAGTATGTCTCCAAATGGTAAAAATCGTTGCAAGTACATCATAGAGAGTTGCATGTACTATATATTTGTACTACTCCTTTATCAAGGAATTAATCCATATGTAGAGTGTGAACAAAAAAAAAAAGATTATTTCAAAACGATTTTGGTCCAAATTAGTTTATAAAAATTACTTAAGACCAAACTAAGAGTTATAAATTGTACTTGAACTCGATTCCGTATATTGAAGACTTGCGACTTAACTTAGTCTGAATACTTTATTAGTTCCTAGATACTTTTTTAACAAATATTTTCACAATTGCAAATGGACACAAGTTTGTAGACTTGATGCAAATATTCAAAAGGACTTTGGCATGTGAGTAAAGACTTGAGACTCGACATGTAATTGCTTTATAGAGACTTATACATAACTCTTCGGAACACTACTATCTATTCTAATTGCAAATATAACAGCATAACTATTCTATGTAAACGATATAAATAAGTAATGTTCTGAAAAAAAACACAATGTATAAAAAAGGTCCTTCTAAGTTAGAAGTACCACTGCAGTGGGTTCCATCTCATTAAAAATTTTATTTCATGCAACATAGTTTGCTTGAATGCAGTAACTACTTATCATATCGTGTAAAGGATACGACAAGGCTATAATATAAAAAAAGGCTGGCTTCCATAAATCATTGACCTTTTATATATACTGGTATAATACAAAATATATTTATGTTATTTCAAAATCTTAGAAGAATATACATATTTTTAATAAAATAATAATATGAAATTGTATCCAAAATATGAAGTAAATTTGTTATCTAACTATTGGTTTACTCTACATGAGTACTCTTAATGTACCATGTTGTCGGTACTTTAAAGATTGGAATAAGATTTGTACCATGGTGCTATGTAGTATGTATTTTTTTCTTTTTTAAATCATTTGGTAACCATTCGTTAAGTGTTATGAGGATTTGATATAACAAAGACTGCTTAACCATATGTATGATCATATCAAATTATGTAATACAAGGCTAATGGACGGTTTGTGAACACAAAGAAGCTATTTTTTTCCTTCTCTTTATTGTACTTCATTAAGGGGAAAGAATATCATTCAATTGTCTTTGATCAGTTCCTTTTTGTGTGTTCCATGATTGATTTTAATCCAATTTGAGAAACTCAATCTCTTTTTGTATATAAGTATACATTTATATTTATATATAAAGATGAACAAGGGAATGATATTTTATGTGTACATTAACATATATATATGTATTTTGATAGAAAATTGTGGTTATGGCTTTTGTTTATGAAATAAACAATATTGGATTTCAAAAGTTTTTTTGATGTACAGAAGTAACAGAGAGACAGCTCACTGGGAATAAATTATACTTATTGAATAGATGACTCAATTTAAATACAAATATGTTCGATACAGCTTTAAAGGGAAAAAAACGATGTACGGAAAAACTTCTAATAAAAAAATTATTTTAAATGTAGTATTGAAATGGATAAATCAAAACCACAAAACATCTCTGTGTTACTTCCTTAAGGGTGTTTATTCACCCTAGTGGCATAACTATTCTAGTAAAATTTTATGTTTATCTTATTTTTTATCTACTTATATTGTAAATATTGAATGTTTTGGGGTGTTGCTTTATTCTTATTTATTAACAAATTCTGGAATTAACTATCGAGATTTTCCTTTATTTATACATCCTAGGTATATAAAAATTGATGATGTCATATTCAGTATAAAAAATGTATCATTAAATAATATTATATTATTTAATAGACAATAGAATATATCCTCTACAGTAGTAAATTTAACCCTAGTTAAAATGATAGTTGTTAAACAAAAAATAGTATTATCTTGTGTTATGTTTAAGAAACAGGGAAACCGTAAATCATAGAGCACATCTTAGGGGATTCATTTCTAAAACAAAAAAAAAACAGTGCACAATATGTTAAACTGATCACCCAAATACTAAAAAAATAATTCAAAATATTATTTTTATCTCATAATATCATATTGAAAACATTAAAAAAAAATCTAAATATGACCAATTTTGATCCAAACGTAAAACAAATTCTGACATGTATTTTGCCATAAATCGCTTAAGCGGCCTCAACCATTTCAAAAGTAAGTTTTTGATTATTCCCAACAGAATAAATATTTCTGCTGAAGGAGTAGAGTATCAACCCGAAAACTAAAGAGTTTGTCAATACCCTAGGCATGCCATGGTGAGTTAATGATAAATTATATCTTTGTTTTATGCTCATTTTTTGCAAACTATCTCAATATACAAAAATATAGATAAATATTATATTAAAATTTAGACATTTTTCAAACATTTATGTTTGAATGTTTATTTAATATTTTATGTACTATAAATCTCATATATATACCTTTATATTTTTATTACAACTCACAGGACGTGTATTGAATTTATTAGCTATTTTTTATCTATATAATAATAATAAGAAAAAAATAAACGCTTCTATTAGAAAATAAAATGTAAAATACAACCACAACCAATGAAATAAAATATAGAAAGTGGCTGGATGCATCTTAATTTAATAAAGTTCATTGTAATAACACTTCGACAGAATATGTATGCATATAAAATACATTTTATAAATTTGTGTGTTTACATAATACTAAAAACGATGTACATAGTTTTGTAGAATATAGAGTACATAGATAACTCAAGAACTAAAGGCAATTTGTCCATTTGCTTGGTATACTGTGTGGGGATTATAAATATGGGACAATTTTAAAAATCAATGTCTTGGCAACCCTGAAATCTATGTCTATGAAAGTGGGCTCATAAGATTTAGCTAACAATTTTTATTAGAAAAAATACAAAATCCTTGAGATTTCCTAAGAAAACAAACACACTATTATTGTGTACCTCCATGTCAGGTGCACGCCAAAGGAGGCAAATAACTCCATATATAATTATGCTAAAGCTCTTTAATTGATGTGAACAGATCCGGTGTTATGTTATAATTTAAAGCTGTTGAGGATTATTTAAATTAAGTAATCGGAACCGAATTTATTCCAGAAAATCCAACATTTTTAAGACCTTTATTTTGAGGACAAAGGAAATTAAAAAAATTGTAGACCACCAGATCTGAAACCATTGGAATACTATATGGGTGGCGTCTTGGAGAGAGAGTCAAATAAACGTTTACAATGTACCTAATACTCTTTACTTCTTGTGTTTCCATTTTATAGGCAGTGTCTAATAAGGAAAAGGAGTTCCTCATCGAGACCTGTATCAGGTTGAGAAACAGGATGGAGACTGTGGTTGAAGATGGGGGTGATTGGTTTGAGTGATTGATTTAACAATGGGGATTTAAAGAATTGTCTAACTACAGAGATAATTATCACCAATAGGTTTTTTTTTAGTTTATGTGTCTTTTTCTTGATCTACTGATTTTTATTTTCCAATGTGAGAGCAATAAATTTGTGAATTGAATAATAATTTTTGTGAAATATATTGTAATATAATTTATCCTTAACTTTAATTTTTTTTTTTTGTTTAATGGATGATAATTTTTAAAAAAACTGTAAATTTCTAATTTACATAATATAATTGGAATTATATATGTGTATATAAAAAGTTATTATCAATGTTGATTTGTTTACATATCAAAGATAACTATAGATTGCTGGATGGCTCTGGTGTAGCGTAAGATCATGTCAACGGTTGATGATGTTAATTTGCTTGTAAAGAAGATATATATTTTTTTCTAAATTTTTAAACCATAAATAACCCTACAACACCTGACGTCATCTTGAGTCGATAACAATCTCCTCCATCAAAACTTCCTTGCTCTATTACTTTTCTACGCTACGTATTAACATTTATTTTTAGTGTTGTACTGATCCTTTAGTTGGGACTTAAAATTAACCACGTCCAGTTTCTGTTATCAGTCCTTGAAAAAGTATCAAAGTATAAAGTGTAGAGTCATTTTTACAATATTTAACATAAGCATTGCGATTACAAATAAGACATGAAAGTTGTTTACATAAATATATTATTCTGTTAAAAAAGCTACAGAGACTTGCAAAAATTGTACAAATCCCTGAATGATAAAAATTATTTTATAAAATATATATGTGTATGTTACGCACATAGAAAGCGCGTGTTTACAATCAATCTAACAATCAGAAAAGTTGCTTGAGTTTTCTAATATTTATTATATGTTACTATATCAGGTTCGTAATCATGGGAGAAAATTGGGACTAGGCTAAGCAAATCTTATTTCTGTATAAACTTGTGTTGTTCGATGGACCGGATTATCAGCTCATTAAAAAAAGTAATTTAATAAATTGATATACTTTCAGAACCATTACTTCATCCAAAATTGTCTTTTTGATAAAATAACCCCCCTTTTTCCTAAAGAAACAAATATCCGAGTTCGAGAACTAGTACAAAATATGGATATCGTGGCACCCTAGCATACACATATGAGCAATGAATATTATTTCAACTCAATCTTTGGGTACATGGGGAGCATCTATTGACAAAAAAAGATCATTCCTTTGACATATTAATTATTTATCTAAACTTGGAAAAAGATTACTGAGTTTATAGGGGAAGAAGAAAAAATAAGCCAAATTAATATGGAATTCAAAAGGAATAAAAACATAAAAAATAGGTAACATTATGTTATATCAATTTATTTGCCCGAAAAAAAAAATTAAAAATATCAATTTTATGATTCATTTTCATATATACATATACAATGAATACGTAAAAACCACATATTGTGAGCAAAAAATCCTTGAAATTAATTACGATAAAAGGTATGCTTAGTTTTTATGAAAAAGCTTTTCTGTACTTTGTAGAATGTTTTACCTCTACTTAACATAGTGGTATAAAATATGGTATGACTAATTTATACGTACATGGACAGTCATATGTTTTAGAATAGCAATGTTTTTCTTTAAATTACTCTATTTAGAATTCATGTGATTTGATTTTAATCTTAAGTAAATGACATATCATATATATATATAAAATTAAGTTTGACTTGTTTTATTAAAAATAAATACGGGTATTTATAATCTTCTTAACAACCATTTATTTTTTAATTAAATTATCACACAGAATTTAAAAATGTAAGTTTTTTTAATTCGTCTACAAAAAATGGCAAAACCTAAATTTATTTTCTTAGTATATGTAATAAAAAGAAATAATTTACAATTAAGGTCAATTTAAACCCATAATATATAACATAATAACAA